>NC_079234.1:4347456-4968521 GCF_028502605.1 Trichoderma breve | reverse complement strand
CGGAAACTCTGCAATCCACTCCGTCCGCACATCCCAATCAACAACCGTCGACAGAGACGCCGTCGTCCGCTGCATCGAGGCCCGCGCCCTCGACTTCCAGGGCTTCGACGTGCCCGAGTCTCACCTCGAGCCCATCCAGCTCGTCAAGTACGCCGTCACGGAGCGCTACCACTTTCACACCGACTGGTTCACCAATCCATCCCACGCAACCGTGTCTCTCGGTGGGAACCGCATCAGCTCCTTCTTTGGATACGTAAAGGCCGACAACATCACGGGTGGGGGCACAAACTTTCCGATCCTGGACGCGCCCCGGGATGAGCGCTGGTGTAAGTTTATAGACTGCGATGAAGAGTATGAGTCAGGCGTAACCTTTAGGCCTATTGAGGGCAATGTCGTGTATTGGGAGAACTTGCTGGCGGATGGCAGGGGGGACCAGAGGACGCTGCATGCCGGATTGCCGGTGGTGAGCGGAGAGAAGATTGGCATGAATATCTGGACGAGGCAGATGCCATTGCCTGCGGATGTTCGTGGAGATTGAAATTGGATGGAAGAGGAGTCCAAGGGCTGAGTAGAACCTTTTATTCAACCAGCTTTCACAGGATATAAAGACGGACTCTTTATAAATACGCTTTGAATTAATACCATCTACCCATACCACAATTTCCATCTGTACAACTAATGAGAGCTCCAACGCCTTACCAACGCTTTCAAGTACATATATCATATATACAGCTCATCGCTCAACCAATTCCAACGACATAGAGAATATCATTCGCTGCCATACGATTCTCATATGTATTTTCTCCTTTGAAATAGAAACACACCGTTCTGTTGATATCCAAGCGGCAGGCGCGTGGCATCTTTTCGACTCAAGGTACCTAGCTTCGATCATGCCGGTCCGTCTTCGACATTTTTGCTTTCCGCCATAGGCACCGTCGGCAGTGTTGGGCTATCTGGGGTCTCCAAAGATGGCTGTGTTAGAGAGCTCACGGCCTCTGGATCGGGCTTTGTCTGTGCCAGAGCTTTCACGGCTTCTGAATTCGGCAGTGTCAAAGTGCTCAAATCATCTGTATCGGGGTATGTCGAAATGCTCACGGCATCTGAATCGGGGTATGTCGAAGTGCTCACGGCATCTGAATTCGGCAGTGTAAGAGTGCTCACGACCTCTAGATTCGGCGGTGTTGAATTCCTCGTTACTTCGAGAGTCAACTCCGTTGGAATGCTGCCAAGAGTTGTACTCAGCGTCCTTGGTGGATTGCAGTCGGCATCTGTACTCGGCATCTCTTGAGGAGATATAGCACCCGGGGCCGACTTTACTGAATCGCTCGACGTGCGAACAGTCGGCAACGTAGGTGTAGCAGCCGGGGCTGACCTTGCCGAGTCGCTCGATGGGCGAACAGTCGGCAACGTTACCTCTCGAATCATATTTGCTGGCGGGATCGCTCTGCGCACTCTTCCGACTTGCTGCTCATCCTGTCGTAAGAAAGGATCGGGCTGTTGCCCGTCTTCGTGAAGCGACAGCTCAGGGGGAGAGGGAGACCACCACCTCGCAGGCCTAATTCTGTTGACTATGTCTTCCAAGCCGATGAGTACTGGAGATGGGGCTGGGCCGCGTGTCTTGCTTCTCCACCACTCCGATATTCTCGACCCGAATCTCTGCTTCACCCACGACCAACACAAAGAAAGGAACATGGTACCAAACATGGCGATTAACATGATCTCTTGCCCATTAAGTTTGTGCTTTTTGAGAGAGCGTGCATCAATCACTGCCGCTGCGGGAACAGAAGCCATCCTTGGACAGTCCTCAGGGGAGATGGCGAAGGATGTTTCATTTTTAGGTATCAGAGAGCTGTGTATCTCGTCGTAAATCGACCGAGTCACATATGTCACCAAGGCGATGCCGCCTGAGAAACAGAGGGTTACGAGCACCAATTTGGATATTTTCACGTCTCTGCCGGTGAACATGACTGCGGTTGGTAGGTTGGACGATGCTTTATAGAGAAAGAAGGGTGGCTCCTGCGTATGTAGTGATAAATAGCTGTTTAAAAGAGTGACTATCACGGAGCTTGATAATAGAATGAAATTGATGAAGATGCTGCAGTTTGGTAAACAAAAGTTCGAAGTAAAGAGAGTCGAAGGCCATGTTTTCCTTTCCCATGAGCATGAGCAGATGTTTAGCCGTTGCCTGAGACGACAATGCAGACGACGCCTGCCGGGAAATCGATCGTTCCTCCTCCATCTCGTCGGTGTTGTTGAGCAGAGTTTTCCTTCCTTGTAGAGGCTTTGTTTTCTTCCCAAACGGTTTGTGTTCAACAAGCTGTGGCAGCTGATCTAATCAACGAAAGACGACGCCGGTACTTGTATTGTGATGTTAAGAATGCGTTGAATGTACCTAACAGATGCAGCCGGTAACATCTATTGACCGTAAAATTAGCAATTCTCGCCATCTTCTCCTATCATCAGAAGGGCTGTTAAATAAAGTCAATCCTAAGATTTCATGACATGTGAATTGGTAAACGAGTCTTGCTGATGAGTGAGTGATTGTTTATTTCGATGTTGTCGGCCATCACCCCATCACGTGACCACGCGCAACGACATATCGCCCTCTTCCATACAATGCCATCGACCACCTTTTCCCGCGAAAGAAGCTCTCACGATGGATGTCCCTCGCGGCTCCAGAAGAGCGCGCCATGCAGCTTCAGCAGCCTCCAGCCAAGAGGCTTCGCTGCAGGCTCAGGCCCAGCTCGAGCTCGAGGCCGCGACGCAGCATCGCCGCACCCGCCGCCAGGCGCTGCAGGTCCAGGTGACGCCGGACGCCTCCATCGCCGTGGCAGCTGGCATGCATGTGCACCAGGCGCCGGAATTTGGGCACAGGAGGCGCGAGATGGAACCGCCGCCGAATCCATTCAGACTGCATAGATGTGAGTTGATGATGATTTCCTTGATGTTACTGATGTTTATTTTTTTTTTTGTTTATCTTGAGTATTGGAGGTTATAAAGCACCAGTTGTTGCTTGTATACTTATACATGAAGACTGTATCATAGAGGGGGGACGAATGATGCAACCCCTGATCAATGTTGGTCTTATGTCTGGCTGGCTTCTTGTTCAGTTTGGCGTCACTTGTGAATCACTCTTTTTTTCTCTTCTTCCCACTTCCTTCTGCCTCTGCAATCCTTTTTTCCAGTGGTCGTTTTTTATCCCACCACGCCTACTTTGGTCTTTCGTTTTCTCTCTTCCTCCTTCTTCCTTCTTTCTTCCTCGCATCAAGGATCCATCATCCTCCTTCCAGTCTTTTCCCATTCAGCCAGCCAGTCATTCATTCATTCATTCAGCTGCTTGCCCGTTGCAAGCATTCATTCATTTTGTTCTATTCATTCACTCATTCCTGCTACAATTGTCTTTACCTCTCCTTCAATATCCCACTGCACTGGCCAATCAGAGGCAGCTGCCCTGCAACCACAATAGCCATTCATCTACATTCACTGCAGGCGAAGCCGCTTTCCTACTCTCGTTTTCAAAATGCCTCTTGGACAGCGCATCCTCCAGCCTCGAGAAGAAGTCCCTCAGGAGAACTTGCCTTCCACTCGAGTCTCACCCCCCTACAACAGACCAACTGGAAGCAATCGTCGTCCCCTCCAGCCGCTTACCATCTCCTCTCACGGCAATATCCTTGACCGCAGAGAGTCGGTGCTTCGGCCGTTTCCCTCTCCAGACAAGGAGAATAGAGATGCCACTGTGCAGGCTATTTCGCACCGAGTGGCGCATCGAACTAGAGAGATTAAACGGCTCTCCCTCTTGCATTTGCGCTGCCATTCGTTTCAGCGGCAAAGGCGCCTCCAAAGGCGCCGCCTAGGACGCAGCAGCATTCGCCAGTCTGTAACCGCTAACATGATTTCAGCCACGCGGAGAAACACCAACAACCGTCTCAGTCTGCAGTTCGACAGCGATGGCTCTGGCTCCGGCTCTGGCACTGAATCAGAGCCAGATCTCAGCCATCTCGGAATGACGAGGCGAGGCATGACAGCCGTTCTAGAACAGCAAGCCGACCAGATGACGTATGACGATGATGCCATGTCTCAAGGCCAATACGATGCGGAGGAAGCAAGCCTTGACGAGAATCTAGACGAGAATGTCGATGATAACGACGACGACAATGTTGATGAGCAAGTTGAAGGGGAACAGGAGCCCCTGGCAATGATGGACCCCGTTGTCTTTGGCCTCAAGGAGATTTCCAACTTGGGAAAGTTTACCGTGAGCAGCCACAAGCCGGGCAATGGTGTTGAGCAGCTTCGTAGTGATGACTTGACCTCATACTGGCAGTAAGTGTACACTGGCTTCCCTCCCTTCCCATCTGTCTACTAGAACGGGGTTTTAACTCATTTGCTTAGATCGGATGGCCCGCAGCCGCACAAGCTCACCATATACTTTGTCAAGAGAGTGGGTATCCGAGACATTCGCTTTTATGTCAACTACAACGAGGATGAATCCTACACTCCCACCAAGATTATATTCAAGTCGGGCACCAGCGAGAACAATCTTATCCAGTTTGCTGCCATGAACCTCGCGAGCCCGGTGGGCTGGCAGCAAGTGCCTCTCGCAGGCGTTGGCGGCGAGCCAGACGGCAACACACTCGTGTCTTGGGTGCTGCAGATGCAGATCCTAGAGAACCATCAAAATGGCAAAGACACACACCTACGTGGTATAAAAATCTACGCCTTTGATGCAGACGCCGTTCAACCTAGTGAGGCTGAGAACTCTCGTATGGATGATCCCCTGGATACAATGGATGTTGCGGAGACTCTTGCGGCTGCTAGCACTCCCAGACTGGACGAGATTGCGCAGACGCTGGCTGCGGCGCGGCTTGAGGGTGGTGATTCTGGTTTTACCCTCCCAGACTTCATGCGGGATGCAGAGATTCGATAATGGTGCCAACGCTTGACGGGACCAGGAAGATACGATAATGATGTTTGATTTGCTTTGGACTTGGTAAAGACACACAAAGGCTATGGACAAGGTGTTACGAGTAACGGGACGTTTCAAGGCTGCTCAAAGACGATGCCGCCTAGGGGAACTAGAAAACGGGTACGGAGTTCAAAATGTGGACATGTAGCCATCATACATGTTCCTTCTTGTCGCTAGATTATGTTTTGTGCTGTTTGCTATTCTACTTCTTAATTCTTGATGGATTGGGCCACAGGCTAGGTCCAGGGAAACTCAAGCCGCGCCTCCTTTGTTCCAATTGTCAAGCTGGCGGCTCTCATTAGACAAACTTTATGCCGTCAACCGTAATCTAAGCGATGGCAAGGCTTTTCTCGATGCTTTCCGCTTCAAGCCACCGCCACGGTGATCAACAATGGGAATTCACCATGCTAGCTTCGCCAGGCTTGGCGCCCATTTCCAAATATCTTGTCAGCCTGCCACCGGAAGTGCCAAGCGGCGATGAGGCACATCAACACGCGAAGGAACCATCGTCGGTGGGTCTAGCTCAATATCAAGTAATACGCGAGGCTAACCGGGAATATTACATGATTAACGGAGTTGTGATATGCATACGCGCGGGATTAATGGTGTAGGTCTAGATTCCTTTCAGATTGCCGGTTTTGTGGACGCCTAAGTCGATCACAACTACGGTCTCCCAAGGCAGACACAATTCCAGGGGTTCTCGTTGGACAATGTACAACGGGGGGCAATTCTACAAGCTATCAGAATGGACATCATTGTGGCATTGTCGGGCGAAGGATCACGGCAGCGAAGAAGAACCAAACCCAACAAAGCCCAAAGCAAAGCAAAGCAAACAAAGAAAACCGCTCAACCACTGGGCGCAGTCTTTCTCCATGGCATATCTTGTTCCAAGATTGGAAACCGCCGAGTACGAGTAAATGCTGCTCTTGGACAAAAGCAGAAGGTTTCTGGAAGGGCGGCGGCCGGAGCAAATCACGCAGCATGGCTTGGGTCGGGGTCGGGGGTTTCTGAATGTGTTGACCCGGGTCTGATGATCAGCAGAGCAAATCAGCGCTTGCTGGTGGCATTTCATCATGCCGAATGAGCTAAAAGCATGCTAAGCAGAAGCCATTTCCTTCTGGGGGGAGTGATGAGAAATCGGGCTTTTGACATAATTTGAGTTGATGAGTTGAGCTAGATTTGGGGGGTTCGTTGTTGAAAAAATTGTACCACGTGCAGGGCTACAGCGGTGAGTGCTTTTTTGTCATGCTTGTTCTTTGATGCTTTTCACTTTACCAGAGATGGCACATTGCAGCGCTGTTACGGAGTTTGCCAAGACGACGTGCTGTGGCAGTGCTGGAGTCGGTAAAGATTGATGCATGTTTCTTTGTGGAAATGGCCCAGGGCGATCTGGCCAGTAAAATGTGGTCAAGCGTCGATACGGAGAATACGGGCGGTCTCTTTGGGTCAGCCATGCTGCAGGATCTGGAAGCTTGTTATTGTGGTTGTCTTTGGCGATCGTGCCCAAACTCCACCGAACGTGGCTTTGTTCTTATTGTCCATACTGTATCCCGTCGACATCAGAAGTACTCTGTACAACGGCACCGCTAGCCAATGACCAGCAGTTCCGTTACTGCCCGTCCGTCGAATAGAAGCCTCAATCGTCATGTCGGTCAATGGAAAAAGGGATTCCAAAAAGTGAGGCTTCTATGACGGACCACTTCCGTCTAGGCCCTGGTCTAGGGTAAATCGGCTTGATAGCGCGCATGCGACCAACGAAGCGAATTGGGCACGATACGACAAATGGGTTGTGTCGAAAGCAGCATGGCTTCGATTGGTTTTTCGTGGGAGACGGAAACATGGATGGCAGGAATTGGCGATCAAGCGGTTTATCTGCTAGCAAGCAAGGTACATCTGCTACTGACAGATGTTGGTACCTACCTTAGTACATATGTTGAAGCCGTCATAAGCTGACCAAAGCGTCAAGACATGGTTCATGTTGTTGCACAGTGCCATGGTTGCTTACTCCATGACCCATGTATAGCAATCTGTCTTGTGCTTAACAAACCGAGGTTTTGGATTCCAAGTCTTTAGCCGAGAGAAACAGCTCTTTCGGCTGGTGATGGTTTCGAAACGGAGCGTGTCGCACTCCTTGGAGGTTTGTGCTTTCTCCGTGCCGTTGAAACCGACCGGAACGATCAACCACGTCACACCATTGGAGCCCGCGGTTCTAGCCTCTGCAAGCTACCCCGGAAAGGTACTTGCGACAATGACAGAAACAGGAAGCAGGCCGCATAAAGCAGAAAAAGCCAAATAGCAGAGAGAATTAAAAAAGATTGAAAATAAAAAAGAGGGTGTCGAAAGTAACTTACACGTACAGAAACGCAGCCCGCTTTTCGCCTCCCCGCACGGCGATGCGGTGCCGAGTGTGGATTCTCCACCCACTTGCATCAACGGACGATTTGGCAAGGGTTCAATCGGCTGTTGCCTCTTCCACTCGCCCATGTGCAAATACAGAATGTACTAGGTTCATCGACGGGCGATGCTGCTGCTAGGCCGTGCTAGGTAGATGCAAGCATGTACTGAGTACAGAGTACGGCCAGGAGGACAGCAAGGCTTCTGCTAAATCGGTGAGCAGGTGATATGATGACGAGGCTGTGCAGCAGCTCTTTTAGTCCAAGTACCGGCACCAAGGTTGGGCAGTGACCCATTCAAGCTACCAAGATACTGTATGCAGAGCTCCAGCCATTTCCCACCGGAAGTTGTTCCGAGTACCTTACCCATTGGGAGCACCAAGTACGAGTACCACGGTTAGTACCCAAGGGGAAAGCCATTGTCTGTGCTCTTCTTGCCGTCTATTTCCATCGGCAGGCAGTGCCTCAGACAGTACGTACCTCGTGCCTTCCACACACACCCGTCGTGCTCGCGGTTACGTCGTCGCGCTACTCTTGCAGCTACGACCTGGTGGGCTACTGCTCGACGAACTAGGAATGCAACCACACCACCGAGCTGTCTCATTATATAAGATGTACTCAACAGCCACCCCAAAGCTCCTCCTCTTCCCTAGTGCTCTCTCCTCTCTACTGGACTGCGCTTCCACAAGATTTGTTTACTTTCATATCTTTTTGTATAGGCTCAGCAACAAGCAACAAGCTGTGTTATCGTAGCTGCTGTTTCTCCCCCAGAGTAACCTGATTGTCGCCTTTTCCCCTTGCAATCGCCACTGCAAAGCTCCAACACCGCAAACATGTCTGCTGTCAACGGCGCTGGCCACAGCAGCACCTCCAAGGCCACTGATCAAGATGGCTCCTCGGTCCCCGGCTTCCAACCCCAGAACAAGATGACGGTCCAGCCGCCTAGGGGAGAAGACCTCCAGGTCAGCTATGCCGCTGAAATTGGAGGCGAGGCCAATCCCAAGGGCTGGTATGGCAGCATGAGTACGTCACTGTGGTTCTATTATCACCAAATTTGATTTGCTCCTTTTTCTGACTCTAGTTTCGAACAGTTAACAATCTTGGCGCGTGTATTGGAACATGTGGTGCAATTCCCTGCTGCGTCATCTGCCCCAACCCTTATAAGCACGTCAACCAAGGCCATGTTGGTCTCGTCACCAAGTTCGGTCGTTTCTACAAGGCTGTCGACCCCGGCCTGATCAAGGTCAACCCGCTCAGCGAGAGACTCATTCAGGTCGATGTCAAGATTCAGATCGCAGAGGTGCCTGAGCAAACCTGCATGACCAAGGACAATGTCACTCTGCGCCTGACCTCTGTCATCTACTATCACATTGTGTCTCCTCACAAGGCCGCTTTTGGTATTTCCAACGTCCGCCAGGCTCTGGTTGAGCGTACTCAAACTACTCTCCGTCACGTTGTGGGAGCTCGTGTGCTCCAGGACGTGATTGAGCGTCGTGAGGAGATTGCTCAGTCTATCGGGGAAATCATTGAGGATGTTGCCGCTGGCTGGGGTGTCCAAGTCGAGAGCATGCTCATCAAGGATATCCTCTTCAGCCAAGATCTGCAAGATTCGCTCTCGATGGCTGCCCAGAGCAAGCGGATTGGTGAGAGCAAGATCATCGCCGCAAAGGCCGAGGTAAGATTGCTACTCAGCTGGCAGCAACGTCGCCTGCTCCAAAGAAGAACTTTTTCTTTCTTTTAGCCGCACAAGAGGAAGAATGGGTCGGCTAACTCTACTGCTCCTTTCTAGGTCGAATCAGCCAAATTGATGCGCCAAGCCGCCGATATCTTGAGCTCCGCTCCTGCTATGCAGATCCGCTACCTCGAGGCCATGCAAGCCATGGCCAAGTCCGCCAACAGCAAGGTCATTTTCCTTCCAGGAAGCAGTCAGCCTCTCAGCGGAGCCGCAATGAATGCTGCTCTGGGCGACTTTGCCCAGTCCGGTGAAGGCAGCACTGCCGCCAACACACGCGATTTTGGAGGTCAGGATTTCCAACAGGCCATGAACGCTCGTGTCGTGGAAAACTTTTAGTGCCGTGCCTCAAATGAGGGCCAGCTGCTGACTCTTTGAGTGGCTTTGGTGGTTTAGCGTGGTCTACTTGATTTCGAGAAGCGACTTCCATCGTTTTCAATGACGTCTACGACTTTTTCCCATCCGAGTCTCTTCAAGATGAATGCCTTGCCTTGCGCTTGCGATATTGCGACCCAGCTCTTTCGTTTTGAGTTTGCACTCCGTCGATTATTACACGCTTGCTACGTCTCGTTTACGCTCGTTATGATGTGTTTTGTAATGTATGTTGATACCAAACAAAGGTGGAAGTGGATCTTGGGGAGAGGGAGAAAGATGATTGCTTGACATGTATGATACCCAAGATACCCAGGAGAATGATGGCCGATAAGCAAAACATTAGTTTAATAGCAGCTACTTTTGAAGTTTTAATGTAATTACTGTCTTTCACTCTAAACCTCCTATGTCATCATTTATCACGAGACGCATCTCACAGGGATTTGATAAAACGGCATCATCATTGATCAAGAACGGTGTTAATTGAGGACCTCGGTAGCAAATTCCTTGAAACTTGACTTCCATGTCTCTCCATAGCCTCCCCTCCTTGCCACCCATCTCTGGCGACAGCTTTGCTTTAGTAAAATAAAAGAAAAAAAAGACAGTTTGTAGTAAACAAAGACCAAGCCACGCCTGTACCAGAAAAGATTTGATTTCCCTCCCCTAACGCCAGCCATATTAACAGTGACAGATTAGCCCGGAAGCCTCTCAAAGAATCTCAGGTATCACATATCTACATGACCACCCCATCGGTAATTCATGAGACCATCCAAGTCGATGCGGGTGCTTTTAACCAGCTTCGCAAGATAGCCGAGAAAAATGTTGCTTTTTAGATTTTTTTCTTCTTCCTTTCATCAGATTTGCGATCGATTCTCCAATTGGTGTTATATATACACACGGCATAATGTGTGTGTGTGTGCAACATCTCAGTAGATTCGGCGCTTCTTCGAAGGGGGGCTCTAAGCGGCACTCTTCTTCTTCTGCTTCTTCTCCTTCTTCGACTCGGACTCGCCCTCGTCGGCCTTTCTCTTCTTCTTCTTCTCGGGTGTGGCCTCGGCGGGGGCAGCCTCCTCGGCCTTGCGGAGCTTCTTCAGCTCCTTCTTGCTGAAGACCTTGGGGGTGCCATCCTCGTTGAGCTGGACGTCGCCGCGCTCGTACTTTCGCTTGAACTTCTTGACGGAGAGGCCAGAGAGCTCGGCCAGGCGCTCGTACTCTGCGCTCGAGAGCTTCTTCACTGACTTGGCGGGGGCATCGGAGTCCTCATCATCGGAGTCCTCGGGGGCGTCTTCCATATCGACGTCATTTTCCTCGACGACCTCGATGGTGGGCTTCTTGGTCTTTGACTTCTTGCTCTTGGGAGCGGGCTCATCGTCCGCGTCACCCATGACGTGGTCGACAACACCATCGGCATCGGCGCCATATCTGCTGTTGTCCTTGAGAGTGAACTGTCCGGCAGCAACGATTTCTCCGGAAGGAGTCACGTTGGTGCCCTTGGGCAGAGGAGTCTTGCCCTCAAGACGGCGAAGGTAGTTCTCAAGCTTGATACGGTTGGTGAGGCCAAGGATAGCTCGCTGCTCCTCATCCTCCTCGTCCTCGTCGCCAAGAGCATCGACACGGAGACCAAGGGCGACCTTGGCAGCCAGCATACGAGCAATCTTGCCCTTGTTCTTGCCAGTAGCTTGGCCAACGAGAGAAGAGTGGTACATGATACCGTACTTGGGGGTGTCCTTCTTGGTCTTGAGAGCTCGGAAAAGAGCCTTCTCGGCACCGAGAATCTGGATGGTGGAACCAGGGGCCTTGGCCAGGCTGAGGACGGAACCGGCGTGAGAAATGAGCCGGGCACCAACCAAGTAGCCGACCAGGGCAGTCAGGTTGGGGGCAATGGCGCGCATTCGGCTTTCCAGATAAGACGTGAGTTGAGCTCGGTACTCGGTAAACTTAATAACCTGGTCCGCGAGGTCAATGGCGTTTTGCAAATCCTCCTCGGTAATCTCGACACCCATGCTGAGCTCGGCAGATGCCTTCAAAGCAACCTCGACATCTTCGGGGAGGATCTCGGAAAGATCAGCATCCTTGAAGTTGTCGCGCATGCCAACGTGTCGAACGACACGGGCGTAGGCCAGGTTGTCATTGAGGGTCTTGGCCATCTCGGGGAAGTGCCATCCGTACCACTCCTTTGTTCTCATGGCGTAGACATTGAGTTCCTTGTCAATATCATCGAGCATCTTGATGGCCTGGATGATCATCGAATCAACCTTATCAGGAGAGAACTTGAGCTTGTGGCGAGACATTGAGTGCGAAAGACCAAGGGTCATGCGGTCAATGACGTCCTGGTCGAGGCCAGGGATAAGAGACGAAACGTGTTCTCGAACGGCTCGGAAAAGGTCCATTGTCTCGGTGCCAGCGACCGGAGAAACGTTGAGCTTGGGCAGGTTGGAGATGGCAGTGCCCAGCTTGAGGTCGGCAACAGCCAAGGAGGCCTTCTTCTCGGCCTGGAGATCCTCCAGCAGAGAGCTGAGGAGAGGAGGAATCTGGCCTTGGCTAAGGGCGGCAGCCTCTTCCAGGGCCATGGCGGCGCTGTCGAACTTGACAAATTTCTTGAGCTTGAGCCTGTATGCGACAGTCTGTTAGCCCAAGGAACAAAGAAAAAAAGTGAAGAATTGAACAAGGTGCAGGAAAAAAAAGCATCACGCAGGGTATAGACAATTGGCAGGTAAATCTTACATCTCAACGAGGCGCTCAGGCTTTCCCAGCTCAGCCGCGAGATCGGCATTCTTGAGCATCTTCTTGTCGGTCGCCTTCAACAGGCCGTAGCTATAATCCTGTCAGTCGACATTCACATCCACGCGATCAAGCAATGCTGGGAGGAAGCGCTCGTGGCTGCGAAAACTGACCCTGCAGGCGTCTCGGCAAGAACAAAGAGAGACATGGTGAATGGTTGGGACTCTCTCTACGACTCTTGCGCTTGTCGATTGGATCCTTCTTCTTCCCGGGTCCCAATTGAAGGTGGTGTTGTGCGTGAGGATTCAGGGAAGAAGCCGACCAAAATTTTGGTTTTTGGAAATTTTTCAGTCGAAAGCTTAAGTCTCCACCCAAAATTTTTGGCCTTGCATTGGTGCTAATGTTTGCAAGTGGGATGGGCCGCCGGGCGTCGGCGCTACAGAAATTCCGGGTTCACTTTTGGTTCACTCACGTGGAAAGCTGTGTCACTGCAATTACGCCTCTACTCGCCGGCCATGCAGAAGTAGTTCCGAAGATACATAAGACAAGGCAAGCTCTGATAGCACCGCTCTACCTAATCCCGGGACACCGCTCGTTTTGCCCTCAATCTTGTCCGTCCATCATCGCCCCGAGGATAACTGAACGTAGAAAAGATGGAAGGCCTTTTATTCAACGTGAACAATGGGTGAGCAGCTCGAAATGTACCTTCTTTGAGCGTTACTGACGGGGGCGCAGCTACGTCGAGGGCATTGTTCGCGGCTATCGCAACAGCCTTCTCACCACACCAGCCTACAGCAACTTGACACAATGCGAGACCATCGATGGTATGTAGATACTGCCAACAGTACAGTCATTTGTTGTTGACGCTCTCCAGACCTGAAGCTGCAGCTTGGCCCTGCCTATGGCGACTTCCTTGCATCCCTTCCCCCGAACCCATCAACATCTGCGCTCGCCTCCAAGACGACAGACAAGCTCATCTCGGAATTCCGATATGTGCGCGCTAATGCTACGGGATCCCTGGCCAAGTTCATGGATTACGTGACGTACGGCTACATGATTGATAACGTTGCCCTTCTCATTACCGGCACCCTTCACGAACGAGACACGCGAGAGCTCCTGGAGCGATGCCACCCGCTGGGTTGGTTTGAGACCATGCCCGTACTTTGCGTCGCGACCAACGTGGAGGAGCTTTACAACAGCGTGCTGATTGAGACTCCTCTTGCTCCATACTTCAAGGGCAGTCTCAGCCACCAGGACTTGGATGAGCTCAACATTGAAATCGTCCGAAACACGCTCTACAAGAACTATCTCGAAGACTTTCACAATTTCGTCAACACCCATTCCGACATGGCTGGCACACCTACTGCTGAGGTCATGTCCAACATCCTTGAGTTCGAGGCTGACCGCCGAGCTATCAACATCACACTGAACTCCTTCGGCACTGAGTTGACCAAGGCAGACCGCAACAAGCTGTACCCAACCTTTGGAAAGCTGTATCCTGAGGGCACCTTGATGCTTTCCCGAGCTGATGATGTTGAGGGTGTGCGTCTTGCCGTCGATGGCGTTCATGACTACAAGACCTTCTTCGATGCCGTGTCTCTGGGTGGCTCATCCGGTCCTGGCAACATGGGTGGTGGTTCTGCCGATGGCAAGAGCTTGGAGGACATGTTTTACCAAAAGGAAATGGAGATTTCCAAAGATGCATTCACACGACAATTTACGTATGCTATTATTTATGCATGGGTTAAGCTTAGAGAGCAGGTATGTGTGATCTTGCTGCCATATGATGAGAATGGCAAAAAAGACCAAAGCGCTAACTTGTTCCAGGAAATTCGCAACATTACATGGATTGCTGAGTGTATAGCTCAGAACCAGAAGGACCGCATTGGAAACTTTATTAGCGTCTTCTGAGCGGCTCATAAACTGATGATGTATTGGCTTGGTGCAGTGTTAGGGTGTAGTATAATATCGTCGTTTCGTTTCGAGTAATTGCACGGCAAGGGTTCTTTCAGACTAGGCGCATATGGAAGAGGCGAATGATTGACATGGGCAATCACGCATCCTCTGATGGGCTCTATTGTACATATACAGATGCTTAAACTATTCCTACAACGCTTTTCGTTTTTTTCTTCATCGTCAACCCCCCTCAGCTTCACAGATCGATTTGTCCCTTCCATGTGGCAGGCGTGAGACCCAGCTTCTCAAGCATGTTTGTCCACCTCTCACTGCCCCTCTCTTTCCGCTCCATGTATTGCAGCAGCTTCTGGCGCCTGTGTACAAGCAATCTCAAATTTCTCTTATTGTGCATGTCCTTGTAGCCTCGGTTGATCGCCAGTCCTTCGGATACTGCCCTAATCTTGGCAGTCAGGATGGCGATCTGTACCTCTGAACTGCCAGTGTCTGGACCGGCACGGCCAGGCATTGGTGTGGTGTTTGGCGAAATGGACTGCGGCTTGGGTTTGAGGAATTTGTCGGTGTTGTGCCGCCCAAACTCATCAACGATGCGCCTGACGTTGGCGTGGAATCGATCCCGTGCGCTGCCGTTGCTCAGAGCCGTGATCCTCCGCAGGGCCTCGACGGCTTTCTGGTGCTTCTGGTTGTGCGCTTGCTTCCTCTCCTCCTCCGTGCTAGGGTCCATTTGCGACTCCACGACTCCGACCATGGGCTTCGTCAGGGCATAGGCGTGCTTGACGGCATCCTCGAGCTCGGCGTCGCTAAGGAAGTGGTTGCGCAGCCCGGGCGTCGTGGGCAGTTCTCTTGGCTCCTCGAGGGCATTCCCGCTTGCGTCCCTAGGTACCGCGCTCAGCGGGCTCTGGCCAGCCGAGTCGAGGGACTCGAGGAACGGCGTCAGTCTTCCTCGCACGGGATCTCCCCATGCCTCGTCCCGCTGCTTCTGGAGCTCATCCTGCCTCTTGAGGTTGGCGGCTTTGCGCTGCTGGGCCTGCGCCCATTTGTACGGATCCTGCTTCGCCTTCTTCTTCTTCTCTCGCATGGAGAGATTGGCCTTTTGGACGAGGGGGAGGAAGGCCTGTGTCGTCGGTGTCGTCGCAGGCCGCAGGCACACTAACAAGCTCGATTAGCGACGATGTCCTACCAACCACCTCAAAGCCGGTGATTCTCAGTGAAGCAACAAGAAGGGTATCATACGATTGACTGTGCCTAGCCGCTGCAGCAGGTCTATTCTTGGCGCCATGTTTGATATTGGAGATGCGGTTCTATCTCTCTATCCCACCTCTCGCAACCGGGTCCTCAAAATTTCGCCGATAGTACATGAATCAACCCACGCCTTCACAAACTTGCTGACTACTCCAAAGACCCCACCTGCTGTGGGAATGGAAAAAGCTACCTTAGTCATCAATTCACGTGCAGCTCGAGACTCCCGACAGCCTCACAACTAGCGAAAACAACTAGTCTATTCTTGTGCTAGTGCACTCAGGGCTGGCGGCACACACACTTTTCGCAAATTGTCAGTAGCCCTCGCGAACTTTTGCGAAACTTTGCTCGAACTGTTAAGCATCGCCGCCTTCTTGCCTCCTTCAACGACCAACTTTTCCCACCACCACGGAAAAATCAGTCAAGATGGCTCCCGCTAACCTGCCGTCCATTTTCAATGCCACGTCCCAGGACATCGAGATGCTCCTGGCGGCCCAGTGCCACCTCGGTTCCAAGAACCTCCAGGTGCACATGGAGCCTTACCTGTGGAAGACCCGTGTCGATGGTGTCAACGTCCTGAACATTGGCAAGACCTGGTGCGTTTTTTCCTAGCTGAGGGGAAGGGAGGAAGAGGAGAAGCAGAAGATTGCGAAGGACAAGAAAAAACAAGAGCTTCTGGAAGGGAAATTTCTGTGCAGCGCAATGGGTATGCTAACCACCTTCGATTTCACAGGGAGAAGATTGTCCTGGCTGCCCGTATCATCGTCGCCATTGAGAACCCGGCCGACATCTGCGTCATCTCTGCCCGTCCCTACGGTCAGCGTGCCGTCCTCAAGTTCGCCGCCCACACCGGTGCCTCCCCCATCGCTGGTCGCTTCACCCCCGGTAGCTTCACCAACTACATCACCCGTTCCTTCAAGGAGCCCCGCCTGATTGTCGTGACCGACCCTCGCACCGACGCCCAGGCCATCAAGGAGGCCAGCTACGTCAACATCCCCGTCATTGCCCTCTGCGACACCGACTCCCCCACCGAGTACGTCGACGTTGCCATCCCCACCAACAACAAGGGTCGCCACGCCATTGGTACCGTCTGGTGGCTCCTTGCCCGTGAGGTCCTCCGTCTCCGTGGAACCATCTTCAACCGCGAGACCCCCTGGGACGTCATGGTTGATCTGTACTTCTGTATGTTTGAACAAAATCCCCTACCCGGACCCCGTTGAACCCCAACAAGCTAACCAAGTAAACACAGACCGCGACCCTGAGGCCGAGGCCGAGGAGAAGGTCGAGGAGGAGAAGCTCATCACCGCTGCTGAGGAGGAGGCCCCCGCTGCCATCGAGTCTGGCTTCCCCGCCGCTGGTGGTGACTGGGAGGCTCCCGCCGCCGGCTTCGCTGGTGCCACTGCCACTGGCTGGGACGGTGCCGGTGCCGGTGCCGGCCAGGACTGGGCCGCTGCTTCTGGCACTCAGGAGTGGGCTGCCGAGGCTCCTAAGGAGAGCCAGTGGTAAGCGATGCGGTTATCTGGGCAAAAGGGGCGATGGGGGAAGCTTTTATTCCACGGAGCGTGGTAATTCTGGGCGGACCTGATCACAAAGGGGGAGGCGTTTTTTCCGGCTTTGCAACGGCGGGTGGTCTCGGATTTTTCTTTTGGGTCTTGAGCTAGCTGCACTGATGAGGGAAAGATACTCTCCCCTTTCGTTTTTCAGGGAGGGAAGAGGGAAAGCCCTGTGCGGCTGCTGGGGGCGGACTTAATCGTTGCCTCGCCCAAAGGTTCCTTGATTTTCCTGCGGTGCATTAAAAGGGTTTTATACAGCCGACCATGGTGAAAGATAAAAAAAGAGAATTTAAAGATATCCCCTTTACAAAGTTTCCACCCTCGTGCTATTAAATTGTCTGTAAAGTCCTTTCTCATGGACAATGAGTGTATATCCATCGTAATTCAGGAGAGTGAACTGGCCACAAAGTGTGTTTTAAAGCGAACTTTCTTTGTATTCTATGGGCAACCGAAACTCGGTGCCAATTATAGGTATGTATATATCCTCTTCCAAAGGCTGTATATATGTGTGTCCTATACGCTATCACCCAAATTTATCCACAATGCCCCCAGTATTGGTATCTAAAGCCCCCTATTTGTTATATCCTTCTTTATACTCCCACGCCCGGAAAAAAAAAAGAGAAAAAAAAAGGAAAGAGAAAAAGCCATCCGAAACAAATAAAAACTGAAGTGAAGAGTCAAGGGGAGAAAAAATGACAACCTGATCAACAGAGGAAAAGAAATCTCGCCTAGGAGTGCAGTAACAGTATTTGAATAGAAGCAGTAATGGTCGTGGTGGTGCCAGCAGTGGCCAGCTGTTGGTTGTTGTTTTTTCTCCTTCTCTCTTCTCATTTTCTGCTTTTCAAGTTCATTCGTTATATGTATCGTCTTGGCAGATGCCCCTGAAATAGACACGAACAGAGGGAAACAAACAAGGATAGACAGATGGACAAAGGTAGCAAAGAGTAGTATGCCGCGCAAAAAATAATGCGTTGCCCCAAGTTGCGCGCCCGCTGCAACTGAGCCAAGTCACAGGGTTAAGGAAATTATGAAGTTCTAGTCAAGTCGGACGTAGTGTGACTCCTATACCCATGCAAATAAAAAAGACAAAAGGGACGCGTGAGAAGCATGGTAAAGTAATGTGTGTGTGTGTGTGTGGAGAGATATGGAGATGCAGCTGAGTGTTGTCTGCTTGCGGTATGGTAAACATCCATGACACCAAGTAGGAAAGGAGAAGAGAGAAGGTGAATGACGAGCGGAAGGGGAAAGAAGCCTACTCCAGAGCCTCAGAATGTCGTCGAATCTCATCGTCGTTTAGTGCACCCATCCAGAGACATCGTTCCGTGATACCTTCGATTGGTTGGAAAGTGTACCGCGTGCTAGCTTCCAGCAGCCTCAACAGCGTCTTGACTACGGCCGCGCCAATACGGCACCGTTCAAAATTGATGAGCGGCGGAGTAGTTGGCGAGCTGGCAATCTCTGAGGGACGTTGCGCGTTGAAGAGAAGATCATGCGTGTAAATGCCGACGAATGGAATGCAGCCCCCGTCTGAACCGACCTCCATTTCAGCTCGAAGGCTGTAAAAGTTGCGCGAGGGGGTAACGAGGGCCTCGAGTTCGCCGAGGGTATTCAGGTCACGAGCTGGAACCAAATCCCACGTCTTTGACAGACGGGCGACTTCAGCACTGGATAATGCGATGGTAAGCTGCGCCAAGGTGGCGAAATTGCGATACCGCCGGCAATGCGCCGCAATGTGAATGAGCTTAATGATGCATCGAGCCCGCTCTTCAATGTGCTGGGTTAGCACAATCTCGGAAATGGCCCACTTGACCATGATATTGAATCGTGCAACAACAACTTCGACTCCGTGGGCATTGGTGTTTCTCAAAAAGTCAACCCATGAGCGGGAATCGTTGCTGGTGGCATTTCTCCAGTTCATCTCAATTAGCTCTCTCCAGTCTATGTCGTTGAGAGCATCCTTCTCTATGAGGGTGAACTGCTGAGCCAAGATATCAGATTCAAATGCCAGGATAAATGGCAGGTGGATTGAATACTTGAGCGTATTCGGAGTCTCCGGTTGAGGCAGTGGGGGAAGAGCTTCAGAAGTGCGAGGAGGCACATGCTCAGCTGTGTTGGGACCATCTTGAAATATTTCTGGCGAGAGGGGGAGAGGTGTGCGGGTCCATATTTGATCTAGATCCAGGGTTCTCTCCGTGTTCGTCAGCACCGGGCTCATCATCACCGGACTCATCGCCAATGCTTGGGCAAGTGTCATAGGAGCAGAGGAAGAATTTGACCGAGGCGTCGCAATAGGATCTCCGAATGGATGCGGTTGTGATGATATAGAAAATACGCCTGCTCTCTCGCGGGAATTGTTCGAGCCCTCATCCTCAGAGGGGGAGAGCTCAGAAGAGAGATCTGAACCGCCGACACTAGCATCTTCCAAGAACGTCTGATCTTCTGCCACTGGAAGAGAAGCCGTCTTCCGGGTCTTGACCCTCTCAATACTCTCCGTCTTTTGGACAAAATCATAGGAGAGATGAGAGCTGGAGGCTTGGTGGGAGGCATGGTGACTTCTCGTAGCTACAAGATCTGACGTTGTAGCATCATCCTCATCAGATGAACCACGAAGAACTGATCGATTGGTCCACTGGGATGTCCCTCTGTTGCTTTGACCATCATCAGTCAGACCCCTTTCAAGCAAAGGTATAGAACAGTATGACTCGTCAGAATCAGCGGTCAAGAACGAGCGCGTTTCAAGCGTGGCTATCCTGCTAGGGGCAATCAAGGTATCCCGGTTATGCGCAGTATCCAGTGGCTGCTTTCCTTTATCCCAAGAATGGTATTCGTCATCCATTTCACCCGCTTCACTCTCCTGGCTTTGGGTCTCGCTGGTATAAGAATTAGCTGTGGCTGCTTGTCCGCCAAATTCATTTGCGTCTATCATGGCTGTTTGTCTGAGCTGCTCAAAGGATTTTGGTTTTGGCTGATATCTGCCCTCTAGCTTCAGCAAGGCAGACTCAATTCCGCCGTCGTCCTCATCGGGTATCTGTGCCAGTTTCCGGGCCTCTATTTCAAATGATGGACGCATAATGGGCTTGGATGAATGTGTACTAAACAAAGACAAGTGTCGCTTGGCAGGCTTCTCGGTCAACTGACCAACGGAAAATATCTCTTGTCTCTCACGAGGGTGGTCTCCCGCACCAGAGAAGCTGCGATCGTCATCGTCCTGCTCGGCATGAGTACCAAGGAGATAGGAGCTCCGGACAGAATCAGTGTAATTTGTCAAGGAGCCAACGGAATGTGATTTCCGAACTGTGGGCTGATTATTCAAGCCGCCCGCGTTGTTGACTGCAGCTCTCAAATAGCCACCAGGACGCCGTCGAAGCATGCGAGGCGGCTCAACGGCGGGAACTTCGTATTCTCTGTCCAACAGGGAAGAATCTGTCGTAGCATCAAAGCTCCGAGCTGTAGAATGTCGCTCGAGGTGGCTGCCAAACGAAGCATGGCGCCGAAAGGAGTAGCTTGATTGCTGAGTATTCGTAGACTGGTTTCTCCTATGTACCCGCAGCGTTCCCCGGCTGAGGGGGGGCCGGCGCTGAATGCTGCGACGCATTGTCGAAAAGGAGACTCGGCTCGCATCATCTGACTGCCCTTGGCTATAGGTATGACCCAATGTTGCCATATCTGGGACGAACGGGGGCAAGGACTCCCCCTGGGAGGCGGAGGGCAGAGAGACGAGTTGGTCGAGAAGATACGACGATCTCCGTGGTGTCCCTGCCATGAGCTGCGCGGGGGGCGTTGTAGGGGGCGTCGGATCGCCGCCAGCTGTTAAAAAGGAGCCCACCGATAATCCACCAGCGGAGGGGTTGAAAGTGGCAGCAGGAAGTCTGTCACGTATGCCTGGTATATCGAAAGGGACAGTATCATCAACAATGACGATGGATTGGCTTCCGGTAGTGAGGCCCATGTCACTCATAGGTCGTGACCTCCGGTCCTGAGGCAAATAATCGCCGGTGCTTGACTCCATATGCGCAACTGAATACTCCATGTGCCGTCGGCGCCTAGTTGAAGCAGGGGTTGGAGCAGGTCTCGGGATACCCAAGCGTTCTGCTTCGGCGGCCTCCTCTTCTTCCCGGATGGCCCTCTTGAAGTCTTCAGCCACTTCGGCCCCAAGCACGTCAATCCTCACCTGGGGACGACTGGTTGTCTGGGCATAGCCGCCTTGCGTGATGATGGCTGTCCCAGGTAGCTGGTCGATACTGATGGTGTGAGCACTCAAGGAGGCGACGGCAGGCAAACTTGTGTGTGATCCAGACGACCACTGCCCTCGGTTGTTCAAGGCGCGTCGAACACCGCCCAAGAACTTCTTCATTCCAGAACCAGACATGGCGACACCAAAGATCCGGTCTTTGGGAGCATTGCGAGATACGGGCTGAAAGATAGTAGTCTGCCTATTGTCGCCAGTGGGGGTACCAGTCTCAATGTCGACAAACGGCTGACCTGGTGGGAGAATGTTGCCTCGAACGAGATTTCCTGCGGACTGCAATATCATATGTAAATCAACGTCTTGCGACGAGGAACGATCCGAGCCAGGGGCCCTTATGGAGTCGGTGGCACTGTTGTTACGTCCATGGCTTTGAGCCGGTCGAACACGTTTGCCAGAAAGCGCCTTGGGAGTTGTTGCTATAGCTCCCGGCGGCAAGATGGGAGACGTCGAGTAAACAGGGTGAGCTGCCAGCGGCTGGCTGGAGTTGGGATTCAGTGATCTCACGTTCTTGGTGGGAAATGAACAAGACACAATGTCCATGCTAGCGATGCTGAGCGGCGAAGCGGGTCCGTTGCTCACCATAGTAGTGGTGATGATCTGATGTTCGGGGGTTCCTGGGCGATGATCCGATACAGTGAAGTCTCCGAAACGGGCCGTCGTGGGGATGTCTTCAGCGCTCGAGTTGGGAGCGTCACTTAAACCGTCGGGTATGCCAGACACGGCATGCCACTGGGGGGGATCTACTCCCTCCCTTTCCCAAAAGGTAGGGTCCAGGTTGGGATCCCGATATCCAGCAATGCCCCCTGGTGCAACCGGGGCTCCAGGCCCCAGAGAATCGTCGAAATCAGGGCCATCCCAGTAGTGGGCACAGATCCGCCGCCAACATTTTTTGAGTTCTGTCAATATCTTGAGTTGAACTCTACGCTCCCTCGCATCCTGAGACAGTTCGTCGAAAAGATCGTTGAGCAGAATGCAGAAGATGACACGAAGATCGTAGTCCAGGACAAAGTCATCGACAAAGTAGTTGAGGATCCAGTGTCGCATAGCGACAAAAGTTCGAACGCGGACAATCATACCAATCTCGTCGGTTCGTTCCAGAGCCCACCGAAGCCTCGCCATGAGCATTCGCAGCAGGATGTCCGGCTCGAGAAAAGCTCTGAAAGTCAAGAAGAAATCCGAGATCAGCTCGTAGTCTAAGAAGCTTGGAGAGGTAATCTCAGCAACCAGTCGGGAAGGGGTCGCCGCAGTTACGGATCCACTGGGCGAGTAGCGTACTATCAATTTATCGTCGCAAGTGGGCTTGAAGGTGAGTTCGTCAAACATGTCGGGCTCAATAATGAGGTGTGTAGACGCATATGTAGAGGGCACGACGCGCGGCGGTCGGGTTGATGCTTGCGAGGATGCATGAGAGGTTCGAGGGAAGCGGAGTTTTGGAGGGACAAGATGACTAGGACGTCTGGATCTCAAGCCACTCAGCGGGGCACCGAGACTTCTCTCTGAAGAATGATACATGGATGCGCGGCTGTTGGAACGGAAATCGTCGGTGGGAGCGTAGGAAGAGCCTCTCAGCATCGGAGTGCCTCTGGTAGAGAACCGTGGTGTCCCTAACTTCCAGGATGGAATGTTGATGTTGAGCATCGGTACACCGTCAACATCCAAGTCTTCCAGATGTTCGGTCGTCTTGGGTCGATGATCATCTCCGTGGGTTGGCTTTGTGATGACAATCCTATATCCATCCGTATCCGTACCAGTAGGCGAATTGAAGTCACGAATCGTACCGTCCGACACAGCCCTGCGGTGCTGCGACGTAAGATTGCTGAGATCTGGAGCGTAGGCGGGAGAGATGATGGATGTTCTCGGTGTAGGCGTAAATTGATTCTCATGATGGTCCGCTGTTAAGCTGGGGGGTTCGTCACTATTCTCTGGATATGCACCCTCCAAGCCGGCAGTCCCAGGCGGCGTTATGGGGAACGTGAAATTGGGTTGGGGATATCTCTTGTTTCCACGGCGGACAGAGGGTCTGGGGAAATATTAGCAAATGGAAGTTTTTGACGTGTTGAAACGAGCCCGCATGCGTACCTCAGAAATAGTTTGCCATTATTCCCAACATTGGCAACGGTAAACTGACGCCCTTCGCGGCCAGCCGAGGCGCCATCTGGCGCTACATCCCACCGGTCACGTTCTTCATCTCGCTTCCCTATCGAGAGTGTTCTGCTTCTGCTGATAGATTTCTGCCCAGTCAAGGGCACAATTGGCCGGCCAGTAGCCGACACTTTGCGGGTCACCTTGCCCAGCGTCTTTGGTGGTGATCTTTCCTTTACATCCACAAGGTCCCCGGAGGGTTGTATCCGCCCAATGGCGTCATCTTTTGCTGCTCCAGCGCCTTGAGCTGCGGTTTGTATGGTTTTAAGTGATGGTGCTTTTCGCCGTTTCATCGAAGGCTTCGATCTCAATGCGTGGGATGGCCGCGCCGCCACAAGAGGAGGCTCGGCAGCATCCATGGCCCATCCAATGTTATGATGGGACGGAGCTCGCGTTGCTCAATGATAGCGCTTCTGGAGGGCCATTGAAAAGAAGAGCGTCAGCGGCTGTACTCTAGAAAGGAGGCAGATTTCGAGAGAGAGAAACAGCCGGAAGCCAAGGTGTCGCGATGGTTGACAGCACGGCAACGACAGGCCTCTGCCCCGGCATGGGTTGGCGGAATAGGAGTAAAGTGTGCGGTTTGTTATGGAAACAGATGCGCGACAAGGCTGAGGCCGAGTAGACCGAGACAAGCAAATGCAGATGCTGGTGGACAGAGCGAACGAGCGAGGCATGCTATACTTACCAACTGACGCCATGCAGGCACACAACAGAGAATGGTTCAAGAAGTGGACAGCCGCCGAGCCCGTACCACTCTGCGTTCAGTGACTGGTATCGAATCGAGAGAATCGCTTGTACTGCACTGTACGGTATCGTGTCGGATCGGATCGAGGAGCGTGTCGTGTCGTGTCGTATCGTATTGTACTGTATCGTAGGTGAGGTTCTTGCTGGTAGTAGTAGCAGCGGCGGTATCGAGGCGTCTCGCGCGGCAATTCGATGGGCAAGTTGAGGTGAGAAGTGTCAAAACTTTGCGAAGCTACGGCACAGCGCAAGACAGTCGCGGACAGGCATGGCAGCGGCAGCGGCAGCGGCAGAGGAGAGAAAGAACTAGCAGGGATGCGATCAAGCCGGCGCCTGTCTGTGTCTGTGTCTTGTATCTGTGTCTGGACTGCTTCTGGTCTGGGATGGCACAGACAGATGGTTTGCCCTGGGGCTGGCCGTGCCTCGTGAGGGCCGGCTTCTGGGGGAGAGAATTTGACGGGAGGCCGAGGGGAGTCAAATCAAACCAGAACGGATCAAATCGTCGAGGGCTGGCAGCTGGCAGCGCGCCATCAAATCTTAGTGGGTATCTGGGCCTGTGCCTGTAAGGACGCGCCCCCCTCAGGGGAGTAGCCGACCCTGGCCCATAGGGCATTTAGTGGCTGGCGCTGGCATTCCAGCGGTCGTAGCCCCTGGCGGCGTGAAGAAAAAGAGCGGGGGCTTGCCATGCACCCCCTTGAAATGTGAAGCGATGCGAGGATGAGATGCCGCCTCACGGTAGCATTTGCAGGAGTACCTACATGTTACAGGTCGCATGTACGAGTGTGCCTGGCGATTACTCTGTACGTACGGAGTACCTACTCGTATGTATGGCATCAATGCATTGAAGCTTCACTGATGCAGCCCGGGGAGAAAGGGAAGAGAACGCCACAGCAAGGGGGAGGCCAATACGGGTCCAGGAACCCGGGACGGACTGCGATACTCATCATATTTGATCCATCAATATCAACTAATACCTACGAGTACGTCCACATCAATACGTGTATTCGTAATGGTCATGCTGTATGCACAAGTGCCGTACCTGCGTATGTACCTGTGCATGTGCTCTCTCGACGTCAATGCACGTCAACCAAGAAGTTTCGTGTCTCCAAGATCGGCGCTGCCAAGGGCTGTTTCCGACATTGGCAGCGGATAGGAGCCTTGTAAGTTGCGTCTCTCCGCACAACGGCTGCTGTTTGCAGCATTGATCTTCCAGTTCTGACATGTGAAGTGCATATGCACATACATACGTCACCGCCCATGGATACGAAATATTCTTCAAATCCTGTTGTCCTTAGAGTTTATCGCAATTTTCCATTGATGAAGCGTTTTGTAATACTTGACCCGACTTGGAGCCTCCAGTCTCTAATAGCGCTCAACAGCCACCATGTCGCAGGGCGGGCCAAAACAGCCATCGGCTAACACCGCAAAAGTGGCAGCACCATCGACAACCTGAACCTTCTACAGTAGCGCCAGCATCAGCAAGCTCGGTACAGAAGAATACTTTATATTACGCAGACGCCTCACACAATGCGAAGGTACCTCTACCTCTCAAGCCTCGAATCCAGCTGGTTGGCTCGCCCTAGTTTGTGTGCGGACCGCCTTCCGCGGGCTTCAGTTAGGCCCCTGCTAGGCCCTGCTAAGATTAAATGCTGAGAAGCGTGACGCTAACTTGCACCAAGCGACAGGCATTATGTACATACCAAGTGCGCCCAAGCCGACCAAAATGGCGATACTTGCAGCCTGTGTACAGTAGAGCAGTATGAGTACTCAGATCAATGACGAGTGCAAAAATCACAGCTCGCATTGAGGGGTTTTCTGCTCGTTTAATAGAGGGGAAGAGACGAGGAATGGGAGGGTGTAAAGATCCATCAATTGCTTTTCTAAGACTGCAAGACGTAAGCAGATTGAACTCTCTTTGCCTGGTAGCTTGCCTCTATTTGTGCTTGGATCAATATTATACTTTACACTACTGTTACTACACACGATACAACAATGACGATCAGCAACATCGATCAAGACTATTTGTACGGGTATTTGAAGCTCAACTGGCTTCTACAGTTAGGGCTATGCGACGGGCTGCTCCATCGACACCGAGAACGGGCCAAATACAGAGCCAGAGAGAACAGGACATCTATGCATCCGTGCTCCCTATGAGGCCTGCATTGAAGGTTCTCGTATGGATGCACGGGTTAATACTTGCTCTACATCTACATCTACAGCACCAGCTGGCCTCTGGCTTTAATTTCCACCAGCCCGACCGAGTCTGCTTACAGCATAGCTCTGTAATATGTGCGAGTCCTGCCTCTTTCAGATGTCTCACCTCAGTACCTCATCTACCGCATTGACATGTAGTTAGTTTGTTTGTTACTCGTCATTCCAACTACAGCACGATACCACCTCACCATACTCGTAGTACATATTTGCATTGATTCTCGCTGCCAAACCAGCGAGAAACTTGAAAACACCACAAGCCGGTGGATCCCCGGCCACCGTTCCCGGACCCGCCTAGCTCATCAAATCTCAAATTCTCTCTTCTCTGGAACCCGGTCAGCCAATGAGCACCCCAAAATGCCGCTTCGACCAGCATCAATCGCTCTGCTGCAACCTCACAACCTCGCAACCCTGCCGCCAAACTACCGACAGCCGATCACCAGCTCGTATCAACCGAAATACAGAGGCGCTTTTCTTACTTATTTTGTCTCTTCAACAGCAGCTAGACAAATAGTGCCAGAAAAAGTAAAAGATCCCCGGCACCGAGAAACTGGATGCCGGGTTTCAGCCGCCCCCTGCAAGGCAGCCATGCGGAATCCGAAACGATGGGAAATTCGCTTCTTCTTCTTCTTTCTGGGAGGGGGAGGGAAGGGACCGGATCCTGAGGACCCGACTAGCTTCATATTCTCTCTAGACTTTGTCGAGTCGCCCACTGCCGTACGAGACTTGAAGTATTCCGACTACAGATAGCCTGAGCAAAAGGTAAATCTAGTCACAAGCGCACTGATGGAGAAAGCTAATGTTCTTTTCTCCGACAGACCAAAGCAAAAGCTAACTTAAACACTTGCTCCACGGCACATGGTAATACTCGTACTGTACGAGTGCAAGAGTGGTAGTGTTCATACCACCACGGAGCCCATTCCGTTGCGGAGTTGAGAGATTGTGACAGGTCACATCAACCCAACAACGCCAACAAACGACGGGAACACCAGCCGGCGAGCTCACCTCCCGTGACCCCGACTTCATGTGCAGCCAGACCCAGACACTCGGGGTCTAATTTGCCGCATGAAGCATCCTTGCCCAGTCCTCCGTATTGCGGCAGCAGTCAATGCTCCTCCATCGCCAAATGTCTCACCACCATCGTCACATGGCCGTATGCAGCCCGTGTCTTGGCCCATCATCATCACGACCACTCTCCAATGCTACAGAAAGAAAAGACACCAACAAAACGTTCATGACTCTCTCTCTCTCCCTCTCTCACGCCATCCCACGACGGCACGAGCTAGCTAGCATTGCCGCCCACGCTTCCCAGAGCAACTAGCGGGAAGCCCATCTCCCGGTAATCAGATTCTGTGCCCACCCTCATATCGGCAAACCATAGCCATGGCCAAATGCCCCCCGGTTCCCAACTGCACGGTTCCTCCAATGATCCCAACCATCTCCCCATGCCCGCGCCACCACGTTTCCAGACGCTTCGGCTTGGCCCTCCCGCGCCTCGTTGCTTCTTGTATCTACAGGTACTACTGTACAGACCAAATGATGCCGTGTTTCAGCACCTTGTCTTGTCGTCTCGTTTCCAAGAGTGACAGGTGATTTTTTTACCCAATACAGGCATATCAGAAAACAAATTAGCCCGGAAGATAGAGTACCGTACATGTATCAGTTAGGTAGGCACAGCTACATAGTATATGGCTACTCCTACAGAAACGTGCCCTAAGCATACATACTGTATCGGATGAATCAATTACACCGACCCTATAACACTCTAAAGAGCCAGCTTCGTAAAGAGCTGCTTCTATCGTGCAGCTATTCCGGGGTGTTCCACCCTCCGATATTGCTCGCAAATTATCGTTGCCAACGATATATGTACATACATACACAATGCTCCCACGAATAGCCATTAGACACCCAGATGCCTCCCCCTTTGTTCGAGTCTTTCCCAGTCCTTGACGACAACGTTAGGCGAAATGGCCAACAAAATGGGGGAGAGGAAATGTCCAAATCGTCCAAATTAAAGGTTTCCTTGTATTATTTGTAAATTCTAGCCTGACGATTTGGATTTAGGGAGTGACTACATATATCCAGGATCCTAAATACGTTACCCAATTCTCTAGAGGTACAAGTATTCAATGGTATAAGGGAAGATTACATGGTACAGATTCTCGTAGTTTTACCACATATTCCTTCCGTTGGCCTCCAGTCTGCAATATACGAGTACTAGGTTTGTTCAATACATGTAAAATTTCCAGACGAGGGCAGGAACATATTATCCGTTGTAGCAGCTGAACCCGGGAATACCTCGTCTGCCTTGCTTAGGTAAAGTCTGTTACACAATGAAAGCTCCGCCGTAGATTTAACCAGTTCGACAACTATCAAAGTACACGAGGTGGTCATGGTCAATATTTTGGCAAGCCTTCACCGCCTGGCCTGAGATATGGAGCTGTATCTATGGTCCTCATCTGCGTGTTGTTGTCAGCAAGCTCTACTTCTCTTTAGGTGCGCATCACCCGTTTCGTATTGATGGTTCAATGACGCTGTGGTGATCGTATGACTCAGTAATGATCGCTCGAGACCATCTGGGAAGAAGGATGGACAAGAAGGAAGACTTCATCTTCGGTGACTGCGAATAATAAACAATTGCGGTTCAAACAACTACGCCAGTCTCAGCTTGCTACTTGCCATCACATGCAACAGCATGTGATTCTCAAACAAATGTTAAGTGTCTGATCTAGCAGTTCTCGTCGTCAAACATAGCCAAAATGGCTGCGAACAAACGATGAAACTATCCCCATAAGCTCTGTGGGCTCGACGACCTTACAATACTGCCAGAAAAGGATAGATTCATGAAACCAAGAGAATTTCCTACGTTTATGATTACCGACGGTCCCACATAGATGGGAGTAGATCAAGTAGATGATGGTAGATCAAGTAGATGATAGTAGATCAGCTAGATGATGGCAGATCAAGTAGATGGTGATAGATCAAGCAGTTCATAGTATATCAAGTCTATAGAATTTCACACTGTATCGACGGCTAAGCTATTTGCGTTCTATCTCTGCAGCTAGGAGTTCTACCAGCGTCTCAACCAAATTGCCGGAGCCTTGGTTTCGAGCTTCGAAAGTGCGATTTAAGATCGACTTAATGCCCACCCCCACCGGTATCGATTCCATTCCTGTGCGATTCTTGAGCATATTGATCGTTTGTTCCGCGCTAGTATCATCTAAAGCAGGGGATTCTCTCAACACTCCTTGCAGTTCATACAAATCCGAGACGGCTGGAACCTCTATCATTGTACCAAAATCCCGTAAAGCATCCAGATCTTTCAACGTCCAATACTGTGACGTTGTAACGAAGACGAGAAGGCGGTGTCCCTAGGAATCATTAGCCATGCATAATATAAAAGAGCACAATCATATCATATCATATTTACCTTTGGAGGCCTTGCGGCAATCAACACCGTCAGAAGATCCAATATAGCGTTGGAAAACCGTGGGCCGATTGGATTCCAGCCAATCAATCGCTCAATGTCGTCCAAGATTATGATGCTGGCAGTTGACTTGTAGGCATCTGTAAATGCCTTGTGGATGTAGTCTCGCTTTCCAAATTCATCCCGGTAACCCGCCAGGTCAGATGGAGTCACTAGTTTAATAAATGGGAATCCAGATTCCATAGCAATGTGCGCTGCCAGGGCTGTTTTCCCAGAACCTTTTGAGCCATGAAACAGGACGGAGGAAAGAAACACTTGAGGATCTGACTTAACCATGTTTGCGATACCCATGACCTTGCGGATAGAGGTGTCAACACGATCAGCATATCGAATTATGCCCAAGTCAGTAGCCTCTATGAGTTTGGATTCGGACACTCCAAAGGCAGGTTGAACTTCATTCAGAGCGTTCAGAAAGTCTGCGCGAGTAATCATCGGGGGCGGGGAGTCTGCTCGAATGACAGCCATCGTTCCCAGTTCAGTGTGCCGTGACAGAGCACACGAAGCCGCTGATTTGACAAGACCATTGATTTCGGCACCTGAAAAGTTCTTTGTGAGGCCTGCTAGCTCTTCAAGGTCGACATCGGGGTCCACTCTGTTGTTTTCTCTCGCTTTTGCGGTGTGGATCTTTAGGATTTCGAGTCGGCCTGCCTCATTTGGCAGAGGGATCTCGACGTGCACTTCGAGACGACCAGGTCTCAAGAGAGCCTCGTCAATCAAATCTTTCCTGTTGGTCATTCCAATGAGGAGAATGTTGTTGAGCTGATCGACACCGTCCAACTTGGATAGAAGCTGGTTGACAATGCTGTCGCCGACGCCAGTACCTCCGCCTGTTCCAGATCCACGCTGCTTACAGACAGCATCCAATTCGTCAAAGATGATAATGTGAAGGCCACTCTCATCACCCTTTTCTTTGTATTCCTTCTCAGCATCGGCAAAGAGCTTGCGGATGTTCTCTTCAGACTGGCCGACATATTTGTTCAGCACTTCGGGGCCATTGATTACCTTTGGCGGCCTGGCATTGAGGGTCTGGCCAATCTTTCTCGCAATCAAGGTTTTTCCTGTTCCTGGGGGGCCGAAGAGAAGCATTCCTCTGACGTGCTCAATGCCCATATTGGCGACCATTTGGGGAGGGAACACACGAGATGCGAATGCACGGCGGAAAATAGTCGAAATTTCGCCACCCAATCCGCCAATTCCCATGTCTTCAAATTTGAAATTCGGGGCAAGGATTGAATTTGGGTTCGGCTTCGAAGCCGATGGTTTGAGATTGAAACCTCCTTTGGCATCACGATGGAAGATAACACGAGTTTGGTTGGTAAGAATACCCCTGGCGTGAGCCTCCCTCTGCATCTGGTGCTTGTCCCCCTCATCTGCCATAGACAGATCAACCAGGCCAACAGTCTTGACCACAATCATAAGCGGTATGTTTTGAACGTCCATGAGGATCCTCTGCCCGGGAGCGAGGACCTGGTTCTGAAAAGTATCGATGAAGAGCTTAGACAGATGATCTTCGTCGTATGGGCCGTCTATTCTTTTAGTCGGTGAAGCGAACCCAACCTCGACATCCAAGGAGCCCAAATATGCCTTGCTGCCAGACGCAAAAGGATCGAACACCTCTCCGGTGAAGGTATCTCTCAAAGCAACACGACACCATGTTCGTTGGGGGTCGGACAGACTGATACAGCCTCGTGGATATCCTTGAATAGGTCTCGCTGTGACGACGAACTCGCCAGGTGGCTGGCCGGCACGGAGGAGAATATAGTAGTCTGTTTTATCGAGTTTAGGAGGAAAATCCTCAGGAGAAACAGCACACCTAGGCCGTATTAGATAGAAGACACATCGAGCATGGAGAAGAAGAGTGCTTACACGTTTCCATAGATCAGTCTCGCTTGCTGGGACTTGTCTGTAACTTTCTCGACTTGCAGTGACACCACCCGCCCGCCTCCAGATGGCCCCTTCTCAGTATGTCGCGATGGCTGTGTAGGTGGTTGATAGGATCCTTGATAGGATCCTTGAGAGTATCCTCCTTGAGGATATCCTTGAGAGCCGCCATATGGCGCCTGCGGTCCACCCCCATAAGGCCTGTACGATGCGCCGCCAGGAGGAGCTCTAGACATGGTTGAAGGTGGTTGAAGGATAGTGTGTTGTGAATTGTGTAGATAGAGAGCGAGGGGGGTAATTCAAGTAGTGTTGCGGGAGTCGGAAGGAGAGGAGGGAGGAAGGAAGTGATGAAACAGCAGCTTCTTGGAGGCAGGAGTGACGCCCCGCGAACCTGTGAATGCAAGTTGCCAGAGTGGAGCGTCGTAATATTGCCTGATCAGGCTTAGCATCAATTACTGCTGCCTCTATAATAAGCCGCACCAACAAACGACGGAGACTTTCAAATTCCTTCATTACAGTACTATATGTATAAGAGGACAGGTTGTTATAAGAAAAGTGGTCATGTTGGCCTTTCATTTGGCTTTCTAGAACTCAGTGGCCATGGTTAAGAAAGTGGCGATGGTGATGGTATCATATGACCAAATAAAGGATTACAGGACAGCTAGCTTTTCAGCAGCCTGTAACTATCGCTACTCTCCTCTACTATCGCGACTTTCTTCTAGTATTCTAGCATCTGCTACTTGTTTCTAGCATCTGCTACTTGTTTCTAGCATCTGCTACTTGTTTCTAGCATCTGCTACTTGTTTCTAGCATCTGCTACTTGTTTCTAGCATCTGCTACTTGTTTCTAGTACTTGCTACTACAGCTATATCCATCTAGAATATGGTATTTTCGCTGCGTGTCGTTTTTCATTAGAGACACGGGATGCTAGATAGCAAACTTGTGGTGCTAGATAACCACTCCCCTCACAAACCTTTCATATATTATACCTTGTTACAAAGGGAAATGGTCATGTTGGCTTTTTAGCGCTCAGGAGTCATACCCAATGAACATAGCAGTGACATCATACGCAATACTACCCTAGTACTTGAAACAAAGCGGAAAATCAGCAGAGATAAAAGTGTTCGACCTAGAGCTCGTCCATCATCTCATTAAGGCGGACGCGGGCCCCGACACCTAAATACCAGAGTTACCAGATCAGTAGCCAATCTGGAACGCTGAATAGGTGGCTTCTCCCTGTTAAAACGGCCGTGGTTGACGTACCGCTACGTAGTGCTGTCCCACCCTTTTGACTGCTACGCCTTTCCAAATGGAGCTTTATCTCTTATCAGAACCCCTGTGGGTGTAACCGAGTGTGACAGCTATTGTACAGCCAGCTCCGTCATTGAAACTTGAGACGAAACAATTCTGGAGGCCATTTACAGATTTCACCATGCCGCTGTAAGTCATCTAATCATAGCTCCAACATTCAGTGCATATCACTGACATCAATTTAATTTCAGCCACTTGCTGGGAAAAAAGTCGTGGAATGTCTACAATGCCGACAATATCGCCCGCGTTCGGAGAGACGAAGCGGCCGCCAAGGCTGCGGAGGAAGAAGAAGAGCGGCGCATGCAAGAAGTCGATGCTCAGAGGCGACTGGCAATCCTACGCGGCGAATCGCCTCCCCCGATAGAAGATGAACGAGACGCCGAACCAGAAAAGACACAGGGCGCTCCCGGTAGCGCGCGATCAAGATTCCCTGGTCAGGGCCGCAAGAGGAAGCGGCCAGGGGAGGACGACACCGAGTTCGAGCTGCGTTTGGCGCAAGAGAGGAACAACGCAACATACTCAGTTGTCGAATCCAGTCGTAAGCCAGCGAGCTCGGCTCCAATTGTCGATAGCGCTGGACACATTGATCTCTTTGGCGACGAACGAGCCAGGGCGCATGCAGAGAGGAACGAAGAGGCGGAAGCCGAAAAGAAAAAGAAGGAAAAGGAGTATGAAGATCAGTACACTATGCGATTTTCCAACGCGGCTGGTAGAGATGGCATCAGCAAGCCCTGGTATTCACAGCGCGAAGGAGTCGCTCCAGACGCTTCGTCCAAAGACGTCTGGGGCAATAACGACCCCGATCGCAAGACTCGCGATACTCAGCGAATCAATTCCAATGATCCATTAGCTGTGATGAAGAAAGGCGCGTCGCAAATTCGCGATCTGAAGAAGGAGCGCATGCGGATACAGGCAGAGAGAGACGAGGAACTCAGACAACTGCGTAAAGAAGAACATCGCGACAGACATGGGCACCGACATAGAGGGAGAGAAGGGCGAGAAGGAAGAAATAATTCAGATTCCAGAAGGCGTGATTCAAGTAGAGGGCGGCATAAAGATCGGGACTCGGAGAGACGTGAGCGTCACGATGATCACCGTGAGAGGAGACGGCACAAGGAAGAGGAGCGGCGAAGGCGGCATGGAGACTCGCGCTCACGCTCCCCGGACAGGAGGCGACACCGGCACCGGCGCGATGAAAGATGAGAAGTGGATAATGAACTTTGTATTATAATACCCAGAAATTAACGAATTATGACGAGCGTGTAAATTGCTCTAGCTGTTGAAACCAATTAAGCAAATTCCAAAACAACATTGGGTATCATTTCTCCGTCCACGGAAGCTTAATATCAACGGGCTTCATATCCTGCGCAACCATGTCCACCAACACCTTCGCATCCAGGCCCCTCAGCGCCCGGTCAATCTTGCCATACGTAGCCTCGCTCAGCCCTTCTCTCTGATCGCTGTAGATATCCAAGCCCTCCTTCGTAAACAACGTCGGCGCAAACCACGTCACCGCCCACCTCTCCGTCCTGCCATCCGCCAGCGTCTCCTCCCCCCAGCCAAGCAGCTCCCAATGGCTGCCCACGAAGAAAAGCCAGCCCTTGCCGCGCCAGTCCCAGCCGCCGCCGAGGCTCTGGGTGTCGACGCCGGCGACGGACTTGAGCACGCCGGCCTTGTCGTTGGGCTCGTACTCGACGAGATCGTCGATGCGCAGGCGGCCGTCGGCCTTGGGCGGGAGAGGCTTGTAGCTGATGCGGACGTTACGCGCCGCGCGCCACATGGAGAGGGTTGAGTGCGTGACGGACCATGTTCGCGAGAGCCAGTCGACGGTAGGGGCTGTGTTGTCAGACGTCGCTGGTGAGTATTTGGAGGGGAGCTTGAGAGCTATCGTGGGGCTTGGTTCTGCCATTGAGGCTGGTGATTTGCTGATTGAAGGGAATGTGCGTGAGTTGTGAGTAGGAAATTAAGCTAAAGGGGATCTTAAGGAGCCGTTGTAAATGTTATTTTAAGAGATTGATGTCTCAGTGGTATCGGTATATGTTCATGTAAGATGAAACAAGAAGTGTTATGACTGAGATTGTATTGTCTAAGACACCAATGCGAGCCCAAGACCAACTGGCCCGTTTATTCAGTCTTCACCGCAATTGAATAGTAGTCATACCAATGTATTTATAGACCTCAAATGAATATCTGATATCATTTACTGATGCAGCACGAAGCAATATGACGTTTTCCCTCCCTACCTACTGATAAGCTCCAGGGTAGCCATACCAGCGATGGCTATGCACAGCCCCGCTTTGAAGCCCACCTCTATTGGAGGCTTAAACTCATCCACAGAACGCGTGACCCAAGATCGTAATCGAGAACCAACTTCTGCATCGTGAGCATTTTCACTCATCATTGCATTTGAAAAGTCTCACAATCAGCTTCCCTCCACAATCCTGGAAATCTCTAACAGCCTTGTCCTCCAGGCTCCATCCATCCATCTCCCTGCTTCACTTCAACATCGCAAAGGCCACACACACTCAATGGATGCGCCGCTCGACGACGACGACATGGCCCAAGCCATGGGCTTCTCCTCCTTCGGCTCCCAGAACCGACCTCAGAAACGCAAGTATAACCCCCATGCCGACGCCATCGTCGGGTCCGACTCCGCGACTGCTCAGCGCGCCGCCAGGCCATCTGCCACCGGGTCCAACTCCACGCCGCTCGGCCTTCCCACCAGGAAGCCTGACCAGGCCGCCGCCAATGCTGACGAGATTGACCTGGATGAAGACGAGGACGAGGTTGGCGGCGACGGAGTTGCGTCAGATGCGACTGGGATCCCTGAAAGGCCAGGTGAATCATCAACCCCGGCGTTAGTGCGCCCTCCAGGATTGCCAGATCGCCCACCGCCAGGGATTGGCTTCATGGGCTCCTCCTTCAAAGGTCACCAGGACAGCCATGGAGCAGCCCAAGATGGCTCACGGCGCACCGTCGAGTGGGAGGGATACTATGACCCCTCGTCAAACGAGAATCCCTGGAGAAGACTGGAGGAATCAAGAGGCTTACAATCCTTGGGCACATGGATCCCTCGGGGCCATCAAGCAAGTGCTTCAAGTTGAAAGGGCCATTCTTTCAAGTGTTGCTTTACCGCTACCGTTTAATCTCAAAAACTGGAATTTTTGGGAAATCCTACAAACACAGCATCGGCTCAATCAGATCAGCATTACGGCGCATTTGAGCAGACAAGGATACTGCAATTTAGCTTTTTTGAGCTGTTCCCGGATATTCGCGGTGATGAATATCATATCACGTGACGCTTCCAACCGACACAAAGAAACTTTCAACACTCATCCTTTCAGTGTGGGATGACGACAGGCCCTCTGGCATGGGGTCTGTGATGGCTTCAACACCTACGCTGAGGCAACCTCAAACATCAATGGGTACGGGACGGCGCGTACGGGAAATGGGACCATTCACACCGCGGAAGCCAAGCTTAAGAGGAACTCTTCATCACGTCCAAGACTGGAAACGGATACTTTTATTGCTACAGAGCTTACAAAACATCCTCATCATCTTGAATTAGACTCCAGGGTGCCCACAGCAACGCCAACAACGCCAAATAAAGTAGTACCTCCTTGCCTCTGATTCCCGCCGATACCCAATGCAGCAATATTTCATCCCCAATAGGAAAAGCGCTTTCACATCCATCACATCTCTCTGTCTCTACGGAGTACCTGCTCGCTCGCTCGGTCCAGCTCGTCGCACACCCCTGGTGGGGAAGAGGGCCGTCGTGGGCGCTGAGGACCCTGCAGCCCCTCGTGGTTTGCGCGAGATGGTCATTGGAGCCCCCCGGTCTTCCTGCAAGCTTCGAAAGAGGAGTGGACGTTCCGGCCCTGCTCCCCGATTGCCACCATCTATCCAATCATAAGTCATTATTATTGTCGTAAGTTTCTCGTTTCTCACCCCCACACCGTCACAGCGCCAAAACGGGGCCTGTGGCGGGTAGAACCGCCCGGTTCGTAGGGCTGGTAAAGCAGCAAGAGATCTGGCATCCAACCCTGCAAGATTGCCGCGCGGTTCGCGCCAAATTCAACGTCGGTTCATGCTAGTGAATGGAACGCTTTCCTCCCCAGTTGAAATCGCCTAGAGTGATGCAAAATGTGGTCGCAAAAAAGGCTCAACTTTTGTTCGTGAATATAGCCGTTGGTGCAAAGATATAAGAAAATCGCTTTTTGTGAAAACGCCGGTAATGAAAAACACACAAAAGAAACCAATGAAAGGAATGGATCTTTCTCCCCGGTTTAGTTGTATTCTGGGGAGGGAAAGCGCTGGCGAGCCTTGGCATGCTCCTTGGGGTGCTTTCGAGCAGCCTTTGCGTTGAGAGATCTGCAAGTTTGGCGGCCTCAATTAGCTGCAATTCTTACATATTATAAAGAAGCGCTATTGTTTCTGCTCTCAATTGCGCCTTGCTCCGCCACCTTGACCGCGGAAAAGGTTAAACTTGCTAAGGGGGTGACACTTACGAAACTTTCTTCTGAGTCCACTCCAGGTCGTTGCGGACCTCTCTCGCATCTCGCATGCCCTCGGAGAACCGTTCACGGGTTCTCGCAAGGCGAGCCTGGGCCTGCTTCTGCAGCTCCAGGAGTTCACGGTGCTTGGCATTGAGTTTACCAGAACTAGTATAGAGACGAATATTTTAGCCCAATTCTGATAATAAACTGGTTCTCGAGTAAGATAGAGAGAGACATCTCGTCGTAAAGAGCGTCTGCTCTCCACTCGAAACGCCTGTGCTTTCGACCACGTGGAAGGAGATTACTCACGTCTGTGCTTGAACTGCCATGCTCCGATCCAGAGGGATGGGGTCGAACGAGTTAGAGAAGCGCTCCTGCATGTACTCCTGGAAGTCGACGCCGCTAGCGGAGCCGGTGCTTTCGTAGTCGCCGCTAGAGCTACCAATGTAACCAGCAGAGGTGGCGGAATATCCAGAGGGAACACCAGAGGCGGAGCTCATAGTGTCATCGCATTCTGGTGGGGAGCTGGAGTATTGACTGTAGGTGGGGTATTGGCTGCCTTTGGAGGGAACAGCCATGGGCATGGAGTAGGCAGCAGTTTGGAATGAGCCAGACATGATGAATAATGGCCAATTGGAGAGATGGATGGGCTAGAGTTTATCGAAAGGTAGTGGGTAGTGTGTGTGATGATGTATCAGACAAGTGACTAAGAGTTGCCGGTTGCCACAGGTAGCAGATTGAGTATAAGTCTTGGTGGATTGGAGTTGAAGAAGATGTGTTTGGTTTTGGAACAAAGGCCAATTGTAAACTTGGAGAGGTAGTTGAGTCTTGCTGGAGAAGAGTGATACGAAAGGAAGAAGAAGAATTCGTCTCAACTCAAACACAATGGCCCCTTTTATACTTTTTCAGGACCCTCCCCGGTCGTCATTGACCTAGTCAAAGGGATAAGAGGCCATGTCTTCATTCGCCGGGGCCGGCTATCCTCGACCCCGCCTGTGGTGAGTAGGCAGACAAACATGAAGTGATGGCGCTATCACCAGGGAGCAGCATGGACGAGACACTTTCGTGGAGACTTGCATAGTGTGAGCCGAGAGAGTACTAGCAAGGGGAGGAGGAGGCGTGGTTGTGAACGTTGTGGACCAGAAGCCTCTGTAGAGCCGGCCGAGCTTTCACCATCCGGGATATCATTGAGCACTGAACCAACCAGAACAAAGAATTGAGAAAGCAAGGTGAGGGAATGGGCAGGGGTGGGAATAGAGCCCAAACACCAGTTGGATGAGGCAATGAAAACATGAGGTGCGGTGGTGCAATGAGAGCCAGCTTAGACTGGACAGAAAACGGCTTTGAATTCCTTCACAAAACACACCAGAGAACGTCGACCCCTACCCGCATATGCCGGGGGGGAGGCAAAGTTGCAAAGGCCCCGATCAGTGGAGCCGATTCCCATTGTTAGATTAGACGCGGTGTGTATAAGTGGGAAAACGTACATACATATTCCCAGTTTAAGGATCGGTAAATGTGCTAGGAAAAAAGGGCAGGGATGGGCGTGGGATGGGGGTATGACGGAGACTCGGGTCTGAGCAAGAAAAGATGGGATTTATTTTACTGATGGTTAGCAAGACCGGATAAGTGTTCCAAGCCAAGCAAAGGCGAGGAGGGAAAGGGTGGCAGCACTAGCCATTGGGTCCAACAACAGGGAAGCGCCATGAACCGGATGGAGATGGACACACGGACTCTGACAAAGGCAGCATCAGGGCCTGCCTGCTTTGCCATGGGTCCAGTACTTTGCATTTGGCTATGGGGGAGGCAAAGTGCTAGGCTGGGCATGGCCAGGATGAGGTAGTGGAGAGGATTGTGCAGGCTGAGGGCACGCCATGCCGTGAACCACGGAGAACCGACGGGGGCGGAAACGACAGAGAAGAGAGGCGGAAGAACAAGAGGAGTAGGGGGGGTGGTTTGTCCAAGCCGGAGCCAGCAAGTGTGACGAACGGCCGTCGATTCAATCGGCTCTGGAGCTACATTAGCTGGTCAGTATCTAGCGGCTGGAGCAGGAACAGAGAAGAGAGAGATGGAAAAAGTCTTTTCTGTTCAAGAAGCGCGGGCCACACTAGTTGGACGCGAAAAGTGGTGTGTGCCAAAAGCAGCACTGGATTTCCTCTTTTTTCTTGTCTGGATTTTTTCCCCTGCGCAGACCTAAAATCTCATGGTTGGCTGCGTTGACGACGCCACGAGGGAGGGACCCATCGGGTGCAAGCGTCGGTGCATTGATGGACCTAGCGGATGCGAAAAGAAAAAGAAAAACACCAGGCGGACCGTCTACAGCAAGTGGCAGCGGGTCAGGCAGGAGTGCAGCAGAAGCGCAGAAGAAGAGAAGCCAGCGCGGTCTTTTTCCCTTCTGGCGCTTGGAGAGGTGAGGTGGTGGTGATGCGTTGTCAAGATATCCGCCAGAGCATGTTCCGAAAGGGCCAAGAGTCGATGCGTGTACAAAGCGCTGCTGGTACGGGACAGAGCAGTTACTTTAGTTGATCCTTAAGGCGACAAAGGCAGCAGGGGGGGGGGGGGGGGGGGGTGCGGCCGCAGCGGGCTTTTGGCTGTGGATGGAGTAAAACGGCCGTGATTCGTCTAAATTATAGCAATGTCGATATCATGTATCGCGTATCTTGTATATATATGACAGGCAAACTAAACTGCAGCGATGTAATGATGGGATAATTCCTGTAAATTGAGACCCGATTATACGCAATTAAATCCGACCAAGCAAGGTCCCTATAGGCCCTTTTGCCCTTCACCTTCCGCACTTTGCTGATGCTGCATCCAACGCTGCCGGCATTGGCAGATACGACATGCAGCTTACACCTAAGTTAGTGAAGTATTACGACCGCCTACTGTACTATACCTTGCCTTGCCTTGCCCTGCCTGGTGCCATGTATGTACAGCACATGTACGAGTATGTACGTAGGCGGCAGAGATGGAGCATCTTAAGGGATTTAGTGGTGGTAATTGATCGCTTCAATCAATTGATGTCTTGTGTTGCTCGTAATTACATACATCCGTTAGTACCTACGATAGCCGCACACCGCCGAGCACCGTCTCTACATGAACATCCTCCGCAACACTTGATAGTGAGACACAACCTTGAATTGGGACAAGCCTTCCTTTGCTTTTGCGCCTGCTCGGCTGACCGATGACACCTAGGCACAAATAGTGGCAGCTTTACTCGGCACCGCTTCGTTTTCTTGTGTTGCACTCAGGCTCGGACTCCACCACCTGGCTCCAGCTTGTCGAGACCTTGTGCCGCTCTCATTGGAGGTTAATGGCCATCCGAGGCCGCGGTCGAGGCTAATTCGCTCAGGCCTTGGGGGCCTTCTGCATCGTCAATTGGTTGAAAATCCGATGGTCCAGTGGAAAAAAAAAAGCGAGCATGGGCGTTCGTTGGAACTCGGTGAAAAGGACGGCCTGGACGGCTTTGCCCCTCCCCCGCCATGTTCATCGTATCAAAGAGAGACGGAGAGCTCGAACACGTCAGCCGTACATGAAGACTCGCCACGACCAACAGGCAAATAACCTGTACTGTATCCTCAACCACGGATTTACATCGCCAGATGCCCTGGGCGTATGCATCAACCGCCATGGGTCTCCCAGTGGAGACGGCATGAGTTCGTCTTTTCGGTGTGTGCAGGGCGTATGCAAGTCCGTAGGGCCGTGCTGCAGCTCCAACGCATCAGGCAAGCAAGCCTCCTAGTGCATCGTGGAGGCCAGGAGCCCAATAGAAGCAGCCCAAGATACCCGAGATATCATTGCTCACTCGGCTTGACGCAGCAGGCCCTGGATGTCCCCCTGCAGCGCCGCTTGGGGCAGAAATCACGCTCTGCCATGCCGCGGTAGGTACACATGTTACACATTGACGGACGACTAATGCGGTAAGAGGCATGATACCGGGTTTGGTGCTAGATGGTGCCAAGGTATACATTGAATATTGATGGTACGAGTCTTTGATGGCATCGAGAGCTGAAGCCGGGCTTAGCCATCGGAGGTCCGATGGTTTGAGCAAGGGACTGCTTATTTCGGCGCTTTACGGAGTACACACGGCCACCAGAGGCGCCTCGAATTTTGAGCATGGTGTTTGGGTGAGACACAAAGGCAGCTGTGCGTGACACCAGCCAATGCTCGGGCATCCTGAGACGACTGACATTTGTGCCTTGCCGGTTGCACCAAAAGAAACCAACCCTGGGTTCGAGACTGCAGATTGCCTTGACCGCTGCCTTGATGATGAATTGACGGCTGGTTGCCTCTCTTACTTTGTAAAATTCTCAAGAATTAGCAGCTGTACGCTAGCCATGTCGTGCATGAATGTGGCTTTTCGAACGATGCCATGACACAAAACTTTACGACGGAGATGGCGTGTAGGTTTTTCTATGGACCGAGATGCGGGCTTATACGGCTTCGTCGGCCGACTTGACTGGGCGGCATTGTTAAGAGTAACCAACCCAGAGCATGCTGAAAATTGAAACAGACATGAACGCATTCTCTCCAAGAAAGCGTTGGAAATCAATTGCGAGAGGCGTATGAGCATGCCTTGAGATGTGTGTTGAAATGCATATACATCATAGGCTGTGACGGCGCAAGCCCAAGAGTAAGAGGATCAAATCGCTAAAAGTCAGGACATGGGTTAAAAAACCAAGAACCAGCCGAAACGGGAAAATCGAGTTGCATTTCGAGGCCTACCCTCCCCTCCCACACGCCCCCTCCTCATGTCCAGAAGCCTCTCCCGAAGGGCTGGGAAGAAGGTATGTGTTGTCAATGGCAGGGGGATAACGACACTGACCAGGGGTTGAACAACAAGAGTGGTATGGTGTTTGCAACACAAGAAAAAATTGGCATCAAGTGGACATGAAGACAGGGAGAAAGAAGGATGGAAAGAAATCCAATGCAATTGTAATTTCAAGTATTTCGATGATATTTGCTTGAATAAACGAAGAAGAAAAATGAAGGGATAAAAAAAAGGATAATTAAAAAAGATCTTCAATGCCAGCGTTGCAATTGAGTTCATGGGCTCCTATGCGGCTACGCCCGCCACCCCTCCAAGGCGCAAAAAGACAACTCATCACTGTCCAAGGGATTCGCAACCAAAAACGACACCCTTGACGAAAACTCGACTGGCCAATCTGCTTTTTTGTTTTTGGACCCCTCATTACAATTTTTTTTTGTTTCATTTTTTATATAGATAAAAAAAAACATTAACAATAAAATTAGTGGGAAAAGACTACGTATCTTGCTTGACATTGGAAGGAATTGAGAGGCAGACACACACACCACAACAAATCCGTCATGGAAATTCAACCAATTCGACAAAGGCGCAGTTTGTGCACGCTGAGGTGGCAGCGCCCCCACCTCTCAACTTTTTGATGTCCAACCCACCCCTCTGTTTCTTCCACAATAGATGATGGATGGCCCTTTCTCTTCTCTTTTACATTGGGAGCCATGATTGGCTTCATGGCGTGAAAATTGGTTAATTTTCTCTCATTCATTACCTCTTTTTAAATCAATATACACAAGAAGATGGGTATTGGTTAAAGAGGGCGAACGAGAGATTCCCACCAAAGCAAGCCTTGAAGAGAAATAACTACTATAGCAGTTACATCACCACGTCCAAACTATTTCGTGCATCAGGAATCCTGCTTCTTGGGACGCGCTTGTGGCACCTCTTCATCAATGGGCATCAGTGCATCTGCTGTGGCATCTGCGCGACATCGTCACGGCATAAACTGGCGCTACACACCTCGTGTGTCTCCTCCTGGGTAGAGGCCGGCCAGCTGCGTAATTATGCAGAGGTAGCTTCCTGAGCCCATTGGCGGTCAGGTCACTCGTCGCCCAATCCGAGCTCAGGAGGCACTTGCGTGGAATTTATGCGGATGATGCATGCAGAAGCGTTTGGAATACAGTATAGGTATATCAAATTACATGTCTACCTTATCTACCTAGTACCTTATCTACCTAGGAGCTATCTACCAGCACCTCCTGGGTGACTACCTCGCACGTATGTGATCGGTGATCCATCGTATAAATAGCATCTCGCCGATAGCCTCTGCCATGTGGACAAGAGGAGCCAGATAACGCAATCAAGAACCAAGAAACCCCAAGTATCGTGATATAGAAAGTACAAGTAAAGAGGGGGAGGAAGAGAGAAGGAACTGCATTACAGAGTGAAGAAGATGTGAAACCACAGATATATACCATTATCGAAACAGATGCAGCCTCCTATAGAAAAGGTTGTGTATGGTTAGCCAAACAGTTTGAGGAAGCCCCAAATGCCGATTCCGCTAAGCACTGGGATCGTCAAGTTGTCGTCCCATCCGAAGAGGTCGGCCACTTCGCTGGCGGAGGCAACAAATCCAGACCAGACGCTCATGATGCCGAGGGCCACGGAGCCGGAGACGGATGCCATGCTGTCCGGGATGCCGACGGCCTCGGTCAATGCTCGCGGCAGCGACAGAGTGCCCGTGAACATGAAGTTCTCGTCACCGGGCATGGGTCCTATAGTTGGGACCAGCCACCCGTACCAGAGGTACGAGGTGGCCACGCCGACGAGAAAAGCGGCGAGAGATCCGGCCAAAGATTTGCCGCGGCGCAGCCTCGGGGTATATCGTCCCCAGAGACGGCCGAATGTGCTGGCGGCCGTGTCGCACCAGCTGAGCAGCAGGACGCTGATGACACCAACATCCTTGGGGAAGAAGTAGAGGGTGATCCAGGCGCCCAGGAGATAGAAGATGACGCCATTCCAGCCCGCGTACTCGCTCTCCCTCATGAGGGCGCCGAGCACTTTGACGTAGAGCCGGTTGAACGAGGCATATCGATGCCGTAGCCAGTCGACGGTGGTGATGGGTACGAGACCGGCCATCAGGTACGGTGGCACGGCGCTGGTCTGGGTTCCGGAGCTGTAAAGCCAGACGACGAAGAAGCCGATGGAGACGTGCAAGGCCTTGCGGGGGACCTCATGCTTGTGCACAAATGTCCGCCAGTGTCTGTGGATGGGGATGAGGCCGAGAGGACTGGGGCTGCGGCTGAAGTCGCGCCAGCTCCATCCCGTGGTGGCCGGCTGGGGAGGAGCCAGATGGCCGTTTGTCGTCGTGGCCAGCCGAGTGGCCGTCGCCGTTGCTGTGGCCATGATGCCGTCTTGTTCTGTCTTGGACGCTGCTGTCGGCGTCTTGGTCATGCGAGGCACGCGCGATTCGAGGGGGGAGCGGCTTCTTGTACGGGATCTTCGGGGCCCGGAACTGGAACTGCTGCCATCGCTCGGCTCTTCCTCCACCGCCTGCTGCGTCGGGGCCTTTCTTCGACTCCGGGTCATGGGGCCCACGTAATCCTGCACGTCTCGTTCTGACGGCGTCGGGCTGGGCGAGATGATGCGAGGCGTTTGCGGCACGCGAGCCGACTGGCGACGCAGCGACATGGTGAAGCTTGCGGGCGGGAGCGCAGGGCAGTTGACGGCGCCCACGACGAGCCGCCGCAGCGATTCAAAGCCCGAGGGCCACAGAGACTGGTGATGGTCCCGGCGCGAGAATCGCGCAACGTCAATGCCGCGGTTGCTGCTGCTGCTGCTGCTGGTGTCGCTGTCGCTTCTGCTTCTGCTTCGGCCGCTGATGCTGTGAGGGCTAAAGAGCTCGAGCTCAAACAGGCTGTGCGATGACGAGTGGCTGACAGGGGACAGATTGACGGGGCGAGTTGGGTCCTCCAGGATGAACGATGGTTTAGCAGCGATGCGGTAGAGGCTAGACCCTCTGCCACATTACCAGCGCCGGTACGGAGTGACAGATACGGAGGATGCGCCCGAAAGAAGGACGAGTGGGAAGGAGGATGAAGAGTGACCAGCGGGCGTCGATGATATTTATTGGCTGTTGCAGTTGACGGAACAAGGCCAAGTCATTCGTTCGTTTTGCAAAGCGGCCAGGATGCTACTAGGTAATTTCATTCGAAGATGTACGAGTACACGGAAGGCTATGTCCAGTCCATGGCGAAGTTTTTTTTCCTTCTGCCGGCCAGCCTCAACCGACCACCAAGCCACAAACACAAAAAAAGTCACCCAGGCAGTGTCGTGTGCGTCTCTCTTAGCCGTGGCGCCCTAACAGGTACTAGGACAGAGCTGCTTGTCACTTGTCAAAGGGGCACATGTGACCCGCCAATCTGATCATTTTTACGGACCAGTGCAACCGACCTGAGAAATTGTCCGCCCGGGCATTAACAAAACGTCATCGGGTCCTTTGTTGGGGCCGCGAGTTTTCTCTGTTGGACTTTCACGTGCCGATTTGTTTGTTTCTGCTGTGCGGCCGGAAGCGCGGGTGTTCGGAGCCTCCAAGCCCATGCTTTTTTGCTTTTTGCCTGATCAAATTTCCTGTGCATGAGATGAAATGCTTGCCGCTTACGGTTAGTCTGATTGGAATGTAGTTTCCCACGCTCCGAACTCTACGGTCGTCCATTTCTTCCAGAAAGATGCTCATGTGTTGAGATGCCCTTATTGCCTAGGGTGGTAGTCTTCCGGAGTGTTCCGTACCCAGTTGGGCTTAGTAGCCGCAGCCAAAGACCAATTAATCGCGGGGAGACGTTCAAGTAGAAAAGTAAGCGGATATCCTCACGTGGAGATAAGATAAGACGTCAAAATAATTTCTTAGATAGCCTCAATCGTATCAACGATAGGCCTTGCGCTGTGGTGCTGGGACATCAATTTTCACCACACTCAAACACAATGGCTCCTGGAAAGGTTCCCGTAAAGAGAGACCCCAGAGCTTGGGATGCTCTGACTCCTCCTTTGGCGGAATGGATCCTCGATGCCGTATCCAGCATGGGGTTCAAGCAGATGACACCGGTGCAGGCTGCGACTATGCCGCAGTTTCTGGGTAACAAGGATGTAGTAGTTGAGGTGAGTTTTCTAGCACTATTCATTGTTCTTCTGCTGTCCTTTAACATTCTAACTTTATTGCTTCCATCGTAGGCCGTCACTGGTAGCGGAAAGACACTCGCATTCTTGATTCCCATAGTTCAGAGACTATTGCGCTTGGATGAACCGACTAAGAAGCATCATATTGGTGCAATCGTCATTTCGCCCACGCGAGAACTCGCCGCACAGATTCATACAGTCCTTCTATCCCTCCTCGAATTCCATGCGCCCTCCGCTGAGATACTACCACACCTGAAAGGCGAAGAAAAGCGACCCAGCAGCGCCGTGCCCGCCATTGTCCCGCAGTTGCTAGTCGGAGGAACCACCACACCAGCACAAGACCTCAGCTACTTTGTCCGACACAGCCCAAACCTTATAATATCCTCTCCTGGTCGTCTTGTCGAGTTGCTGGCCTCTCCCCACGTTCACATTGACCAGTCGTTTGAGGCGCTTGTGCTCGATGAGGCCGATCGGCTACTCGATCTTGGCTTCAAGCAGGACCTCCAGACCATTCTTTCGCATCTCCCCAAGCAGCGACGAACGGGCCTGTTTAGTGCCAGTGTTAGCGAGGCCGTTGGCGAGATTATTCGAGTTGGACTTCGCAATCCGGTCAAGATTGAGGTCAAGGTCAAGATGAAGGATGGTGGAGTTGTCGAGGATAGAAGGATTCCTGCAAGTCTGCAGATGTCCTACCTTGTTACCCCGGCTAGCCATAAGCTGCCAGCCTTGGCACAGCTGTTGGAGCGCCTTCCCGTGCGACCTCAGAAAAGCATCGTCTTTCTGTCTACATGTGCCGCTGTGGACTATTTCCAACACACCCTTCCGCAAATATTACCACAGGGATTTTCATTGGTGCCTTTGCACGGCAAGCATCCAGCTAAAGTGCGCGAGAAGAACTTCAACCGCTTCCTGACTTCTGTCTCTCCTACAGTTCTGTTGACAACAGACTTGGCGGCGCGTGGTTTGGATATCCCTCAAGTCGACTTGGTTGTTCAGGTCGACGCCCCTTCAGATCCCAAGGTATTCATCCATAGGAGTGGGCGAGCCGGTCGTGCTGGTAGAAAGGGACTGGCTGTGGTGATGCTTCATCCTGGACACGAAGAAGACTACGCAAAATTTCTAGAGATTCGCCAAACCCCTATTACACCCTTACTGAAACCTTCAATTTCCGTGACGGAAGATGAGGCTCAAAGTACGACGTCAAAATTCCGAGCATTACTCCAGGCGGATCGTGCAATTCACGACAAAGCCCAGAAAGCTTTCGTCAGCTGGGTCCGCAGTTACGGAGCACACCAAGCGACTTCCATATTCAGAGTTGCCGACCTGGACTGGACAGATCTTGGACATGCATGGGGGCTTCTCCGTCTTCCCAGGATGCCTGAGTTGAGAACATGGACTGGAGATAAGATGCTGGGAGTTGAAATGGATTGGGATACATTTGCGTATAAAGATGCAGCACGGGAAAAGGCTAGACAAGAGGCCATGATGGCCGATAAATCAGGAGAGACGGAAAAGAAGGCGGCTGAGGCTAAGCGGAAGAGGAAGAACAACGAGGCATGGAGCGGAAAGCATGAGCAAGAGGAGCTCCGGACCGAGAGAAGAGAGAAGAGACACAAGAAGACAGAAGCCAAGATGACAGCCAAGATGACAGACGAAGAGAAGGTCAAGCAGGCTGAGCTGAAGGAGCTTATCAGGCAGGTCAGAGAACAGAATCTAGCGAAGGCAGCAGCCCAGGAAGAGGAGTTTGAAGGCTTTGATTAAAATGGGGAAACTAGCGATATACTATTATTATTATTAATGCAATATACCCCTTGGCGGGATCCATTGGGTTAGAATCAAGTGGTCGAGTATGCAGATTTTCTTAGCTCTTTCCACCCTCTGGTACATCTAATATCTCTAACACCTCTAATACCTTTGGTATCTCTAGGATCTCTATTCATCGCCCTCACCCTCACCCTCATCTTTACCCTTATCCTCATCCTCACCCTCATCCTCATCCTCATCCTCACCCTCAACTTCATCTTCAACCTCACCTCCACATGCACAATAATTTAAATAGGCCTTCGTTTCGTCTTTACCCAACAATTCATTTGTTTCATTGACCGCACCACATATGGCCGCAACCCGGGTAAGATCCCACAAAATCTGTAAATGCTTAAAGTCGGGGGCCTTGATACCAACGTCTAGGTTTGCCTTCAAAATAAACAGCTGGCCACTCTGGAGCCTTTGACCGTCTTTTCGGAAGGCCAACGATGGACCCCATTCCTCGTTATTTTCGAGACCTGCTCGCTTCAAGATGTCTTCAAAAGACGCAGTATCGTGCCGCTTGAACAAAAAGTCCTGAGGTTTGAGCGTTGATCCCTTGAGCCAGAAGAGCTGGACAATGACCGAGCCGTCCTCCATCTTGGCCAAAGGCTTCAGCGCCAATTTCGCTTCGGCAATCTCCCTGATCAGGGTTCTGCTAATAAGGAACCGGCCTTCTAACGAAAAGGGGGACCAGCCACTTGGATATAATCCATCCCACGTTTGTGCCTTGTCTTTGTCCCAAAATACGCGAAGCATCATGCCAATGTACCCGCGGAATGTCGTGTCCGGTCCGGCGAAAAGGTTTGGGATGATTCGGGCCCTACAGACATCATCACTGGTTCCTCGAATGGGACACACCACGCTGCGCCGCGCCGAAGGACCTACGTTCGAAAAAGAAAGGGTGAACCTCTCCCAAAACGGAGATGGGTTTACATGACAAAGGCGGCCAGCTCTAATGACTAGTTGACACAGATGTAAGCAAAACGCTACTGGTCACTACACATCTGAGAAGGGGAGGGAGAACAGGGGGAGGAGGTTTCTTGTTGGAATTGAGACACTCACAAACCTTGATTCCTAGAACACCGTCTGCATGCATAGTAGCGAAGAGGCTCGCGGCCGGGAATGCGCTGAAAGGGCACGTGCTCATATTTATATAGTCTATTTCGCGCTGCAGTTGCTCGATGGGCGCGACCAGGATAATGGCCAACCCCACTGCATTCAGACCAAGCGGGATGTTGCCATCATCCTGGATCTTCTTGAATTGAAGGAAGATTTCGCGCCTGGCATCGATATCCGTAATGTAATCGACCTTGGGTTTTTCGAGAGGAATGCCTGCATCAAGCATTCGAGCTGTGTGATCCATTTCAGCTAGCAGACGCTCTACTAGAGAGCCTTCTGGGTAGTGCTCTTGAGCAACAGCCATTGGTAAAGCGAGGGTGTTCCGACAGGGATAAGAAATAGAAGAAATGAAATAAAAGCAATAGTACAATTATTTCCACAAGATCAATGCAATGTTAGAATGATAACGGAATGGATGATATCGTGTACGCAAGATTTCCCGCGCGAAGTTTGAGCCTGACCTTGTTGTTGCGAGAACCACTGGCCTGTCTGCAACACCGCAGGCCACACCGGCATTTATATGTTTCCTTTACAGTTTTAAAGTTTTTTGTTTTGAATCGTGTTCTGCCTTGAGGCTTCCTTTACTTTGAAGAGTTTTCAATTCTTAGGCACCGACGCTTTGAGACTTCCATTTTACTTTGAAGAGTTTTCAATTCTTAAGGCGGCATTTTGAGGCTCTCCTTTTACTTCGAAGAGTGTCCAATCCTTAGGAACTCGCCTTATCCATAGAAGTATAATGTTCTGTGCGGAAGCTTAATGGCATCCGTTGATCTTGATGCGATATTCTCGGCATCACCTACCGAACATACTAGCAAATAGGCAACCACTGCTTGATATCTACTGTTACAATAGCGCCACTCATATTATTACACAGCACGTCTATATTCAGCGCTCTCTTTAGACGAAGAATGAATGATAACCTTAGAAATAAACAGACAAATTAGCTAGAGATGCCAAAAAGCCAAAAATGCTAGAGAATCCGGTAGAGTATATCGATAAGCCATATCGATAAATCATAAAGAATATAGATTGATGGCTTCATTAGATGCAATATACAATCAATTACTTGGTCGATCGGATACTCGTAGAACTCCGTACCCGCAATAGTATACGTGTATGAATGCTCCCCCTGGTAGCTGTAATACGCGTATTCCGCAGAGCTAGTTGCCCGTCTAGGGAATAACTCAGTAGCTCAATGTCCGCTACCCACTATCATTCGTCACTGATCCGCGACCCACGCCCGGTGTCTAGAAGGCGTCCATACGAATACTGCACTCGGACACTCAACCCCTCTCAGGTATTGTGGCTGAGTTTCTTGTTCGTATAAATACTTGACCAGCTTCCATCTCCTACCTATTACGCACGCTCTGTCGAAACTACACTTTTACTCATCCTCGCCGCGATGCAGAATCTCTGTTGTTGCACAAAACTTTGGCATCTCGAGACGCCTTGACGCCCGCCCACCCGCAAGACGACGGACGACGTGTCAAGATGCAGACGTGACGCTGACCTGCATCAGAGATCAATGCAGCAGTGGCATGTTGCTACGAACCATGGAGCTCCGGCCGATTGCAGGATGCTGGGACATATTCCTGGTTGCTGATTTACGATGAGGTTGGTTTCCTCGTGCCATTGATGCGTTGCGCGTCTCCATTCCAGCAACTGCGCTCCTCTTTACAAGGAAGAGGAAGTCTTTCTTCCGCAGCATCATCGGCAACCTATCCCATATCGCGAATCCCCTGTTCTCGATACCGTCATGCGGCTCGGATTCTTTTGGCCAATCACAATCCGTATGTATCTGTCTTGTACCCCATACTGCCCATCTATCTGCGTCAGCCCTTTTGTTTGTGAGCTTTGTTGGTGCCACATCAGCTCCCGACAACGTTGGCGCTGCCAAATCGGACGTTATCCTTTGCGGCTATCTCGCAAGTGCCGTCACTGGCTTGACTGACTGACTTGACTGACTGACTCCACCTCATCTGCTTAGATGGAAATGGTATCCCAAAAAGAATTGATTTTCTTGACAAGACGAACGACATGATTGTTTCTCTCTCTACAGCACGACGGCATCGGTATTACTTCAGCGGAGTTCACCAGCCACACGGGTTTTAAGCATGGCACCTCACCCCGTCTCGTATTCGGACTTTGCTCCTCTCGGCTCCGCTCCCGAGGCTTTGTGGCGGAGCAACTGCCTGTGCGGCAGCTACGGCAGCCACGGCAGCCACGGCCTGACATAAAGCATAAAGTTGGCAAAAGTACTTCTACATGCCATTGACGGCATTTGACCTATCACCGGCAGCTTGTGATTGTCTACCACTCAGCTCAGGCTGACCAGAGACAAAACACCACCCAGAGCTTCCGGGGGGTTCTTTTGGGTCGCCATCCACTTGGGTTTCTTCGTTTCTTCATCTTCCATCTTTCCCTCTTCCTGCCGGGCACGCAGCCATGACCATGCACCACCAGCTCAACGGGAGCTCCGGTTCAAACGGCGTCGTCAAGACGAGACGATCGCACCGAAAATCCCGGAACGGCTGCAGTGAGTGCAAGCGACGACACATACGATGCGACGAGCGCCGTCCAGCCTGCACCAACTGCACAATTGCTGAGCGCGCATGCTCGTTCCCTCCTGCTCGCCAGCCGCAGAGCCAACTCGAGCCCCTACCGCCGCCGCAGCTGCCGCACAGCCCGGCCGACTCGCATCTGAGCCGCAAATCTCAACATTCGCCATCGTCGTGCGAGCCGGACCACCCGGTTCCGTGGCCACCATGCGGTCCTGATCCCTCGTCAACATCGCCAGAGTCTGTACTCGGTGCTGGTCGCTACAGGTTCGCTCCGGCGCCTCCCGCCGGTCCTCAGACCTTGCCTTCCTTTACCGAATCCTTCACCAACACCGCATACCACCCGCCTGTTCCTCCGGCCTCACTCTTCACGGCCGAGCATCTCATGCTCTTCCACCATTTGTCCGATGCCATGAGCGACTGCATCTTGGCTCGCGGCCAGGTCAAGGTCGTGCTAGATGTCGCCATCAGACACTTGATAGATGCTCCCTACCTCATTGACCAGCTGCTGGCTCTGTCGGCGCTGCATGTGGCCTTCACCACCAAACCGGGGGAGATGCCGTTGAATGGTACAGTTGCATCGTTCCGGAATCAGGCCACCGAGCTGCAGACGCGCGCTCTGTCGTCCTTTACACGCATTACAGCCATGGTCCCTGCCGATGATACGGCTACCTGCGTCCCTCGGTTTCTTTTTGCCAGTCTGTTGAGCAACCAGGTCCTAGCCGAGACCCTGCTGCAGCATCAGCAGCCACAGCCCCTTCCCTACCACCACGATGTCATGGGAGTCCATGGCGGAGGCGGCGGAGGAGGTGTTATTGGGGGTGGAGGTGCTAGTGGTGGCGCCATCAGCTTCCATGGGTTCATTGAACGGATGGTTGAGTGTATCCATCTTCACCGGGGTGTTCTGGCCCAAGTCCGCCCAACTTGGGATTACCTCATGCAGTCCGAGCTGTATCCCCTACTTCATATCACCCACGATGCTAACATCGCCGCCGTGACACTGAAATCTGGCACAGAGTGCACCGCTCTCCGGCAAATGATAGATGCTGCCGCCTCTCCGGTGTCCCGGTATGGTGACGCCTCACCACCCCGCCTTGACCAAGCCAGCGCTGATGCCTGCCGCGTGGCCATTGACTCACTTCAGTGGGCATTCGACATGCATCGAGCTCTGCCTGAACAAGACATCTCGCATGCCCCCTCTGCCTTTATCGTCACCCTTGAGGCGGAATACGTGGACGTGTTGCGAACACTGCTGCCTGAAGCCTTGATGATTCTAGCCTACTTGGGCGTGCTGATCCATCGGTGCCGGCACTTCTGGACGTTTGGCACCGCAGGCGCAAATCTGATCCGCGCCATCGCGGGGTATCTTGGAGGCCACTGGCACGAACCGCTGGCATGGCCCCTCAAGGTGATTGAGGAAGAGACTGACTAAAGGGGGCATCATAGAAGAGGGGAAGAGTTTTCTTGGTGAAGCGAACTTCACGCATCGCCAAACAAACTACGCTTGCAGAGAACAAAAAGAAAAAGAATGGATACAGACGACCGGCCAACGGGATATATGGGAATTTTATGAATCAGAAAGGGGGGGCATCTGGAGCTTGCATCATGTACTTTGTATATTAGTGGTACTCTTTTTTCTTTTGTTATCGCGGCATCGGGGATGGGACGTATATGGGCATTCATGATACATGGACTGGGCCGAGTTTGGTTTTCGAGCATCGTCATCTTTCATGCTGGGTTTTCTTCTTCTTTTCTTCTCTTCTTCCTTTCCTTTTTTACGTTATTATTGCTTTCTTGCCATGAGCCTCATGACTCTCCTAGGTACTTTACTTTTCTAGTATATATGGCAGGGGAAAAAAACAGAATTATAGAAGAATTATTTATTCATAATCCGTCCTACTGACGAGTTACCAGCAATGCATGTCGTCCTCTCAGCTGATCTATGTCTCCTCCTGATTTAAAAAAAAGTCCTACATTTCGTAAAGTAATCGTATTGTCATTGCCATTTCTCAACTCTCCTCCTTTCTCCCTCCTCCCCTCTCCCACACACCTCTCTCTTCGCAGCGCCTTTTTTCCCTTATACCACCCCTGCTATCAAGAAATCCCCCAATTTTCTACATAAACCAGCCTTTTTTCCATGCTTGACACGCAATAAAAAATTTTTTCAAACTGCCAGACAAAAAAACCCTCAAAGGGTGGGCGAGAGATGATGGAGAAAAATAGTCTGGCATCTTACCTTTGGTGCTGGATGAAAAAATGTCAAGCCATAAAAATCGAGACCACGTGGCTCTATGGTTTGGTATCACTACAAAAAGAAAATGGGAGCCAAACGTCCACACTGGTGAATGAAGCCTTGGCCGAAGCCCGAAGTTACCCAGACAGGTAACCAGAATCACAGCCCGTAGAGCTCCCAGCCATCTAGAGCTCCATACTGTGTCTCGGCCTTCTTCGAGTTCGGCAAGTCTTTGGCATCCCGCTTCGGCGCAACTTCCGCTCGGAGCTCTTGCGGAAGTCAGAGCTCTTCGTCGTCCAGATCGGATGGCTTGAGAAGACCGCCGACCTTTTGTCGCCTCTCCATGTCTGCAGCTCGGGCATCGCGCTCCTGCTGTTCCTTCTCGACGATGAACAGCTCGGCGTTGTCTCCGGCGAATTCCTTCAATGAAATCAAAAAGTCTCGTAGGTTGAGGCGGAACTTGTCATACTGCGTGTTCAGTGTGAAAAGACCCTCGACAAAGCTGGCCACTTGAGCTCTATATGGATTATTAGTATCAGAACAGAGATAGTAAGCATTAGTTATAAACTTACGATTGAAGATTGGGGAAAGCATTCTGCAAGAGAGTAGCCACAGAGGCAGCGAGGAACTCTCGGTTGCTGGTTCCAGCCTGCGCCTGATCAGGCATATAGATGGGTCCCTGGATCTTCGGCTGGGTGCCATCGGCAGGGTGGATGAAATAAAATAGCTTCATCAGCAGCATGGACTGCGTCTTGAATCCTGCCTTGTGATCGCTGTCGGTCACAACAAAGAGCACATCCTGAAGAATAGTGACAAAGAAACGCTGGAAGAAAGCATTGGCGGTGCCGATATCTGTCTTCTCGGCAATGTTGTTAATCAGCTCAAGACACATGTTAAGGCCCGCAGCTTCAACGTCTCTGTTGTCGTGCTTGAATGCCCAAGAGCATGAGTCGATGACAAACTTGAATTGGTTGTTATCAAGTTTAAGCAGGGCTGGGAAACAGTGCAGGTTGATGGCTCGCAACAGGTTAAAGAATTCGACTCGGTGCTCGGGGAATTCTGAAAAGTCCTTGTTAATCATCTCTAGAGTGCACTCAAAGACGTTTTCCATGATTGTTGGAACTTGATCCTCCATCAATGACTATTGCGGCGTTAGCTCTCCTCCAGAAAAATAAACGTGCAAAGACGACGTACAGCAAGCTTTGTAATGATAGTTGACATGGCCTTGAGGACTTCTGCATCACGGGCTCCTGGAACATTTCGGTTGTAGTCAACAAGAACCGAATCCAACAGCGGTGGTACCATCTGAGCTCTGACGGCCTGCAAGTCTTCGGCCTTGTCAACGTAGGTCTCAATCAACTTGAGAATCTCCTTCTTGATAGTGCGCAAGCCGCGAACCTTGGGCATCTTGGTAGCCAGATCACCTACATGACATATTAGTATTGAGGGAACTACAATATGGAGGGGCGGGAAGAATGCCGTGTCATTTCATGCATCATCATTACATACCATCTCGCGCAACAGCCTCGGAGATGAGCGAACTCGTGGCTCGATACATCTGCAGCATGTCGTGATAGATTCGACCAATTTGAGGGTAAAAGTAAGATCCAGTCGAAGAACAAGCAGAAACGTTGGTCTTCATGATGTTTCCAATCACCTTGATCGTCTCTGCGTCTTGCAAGATTGCCGAGTTCATGTTTGCCTGTTTGATGATCTCGTCCCAGGCGGCATTGGGAATGTTCATCAGCTCGGCCAGTAACCTTTCTTGTTGATTCTTGTTACCCTGAGCAGCAACCATGTATCCGCAGGCCTCGTAAAAGGTGTGAACTTGTTGGGGCGTGAGGTCACAAGTGATCTTGCCCATGTTTCGCACGATCTCTTCGATAAAAGGCTCTGTCTCACTAGGCTGCAGTGCGACGAAGTGACGACGGCATTGCCTGGCAATCTTAATGAATGTATCACAAGCCATGTCCTGGACACCTTCGTGTGATTCGTGCATGAACTCGAATAGCTTGTTGACAACCGTCTTAAGGAACTTCCAGTGAGCTTTGAGGAAACGAGGGTATTGTCCAACAATGTACATGATGTTACTGGCGACGACAGCCTTGTTATCTTTGCCTCGCTTCATTTCGGTAAGACCCAGAAGATCCTTAATGACTGTGACCAGGAATCGCTTCTCGGTTTCTTCATTCATGGCCAGGGAAATGGAGCCGATAGCCCAGCAAAGGACGTTGCAGTTGTGCCACGACCACTCGGTGCCGTCCACCTGTCGAGCCAGCTTCTCCGTCATGATGTTCTCGGTATCAACCACATCCAGATGTGTGAGGTAGACCAAGCATTCTCTGATGGTCTTGTAGAGCTGGACAGTATCGCCTTCCTTGACGAACTCGCGGACAATTTCTCCCTCGTCGTTTTCCACAATCAAGACTTCTTCTGGACGAACCATCTTCTCGATCATAACGACTCGCAGGTTAGACAGCACTTCGTTGTATTTGTGCTTTCGGAGAGGGTAGTTCATCAAGAGGGTCGGATTAGGAGCTCCGCTTCCAGACATGCCGCCTCCGACAGCAAGTAAGGGGTTGAGGTCGGTAATGGGGAGCTGCTGCATCTCCTCGTAGAGCTCCTGGACAAGCTTTAGCCAATAGTCGAGGCAGATCTTGAAGACTTCTCGGTCGTCGATTTGCGATATTCTAACGAGGTAGTAGTGTCCGTGGATGAGATAATCTCTATTCGGTAGGTTCTCAATGAGCTAGAAAGTGTAATTAGCCAACAGGAGCACCCAGGGGGTATGTGATTGGGGAAGTATATATCTCACGTTCAGGTGCATGCCGAAAAAGTTGCACAGGAATAAGGCAAGATTCTGAACAAATTCTTGATCCTTGGAGTTACTGCTCGGGTATGTCGCCTTGAGGTCGAGCGAGACAGGGATGATATCGGCAATCGTCGTGAGAACCTCGGTGAACATTTTGACCAGCTGCTCATCGTACGAGTTGGGCTGTCCTGGGCCGCCCGTCTGAAGACCACCAATCTCCGTAAGGCACTGGAGCGTGACGTTTCGGAACTCTGGTACTGACAGGAACCGGGTTCGCAAAGTCTCGATAAGAGGAGTCTCAAAAATGTAGCCGAGCGGGATCCAGTTGCAGAAACGGAGCAGCGTCTCGAGTGTGGCCTTGATAAGACTCGGCTGGTTGGCGGAATTGAGAACCTCCTGGCAGAGCGTGAAGATCTGAGAGAACTCGGCACACATGGTCTGCTTGAGATTCCTCGTCTTGGTGGAGGTCATCTGCTCCGCTGAGTAGTCGAACACCTCTTCGGACAGCAAACGAAGAATGATCATGTTGTTCTCGCAGATCGAAAGGCTGGAGTGGCAAGACGAAATGATTTCGTTGATAAATGTGGGCCAGTTGTGTGGCCATTCTTGCTTGAGGATAGAGACGAGCACGAGGTTAAGCTTGTTGAGGAGGGTCTTTTGGGCCCGTAAAGTTTCTTCGCTGTTGGAGCACTGGATAATGAACTGGACGATGAAGTTTCGGATACCTAGAACCAGCAGAACCAAGCTATCAGCAACGCCATGGCAGTTAAGAAACAGTTCGGGTGAGGGCTCTTACCTTGGCACTGTTCCCGAGGCAAAACTTTCCATCTTGTCATGATGACATTGTCGAGAACTTGTAATCCCAAATCTTTGTCAAGGTTGTCAGCCAAATTAAGCGAAAACGATGCAGCAAACGCATCTAGCTTAGTGGTGGTTTGCCACACACGCGATGAGGGGGAGAGGGATCACGTACACTTCGTCTGGGGATACTGCGCGTCCGACAGAATCTTGTCGACCATAAGCCAAGCATCAGGATCCTCCTTAAACTGCAGTTGACACAAATATTAGCGAGCGTTTTCCTAAAGCGCCGCCGTCTTGTTGCGAGATATAACAGGTCGGCGGTTATGAGGAAGATAAGGCCGAGGAGTGTTTACCTGGTTCAAGGCTGCCTGAGCTGCTTTTTGCTGTAGACGAAGAAAAAAGACAAAGGTCAGCTTCAATACAGTTCCCGCCAGGGATTTCCGACTTGCTAAATATGCATACCTGCTCGCCGCGACCTTCGTAAAAGGCCCGGACTGTGCTGTCGAGCTCCTCAATGGTAGGCATGGTGGGCAGACCAGCGAGCGAGGGGGGTTCAAGGCGGGGGGACAGTTGAGATCACGGTTTCTATTTCGATGGCCAGGGCCCAGGACGACGCAGCGCACAAGATGGCGGCTGTGCGGTGCGTCGGCGGCGGTTGCTGGGGGATTCTCTGCCTTCTCTCGGCGCGCAGGAAGAGGTTCGGTCACAGGGAAAAAGAAGGGAAAACACGATCGCGGGTCGTGGAAAGGAAAAATGCGAGGAAGTGAGGGAGAGTGAAAAGGCGGGCGGCGCGGTGGGGAGACTGAGGTTAAGGAAGAGTTGCAGCGGATCCTTTTTTTTCTGCTGGTTGCTGTCGGGTGCTTGGACAGCAAATGAGCTAAAGGCTGCCCCCGTTGCTGCAGCGGGGAGTGCGGAGGCTTCCAGGCGGTTGGATGCCTACCAGCCGTCCACTACAGCGGCTGTTGATAGCACTGCGATGGCCTGTGGGTGCCTGTAGAGAACCTTGGAACGCCACACAGCTCGAGGGCGATCCAGTTGCATCGGCTGGAGGCAGCTAATATTGGATGGCGGGGCCGAGCTTCAACGGCTGTTTTGTTCCGATCAGTTCACTTGCTCTCGTTTCTCTCGTCAATCGATATGTTGGCATTAATGACGCAGAATTGTACTGCTACTTTTACGGGCCGTCCAGCTCAGGCTCAGCTCAGCTCAGCGTGGTTTCAGCTCTGGTAGGTATTGGATTGCCCTCTCTCACTGTCGGAGATAATTGATCCATCCATTGCATCGACCTCAGCATCGTCCCTATCGCTAGGCCGGAGTTAGCGTTATCATGACGTTGCCGTCCCAGGTATCTCTACATTCCCTCCTCAGCCATCAGTCTGCCAGCCTTGCCTTCAAGCTGCTTCCCCGCCTGTTCTTGGACCAAGTGAGGCGCAAGCCCATATCAATGATGGAGGGGGACTTGAAAACTACATGCTGTTGGCTACATTCACCAAGCTCTGCGTCCCCTATTTGCGGGAGCATAAAGTCACCTGGGAGTACTCCGTGGGTAGCTAATGCAACTCTAAATGTGTATCACGTCCCGTGTATTATTAATACAGATGCGGTTCAACCGCTTAATGCTCAGGGAAGAGATCAGGGTTGTGACAAGTAAGCTTGTAGTTTCAATAAACTGCTTTGTTTCTTCTAACATGGCAAACGCCACTCATCCTTTAGGACGGAATCGCTATGTTGATTTTCTAACACCTCATTTTCCTTTATAAATGCCAGCGCCACCGCCCGCCTGATTCCTATGCCTTGGTATAGCCGCATTCAGCCAAGCTGGTCTTCAGGGCATCAAGAGCCTTGTCGACATCGTTTCTGTTGGGGTCCGTCTGCAAGGTGATGTTGTTAGTATATGTACTTTATCACTTCTATCATCTGGTAGGTGAGTTGAGATGCTTACAACAGAGACGCCCATGTGTCCAAATCGAATGTACTTGGTAGCAATCGCCTTGTGCAAGCCACCAGCAAAGATGACGCCCTTGCTGCCCAACTTGGGGAGAACGTCGGCAATCTGAACGCCCTCGGGCAGATATATGGCTGTCATGGCGTGCGACTGATCCTCAGGCTTGGTTGCGACAATCTTCAGCCCAAGGTCGGTAATCGCCTTCTTGATCTTGTCAGACACCTCCTTGTGCTTCTGGAAGCGCTCAGACAGCGGTCGTGCCAAAATCTGTTTCAAGGCGGTGTTCAAGGCGTGGACAAGCTGGGGTGATGGGGTGGCAAAGTACGAAGGCTTCTTTGCCTCGTAGTTTTGCATGACTAGACGCGATTTCATGTCAGTATCAGTTCTGTTGAACCTAGCAAAGCACGCGCAGTCGACGCATAGATAAACCTACTAGGAGTCCAGTTCTTCATCGAGGCAAAGTAAGATGCCGGAGGTGACTTTCTATTCTTGAAAGTCTCCATAGCTCGTCCGCTGAACATTGAGATGGACAGTCCGGCCGGGCAGCCAATGGCCTTCTGGCTTGCAGTGATGACGCCGTCCAAGCCCCAGTCGTCGAATGCAATCTCCTCGCAAGCTACACTGCAGACGCCATCGGCGATGACCAATGTTTCCGGAGAAACCTTCTTAACAGCCTGGACAAGGCCCTTGAGGTCGCTCACAACGCCAGTAGAGGTGTCGACATGGGTGACGGTGACGAGCTTGTACTTCTTCTCCGACAATGCCTTTTCGATCTCCGGAAACTGGGGTCGTCCGCCAATTGGTCCCTCAAGCTTGGTGGGCTTGGCTCCGTAGGTAGTCAGGCAGTCGGCGAAGCTATCGCCAAAGTAGCCGGTGCTCAGAACCAAAGCGTCCTCGCCGGGCTCAATCAAGTTAGCAGACACCAAATCCCAACCCAAGGTGCCGGAACCGCTGAGGATAAAGGGCTGAGAGGCAGGATCGGTGGTCTGGAAGAGCTGGCGGAGCATGCTCAGCGTCTCGCCAAAGGTGGCCACGAAGCCAGGGCCAACATGGGACTCGCTGTCGGACACAATTAGCTCCTCCATCAACGAATGCGCTAGGGAGAGTGACAACCGTACCTGAAGTGGCTCATCGACTGGAGCACAGCATCGTCAAACTCAATGGGCCCTGGGATGAGCAGGGCCGGGTGTGCGGCTTGCGTAGACATCGTGGCTAGCTGGTGTCTCTGTGCGTGACTCGGAATAAAGGACGGATGGCTCGAACGATGCGAAGATGAAGACAAAGACAAAGATGAAAACGAAGACAGAGATCTGGGTCTGGGGATGGAGGGGTAATAGCTGGACTGGTATCCTGCTGCCGTTTTGCGGGGCAATGCTCTCACAGCCGATCGGACAGAGGCCATGGTCTCCGCGCCGAATTATATCCCCACAGCCGAGGAGAGAGAAACAGAAAAGAAACACCAATGAGAATTCCAGGGATTAAATCCTAGCACGAGTATACCGGTTGAGCCACATGCAATCGGCGCTTGCGCTTCAGCAATTGCCCGATTGCCGGTACCGGTGCCGGGTCAACCAGCTTCCCCGCCGGCGAGCCCCGGAGGTGCTTCGGCATTTGCCGCCGTCCCAGAGAGGCTCACATGTTTGTCATTCGATGCCTGTATTGGGCTGCAAAACAAGACATGATTGTCACATTGGTGCTTGAATTTGAATTCACAGCAGATATATAGAGAAAGAAGGGCTTCATATCATCCCGAAACCTTCAGATTTTTGACCGATTTCGGTTCTTTCAGCACAACGCTCGGCTATATTTTTAACCGCGCTACAGAAGTCAAAGTCAAGCTGTCAAGGTAGCGGAGGCAGAATGCCGCAGCTATGCGCCTTAGCTAGCAGCCACACGTCTACATCAGACATGCCAGCTTCCGGCTACTACAAAGCTCTGAAGATGCTACCTTGACACGTGTCGAAGGCCCAACCCAGGTCCACGCCTCCACAAGCCATTCATACCAGACCTTGGTATCGTCGGTCTGTCTCCACATGCTCACCTCCAGCTCAGTATCCGCGGGGAAGTAAAGGGGTTGCTATTATCGACGTTAGTAGATAGCTTCTCCTACACATGCCATTGGGTACCGAATTTCCAAAACTCACCTTGAGAGGGAAGAATATAGGGAACCAAGATACCATGTCCTTGCTCTTCGCATCAATTCGTTCCGGGTGAATGCTAATCTCCGTTTTCCTGCCCTTGTTCGGGCCTGCCTTTAACTCGTACAAGGTAGACTCGAAATATCCTGCCAGTCCGTGGGCAACTCCACGAGTACGGGCAACAAATGTGAGGTGGCAGAACCTAGAGTTATGGTCGTTTGCTCCCGCAGCGCCTGCCATGGACCCTCCAGTTCCGCCAACAACTCCTCCGGACCGCCGTGCTGTGATGGCCTCAAGCGTTGAATCGGGAATGGGGTGTGAAAACTCCCATGCCTGCTGGAATCGAGGGTGACCAGGTACCCTCTGGGCCACATAGTCGAGTGAGAACAGGCTCACCACCCAAGGAGTGTCATAGGCATTGGAGTCAGTCTGAGCTCTTGCGCTAATGTCCGTGTACAGCTTAGGTGTGGCAATAGGACTCAGGTGTGCGGTGTAAGACTGCGGGATTGAGATGCCGTGAGGCTTTGCCAGAACATGCTGGATGCCATCCAGACATTCGGGGGAAAGTTCGTTATCGCCAAAAGAGCCGAGGAGTTCAGAAATGAGGATATCAACTTTGCCATATACCGGACTAGTCTCAGGAGAATCTGAGATCAGTGGGCCCTTCCAAGCTCTCATGTCCGTCTTGATAACATTTACCTTACCGCCCCATTTCTGAGCGTTCTGGCGAAGGAGGTATACATACGCATTGGGATTCTTCTCGACGGCCCAAACTTCCACCTTGACACCGGTGGATTCTGCTGCCTTGAGAGCCTTGGTCACTATAGGGCCACGGCCAGAGCCAGCGACTGCCATGACGACAACGCCAGGCTTGGAGGTTGGGAGCTTCAATTCGCTCCACTCTTTCAAAGCCTCTGCGATGGCTAACTCATATTGGTCATATTTAATGGCATCATTTTCAAACACTTCGTAAGTTGCCGATTCCAGGTTGTCCGACAGGGGCTGCAGCGGTGACTGTAGCCAATCCTGAAAATTGGTAAGGATGGGTGTCTCTAGTACTGAAAATGGAGGTTGCTGCCTTTCTAGCCACCGCAAGTAATCGCAGTGAACATTAGACTCGGTAGCCACGCGAAAGGCGGGCTTATGAGCTTCTTCCAAGCTGGGGAAATCAGCCTCTGTTAAAGGTGCATTCTCATCTTTACCGTCTTCGGTAATGTGTCGCACATCAGGGCCGACGTCGCAAAGTAAAAGCCAAGGGGCATTCTTCAAGCGCATATAGGCAAAAATGACCTCCTGGTGGTTTTTGGTAAGGCTAGGATAGCCAATCTTGTTCTTCTGGAAAACTTCGGGGCTGAAGGTCAGGTAGTGAAGAGGCTCGCAGAACCATCGATTTTGCAGATCTTTCTCTGGCACGACTCTTGGCATCTTAAGTGCTGTTGGAGATTTGGTGTCAGTAGTGCTCAGAGGTGAATGATATTAGGTAAGAAGTGGAAAGGTGTGTCTTTTTTCTTACCAACGAGGAGCCTTGGGTTGTATTTGCAAACTGATCTGATTTGATGCCAAGAATCCCAAGTAGTAAATATATCAATGTCTCTTCCCGAAGACTTGGACGCTTCCTCTCCATTCAGTGAGGATAGGGTCTCAGCCTGTGTCCCAACAGGTGGTTCGCGGTACATGGGTATGTGAATCAGGATGGTAATGGCGGGGGCAATAGTCAAGGCCTCTTGAACAGCCCGAGAATACTGTGCGATCCCCTGGCTTCCCCCATCCTTGGAAGCGTCTCGGCCAGGTCCTGTGATGATGATGCTTTTCACGCCACACCAGCTTGCATAGTTAATCTCGAGGTTAAGCACCTGGCGAGAAATGTTGGCAATGACCGGGTCAGTCGAGCAAAGATCAATCCAGGGGCTCGTGTAGGCGACATAGGTGTTGACGGCTTGAGAGGGGAACATGCCAGTGTCTTCCGGAGTGAGAGGCAGAAGAATAGGGTCTGCTCGATTGGCCGTGGCCTCACTCGTTCCCTTTTCGCCATTGGCCTTTAACGTTGCTAGATGATCCGACACAACCTTGAAGACTCTGGACTTGAAGTGGCTATTGGTGATTGGCGTAGTAGCCACAGAAAACTGTAATCATGGTTAGTATTCTGGGCAACACTGCAGGGCCATCAGCTCACTCGCATCTTGGTTCAGTAGGTATCCATATTGCATCTCTGAGAGTGGCTGTTCTCTCTTAGAGTCATGATACCCAAGAGTAAACACGGGCCGGTTCTCCTGATAGTCCCCTCGGAAGGAGAAGCCTCCTGCCTCTAATTCTGAGCTCATTTTGGCGTGCAAGTTGTAAGAGCTGTCTTGTTGCCCTACCCGGAAGTTTCTGTCTTGGTGGGGGTGATGAGCTTGAGCTTTTTTGAGTCGCTTCTTTTTCTGTGAAAGGACATTCAGCTATGAGACAGACTGGTGGTAAAATGAAAATGAAGACTTCAGATAATTCTGACCCTTCTCAGCTCGTAGGCAGACCGTGATGATCCGTCCCCTCTCACTTGAATGTCAGGGCAGACTGATTTAATGCGGTTGCTTTTCTCAGTGGGAGAGAGCAGGGCAGTGTAACCACAGTGCGCATTGTCAGCGACTTTGATATCAGGTGGATGCCTCAATCGTGACGATGCTAAACTGACTGGGTGCCATGGCTTACAGTGCCTAATGAATCTTTATTCAGAGAGACGAGATGGAAATATGCTACTAGATAGACACTTTCTTATACAGCTAAATCCACATACTCCTAAAGGCACCCAATAATTCATATTGTTCCTTTCTATATCCTCCCGCAGCGTAAAACAGGACAGTGTAAATCTGCAGACAGCACCGTAGAGGCTAGGCGAATAATATCTTATCGATAAGAGCGTTTTGCCAGTCCCGCCAAATTTTTTTCTTTAGGCCAACCGCGAGCCGCAAATCTGCAGCGAGCGACAGGCAGCCTCTCCAATCCCGTTGCGCGACGCCTTCCCAATTGCTTCAAAATGGCCGACAGAGGAGCCAAGAGAGCGAGTGCAGACTCGGAAGAAACATCAAACAAGAAGACCAAGATGGATGGAAAGGCGAACCCGTATCTCGCCCACATGTACGAGGAGGAGAACGGCTGGGGATCTGGCGAGCCTTCGCCCAACTCGCCGTTGGCGGGAATGAAGCGCCGCCAGACATCTGCGCAGGAGGCTTCCAAGGCCGAGGATTCCGACTCGAACCCCTTCACGGGCCGTCAGCACTCGCAGAAATACTTTCAGATTCTGCAGACGCGGCGAGATCTCCCCGTCCACAAACAGAGGTTTGTGCCACCCCTTGCCATGCACCGCTTTTCTCGTTGCGCGGCAGAATCACTGACCTCCCATCTTTTAGGCAAGAATTCCTCGACAAGTATCATTCGACCCAGATCCTCGTTTTCGTCGGTGAGACTGGTTCCGGAAAGACTACACAGATCCCCCAGTACGTCGTGTACGATGAGCTGCCGCATCTCAATGGCAAGCTTATTGCTTGCACGCAGCCGCGTCGAGTCGCTGCCATGTCAGTAGCCCAACGTGTGGCCGATGAGATGGACGTCACGCTTGGAGAGGAAGTCGGTTACAGCATCCGTTTCGAAGACAAGACAACGCCCAAGACTATGCTAAAGTACATGACGGATGGTATGCTCCTGCGTGAGGCCATGCACGACCACGAGATGTCCAGATACAGCTGCATCATCCTCGACGAAGCGCACGAGAGAACACTGGCCACCGACATTCTCATGGCTCTGCTGAAGCAGATTGCGGAGAGACGCCCAGACCTCAAGATCATCATCATGTCTGCTACTCTGGATGCCCAAAAGTTTCAAAAGTACTTCAACGATGCGCCCTTGCTGGCCGTCCCCGGACGAACTCACCCTGTCGAGATCTTCTACACCCCTGAGCCGGAGAGGGACTACGTCGAGGCTGCCATCCGAACCGTTCTTCAGATCCACGCCTCCGAGCCCGAAGGCGATATCCTGCTCTTCCTCACAGGTGAAGACGAAATTGAGGACGCCTGCCGAAAGATCGCCCTCGAGGCCGAGGAGCTAACGCGGGAGATGGACGCCGGCCCTCTGGCGATTTATCCTCTGTATGGCACGCTACCACCGCACCAGCAGCAACGCATCTTTGACAAGGCACCTGGTCCGCTCAGGAAGGGTGGACAGCCCGGCCGAAAATGCATTGTCTCGACCAACATTGCCGAAACCAGTTTGACCATTGACGGCATCGTCTACGTCGTTGATCCCGGTTTTAGCAAGCAAAAGATCTACAACCCCAGAATCCGAGTCGAGTCACTCTTGGTTTCGCCCATCTCAAAGGCCTCTGCGCAGCAGCGTGCTGGTCGTGCCGGTCGTACAAAGCCTGGCAAGTGCTTCAGACTCTACACCGAAAAGGCATTTAAGAAGGAGCTTATTGAGCAGACTTATCCTGAAATCCTGCGGTCCAACCTCGCCAACACCGTTCTGGAGCTGAAGAAGCTAGGAGTGGAAGATCTCGTCCACTTTGATCTCATGGACCCTCCCGCCCCCGAGACCATGATGCGGGCGCTGGAAGAGCTAAACTACCTCGCCTGCCTCGACGACGACGGCGAGCTGACCACTCTTGGCGGCCTGGCGTCGGAGTTCCCCCTAGATCCCGCCTTGGCCGTCATGCTCATCTCGTCGCCGGAGTTTTACTGCTCCAATGAGATTCTCTCCATCACCTCCCTCTTGTCAGTCCCTCAGATCTTCGTGCGACCCGCGAGTAGCCGTAAGCGAGCAGACGAGATGAAGGCGCTCTTTGCCCACCCGGATGGCGACCACTTGACCTTGCTCAATGCCTACCACGCCTACAAGGGCCAGGAGACTTCGGACCCAAGCTCTGCCAAGCAGTGGTGCCACGAACACTTCTTGTCCTACCGCCACCTTTCCAGCGCCGACAGCGTTCGTGCCCAACTCAAGCGCATCATGGAGACGCACGGGCTCGACCTGATTTCCACCCCCTTTGAGGACAAAAACTACTACACCAACATCCGACGGGCTATGCTGGCCGGGTTTTTCATGCAGGTCGCCATGAAGGAGAGCTCAGGCAAAGTTTACCGAACCGTCAAGGATGAGCAGGCCGTCCTGATTCATCCCTCGACCGTGCTGCGTACCGAGTACGACTGGGTCTTGTATAACGAATTCGTCCTTACGTCTAAACAGTACATCCGAACATGCACAGGCATCAGGCCAGAGTGGTTATTGGTAAGTTTTGCGGCAAATGAATAAATGAATACCCCGCTACCTTGCATCTTTGCGTAAAAACGAGGCTTGAAGGGCTAACTCCAGCAACCAGGAAATCGCACCCGTATACTTTGACATGGACACCTTGGAGGATGGAGACATTAAGCGGTCATTGGCCCGAGCCGCAGAAAAGAAACGAAGAAAGGAGGCCATGAAAAAGGCCAGTCGGTGAGAGCTGCACGAGTGACGTTGCTGAGACATGGTGCAGCCGCGCCGCTCTCGCTTAGAGAGCCAAGAGACTCTGTCAAAAGATTGGCCGCCCTCCCTTGTTGCGAGACTAGAGCAATTCGGCTGCCTTTTTTTCCTTTTCCTTGTTCTCGTTTCTCCTTCTCTATCTTGCCTTTTCACCTTGACTAAGTTAGAACAACCCCCCCTTTCTAATTTGGTCGTGGGGTCCAAAATCCTGAGACCCCGCTCTTTGGGGACTCAGACATGCAGCAGAAAGACAACATGGAGGATGAAATTGTTGGCAGCCATCAAAGGCTCGGTCATTGCCTGGGAGCCTGATGGAAAAAAAAACCAGGATCATGGACGTGTCCTGTGCAGCCGAGCAATGGAGAAGGAACCTTTGTTATGTAAGGGAGGGCATTCACACTAGTAGCCTACTGTGCTTTTGGGGCGTTTGCTTTTGGACCAGTTAGATGTAGACACGGCTTGCTTTTGGTTTCAGCATGTGTGAGCAGGATTCATGGGCAAGCTGCAATATAGAATCATTTTGAGACATGGCCTCGAACTCGTCACTCTGCTGCCCCCTTTTGCCTGGCTCGTATTCTTCCTCGTTTCGCGGCTGAAAAAACAAGCGTGTCGGTGGAAGGACTGCTTTTGGCGTGGATCACAGTAGCAAACAGACCTCCCTAGACATGCTTCTCCTCCGCACCTAGTAGACCAATCTGGTAAGCTGCTGCGGGCTAATGGTCGATTGCCCGCGCGGAGTCAGGCATGAACGGAATGTCACGCCGAAGATCCGTCAGCTGGACGGGCGACCACCACCGGCGATAGCCTCCTCCGGAGTGTGTTCCCCCGAGGCCCTGATGCTACGTATAATTCCACATATACACAGGCACTCCGTACTTGGTACACACGACCACCACAATACTGACCTGTCCATCCTACTGACATGACAGGATGGGCACAACTCCAGCCCTCCTCTACCATGCGGGCAACAGGACCCGGAATCCCGGAGGCTGGCACGGGCGAAATGTCACGTAGTTGTCCAATGCCGGCCTTGCGTACATCCCATCTTGTTAGTGACGGCAGCATCCGGGTGGACCGTCACAACCTGTTCGTTGCTTTGAGTTATCATGTGTGCCTTGGCTGTGGCACATGCGGAGCACCATTGGCCTGTGTTCCCATCCTTCGCACCTAGTACCGGGTTACTATCAGAGTGCCCAAGGTACTAGCTCGTACGCGCCTCCTCGTGCTAATGCAGCTGTGCAGCTATTTTGAGTAGGAGGCTGGGGGTTGGTGAGCTGGTTCGGCACATCAGATAGAATTGGGGCCCCCTCCCGCCTGCTGTACACTGCACGAAAGAGAAATATTGGTCCGGGGAATGATAGACCCATGACCCGAGGCTGAGAGTAGGTTAGTATGCATATGCAGGTCTTGGGGGTTAAAAAAAAGTGAGGCGGTTGTAGGTGCCAGATATTGTTCGAGGACACACATTCGTTTGAGCTGGACCAGGTGCGGCTGTCACTGGAGAGGAGGGGCGTGTATGCGCGGCAAGCTGTTAGCGTAGCCGTCAACAGAATAGGAACAAGGACCGATCCGCGCGGAATTTTGGATCTGACACTACGCTTATTCTCGAACGGCTGACTTATGAAAGTACAGCATGGTGGCGGCTCAGGAGGAAAGACTGGACTGAGACCACGCTTTGGCCAGAGGTGCATAAATCAATCACCAGCACCTGAGATTCTATCCAGGCAGCAGTGACATCAAGCCAGTCACGACGAAACACGATCCAGACTAAAGCACCGTGGCATTGATTCCAATTGGGCCTCAGTATGAAGCATTCGGATTGCCCGACGGTCTTAGAATGCACTCTGATTCATGCTGTCTTGTTCTCTCGGGAGAACATCTCGGTCTCTGGTTTGGTACTGACGCCACAACACAAGGAAATGAGATTATTCACACCTCTAGGAGCGCATCTGATGCTCTAGCATGCGGCTGAAACACCGTCGGCGTTTGCGTGGGAGAAGACTCGCATTGATGTTGTTTTCTCGTGCTTATAGCACAGCGTCGGCAGCTCGGCGTGCGATGCACACGTATCAGCAAACCCCGGGTTCCACTTCTGAAGCCAGAGGCATTGAAGTTGTACGGCATCGCGAGGGCATTGCGGCGACCAAAACATGACATGTTTCCAGAATGACTCGGGTAACAAGCTATAAGAGCCCATTGTGTCTAGCAGGTAGCAGCTAAATATTAGAGGCCTGATGCTGGAGGTGGCGGGCTGTAGGGCGATGCATGAAGTTTCGAAAGGTCAACTTGGAATCATAATTGGTCTCCCGAGCCGGTGCCAGAATTTCCCGGCACGTTGCAGCAATTCACAACTGGAAGTTTTAAGCGACGATGCCCATTTCCCCCGCTGACTTCGAGCTGACAATGGTGTGCCAAGTTTATGACAATTGGGCTGTGGGCAATGTTGAAACAGCTTCGGATGACGCAGGACCATGCCTCTTCTCCACCGCATCCAGACCTTGTCTCGGAGGCTCCAACACAAGCACTATCAACCCCCATTGCTAGTGTCCAAAAGTGAAGGCCCCTCAATTGCGACGGTGCCATTGGACGGCTTAGAATTCCAGATTTAGCAGCGATGGCATGCCGGGTCGATAGCCGCCAGTCCACGGGGCGGACCGAGCCAAAATCGAGGCGGAGCAAGGTAGCAGAGCCGAGTCCACAGCGGATGTGCCTTGGTCAAGCATACCCAAGGACACACTCGTCTCAATCCATGACGTCCTTGGCCATAAACTTCGAATGGAGCTTTCTTGTCTTGCCTTGTCGTGGAGTTTTTGTTGCACCAGAACTCTCCCTCTTACCAACGTCGTAATTCCGGCGTTCCGTGCATATATGCGTAATTCTATTTCCGCCTCGACTCGCTGTTTCTAAGATGCAAGGTTGCAAAAGCGACGATGAGAAAACAACTTGCTGCTTGCTCATTTGGGTTAAACCAAAGCCGAGATGATTCCGCAGTAACGACGGCCATGGTCCTTCTCCCATACTGCCTTGCGTTTGGAATTTACTATAGCCAATGAGCGGCTGCGCCGTATGCGAGCGAAATGATCAATGTACTTGACTGTGAATCCCGTCTGAGCCCCTCTAAGGTACATGCAGTACAGAGACAACAGCGCTTGTGGATGCAATGCCATTGCTTCCGCGCCGAGTCACATCGAATAGCACTGCTTGGCCTTTGATTCAGCGGTCTGTGAGCCAGCTTCCAGCGTGGAATCTACACCCCTTTGCAAATCTTCCGGGGAATGCCGTCCATCTCCCGGGTTCAATGAGAACAAGGATGCCAGCCATTGCGCGGTAGGGGCTTCAGTCTCCGACGGCGGGATTTTCTCTTTGGTTGATATTGAGACAACACCATGGGGTCGTGGAAACAATAGGCAACAGTTGATGAGTGGCTGTTTACGACGCAGGAGTATCCAAGCACATAGATTCTCGGGGAAGTAGTTGTTCGGTATCTCATGCTCACTGGGGTGGAAAAGGGGGGCCCCTCGAATCGAGCATTATGCACACCGAATCCCAAGCCGTACGCATTCCGCCAATCATCATAATGGCAAAGTCCGCAGAACCGCCTGGATGATTCGGAGTCGATCTCTTTTTCACCGTCATAGAGGGGCAGTATTCGGCCCTCCGTGTTTGAGCGGCCCGTGAGATGTGTACACAGATCAGATAGTGCGACGTTCGACGGCTGCTGCTGATCTTCAAACCATGGACTAAACGCCACCCACTACTCGGCCGATAAACAAGCCCTAAATCCCCAACTACTACTCGTCTAAGCACGCGGGCCGGCCACTCCCGTTTCCCCATACGGTTATTCCTTTAATTCTTGCCTTTAGTGCGAGTTTTCGGTATGTTCCCTTCGCTCCCAACTTGGATTTCGAGTTCGTCTCTTCTGCGTACGAGGCCATGCCGTCATCTCTCGACAAGCGGCGTATAACTGAGATTCGCAGGCTAACTTGGCTTCAAGAACGCAAGGGGTGTGTGAGATGCACATGAACGGCCCCATTCATTCGAGAGTACGAGCATGTACGTACATGCAGCTGGATATTAGAGTGTGTGGACCAAGTTGCACAGGGCTGCCCCTAGCTGCTTCTCTGACTGGGTGCCAGAAAGCCACCCACAGAAACTGGCAAATTTGGACGACGCGCTAAATAGAGCAGTACGGAGTACAGTAACCTGAGCAGCTAGTATTAGTCTTTGGGATGGGATGCCATCCTTAGTCGCGACAGCTGAGAGGAGTTGCTGCTTTGCATCTGTTAGTATCGTAAATAGCGCCTTTCGTGTCTGCTGTAAACTCAATCATCAGGCCCGAAGCCATCCACTAGGAGCATTCACACAAGTGACGAGGTAGGGAGCTCTCCCACGCTGCCTGCAGGTCACAGTATCTTGTGTCGCTCTGGACGTCAAGTCGGTTGGAGTTGGCAATCTCTGCTCTGCAGTACTCGTATGCAAGCAAGGATTGGCTAGTGCACTTTCTTTGCGTCAAGGCGGCTGGGGAGTTGAGGGCCATCTAGCCAGACACCCCTGGACAGTTGACTTGATCCCCGGGCGCCACCTTTTTCCCATGTAGTATGGAGGATGACCTTGTCAGGATAGCTAATGCAATACAGCGTTGGCCAAACACCCCCCAGAGTACATGGCGACAAGTGCTTCTCAAGATACGGAGGAAGCGGATAGGCCAGGGTGAGAATCTTTTCACAGTGACGCACCGTAGCATGTGCGTATCTTGATACGGTGTCCGGGGTCGAAGTTTCGTTGTAAAGCCGGCCGTCCGAGATGTCGATATATAAAGCAGTCAAAGGACCTCTTTTTTTGCCTCTATCTCGATCAGCACTTTTAGCATCACTTTCAGTATTCCAAGAAGTCATACCGCACATCTCTCTGCAATCTTAGCACTTCGTTCCTCTTGTCCACAAGTCTTGGCCTGTTCCTTCTTACCTTTCCTTTCTCCAAGTATACACTTTGTCTCGTCATCACAATGAGCAGCGGAGGTTTCTACAAGTACCGTTGCAAGAACTTTTACTCGCACAATTGTCCCAATTGGGTGTGGGTAAACAACTCGCCATGTGCGACCTGTATTGTAAGTCACATCAATGATTGAATCGAACATCCAGACGGTGTGAAAGCTCTGTGTGGGTGGGTTCAGAATGACCAGTCTCGTGAAGCTAACATCAGATGAAAAAAACAGGCTGAAGGCAGAGATGCCGAGGAGGAATCGTTGCCATCCTCGACGGCCTGTCAAGTTAACATTGTCGCACCTCGTATCCGAGACGACGTCTTACACGATGCATTCATTGAATTTGCTGCCCCAAGTGACATTGGAGAGAGCTGGATCCTCCACGACGAGGGCAATGGCATTATCGACAATGACGAACAGTCACAGACTGTGCCATTGAGAAGCAGCACCATGCCATCTTCGTACCGAGCCATTGCTCGTTGGTAATTGCCCAATGGCAGCCAGCTCGATTGATTCTAGTAAGAGGACGCCAGGCCCGCTTTTGTTTGATTCGAAGGGCTAACGATGGGGTAGGGGTCATTTGAATCAGATCTCGGCAGCACAACCGTTTGATGTTGCAACTATGTAGGTAGGAGACGCAGGCATTTTCTGTTCCTGCTTCAAGTCGTGACAAGTGTCATGACCTGATGGATTATGAAGGGCTGCTCTCACACATTCCTTTGAAGAACACGGGAAGGGAATGGGAATTGGCTAGGATAGGTTCACTGGTTGAAGCGAGGGAAAAAGTTCGGCGTTGGTTCAAAAGAGAAGGAGATCCGGATTAGAGCAAAAAAAAGAGATAAAAAAAATTTGCGCTACCCTGTTGCAGCAGTCCTTGGCTGTTGCGGCGGGATGGCCTGATGCCCACGGATGGACTAACTGGCATCTGAAAAGGGCTGCAAACAAGGGATTGGAAACTGGCAAGGGAGTTGGGGACTTTTTGTTCTCGGAGGGATTTGTGTGCCGCTGGGAAACGCCGGGAAACTCTCGAGCTTGGGGCGGGAAAAGGGTATTTTGTCTTTTTTTTTTTTTTTCCCTTGGGGGCGGAACGGTGAGGCTCTGCCTTGGTTCTCGTCCATGGTTACCTCGGACTGTCGTTACAGGGCTTAGGCCAGTCTTGACTAGAATAGCATGGATAGCATATCGTACGGCGATATTTTCCTCTTAAGGGCCGGGGAGCCAAGAGTGGTCCGTGGTCGAAGGAGTGGCTCGGTGAAGCGTTGGTGAGGTTGTACTCGTAACCGCAACCCGCAAACCGTAAACCGGCGATGCAGGACTCAGACGGCATCGGCCCTTCATGCTGGCCGCCACGCCTCAGTTTCGGCCGCGCGGTTCTAACTTCTAAGAGCGTGCAAGAGGTGAGCGATCCCTTTGCCGTTAGTTGCTTCGAGGCCGCGTTCTGGCGAGTCGGATCCGTTGCCGTTGGCTGCTTACGAGCTTGAGCGTCAAGTTGTTGTTTGAGCTGAGAGCGTGCAAGAAGACGCCTTCACCCTTCTGGCATGGTGGGGCGATGGCCTTGGGCTTCTGGGTGCTTCTTGCGTCTTGGCCCAGATGCAAGTCATGCCTGCCGTTCCCAGGGAGTCCACTTTCCTCTCGGCCGAGGTTGTACGGATACTCCGTGCCTGGCAGAATGCTCCGTACAAGCTACTCCGTACAGAGTATTCCGTGCAGAGGAAACCCCGTACCGCCTTGCCGATAATCTCACCCGAGGCCTTAGTGTTCGGTGCCTCTGGTACCTGCGGGTACTTTTGGCGTTGGTCCTCGATACTCTCGCGCAAGACATGTCTGCGGTACCCAGGTACGAAGCGATGACGCTAAGCTGCAACTTGACGTTGCATGTCATTTCTCCCTGGATGCCCTCCAGCTTCCAATCCCACCTGGGCGAGCGTCTCTCAATTGCCTCTGTTGGTGCAGGTGAGGCATTGTGATGTTCAATTGACGCCAGCGGTGCTGCTAATGTACGGTCTGCTAGCTCTCGGCCTTACCAGGTTTATCCACGGACTGGAGCACTATACGGAGTGCGGATTGCACACTATATCTGCCTGTACTAGCCACTAGGCAGCTGCATTTCACCTGGACGGACCTTAATCCTTTAGCACTGCTACCTTGGCAGTACTACTAGAGCAATGGTACAGTAGGTCCCGTTAATTAGGCGTCGAGTAGTATTACAAGGAAGTCGAAGCATCTCCAATTCCGCCCACGAGCTTCAAACACCAGCCCTTCGCCCGGCTTAGTTATAGCCCACGATAGGCAGGCTAATCTCACTGCACACTCATACTCACACTCACACGCAAAACAAGGGATCCAAAAGCGCTCTCGGTGACCAGCCCAGTTCTCCGGGTGAACCACTCAGAGGAGCAGCTGGCCGACGTTAATTGCCCGCCCAGGGAACTCCTCCGAGCAGCCAGGCTTGCCAGGCCCTAGGATAGATGCTGTTTCATACGTCTTGCGACATCAACCAGGGCTGCGCTCCACCTCCCTGCATCGCCCTACGTCCTGATTGAGAAGCGACAAAGACTTTTTTCCCTCTCGCGCTCTTCTTCCTCGCTCCCTGTGGGGCTGATCAACACGGCCAAAGCCGTTGGAGCTAGCGCTGCCATTGGAACATGAATCCCCTCAATCGAAGCTCGATAGATTGTTCCTCAACTTCCTGTTTAGAGGGCTCTCGGCTGATTAATATTAAACAAGACTCCCCGGCTAGGCCTGTTTTCTCAAAGCCATACTCGTACACTCTTGCCTCCACAGGCACAAGGTCGACGGTCCGCGGTGGCTCCCCATCGCTCAATGCGGTAGGCTTCAAGAATCTTTCTCAGGTTGCGCTGCATCTGAACCCTGTACATGACATCGTTAAGTTTGCCGCGCCATTGTCTGCCAGGGACTGGCGGCGTCGTCATATGGAAAAAATGACACCGACTTTAGCCGTGATGCCACCCACTCGTTTCGGGAAATTGATGTGTACACGACCAGGGCTGCCTATCTATTAAAAAATCCCCCAAAGACATGAGAGGCTAGAGATGCCTCATCTTGATCGCTGCCCATTCCCGCTTACTGGTCGCAACAGGAGCTCAGAGTCGATTTCTTGGTTTGGAGCTTTGACCATGGCGATTACGAATACTTATTGACGTCAATCTGGCTGACATGGTTCGTCATTGCACCTTTTCACAACGGCACACAAGAGGAAGTTGCAAGCATAAAGTTGCAAGCAGCGGTGAGTTTACAGCATATCAGCGGATAGATTCGAACATCCTTAGATGACCTAGCCTGACCTGCAGAGCATTGTTAGCGAGAAGTCTCATAGCCATCAGAACAGGGGTTACTTATCCCCTCACCAGCGGGGGGTTGTCCTCCGACCATTGCTGGGTGAAGGACAACCAGGACTGCCTTCCAAATCTATGGTGTGTCCTTATAATCCAATATTCGCACAAAGTACGTCGGTCAATGAGCAAGTCAAATGGTGGCAGCCCGCGAATTGGACTCAAAGAAGCGAGTTGAGCAGGGAGCAAGACAAGTGCTAAACTTTGACTCCAACTCAAGATGGGTCCTTGTTCATTCAAGCTCAAACTCGACACCGAGTCGTATTCGCGGTATCCGAAATGGACCGATGCCCGGAGCCAATCCTCTAATGGATTTGCTGCCTTCTTCAAGTTCGCCGAGTCCAAAGTCCGAGTAGCGTATTGTAGCCTGAATATTCCAGATGTAGTCAGGGGAGCCTCCTTCTGTTTGTCTCGCACTGCCAACAGAGACTTGTTTTTGTTTCCTCTCCAGAACCCTCAAGGTTAGGAGGGCATCAACACGCGTACAAAACACATCTGTAAAAGCCGCGTTATCATCTCAGCAGTTCCTTGGCGAAATCTACTGAGGAAGTTGGTGGGTAGCCCAGCCAGGAACTGGCGTCCTTGCAAGATCGAGGGACAGAGCCGACGACCGAAGGTTAATGCGCTTGGTCAAACTAGATGCTGCAGCATCACACACCGAGAGCGGGTACTGTGGTGTGGTCCAAGGAGCAGACGGCTAATAGACAGAGATCATGACGTTGGTGGTCGTATTTGGTGTGTATCCCGAAAGCAGGCGGGCATATAAGGAGCATCCGAGAGCGTTGCAGAACGGCGTTGGGTTGGTCAAGAACCGTTGCATTTCTGTGTGATTCCAGATGGCCCTCGCGACACTGCTATGAAGCAGGCTTCCGGCAAGGTGCCATAGGGACAGAGTGTAGTTTCCGAAATGCGATCTTTGACAGCTTGAAGCCCTTTCTGTGCTCAAGCCCCCCATGCCATAGACCTTGCACCAGGGCAATGAAGCCACCGCTGCAGATCCCAACAGACAAGGCCAATCTCTCTGCCTATAATGCCAGCTGCATCACAAGGACAGCCTATTCTCGACCATAGTGCGAATTCCAGCGGAGAGGGCTGACGGGCGTCCTGCAGCGGACTATAACGACCCATGGCATCCTTCCTCTTGCGCACTGTTGAGTGACTGGATGTCCTCTCTCCTAGTCCATCGACAAAGGACGCGATTTAAAAAGGAGATTGGACGACTGAGCGCAAACTAAACCAGATGTATGCTTAGGGTTAAGTTCCGAAACTCGTGTCTCCCAGCTAGACTTGGCTGTCCGGGTGCCAGACAGAGACCGACCGCAATGGATCCAACTGCAGCATTCGACGAGGTCCTGGAACAGGCTCGGAAGCTGCATATTGCGGGTGAACCAAGCCTGGAAGAGAGGTCTACGATAGACATTCCTTGCGGAAGCAAGGAAAACGAGAATCGGGAAACTGTGGGGGAGGCGACGTGCAGATGGAGTGTTGCTTTTGAGGGCAACGAAGGAGGCTCTGCCTTGAGCTACAAGAGGACATCCAAGAGACAATACGTACAAAGAAGACGTTGTATTGGATAGCGGTGAACTCTCCGGCAATAAATCGAGGAATTGGCGTATCTGAAGTGCTCTGACGGTGGTTGATGAGTGAAGTAGTAAACATGAGGAAACGCGTGGGGAAGGCATGTGATGATGGAGAGCTCGACGCACGGACCAAGCAAACCCAGGAACGCGTAAGCACGTGACCATGAACTGGTTAAACTTACAGTGCATTTGTACAGTGCATACAGTTTTCCCTCGACGTCCAGCTACTTCCTATCTCGTGCCACAAGGCAGCTTATTCTCATTCGTAAAAGAGCTTCGCCTCGAAGACCAGTCTGGCACTTAGTTTCTGCAAAGCTCATAAATCGCATCTACATGGTGTCTTGGTGCTATGGCAGACTTGACAGATACTCAACAATCTCAGCCGAAAATCACACAGGATATCGTGGATGCTGCAAAAAAAGCATTTGATCCATCGGCCGCTGCTGAAAGCCGACAAGACGGCTTGCGTGAATACAATGAACTGATCGAGAGGTAGGTGAGGCTGCTTAGAGGGGGAAACCGACTTTCAAAACAAACCTGACGTGCGGTCAGAACGCAAACATGGATCTTGATACATGCTCTCAACGCTCTGATCAAGCCCAATGTGCTTCCGCCATGGCTAAGGGAACCGCTGATGCGGAGTCTGACGCATCTGCCACTGCGGTCCGACGGCGTTCGAGCTACTATGGAGTTTGTGTTTGCAGTTCATCCGAGTAACACCGGGAAACCCGCGGATGATAGCGGTAGCCGCGGAAAACAAGGAGCTGCCATTACGCACGAGGCGGTAGCCGTTGCAACGAAACTTCTTTCCTCTGTTCCGGCTTTGATGAGTGCTCAGGAATGGTTCGATGGCATAGCGGGCCAATTCATGGCTTTATTCGATGGCGAAGCCGGACCTGATGTTGCGAAAACTGCTGCGCAGATTGTTGGGTTCGGTATCTTGGGTAAAAAGCAATTCGGAGCCCCAGGTAAGAACATAACTTTCGAATATATAGTCATGCACCGTATTTCTCTACGCGTTTACTTATGAGAGAAAATAGGGGCACCTGGTTGGAACGCTTTCGTACAGCCTTTGATGGAAACCATTAACCCATCGCTGAAGTCTTCAAGGGGAGATTCTTTTGGCTCACACGACGACGACGAAGTTGTGGAACTGGGTCGAGAAAAAGTCCTTGTTGCTGCTGCCGACCTCGAGAGGTCACTTAAGCGGCTGCAACTACTCATCATGTCAAACCCATCACCCGGCCTTTGTAAACGAGTCCTGAAGCCAGTCCAACTGCAACTTTGGGCTCTCGCTTCCTGGATGAATCCCTCTCGAGAAACCGAAAAGCGTTTCTGCAGGCCTGCGCGGATTCTTGTGCAGACTCACTTCAGGTTATTCGGTGATGTGAACAACCTCATCCCGTTTATCCGTAATATTCAATGCAAAGGGTCTCTGTATGACGCAGAGGGCATACAATGGCGATACCACCATGGATCCGAAGGGGGCATAGAGAGCACTCACCGTCCGTTTGCTGAACAGAAGCAAAATGCGGAACTAGACTGGGGAGAAGTTGAGAGTAAATCAACCACCTTGGTTGAATTCCTGACTTCCGTATGTACAACGGAAGAAGTTTCTTCGGTCTTCTTATACCTCTTGCGACGATGGATACAGTCAGCCAGCAAACAAAGCAGTTCGGCCATCAAGCTAGTCACTCCTGACGAGGAAGCAGACTCTGCTATCCAAGATCTTGTTGATGTGACTTTGTTACAAAAGTTCATGGACAAAGCTCCGGAAAAACTGATTAGCCATTTCGACCAGCTGCTGGAACTTATATCACATGTATTGCGAGCCGACGGCCAGGCACCCCTTGGGGACGATATCATTGGAGTTGTACTCAGTCTACTAAACTTGGTAATCACAGCGCCGACCTTTCGGAAGTCGGACATTAACCCGACTGAGCTAAAAGTTGTCGAGGATGCACTGGCGAGGATTGGGAATGCAGATCGAGGTGAGGCATCGACAACTGCAGGCAATCTGACGATGTTGCTCAGGTATCGGGATGATGTGGAAAAGCCAGATGACAAAACGGCGGCTCCTACTGCCCGCCAGATCGAAGACCGCAAGACTTACGATCTAGCAATGAACTACATTACTGGAGGCGATAACCCACCACCGGTGGTGTCCGAAGGCCTCAACCTATTATCGAATCTGATCGTGGCAGAGAGTTCAATATTGGACATATCGGCCGTCACAGTGCTGATGGCAAATCTTTTGAAGGAAAATGAGGACTATATCAATTTGCGAGTTATTAAGATATTCACGCTATTGGCAAATAAGCATCCCAAGGCAACAATGCAGGAGCTTCTCGATCATTATCTGGATGCACAGGAAAGATCATCTACAGACACTCGCCTCAGGTTTGGCGAGGCAATCCTTCAGGTTATCGAGCGATTGGGAGAGACTTTCACGGGAGATGCAGCCCAGAATGCAGGCGAGAGCATGTTGTCGATTGCAGGTAGAAGGGGTTACAGACCCAAGACGATGGCCAAGCAGGCACGAGAGGAAAGGTTGAATGAGCTGAAGAGGAAAAAGGCAGAAACCAGTGGAGACGCTGACCAGGACATTGAAATGGCGGATGAGGAAGAAACACCGGAGCATCTGGCCAATAATGAGATACTGGCGCAAATTGTTCAAGGCTGGGAAAGCAAAAGGGGGAGCGAGGATATTCGAATGCGGACTTCGGCTCTTTCCATCTTTGGAAATGCCATTGAGACGAATATTATTGGTATGGGGCCGACTATAGTCTCGGCAGGAGTCGACCTCAGCATCAACGTCCTCGCCATGGAGCCAGAGCTGGAGAAGGGCATACTTCGACGAGCGGCCATCCTGGTTATACTCAGTTTTGTGAAAGCCTTGGACAAAGCCAAGGAGTCTGGACAGAAACTTGGATTTGGATTGACAAACCAGAGCCGGGAGGATATACAGAGGACTCTCAGCTACATTGCGGCAACAGACAATGACGGACTGGTCCAACAGCACGCACGCGATGTCGTGGAGAGCCTTGAGAATTGGGGCATGGCAAGCCTATTGCCGAGTCAGGCAGAGGCGAGCGCCGTACCCGGTTTGACGAGATTAGCGGGATTGCATGTCAATCCTGAAGGCACCCTGGTGGACGCTTCTGGACGGCCACGGCCAAGGATAGAGGAAGTGGAATGATGGAAGCTTGAAAGATGCCGTAAGACAAAATCATCACCAATAGTAATCACACGGAATACGCCGTACGGATGAAAGAGCCGATATGCCCAAAAGCTGCTTTACACGCAGCGCTTACCCGTGAAAATGATGACATTCCGCTAAGACGCAATCTCAGCGTGCCGGTTTGCCAAGCCGGCCAGCCGAAGATGGCACGGCTCATCGTGTAGTCACTCTCAGGCGTTCGGTGCTAGAGTCACCGTCACGCCGTGATTCGTACTGTTGTGGTCGTGGCTGACTCGGAGGCTCCCCACCCCGCGGTCCGTGACATGTCAACTAAGGGAAAAAAAGAAATCCTCTTTTTTTCTTATCCCGCCGATGGCAAGGGACGGGAGAAAGGCGAAAGGAAAAAGCAAAACGCCTTTTTTTCTGGCTGGCGTGGCTCGGGATGAATACGTGTATCCGTGCATTCGCAACGCAGCGAAGCAAGGGCGCTGGCTGGGGGTGACGCAGGGGCTGCATGTGTTTCTCGTTTCTCTTATCTCAAACGGTTCCTAGAGAATAAGGTTGGCTGGCCCGGCCCTTGTGAAAACATGAAGCGAGCAGTTGGAGAGACACCAACGACAATAATAGACACGGGGGAAACACCAGTGACACAAACGGTGATCCTGGAGACTAACGTGGTGAGGCGTCTGATGGATCGCCAGAGACTCAGCTCAAGTCAATATATTTGCGACTATTAGCTCTGGATGCCACTGCGGAACAGCACAACAAGCTGAGCGGTTGCGTGAACTTTGGGTACAAGTCCAAACAAGCCCGCCGTTGGCCGTTTCACAAAGCGACGCAGCGGCAGGGGGCCCAAGGGGGCGTCTTGCGGGGGGGGTTTTTCCCAATTCTGGGGGGCGGTGGCATCAAGCGAGCATGAAGGCGAATATGACCCACGCCGTTGAGAACGTTGGTGTCAGGATGCAGGCGAGGCCAAGCCAACGGCGTCACTGAGTGAATTAATCACTATCATGTAAGTGCGTGCGCATGCAAAGGGCGGTGTTGAGGAGATGGGCAGACTGGGGGAGAGCAATCAAACAAAATTGGATGAGTCTGCGAAGCGTACGGGTACATATCTGTACGCGCACTAACAGACGAATAGATTAAACTTGAAATGAACAGAATCAAGGCATTGCAAACCGCATGTTGGGCGATGCAAATTAAGGGCCCTGCTGGTGTTTTGGTCGCCGCCCTGGACAAGGTCGAGCCAATGGGAGACTACCGTCGAAATTGATTCGGTCGGGGGTCGCTTGGCACTTTGTTTTTGCTCATTAGAGACTTGTCCAGGCCGGGTTGCGGGATCCGTTTCGGGGCATGTTTGCATTCGGAAGCATCCAGAAGAAGCTCATTTTGGTGTTGAAAAGAAGAAAAAAGTATACGGAGTGGTACAAAGTCGTACGAGTACACGGAACTGACCGACTCGGTTGAGCGCCGTTGTACGAATACGCGTTCCGTGTACGTACCGGCAATTGGAAGTTTTGGTTTGACCGCCTTGGACCAACTATTTCACCGACCCCAAGGCAGAACAGACTTGGGCAGTTATCATGTGAAAATATCAACTACCTCAGCTACTCCTCCATACCCGCAAAGTCAGCCCAGCGCCACCGCAAAAAACACTGCTCGAGAACAATAGACACCTCAGCCAAACAGCGCCTCTTCCGTGATGGCTGAGTGATTGGCTCTGGGCGCGTCTCAGGTGCTGATGCGGCTCCGGCTTGGTGCTGCGTACCTGCATCGGCCCCTGGCACTAGCAGGCCTTCAGCCAAATGCTAAGTGGCCGGCGATGTTTAGCGCCGCCAGATTGGTGACATGTATGCATGCCTGCGACTCCATCAGGGGTGGCGGACATGGATAGACGGATGGGATTTTGGGGGAGAGTCAGCAATCAATTGACGCAAACTCGGAGAGCTGGTAGAGGTCCGGCAGGCAACAGAGGGGCGTGCGGAGGGGCCGTTGAAGGGGGCGTTTACGTTTCGTTTGACTGGCGATGGTGTTTGCTCTCGCGGACAAAAAGGCTCGATATCCATCCCGTCCTGACTCGTCTTTTCCCTTCTCCTCTTGTTCTTTTCTTCTCTTCAACGAACGAAAATCTTGCTTTTGTCTGTCTTTGCTCCGGCTCGTCTGTTTGACAGCTAACTTCCACTCCTTACAACGGAAAACAAGCTAGACTTTTTTCCATCCATCGGCTTGACGTCGACTTACACTCTCTGAAATCCCTTTTTATATAAACGCGGAATCGACTTTCGCCCTCTCTCCGAGCATTATCAAAAAAACAAAAACTCCATCACACGAATCGTCAAGATGAAGTCCGCTGCTGTTGCTGCTTTTGGCCTTTTCGCCGGTCTGGCCTCTGCCAGCTCTCCCATCCGCCACCTGCACTTCCCCAGGTCCAACACCACCACCGCTGCCGTTGACGATGCTGCTCCCACTACGCTGACCGTCATTGCTACCTCGGTTCACACCGTCATCAGCTGTGCTCCCACCGTCACCAACTGCCCGGCTCGCCTCAACTCCACCGGTGCTGGCAGCCTGCCCGAGTCCGCCAGGAGCACCGTGGTTGTCACCGATACCATTGTCCTGGCCACCACCGTCTGCCCCGTGGCCGAGGCTTCCAGCATCTCGTCCTCTCTGCAGGCCGCTCACTCCTCCGGCCTCATCACCGGCTCGACCATCAAGGCTACTCCTCCTGCTGCCGTCACCCCCCCGCCCAACGCTGGCGTTTCTGTCACCGATGTTGTCACCGACAAGACCCTGACTTACACCATTGGCAAGGGAGCCGGTGCGTCTGTCGTCACCACCACCATCCAGGCTACTACCAAGAAGACCATCACCCTCACTAGCACTCTCGGCAACGGTGAGAACGGCCCTGAACCCACCACCACCACCACGGCCACCACTACTGACACGACCTACATTACAGTCCAGCCAGTTCAGACTGGCTCCGGCAGCTCTGGTTCCAACACTGGTGGCAATGCTCCTCCTGCCAACGCTCCTCCTGCCAACGGTAACGGCGAGGGTTCTTGCGCTTCCACCGTCACCGTCACCGTCGCCAAGGAGACTGTCACTGTCCCCGCCTCGACCGTCTATGTCACCATTGCTCCCAGCTCTTGTGACTCTGGCTCTGCTCCCGCCGTCACTGACAAGTCCACTGACAACTCTGGCTCCGGCAGCTCTGGCTCCAACTCTGGATCCAACTCTGGCTCTGGTAGCTCTGGCTCTGGCAGCTCTGGCTCCGGCTCTGAGGGCAGCGGCAACAACTCTGGCTCTGGCAACTCTGCTGCCTCTGCTACCACCAGCACCCCTTGCCCCACTGACATTACCACCACCGTCCGTGCTACTGTCACTGTCCAGCCTTACCCCATCAACAACGGCACTGTTCCCACCGGCGGTGCTGCTCAGCCCACCGCTTCTGGCTTTGCCCGCCGTCTCCGCCGATAAAGGACTCACCTCCTTGACGGGAACTAGCCTTGTAAGAATATTGTGAAACCCAAAGGTGGGAAAAAAGCAATTGGGGGGCATGGGATACTGGGTTTTTGGAAATCTCGTGGCCAAGAGGAACGCACATGATGAGAAAAAGAATAATCATAGTCCAACAAAGAACCAAGAAAACGAATAAAGGTTTCTTCTATACGCTGTTACATGATAGACGTCTATTTGTCGATGCAAATTGACAATTTTTTTTGGATTCACGTTGTTTTTTCTTTTCCTTTCATGAGCTGTTTTTCATTTTGGATTGGCGAGGCTTGGTCGGAAGACAAACTTGCTGTGTTGTACTGTACTTGACACTCTTTTAACATTCATGTGTGTATATTGATATTGCTCTTTGAGATGGCCGTCAGTGACGGTTCCTGGGCAACCACTTTTTCTGAATTGAACGACTCGTGACGTTAAAAAATTTGACTTCCTTGTGTTGCTTGTAAAATGATGTGACTGTGCCTTTCAACTCAAAATAAGTTATATGAATGTATTTACCAAACCTGCCTAAAGACATGCCACAACACCGTTTCTTTCATATATACCCCGTTCATTCGTCAAAGCAAACCCATCGTAGCATGGCTGGTATATATATATACACGCCAGTCTCCTTGATATCTAGAATACACTCCGCTTAACCAATTGCCTTGTACGCCCATAACAAAAAAACACACAATTCTCCAGTACAGATGGAGGGAATTTCTCTCTCTTCCTTCTATCCAAGCACCACACGTTCATACTGCTCTTGACTCAACTGCCGAAACAGCACATCTTGCAGGGCAGCACGACTACGTGCCAGCTGCGGTACGATTCCATCAGCTTGCTGGAGGTTACTCCTGATGCTTTCCATGTGGTCACTGAGCTGAAGGGCCAGAGACTTGAGCTCTGGATCCTGAAGATCCTACAAAGGCATCTCTGTTAGTTATTTCATCAACCTTTTTTTTTTTTTTCACTTCAATTTCTATTTGTCGGCGACAAAAAAAAGAAGAAGACAGATGGATGAGTACGTGTGACAACTTACACTAAAAAGGCCCCCAGAGAGAGAGGCACCGGAGTGAGTAAAGGATATTTCCTGCTCTGCCTTTTGCTTCCGCTGTGAATGGACTGTCTCGGGTGTTGGTGCCAGAACATGCGCCTTCTTCAACAAGCCGCGATACTCCCTCCCCTGAGCCTTGGCACTGGACTCCAAGTTACGTAGCGTTTCATAGTCCCTCTCCAGCTCCCTCTCCAGCTTCTCCTTCTCTCTTGTCAGCAACTCGACAGCGTGAAGCGCCGGGTCCAGCTGTCGCTCCAGCGCCATCTTCGCGTCGAGCACGCTTTCAAAGTCCAGCTCCGTGGCACGGCCGTCGGTCACGCCAGGAGCTCCCGGAGCGGCGCCCGCTTGTCTCCCACGAGGCACCCTGGCCGATGGCATGCTTGCTGGGGGAAAAGGGATGCCGCGTGCGATTTTGCGTGTGATGCGATGAGAAACGAGGCGTAGCGCTGCGGAGGTGTGGTTTTGGCGCTGTTCGGAGCCGGAGAGACGCTGGAGGACGGGACGGTGGGCCATGACGAGCATTGAGTTGGCGGCTGCGACGGTAGTTTCGGGCAGGGGGCTCCATTTAGATTCAATGGTAGATTGGCGGACGCGATTGATGTGTGGCGAGACATGAGGGTATGGTTTTGAGGGTGAGGGAGCGACGTCGTCCTCCCCGTCCTCGACATCGGCATCTTGGGGTCGGCGCTGTTTCTTTTTCGATACAGGTGCGTCTCCCGCTGTTTCGGAGTCAATAGCGGGAGCCCTTCTTGCGTTAGGCGCAGGTGAATCTTCTGCGGTTGCTCTAGTTGAGACTCTTGTACTTCCAGTAGGACGGCCACGGCGTCGGCCTGATGCCGTATTCGACGGGCTGTCAGTGGCTGTCTTTCCTTTGGCGTTGTCGCTGGGTTTGCTCTGGATCTTATTTGGAACGCTGATATCTCGTAACGATGGTCGCCCTCGCTTTCGTGGCTTCGCCTCTTGCTTCCCCTTCGTTAGGCCGCGTTCTGGCACCTCCTCTTCGTCTTCCCGTCGAGCCTGCAGAGAGGGCCTGCCTCTTTTTCGTTGCGCGGGCAATTGCTTCTGAGTTGGGGTATCGTTTAGCAGCTGATCCTCTTCCGAGTCTTGCGCAGCGCTATCGTCCTCGCTATGCCGTGCCCGCCCACGCCTTGGTGTGTCTTCATCTTCAAGCTCGCGATTCTTTAGTGAAGGGCGTCCTCGCTTCCGCTTTTGCTGAGGCGGCGTCGCTTCATCCTCGTGAATTAGATTCCTTGGTTTGCCACCCAGTGACGGCCGCCCTCTCTTTTTCGTGGGCTTGGAGTTCTCTGGTGAAAGGCTGGCCTCATCGTCTTGGGAACTCAGGCTTTTCCTCGGCCTCCCGCGCTTCTTGGCGCGCATCTGATCAGGCGCGTCGGTATCGTATGCTTCAGTCGCATAGTTGTGCTCTTGCGACGCGTCGATATCGAGCTTGGACGCGTTGGATGGCCGCCCGCGTTTGCGCTTCGGGGCTGAAGACTCTGGCGCCTGTGAAGCAATTAGATTTCCATGCAATGAATCGGTCCCGATTGGGGATACGGCAGAAGAATGTGAAGTTGACAATGAAAGGGTTTATTTACCATTGTAATTGTAAAACAATACTTGCGCAAGAGAAACTGTCGAATCGAGTTGATGCGAATCTATTCAGACGCCCAGGAAGAAGAAAAAACGGCCATGCCTCAAAGAAGCATGTGCATGATTGACGCTTTCTGTGAAGCTTCCAGTCCAATCATCGCCTCAGGCCTGCAACAGCCTCTAATTCGCCCAGTGACGCATTTTCCAGCGGGGCCCGTGCGCTGTTCGTCTTCTAGATCGAAGCGGCTTCAGGCGGCTTGCAACCCCGCGTCCGGATTCGTTACAGCACGTGCATGCTCTGTAGCTTTTGGCGCTTGCGTAGGTCCATCTTTGGGGTTTTTTGTTATCCAGCACCCCCAGATACAGCGTGATGTCGAAACAGGATGCAAATGGGACTGTTATTTACTTGCTTAGTATCTAGCAAGTTAGATGGGAGTATCTGCTACTGTCACTACTTTTGCTACTATCGATATTTTACTGTAGTATATGCTGCTGTAGCTAGATTCCTTCCATGTTCCCGTTTGTTATGACTCGAATCGTAATCGAGACTTACCTTGGTATCTACTCCGTATATCACCGCCTATTTAAACATTCGACGATTCAATTGGTCACGTAATATCAAGAAACTATTGAGCTTCATCTGCTATTGCCAAAGTATTTCATCTCCTCTCTCTCAACCAAGGCCATTAAACTTCCTACAGCATCAAACTCCCGAGCACATGCAAAATGAGGTGATCAAAAATTGATCCTTTCCCGCGCCAATAATCCACCAGCGCTAAAGCAAAAAGACCTGAGCTGGGACCGCTTGGCTCTCAACTTTGTTGAACTAAATACATACCCATAAATGCTCAACAAATCAAACCGAGCGGCCAGAGCACTTGATCCGCGGCGTTGCTCGACAGGGGCCACATTTCTCCAAACTTTACTCTAGATTGGCATTCCCGCCGTCTCGGAGCTTTTCTTTTGCTTCCATCTTCTTCCATTCATCTTTTCTTCCTCGTGGACGGGTTGTACGCCGAGTAGTAGATAACAATTTTTGTGAATTGGGGATCTATCTGTTTTCTTATACCTATTTTTCTTTTCCCTCTCCCTGGCTTGTTTTTTGCACCTCGGGATTTGTATACATACACAGCCGGACTTAATTCTTTCCCCACAACAACAACAACAAACATCGCCGTCACAATGCGCTTCTCCGCAGCTGCTCTCGTCGCGGCCTTGCCCGCTCTCTCTGCCGCGCAAGAGAATCCTCTGGACCAATACGTTGCTCAGGCCCAGCAGATCTTGGGCCAGGCCGCCTCTTATATCCCATCTCCCAACAAGTATGATGCCGCTGCCGCCGAAGCGTCCAAGACGGGCCCCATGAAGCTCTCCGTCTTGGCCCAGCACAACTGGGAGGACACTCTCTATGCGCCTGTGGCCGCCGGCGCAAAGACGCCCGAGGAGTGGTGGATCTTGATCACTGGTGGAAACAAGACGTGCTTTGGTGAGTTGTTTCATTTGCTCTGAGGCGCAAAACCTCCTCAATGGTTTAATGTGTGTTCGACTAACTCCTCTGTTTTAGGCCGCTGTGACCGGCTTGAAACCGCTTTCCACGGTGCTGCTGCCAAGTTTGCGGAGCTCCCAACCACTCCTCACATGGGCGTCCTCAACTGTGACGACCAGCCCATCCTTTGCAATTCCTGGTCCGCCAACGTTGGCAACATCTGGGCCTTCCACATGCTCCCCAAGCCCGCTCCTGTCGACATCTACAAGAAGAGGCTTAACCTTACCACTGTCACCACGGACGAGATTGTGCAGCTGCAAGAGGCTGGCAACAAGGAGGACTTTGTCCTGCTCGAGTCCTTCTGGCACCCCTTCAACGGCAAGGCCGCCGAGCTTGGCTTGTCCATCCCTCTTGGCTATCTCCTCTGGGTCTTCAACCTCGTTCCCCAGTGGGCGTTTATGCTCATTGTCTCCTTCGCCAGCCGAAGCATGATGTAAGTCTGAAACCAAGTCCATTCTCTGTTCCCATTCATTCGGTTGTGCATGTAGCTAACGGCCGTTATCAGGGGCAACCGTGCTCAGCAGCGGGCTCAGCAACGTGCCCCGGCTGCTGCCGCCCCCGCCTCCAAATAATCAACCATCTAGGGAAAATCTGTATGAGTTTGCCTTTGGGGGGACTTTGGATAATGACCCAACCTGGAGCATTGGATGCAATGATGTTTATGATTTAAGATGGGGACAACCCCCCGGCGGTTTGTTTTCTTTGAATGATAAATACCAACCCGAGGGCTGTTGGTTTCGTAAGCTTTTTGGGTATCATGAGTTACGTAGCTGTTTATGAAAAAAGGAAAAATTCGAATAGTCCCAGTCATGACTTGTTCTCGCATGCTTCTTGGAGTGATTTCAAGCCGTCGACAATCTCATCTCGGAGTTTGCCGTTGGCCAGTTTGCCGTAGCGAAGATCGCTCAGCCCGCCAATCGTCTGCTGGATGGACTCTTGGAGAGCCGCCTCTTCTTCTTCAAGCCTCTTGATCTCTGCTTCAAGTGCGCCAACGGCACCTTCCAGCTCGGGAATCACAGAGTTGAGGCTGTGCGTTGCGCTCTTCAAACCAGAATCGGGACCAAACAGCTGCGCCCTCATCAGCATAAGCTTTCTCTCTCTCCCCAAAATAAGAATAATAAAAAGAAAAGCATAAAAGAGAAGCAATTTCCAACAACTTACTGCTCGCTCCATCTCAACCTCACCATCTATATCTTCCCTCTCCGCCTCTCTCTTTAGCCGTAGAACCTCCCTTCTCATGACCACCCCGCGCTTCACCTCATCCTGAATGCTCGCAGCCACAGCGTCAACCACCGCATTGCGCTGCGCCTGCAAGTCGCGGTACAGAGACCGCAGCTGAGGCGAATTGTGAAGCGGGCGGGGGAAGAGGAGTACGAATTGGTTAAATGTGGTGATGGATGGAAGGGGTGCTGGCTGAAGGAGGTAGTTTGTGAGGATGTCGGATTCTGATGGTGGCGGCATTGTGGCTGTGGCTTTGCGGATTTGAGATGGTGCCGGTGGAGAGGCTTTTTCTTTTAACAAGTTGAATCAGATGAAGTGGAATGGGGTTTTGGGTTTGGTGGCGGCGGTGAGTATAAGTTCCATGGATATTTGTTGTACTGAGGTGAAATGCTTGACGCGTTTATGAGAGTGAGGGTGTAATAAACATTGAGCATTAGCAGTGGTAGCAGAGTGGGTCAGTGAATGAAACCCACAACCGGCATCAGGCTCATCATACAGTATCAAACAGAGCGACATCACGACAAGTCCGTATTACAACGGACTTGTTTTCTTTACACTTTCTGCGCTCTAACAGCTAGGTAGTTATAGTCCAGATTTATCATCATGAGCAATCTGTATCGCCCAGCATCCCCGCCAGACAGTGACTCTACTACCACCGCTCTCATAGATCGATCTTCGCATTATATACTTCGCGCCGTTGTTGGCATTGGTACTTCAAGCCCGGGAGCTTGCGTCACTGAGGGAAGTGGTTGTCGGTGTCAAAAATTCTAGTCGTTTGACCATTCAACCTTGCTTTAGCAGCTTCCTTAATATATCTTGCAATTGCCCTCTATTCATGAGGGAGAAAGCTGCGATACAGCCGGCTTTGCGTTGAGGCTACCCCGGTGGTTTGCTCCCATCCATTTGGATTCTCGCCCGACGCATCTTCGGAGTTTTTCGGTGATCTCTGGTGAATAGAATATGATCAAGTATATCACATATTGATGAAATGTTGGAGGCTTCGACAGTCCTTTTCCGCTGGCATATTGCTATCAAAGAATACGTGCCGCGAAGAGGGGGATCTTGGCCATTTCATCACCGACTAGAGCGTGACCCTCGGGCTATTGATCCGCAGCGTTCGGCACTTCGAGATACGAAAAACTTGTTATCTTGTTGGGAGGTACTGTGCAAGGAATCGGTTCGCCCACGGTTACACCAAATGTCTAGCCAGTTGGACAGCATCAGCATCAGCACTTTCATCCTGCGAGGTCAAGGGTCAGCCATACCAGGATGCCCATGACAGCAACCACCAGGTCAACAGAGCGATACGTTCACAACATGGCAACATTGCCATTCGTGATGCCTGCGTCGCCGAGACAGCAGACCAGATCATTGGAGCCTGCGAAAATATGCTGAGAGATGAAGCTGCGTTGGGAGACTCTGACGATGCTCTCTCAACCACACAAACTCGGTCGGGTTCCTTCATGGCGCTGTCAGGATTGCGATTGGATTGCTCCGAGGCATCCAGACCATCCAGACCATCCAAGATAGGCTGTCGAATCTGGAAGCTGGCCCATGTCGTCCGGGGCCCCGATACTACCAGGCGCTGCTGCCATACGGGGGTTTACTGCGGCTTATGTGCAGATAAGCACGGTGAATCCTACATACCTACATGTATCACGACAATCGCGGCGGATAAAAGTTAGTAGTAGCGTCATGCGCATGACTTCTTGTAGTGCTGGAACTTTCCATGATGGCTTCTCCTCCCCGGACAAAAGAAGTCGCTAGCAGCTATGGGATTTCTTTTACACCTCTCTCGTCTGAAAAGCTTGACTCAATGACTGTCCTGTAACCGCATTGCGAGATCGGATCAATGGAGCTCAACTTTTTTTTTTTTTTTTTGCTCGACCCAACTAGGAAGACCCTTAAATCGTCCGTCGTCGAATCTACCAATGCACCCAACTCCGTGGGGTGGATTTTTAGCTCCAGAATGCTACAGTACAGCACGAGAAGGTACTTTCTCTGGCGTGTACCTGGCACGGAGGTACTGTTACGGCTGCCTGCAACCCCGTACTAAGGAAAGCTGCATTGTTTCATCCGCGATCTGCCAACCTGTTGTGGGAGCATGGGAAAAGTTTGCACGCTCAAAGGTGCCAAAGGTGCAGATGGGAGAACACGCGGCGCCCTCCTATTCGGGCACTTGGTAGTGACTGAATTGATCTATTGTTTTCTTTGTTTTTTTTTTTACTGAGGCAATGGGAATTTGATATTGGATCGCTACAGAGACGTTATCTCATTGTACATGATGCCTGACTCTCGCAGTCTGACATACAGGTACCTGTTCCGGCTGTACTCATGTAGGTGAGTTTTCGGCGATAAAAGCCGCTTACTTGCAGCTCCCCCATACAATGCAAAAATACCATTGAAGGGATCTGCCAATAGGATTCGTACTGTACTCCTGTAGGAAGAATTACTGGAGGTGAATGAAGGTCCCTGTCCTACTCTGCTGTAAAAAAACAATCAATGGAGGGGGTTGGTAGATAGACAAGGTATGTACATGTGCTTGGGGTACTCCGCAGAGCTCAACAATAAAATGCAGAAAATTCTGCACTACAATTCGCTAGCAAGGCACCTCGACTGCAGCGGTGATCTCTAATACGGGGGGCAATGGCAAAAAAGTGCAGTGTAATCATTTTGCCATCCACCTCCCAATGACACAAACGTACATGTACATGCCGCGTAGATGCCCAAATGCTCTTCTTTCCCCCACTCTTCTTCTGGTCTCGAATTCATTCATTTCAACGGATTGGTAGCGTGAAGGTGAGTACGAGTACGAGTTGCCAGAGGAATGCAATGCCGTCTGGTCCAATTTTGCATGTGCTCAACGATAATCACTCGCTGCTAAACCCACCTGCAACCCACAGGGCCACTAAGCAGGTACTTGCCCCAGTAGCAGCGCTCCATATCAACCACAGGTCCCGCGCTAAGAAGATGGATTGATCCTAGATACCGCCAGCGGCAAGGATGGGCAGAGCCTGTCATTACGCACGGCTATGAATAAGATTCGGCCTCACAGCTTGAGAGCTCCGATGGCGCAAATCGCGCAATTCGGCTGACGCCCAGCCCCGGCTAGTCCCCAGCAGAGAAGCCGTGTGGCCAGACAGCAATCAGAAATTGGTTGAACGGTGATGCTCCACCGCAGAGAAGAAAAGACCCGATCAAGCAGACCCGACCGCCTTCGTCTTACCCCTCCCCCGCTCGGCGCTTTTCCTCGATACACTTAATAGGTGCTGCTCTCGCACTTCTCTCCATCCTCTTCCTCTCCATTCTCTTCACAGCGTGTCCTTTTCCTCCTTCACACTCATCTTCTTCCGCTGCTGATACAGGCAGGACTATTTAGTTGAGAATCAGTGAGTCTTGCGTCTGCTCTTCCGCTGTCCATCTCTGCATGGGCTGCATTTACGCCGAACATCTCAATTGACTTGGTTTCTCTCTTCTGCAGCGACTTTTTTATCACAACTTGTCCAGTCCGTATCCAAACCAATTGCCAAAATGGTTCAGTCCGCAGTTCTCGGTTTCCCCCGTATGGGTGTTAACCGTGACCTGAAGAAGGCTACCGAAGCTTGTTAGTCTTCCCTTGCTCGACCTCATCACCCCACGCCCAGAGAAAAATTTTCTAACATTGACATGTGCAGACTGGGGTGGAAAGATCTCTCAGACCGAGCTTCTTGCTGAGGCCAAGAGACTTCGTCTGGCTCACTGGAAGATCCAGAAGGATGCTGGCGTTGACATCATCCCCAGCAACGACTTTGCCCTGTACGACCAGGTTCTCTCTCACATCCAGGACTTTGGTGTATGTTACAAACTTGCCTCGTTTTCCCCCAACAAATAACCCCAGGCCAATGCTGACCGTGAATCGACAGGCTGTTCCTGAGCGTTACACCAAGGATGGCCTTGACACTGTTGACCAGTACTTCGCCATGGGCCGTGGCCACCAGAAGGGAGGCGTCGACGTCCCCTCTCTGGAAATGGTCAAGTGGTTCGACTCCAACTACCACTACGTCAAGCCTACTCTCCAGGATGGCCAGACCTTCAAGCTGACCGCCACCCCCAAGGCCGTTGCTGAGTTCAACGAGGCCAAGGAGGCTGGTGTCACTACCCGCCCCGTCCTGGTCGGCCCTGTTTCCTTCCTGCACCTCGGAAAGGCCGACCGTGGCCAGTCCGTCGACCCCATCGACCTGCTCGACAGCCTTCTGCCTGTCTACGAGCAGCTCCTCACCCAGCTCAAGGAGGCCGGTGCTGAGACTGTCCAGATCGACGAGCCCGTCCTCGTCTTCGATCTCCCTGCCAAGACCAAGGCTGCTTTCAAGCCCGCCTATGAGAAGTTCGCCAGCCTCGGCGACAAGATCCCCAAGCTGGTCTTCACCACCTACTTCGGTGACATCGTCCACAACCTTGACCTCCTCCCCAAGGACATCTATGCCATCCACATTGACCTTGTCCGCAACCCCGAGCAGCTCGACACCGTTCTCGGTGCTCTCGGCCCCAAGACCGTCCTGTCCGCTGGTGTTGTCGACGGACGAAACATCTGGAAGACCAACCTGAAGCGCGCCATCGAGACCGTTGAGAGCGCTATCCAGAAGCTCGGCAAGGACCGTGTCATTGTCGCCACCTCCTCCTCTCTCCTCCACACCCCCCACACCCTGGCCAGCGAGAAGAAGCTGGACGCTGAGATTGCCGACTGGTTCTCTTTCGCCTCTGAGAAGGTCGTTGAGGTTGCCATCATCGCCAAGGCCGTCACTGAGGGCCCTGCCGCCGTCCGTGAGCAGCTCGAGGCCAACGCCAAGTCCATCCAGGCTCGTGCCACCTCTCCCCGCACCAACGACCCCAAGGTCAAGGAGCGCCAGTCCAAGATTGTCCCTGCCGACTACAACCGAAAATCTGAGTTCCCCGTCCGTATCGATGCTCAGCAGAAGAAGCTCAACCTCCCCCTGTTCCCCACCACCACCATTGGTTCCTTCCCCCAGACCAAGGAGATCCGTCTGTCACGAAACAAGTTGACCAAGGGCGAGATCACCGCCCAGGAGTACGACTCCTTCATCGAGCAGGAGATCCGGGACAACGTCAAGATCCAGGAGGAGCTTGGCATTGACGTCTTCGTTCACGGTGAGCCTGAGCGTAACGACATGGTCCAGTACTTCGGTGAGCGCCTGGACGGCTATGCCTTCACCACCCACGCTTGGGTTCAGAGCTACGGCTCTCGATGCGTCCGACCCCCCATCATTGTCGGTGACATCTCTCGTCCCGCCCCCATGACCGTCAAGGAGTCCAAGTACGCCGTCTCCGTTTCCAGCAAGCCCATGAAGGGTATGCTGACTGGACCCGTCACTTGCTTGCGATGGTCTTTCCCTCGTGACGACATCCACCAGTCCGTCCAGGCCGAGCAGCTTGCTCTGGCTCTCCGTGACGAGGTCGTCGACCTCGAGAAGGCCGGAGTTGACGTCATCCAGGTCGATGAGCCTGCTCTCCGTGAGGGTCTCCCTCTCCGCTCCGGCACTGAGCGTGATGCCTACCTCAAGTGGGCTGTCAACGCTTTCCGCCTGTCCACCACCGGCGTTGAGGACTCCACCCAGATCCACTCTCACTTCTGCTACTCTGAGTTCCAGGACTTCTTCCACGCTATCGCTGCCCTCGATGCCGATGTTCTGTCCATTGAGAACAGCAAGTCTGATGCCAAGCTGCTGAGCGTCTTCGTCGACTCTGCCTACCCCCGCCACATCGGACCTGGTGTCTACGACATCCACTCTCCTCGTGTTCCCAGCGAGCAGGAGATCAAGGACCGCATCGAGGAGATGCTTCAGTACCTCAAGCCTGAGCAGCTCTGGATCAACCCTGACTGCGGTCTCAAGACCCGCCAGTGGAAGGAGACCAAGGAGGCTCTCGCTAACATGATTGCCGCCACCAAGTACTTCCGTGCCAAGTACGCCAAATAAACAAATCATTTTTGTTTTTTATAATTTCCTGCGATTGCAACGTAGGATGGCCTGGCTTTAAAGGGAGCAACATTCAACTACGTTGCGCCTGTAGCTGGGCACGATTTCAACATCGGCGTTTGGGCATGGTTTAGGTGACAAAGACTTGGGTTATTACGGCACCCACCAAAAAAAGGTTCTTTTCATCATTTTGGGAATTCGGAAAGGTCGGTTGGGCGAGCATTCAACATATGCATATGTGCGTTGATTCTCCTGGTTAGGAGAAAAAGCATTGGTAGTTTCATTTAGGATGGTTATCCAAAAGTCTTCAACAAGGCGTTCATGAGGTGAGATGAAATCAAAGGTAAATGAGTTTTATGAGGTTGGTGAGTTAGCAAATAGATACCCCGATTCAACCTGGGAAAATAAGGAGAAGAAATTTAAACCTGGTGAATATTTACTGCAACTGCTGGCTCCTTATAATACATGTGACTGTCTTGGATTTTGTTTAAGATGGAGGAACAAGTGAGACGTAAAAGGGGGAACCAATAGAAGTAGCAGAACGGTATTGATCCAATAAGGTGATGTTGGCGTAGGGAGACTTCGCGTCGCGTGATTGAATTTTTATAGAACTCAATGGGTATCTGTAAACACCTGCTTGCATTTTGCGCGCTTCTTGTGCTCCGTATTACGTGCAGGCCAACTGCTCCAAATTGGGGCTAATTGTAGTTGCAGGTACCTGTACTCCATTTTGGGGCTGATTTTTTCTTTTTGTCTCGTAGCCACAGCGTCTTAAGGCTGCTGGGGTGCCGCAGGGACCGCCTAACAGGACATTTTAGTGGCTACCGGCACAGCAGCCAGGGGCTCAATCGCCAAGGTACTCCTCCGTACTTTATTCACTTCCATCTCACTCACGTGTCTCCCTGTACGTACAATCCTTTTCTTCATCACCATTTCCAACTCTATCATCGCCAATTGCAGATATCTCGCTGGAAGATATCGCAGAAAGCCTTTTCCATCTCATTCCATCCGTCAGCCGCTATACTTTGACTCACAAAACTAAAAAGGGGGCCCATTCACGTTTTCATCATATTTTCATCATGGCTCCTGCGCGACAACAGCCGCCTCCGCCGTTTGGCAAGGACGAAAAAGTCCTCTGCTTCCACATGGACATGCTGTATGAGGCCAAGATCATGGACGTCCAGCCTGCGGAGAAGCCCAATGAAGGATATCGGTACAAGGTTCACTACAAAGGCTGGAAGAACACGTGGGACGACTGGGTTCTGGTGGACCGGATCCGGCCCTTTGACGACGAGCACAAGGAGCTGGCAGCCCAGCTTCACGCGCAGCTCAAGAACAGCATGCAGAAGACGTCCAAGGTGCCCAAGAAGATCGTCAAGAGCGGCGGCGAGTCGGCGCGTGGCAGCGAGGAGCGAGGGTCTGCCGTCACTCAGGGAGGCAGAGGGGGTAGGAGAGGCAAGGACTGGGAACTGGAGCAGGTAAGACTTGATTTGCCATCAGCAACTTATTTTCCCTTGTTCTCCTCATCTTTTTTGCTGTTCTATCTCGAATCTCTCAAAGTTTCGCGGCGTTTTCTTTCTCGTCTCTCTGTTGCTCATGGTGTTTATGTACTCCACGAGCCGCGTCTCCTGAAGTATCTTCAACAACTCCCCGCCGGCAAGTGCCGGGCCACGCAAGCTGCACGGAGGGGGTTTGATGAGAGGGAGAACCAGACTCTACGGGCTATGTTTAGCTTTCCTACGAGCAGTCTTTTCCCTTTGGTGGCTTCGTACACGCGAAGACTACGAGCATGAATACATCCGGAGTAGCGGAGTCGAGATATCGTCGCTTTGCCAACCAGCCTGTTGACAATGTTTATTTTGTTATACTTTGCTTCTCCGGCGGCTTTGCAGTATTATATGACTCAAGTGAGAAACTCTTGATTGTTTGTGGCGTTTCCGTCAACCTATATCATTTTGCTCTCCCCCATGTTGTTGTTCCCTCGGCTCTTTCCCACAGCACCGTCTTCAATTCCAATTGCAGATCTCATTGAGAGAAACAACACGCCTTCCACCAGCAATAAGTTTACAGATCTTATTGAGTGAAACAACACGCCTTCTACCAGCAATAAGTCAGACAAGCTGCCAATGGAGGCAAACGAAACCCCTTTGCCGCGTTCCAGTTACGGGCGCATCCTCAGGCCAACCCTGAAAAGAAAAATGGCTTCATCAGCTGAGGAGCCGTCCGAGCCAGCCCAAAAGCGCAACCGGATCACCTCGACACGAAAGGGCAAGCCAATTCGTCCTAGGAAGTCTAAACGTGGATCTAAACGTAGATCTAAACGTGGATCTAAACGTGGATCTGTTTCTAAACGTGTTCACGATCCTCAACCGGAACCTGTTACTGAGCAATCTGGGCCAACTCGAGAACGCATCTGGATAATTCTCACGCGGGATGGCCAGCCTATCTGCCCTTGGATGAGGGCTGTTAGGCAATCCAGGCCAACTCAGAGGTGCAACCGGATCACCTTGACACGGGACGGCAAGCCTATCTGCCCTAGGAAGAGGGTTCCAGAATCAATTCCCAGGGCCGAACCAGCGTCTGTGCCTATCAAGATTGAGGAAGACACCGGATATCCATATTTGATCCAAGTTGCCCAAACTGGAAATTAACATGTTTCCCTGATTATCACAAATTTGTTGGTTGCCAGAGCCAAGCGGCTTCTATGGCTTACCTTATCTTACCCTCTCCTTCATCTTTTTCTATCTCGGGATCTTTGCGTTTGGCTTACTTCGGTCACTTTCCATCTGCCTCTACTTTCACATTATACGTTCCGAGATTTTGGTTCAAGAGATCTTTTTTGATCTTTTTTCTTTCTCTGAGCACAGTCTAACAAACCTCAGGAGGACGCTTTCCACAGCAAACCAATGATCAACATTTCAGTGCCCGATCATATCCAGGCCATGCTTGTGGACGATTGGGAGAATATCACCAAAAACAACCAGCTTGTACCATTGCCTCATCCAAACCCAGTTACCAAGATTTTTGAGGACTATCTTGCTGTTGAGCGGCCACGCAGAGAAGAGGGCTCATCTAGTATGGACATCTTGGAGGAAGTTATCGCCGGATTTCGGGAATATTTCGAAAAGGCTCTCAGCAGAATACTTCTCTACAGGTACGTGGATCGACTCCTGGTCTTGGTGGGATGTCTACTAACATTGATTCAAGATTTGAGCGTCATCAGTACATGGATGTGCGGAAACTGTGGGATAATGCCGACGAGAATTCGCAGTACAAGAATGTCTGCGATGTTTACGGCGCCGAGCATCTTGCGCGTCTAATTGGTACGTATACGCCGTGACTGATGCACCCTTCTTATCATGCGTTCGCTAACCCCCTACTTTTTAGTTTCATTGCCTGAGCTCCTTGCGCAGACGAATATGGATCAACAGTCCGTATCACGCCTTAGAGAGGAAATCGGCAAGTTCACCACTTGGCTGGGCCGCAATTGTCAATCATATTTTGTCAATGAGTACGAGACTCCATCTCAAGAGTACATTGACAAGGCTCGAAGCTTCTAGATGTATTTATCTTGTTGGCTGCCACAAAAGGAGAACACAATTGCCCACTTTCGTCTGCCGCTAGAGTTTTGTTTATCTTCTCTCGGCTCTGTTTACCCGCTCCCCTCTTGTTTATTTTTTGTTTTTAATATCTAGTTGGAATCACGGCAACACACTCGCGCTATAACCGGCAAACTTGGCGGCAGCAATTGTTGGGTCGATGATGGTTTTTACTTGCGCCTTGATACCGCATTTTCCGTGGGATTCTCGTCTTATTGAAGGATTCGTTTGGTCACGGCACTGGATAGGATTAGCAAGGTGTTAGTGTGATGAAACCGGTGCTTTCTTTTGGTTTTTCGATGACGCAGTTTTTAGTTAGAGTTGGGGGGAGACGGGGAGTTAGTTTAGTTTCAAGATAATGGGAAATGCTTTGTTTTGTGTATGCCTCTTTTAAACCGCCTTGGTGATTCCATATGACTTGTTTCTGCCCGCCCCATTTCGAAGCCGGGCATGTCCGTCTTTTTTGTTTCTTTCGTACATTGTTGCCGTTGATATCGTACAAGTTCGTCTTGTCCATCCCGCTATGGTTACTCCTCAACCATACACATATATACAACCATCTCCAAACTCTTCCCAAAACATCAACCCCTCGCTTTCCATATATTTCCTCCTTTTTGCGCTCTAATCGTCAATATTATCCCACAAATCTCTTCACATCCGCTGCACCGCCCTCTCCACGTAAAACCCCTTATCCGGCGTCCTCTCCGCCTTGACCTCCCGCTTGGTCAGCCTCCGCTCCACCTCCTGCACGCGCACCAGCTCCTTGACCTTCATGATCATGCCGGCGAACTGCGGCTCCGCGGGGTGGAAGACGGTCTGCATGCGCCGCCGCAGGCCGAGCGCCTGGAGCACGCCGCGGGTGCGCTCGGGGAGACCAATGGCCGAGCGGTGGAGGGTGATGCGGAAAAAGGACATTTTTTTCTTGTTTCAGGTTTTTATGGAATTGCTCTGTCGTTGATTCGAAAACGTCTCGTCTGGTACATTCGTTAGTTTAGTTAGTTACAAGTGAACCTGAATAGAGATTGGAGGGAGAGAAGAAAAAAAGATGCGAGTCCATTCGTACAATTTGAAAAAGCGCTTCGACCCCGCTGGCTATGGGCGAACCAGAACAAGAATTGGAATTCCGCACACTACAAGTGCTCCAGTTCGTATCGTCTCGTTCCCTCGGGGGAGAGGATTGGCGATTTTGAAGAAAGGCTGGGTTTTGGGAATTGAAGCTGTTTCGATTGCATCGAGCCTGGAGCTAAAGTGCCTGCGGTTGCGCGATAAGATATCATGCCACTGCATTTCGAGGTAGCCTTGCGGGTCACGTGACAAGATGCAAAAAGACAAAAGACGAGAGTAAAAGACTTGAGAGTTCTACCTCTTTCAAAAGATTCACTGACAAACAATTGATTTAATACATATAGAATAATTGGTTTACAATTGCAGCAAGATAGTCCCAGGAAATGAGATGGATGTGAATTAATTTTTTGGTCTCTATTGTCATCAATAAAAAATGATTTAATACTTCATAACGTTCCCACCGCAGCGACTACGGGCTATGTGTGCTGCTAACTTTAGGTCTTGACAAACCACCTTCCCTTCCCAAAATTCTTTCATCAAATTCCCACAACTGTTGTATAATATATTCTGGTTGCTCCTTTTGTTTCCTCTCGGCTTCCACTTACATCTGGACCTCCACTCTACCCTGGCCACTGGGCTGGCCCTCGTTGAGGTTGGGCAGCAGGTAGGTGATGTCATCCCAGGGGTGACGGTACAGACCGGTGCGCAGTCTCTTCTGGTCGAGGAAGTGGGCAATGAGACCAATGCTTCGGCCGAGGACGAACAGACCGTTGAGAACACCCATGGAAAGGTAGTCCTCGGCCTCTTCGGCGGAGAAGGCGCCGCAGTTGCGCATCAGGTCGACGAAGCACACGGCAATGCAGCCGTCAACGTTGAGGATCAGGCTGTCCTTCTTGGAAGTTGTGACGGTCTCGACGGCCAGAGCGTAGTCGAGCAGCTTGTGGCTGGGGAACTTGGCCTTGACGTACTCCTTGACAAGCTCAACACGCAAGTCGGGGTTATTTCGCGACTTGATACGGTGACCAATACCGGGAATGAGCTTGTTCTGCTTGCGCATGCTGTCGACGAAGTCACGGGGGCTGAGGTTCTTGTCGAAAGCCTTGGTGAACTCCTCAGCGGCGCCGTCAAGGGCACCACCGAAGCGGGAACCAATGGTCAACAGACCAGAGACAAGGGCGCTGATCAAGTCCTTGCCGGCACGGGTGGTGATGATGGTGTTCATGGCACCAGAGACGGCGGGACCGTGGTCGGCAGTAAGCATGAGAACCATCTCCAAAAACTTGGAGGCGTAGTCGGGCAGTCTGCGGCGGAACCACAGCAGAGACATGACACCACCGACACCAATCTCCTCCTTGAAAACATCGGAGATGGGCATGCCGGCGTAAAGCAGCTCCTGGCCACGGTCGTCAGAAATGGTGGAAATGAAGGCAGCGGGCTTTCGGATAAGGCCGAGCTCCTGGGCCCAAGAGTAGTCGATGGGGATCTTGGGGACAACGGGCTCGGCGCGGGGGACAATGGTGCCCTCCTTGACGAGCTTGTCGTAGACCTCCTTGAGAACGGCGGGCATGTCCTCGAAAGTCTTGGGGACGTGGAAGCCGGCGTCGCGCATAGACTGGTTCTTGACAGTGGCAGTCTCGAGCTGTGAGTTGGCAAAAGAACCAGCGTGGCCGAACTGAACCTCGGTCTTGAACATGCTGGCGCAGGTACCAATGGCCCAGGCGACAATGGGCTTGGTAATGATGCCCTGCTTGACGGCATCAATCACCTTGTACTCCTCGACACCACCGACCTCACCAAGCAAGACCAAGATCTTGCAGTCTGGGTCGGCCTGGTATCGCAGCAAGTGGTCGATGAAAGTGGTGCCAGGATATCTGTCACCACCAATGGCGACACCCTCGTAGACGCCGTCGGTGTTCTGGGAGATGATGTTGTTGAGCTCGTTGGACATACCACCGGACTTGGAGACGTAGCCAACGGAACCCTTGCGGTACAACTTGGAGGCAACAATGTTGTCCATCATACCACCAGTGTTACCAATCTTGAAGCTGCCGGGCTTGATGCCACCGACAGTGGCGGGGCCAATGATGGTGACGCCCTTCTTCTTGGCGACGTGAGCAATCTCACGAGCTCGCTAAATGGCAGGTGGTCAGCAAATTGGGCTCCAATTGGGGCTATTTCCGCTGCTCCAGACAGAAATCTCTAAAGATCTGTGAAGAGCAGAAGAAGCCAAAGAATGGCGAAACAAAAACAAACTTACTCGCTCGGGAACACCCTCTGCAATAATTGCAATGGTCTTGATCTGAGGGCACTCCATCAATTCCATGGTGGAGCTGTAGACACTTCGAGAAGAGGCAAAGTTGACGACGACGTCGACGTCGGGGTGCTTGGCGATGGCCTTGTCAACCTGCTGGTAGACGGGCAGCAGGGTCTCGCTAGTGCCCCAGTACATCTTGCTGACGAACTGGCCACCAAAGGTGTAGATGATGCCGGCGACAGAGGGAGTCTTTCGCTTGCAGATGAAGTCAAAATCCAGCATGCCCTGGACGGCGCGGGGCTGCAGGCCGTAGACGAAGCATCGCGTCTTCTCGGAGAAGAGAGCGTGCGCGGGGAGAGGGCTGAGGGGTCGGCTGGGAGCAGCAAAGCGCTGGATTCTGTCGTTGGCCGACAGGAGATCCTTGGAACCGGACATGGTGATGTGTATGCGAGCTCGTCAAAAAAAGAGGTGAGGAGGGAAAAAGAGCAGAAATGGCGGGGTGAGCTGAGTCCTGCAGAAAAAACACCGGTCAACAGCTGTTGAATTAATAGAGGCTATACAGTGTTGGCCCACCAAGGCAAAGACCACAACACAAGTCGGAGATGAGGCAGATGGATTGCAGGAAGAAAGGAAGAGAGAGAGAGCCGGGCAATTGAAGGATTGAGACGGCAAAGAACAACTTCAATGGGGGAGAGCCAGATTTCAGGAGTGCAGTGACACCTGGGACCGCGAGAGGGCTGCTCTGCTTTAGCTGCTGGCGGGGCTAGAGCTCAGAGGGATGGGATGCCAGGTATTGCGCCGTATCCGTACATGTACCAGGCACATGGACCCTGTCAAGCCTGTCCACCATTTGCCTCTAGCACCACTGCGCGCCACTGCGTATCGTACCAGCACGTACGAGTACCCGGTACGAACGCTAGCCCGGTGGGTACCTGGGCGCCGAGTTGGTGGGGGAGGGCGGACTCGGCCAGCGAAGCTTGCACCGCCTAACGGAACCCAAAAGCGTCGATCGGGGCCAGCATGTGCGCGTGCATGCAGCCCTGTGCCAAAGTGTGGGCAGGGGAAGGGAATCACTCATTGCTGCTTGCTTACCTGTGCCGTAGCTCAATGATGACACCCAGTTGCGACAGTGCTGACGCAGGATGAGGAGATGCGATCAGATGCAAGAAATGGCGGCTCCTTCGTACGCCAACAGCCTAACTCTGGTTCTCTGCTCAGTTCGTTCTGCCAGCGGGTAAGAGTGCTTCCGGCGTTTGGCTTTCCAAGCGTAAGGGGGAATAACCAAAGTCAATCCGCACGGCAACCAAGCCACCAAAACGAGTTGGGGAAAATCTTTTTTGGTTTTTTGGGGCGCAATGTCTAATTTTGCGAATTGTTGAATAGCAGCCTCTTGAGACACAATGATAACTCGTAGCATCCCGGTCGCGGTCTGGCCTTGCCGCTAACACCGGCTTGGACCCGGTGGTACCGGTACCTCATTCCAGTGTGCCCATCCAATGCCAATGCCAATGCGGTGTCGGAAGTTCCATCAAAAACTTCAAAACCGTTGGCGGCCGAGGAATCGAACGAAAGCCCCTTGCTTGCATCGACTGGTCCCAAGATTACGCCCCTTGGCTGCTTCGCATTCGCGTGTCATGCGTCAAGTCATCGTCATCCCAGCGTTGCAGCACGATTCTGTAAATGGATCGTAATCGTGCCCGTGATGGGATCACAATCAATTCCTCGCAATCCAGGATTCCGCGCCCTGGCCCCCAATCGCAATCGCATTCCGTGTACGAGCGAGCGAGCGCCGTATCCAAATTGAACCCAGTCCGAGGGATGCGTGTGTGCCGCTAGCTAGCATTGCATCGTCCGGCAGTCGACATGGAAGAGATATCGCTCTCGTGCTAGGTGTGGCCGTTTGCATTTTGGGCTCTCCCGTCCTCTCTGCAAATGGAGGGGCAATGCACTGGATGGCTCATGATGGTGGGGTTGCCGAGTCGCTGGTGGCTTACTGGCTTCGTCTGGGCCCCTGTCCGCCCAACCACGGCCCACCCCTCTCTGAACGGGTACGAATACGTGTGCTGTGCTTGTGCCTGAGCCACCTGTACTCTGTTTCGTCGCTACACTTTTTAGCGCAGGAGACCCTCAGCCTTGTCCCACTAAAGCGTGCAACCGCTCAATAGCAGGCCAAAACGACTCAACACTGGGCAGTCCTGGGCTTCAGTGCAGCAAAGGCGTGTCTTTGTTGGGCTCGTCCGCATCCCACGTTGGAGTTCGGAGTATCAAAGGCTTCGGAGTATCAAAGGCGGGGCAAAAATGCGAGACAAAGAGGGCGCTCCAGGGTAGCGAAAAGGGCAGCCAGAAACAATTGAGGTCTGGTCAGCAATTGTCCTAGACTCGGCGTGAGACAAGCCCAGATAAGCCGTATTATCGTAGGTTCCAGAACAGCGCGCAATTCCTTCGGCGCCGCGCTCCGTCCGTCAGGGCCAGGAATTGCGATGCCGAGATCCTTGCAATGGCCGCTGCGATGTTCGGGGCGCATCCGCCGTGTTCGACAGATTCCCCGCTGCTAGAGCCAGGCAACACTCCCTTGTCCATTGCAAAGAGGTAAAAAAAATGATTGAGAGATTGACGATCCACTTGGGTTTGCTCAACAACTGGGGGGGAGGCTGCTCGAGGTACCGGTACTCGAACGATGGCGAGCTATTGGGAGATATCGCTGCCCCAATGCTTTTTTTGGCGTCGCTGGTTGAATGGGCACCCGCCAACGGCCGACTTTGGCACTGGGCTCTAGCACCGTCTGCACGCCCTTAGTGGCAAGTCCCCTGACCGCCCTCCCAAAGCGCACCCCCGAAATCTGTATGCTCACGGCAGCTCCATGACCCCTCAACCCCCCTCCTTCGAGCTGGCCAGCGTGGAGCTTCGGCCGGATTTCTGAAAGGCTGAAAGTCATCCTCTTCCTGCCATCCACCTCTTCGTCTTTAGGCTCGCTTTCCCTTTTCCTCTCCTTCGTCAGATATCCAGCATTTTGCCTCTTGACATTGCAATTGCAATTCCCAGTCGCTCCAGTTTCTTCTCAGCGGTAGGTGCAAATAGACGCCCCTCTTCAGAATAGCTTCTGGTCCCGCGCTCGTCGCATTGTGTCGTTGTCGCTGTTGCTCTTCAATCTGCAACGGCATTTTGAGCAGTTCGGTGCCCAAGCTTGCCTCTCGCATTTGCGTTTGCGTTTGCGTTTGCGTGTGCTCTGGCGCAGCAATTGCCATCGTTCCTGCTCCATCGTCTCTCCCAACACCTCGCTGACGATATAAAAAGGCCAGACGTTCCTTGACTCACGCCTTCTCCTCATCTCTCATCCTCGTCGTAGGCACAGCTCATCCACAATGTCCGCCAAAGCGATTTTCGAAGCCGATGGCAAGGCCATTCTCAACTACCACCTGACCCGTGCTCCCGTCATCAAGCCGAGTCCTCTCCCTGCGCCCACCACTCACAACCCTCCCTCCAGACTGGCCTCGCTGCATTTCCCTGAGGATGCTGCTGTTGAGGACGTTCTGAACCAGGCTGAGGTCACCTACCCTTGGCTGCTCCAGGATGGTGCCAAGTTCGTTGCAAAGCCCGATCAGCTCATCAAGCGACGAGGCAAGAGCGGCCTGCTGGCTCTCAACAAGACCTGGGCTGAGGCCAAGGCTTGGGTTGCTGAGCGAGCTGGTAAGGAGCAAAAGGTTGAGCACACAGTTGGCGTTCTGCGTCAGTTCCTGGTCGAGCCCTTTGTTCCTCACCCCCAAGACACAGAGTACTACATCAACATCAACTCAGTCCGTGATGTGAGTAAATTTCCTCTCTCTTCTCATCTTGTCTGCGTGTTTTTCTGGTTCTTCCCGGAACTTGGGCAAATGCTTCACCTGGCAAAACACCACATCGTGGTGGCTGGGAGTCAAGTGACTTTGTCTTGTCATAGACAAAAAAAAAGTTGCGTGGATGAAAGTTCAACTGGGAAGTTGAAGGAAGTTGGGTGAGATATAAAATTGCCTGAAGGAAAGGAGCGTTTTCTTTATAAAGCCGTGGCGCTTTCCGCCGGTGTGAAATTTGCGGTGCCGTAACGTGCCGAAACAAGAGGCCGGGCGGACGAACGGATGTCACAATAGGGAGGGTCCTGGACTCGACTTAGCCCGGACCCCTGTCCGCACGATTACACACCATATCTAGGCTTCGTCTTATCTTAACTTGTTGTCTACTACTACTACTACGAGAGCCTCGCTAACTTTATATCTTTTTTTCATTTTCTAGGGTGACTGGATTCTCTTCACTCACGAGGGTGGTGTCGATGTCGGTGATGTCGACGCCAAGGCTGAGAAGCTCCTGATCCCCGTCGATCTCTCAGAGTACCCTTCCAACGAGGAGATTGCCGCTACCCTCCTCAAGAAGGTTCCCGCTGGTCTTCACAATGTCCTGGTTGACTTCATCACTCGGCTGTATGCCGTCTATGTGGACTGCCAGTTCACCTACCTTGAGATCAACCCCTTGGTCGTGATCCCCAACGAGGACAAGACCTCTGCTGCCGTTCACTTCCTGGATCTTGCTGCCAAGCTCGACCAGACTGCCGACTTCGAGTGCGGTGTCAAGTGGGCTATTGCCCGATCTCCCGCCGCTCTTGGCCTCACCAACGTGGCCGGCGGCGACAAGGTTAGCATCGATGCTGGCCCCCCGATCGAGTTTCCCGCTCCCTTTGGCCGTGAGCTCTCCAAGGAGGAGGCTTTCATCGCCGAGCTGGATGCCAAGACTGGTGCTTCCCTGAAGCTCACTGTCCTGAACCCCGCTGGTCGCATCTGGACTCTGGTTGCCGGTGGTGGTGCTTCCGTCGTCTACGCTGATGCCATTGCCTCAGCTGGCTTCGCCGACGAGCTCGCCAACTACGGTGAATACTCCGGTGCTCCTACCGAGTCCCAGACCTACCACTACGCCCGAACTGTCCTGGACCTGATGCTGCGTGCTCCCATGTCCGAGCAGGGCAAGGTCCTCTTCATTGGTGGCGGTATTGCCAACTTCACCAACGTCGCCAGCACCTTCAAGGGTGTCATCCGCGCTCTCCGCGACTTCGCTCCCCAGCTGATCGAGCACAACGTGCAGATCTGGGTGCGCCGTGCCGGCCCCAACTACCAGGAGGGTCTGAAGAACATGCAGTCTGCCACACAGGAGCTTGGTCTCAACGCCAAGATCTTCGGCCCCGAGATGCACGTCTCGGGTATCGTGCCCTTGGCTCTCATCCCCGGCAAGTGGGAGGCCAGCGGTGTCGAGGAGTTCAAGGCTTAGATGGGATAGACTAAAACATGAGGGCCAAGGGTGGTCGGATTGCGGACAATGATATAGCTATCTATCAGCTCAAGTTATTATTGTTACGTTCTTGTATTTTGCAAACTAGACGGGAATGGTGGGGTAAAGCTTTAATTGTTTTTATTTTTAGCCTTGGGAAGACTTTCGCAGAAGAAGAAAAAAAAGAGGAAGAAAGCAAAGGCTGGGTAAAGGGAAAGTTGATGTCTGCAGCACCTAAGTAAGGAGACGAGACGACATGAACGACACAAACATGATAATACAAAACTCAATTTGACATGTCCACGCGATTTAGCCGATATAGTAGCTGTCAAATCTGTGCCATCCGTCCAGGTGACGTCAAGCCAAGAGGACTGCAGCAGACACTAATGTAGGTTATACGAGGAATTGATCCAAGTGACAGAAGTGCCACTCCAAGCACGCCCTAGATCGATAAGTGTGTAGTTGATGTCTCTGGGACAGGATGCCTGCCTCGATTGTGCCTAGCCCATCTGCGGAGCATTTCACAGTGGAGACGATATGGACAGGAGGGATTTGCAGTTTGAGGCGGAGAGGCATGAGCATGTGTGTGCGCGGTGACTTGCTTTCTCCTTCGGCTGTCTGCTTCCGTGTCTCGAAATGGGTAAAGGAGGCATGTTTTGCGTGCAAGAGAGAGATCGATTTCTCGCTGCTGTTCTGAGCCGCACATCCCACGTGGCGGGCTGGAGGTCCAAGTCGTTCACGCAAAGGGCCTGCCAACTTGAGTGGTTACTCCGTCCAGATAAGTGGCTCCGGACCTCGGTCCCTGAGATGGGATCATCACTCGCATCGAATCGATTTCCTCGTCCCCCGGAGCTGTCGGCGGTGCGTAGGGACGGATCGTGACAGCGCAGCGAGAGGGGTTTAGGAAATAGGATAAAGCCGGAGAAGCAGAAATTGCCCATCTCAGCAGTCCTGTCTTGTCTGAGAGGGAAGCTGAGAAGAGCAGCTGGACCAGCTACCCCTCTCTTTTCTCTTTCTCCTCATTCGCCTTCACCGCATCGTTTTCCTTGGGGGTTATCTGGTAGGCCAGCCGCAAACTTGATACGCTCGATCCCTCTGGTGATGGTGATGTGATGTAAGTCAGCTCACTGGGATGCAGGCACCACCCCCCCAAGACGGATCGATCCATGCATTGATTAGAAATGCCTAGGTACTCAAACATTGTACTCGTACCTCGCAGCTTAGAGAACGGCGAGAAAGGACCTGGAGACGGTGCTAGGCTTAGGGCTAGGCCGGGGAGGAAGAGCACACCGCAGAGGTGAAACCGGGGAGGCAAGTTGTGCGTACGAGTACAAAGCCGCTATAGCACTGGCCTTAGTAGCTGCCTGGCTCTGCTGCGCTGTGGATTTCCATTTTCCATAGGTATGTACGTTTCCATACTGGCCGGGGGGGAAGAGTCATCGCCAGCTGTTCTGCTGTGCGCAACTTCTAGGCCCTCGTCTCGCCTGTCGTCTGTCGTCCTCATGATGTGCCGGATTAAATGCAATGAGACTCTGCCGCCTTCCTTCGACGCATCTGATGATGCTTCTTGCCCAAGTCGTAGCTCAGCTGAGCGCGTGACGCGGCTTCTGATGTGATAAGTCAACGAAAATGCAGCGCGGATGCTCTTTCCAGCGTCGTCCAGTTCCACAGGGTAAAGTCATAGACTCAGGGCAGGGTTGTTGTTGCCCACTCCCACTCGTTATCTTATCCAGCATCCAACCCCTCCGGCCGCGTGCCTGCCCATCGCAGGCCGTTCATCCTGCCATGTCCATGTCCCTGCGCTGTGCCGGATCCGGGGGTGTGGCAGTGGCAGTTGCTGCTTCTCCAACTCTCTGCTGAAGCCCATCGCGTCTCTTCCTTCCTGCTTCCTCCCTTCCTCCCTTCCCCTCTCTCCCATCTTGCCATCTCCCATTATCCCAGTCCCAATGGCGCTTTCCCTGAGGCTGCTCTGGAACCACCTAAACAGGGCTTCCTTCTTTCCTGGTGCCCCTTCTGCCCACGATGGCGTCAGTCTCGGATCATAAGGTGCCTGCCTGCCTAGTGCCCGTATATAAGAAACCGCCGGGCCGTTCTAGCTTCTCGGCCTCTTCCCGTATCCGCCTCTGCGTCTCTCTCGCCGACTCATTTTTTTGTCCAGAGTCCCGCTTCTCGTCATTGCTTTTTTAACCTCTTTCTCTGGCTCTTGCCTTGACGTGCCCCATACTCCGTACAGCAAGCGCCAACCAAATCCGCACTTATACAAGCAAAGAGAGCGCCCACACCACCTTCCAGCCAGACCTTTAATAAACGACGCCCCGAAACGTGCAATATCCAGGCACAGGGGAGGGGAAATCTCTCGTTCCCGCACAACCTTTTTCTCTAATTTCTTTCTCCTCTCCCTCTTTTTTTTTTCTTTTCCCAATTCACCCTTTTCCCATCACCTGTCCGCCTTTTGTCCTTCTCAAGTCCTTTCCGGAACCAAAGAGTCACGATATCGATCTGCGTCGGACACAAACTCTAAACCCCACCCCCACCCTCTATCTGGGAGCCTGTCAAACGCACGTCATTATCTGCACTTAATAAGCCGCCACGCCTTTGTGTTACTTGAGCCCAGCCCAGTTGACTCCCCGTCAGAAGTCAAAAGGGAATATTCCGAGGGACGAGCGCATCCGGAAGTGCGCAAAAGCAGTGCAAATCAGTTGCAGCACCTCGATTAATTTTTTTTTTCCCGCCTTGCTGAGCTGGCACGTGGGTACAGTAATCCACTGCCAGTGCATTCAAGGTGTGTGGATTCTCTCTGTTTCGTCTTGCTGCATGGGTATTTGGGATCATGTGCCCTCTTATTTGACTGTCTATTATCCTATCATGCAATTGCTTCTAGAAACTATCCACATATCTCTCTTGCGCTTTACCTTTTGTTATTAACCAAGTTCCCTATGGGGTAGGTGACAATCCGATCAGCGCAGGCAATTCAGAGCCCATTTCATCTTTTCACTCATCTGCATATCCTCGGTGTAAGAATAAAGTATGGCTCGCCTTGTCGAAGCGTCGACTCCCGTCGATTACTGTTGCTCCGGGTGCTGCAAGGCTGCCGATTTTGGCACCCACGACTACTGTCTCCCATGCGAGACCAACCCTTCATGCACTACCAGCCTGGACAAGACTAAGGACATTGACCAGCCGCCGAAGGGGGGGTCTCAGGATAAGGACCACAGGGGCCCCTATGGCTCGCATCAATGAAACGAGGAGACAGAAAGGGGGAGAGAAGAGCGAAAAGAAGAATCGCAAAAACAAAAACAGGACACAATAGCATACGGCCTTGATTTGGGGTCCTGGGGGCTGGCCCCCACGCGCGCTTGCCGCTACACTACTGCAGACAAACCATTGCCAGGAGTTTGGGGCTATGAGATATTTACGGTACTGCGAAATGCTTTAGAAGTTGTTAGATTATATTCGGACCAGTTTGCTTGAGCGAGAAAGAGGCAAGAGACAATCATCATCATGGTTGAGCTAAATGGGATATCTAAAGGTCCAAAGCAGAATGAGAAAGAACATGTATATTTACATTAAAGCAACTTCATTAATTTCCTTGTGTATCCCCTCATCCCCCTTGAACAGTGCAGTACTAAAGTATCAACAACGGTCGCCTACATACAGTTCCCGCCATTTAGATAAAGAACATGGCCACCAAGGGCAGAGCAAGGGCCACCGAAACAGGGCGCATCCAAGCAGCGGCACTGTCCTTATCCTTGGTGTCGCTCTTAGATGACGAGTTGTTGGAGGAGGAAGAGGAAGAATCCTTGTCGCTCGAGGTGCTGTTGCTAGCGCCGGTGTCGGCCGAGTTCTTGCCGCTCCAGTTGCTCTCATCGTCATCGAGGGGAACAACCTTGAGGCCGGTGATCTTGTTGCCCTCAGCATCCTCGACGTTGAGCTTGACGTTCCAGTCGGAGATCTTGACCAGGGCACCCTTGGGCTTGTGGCTGATGCCGTTGTCGATGAGGCCCTGAACGCCGGGAGGGGGGACGGGCAGGGTGAAGTTGTTGTCGAAACCCTTGACCTGGATGAGCTTGGAGTTGCACTTTGGAGGAGCCGGGGCCTTGGTGGTGGCCTTTTGCGTCTGGACCTTCTCCCAGTTGATCTTGGCAAGCTGGGCCTTGAGACGGTTGTAGTCGCCGAGGATCTGCAGGGTGTCGCCAGTGATGTTAACAAGGCCGTAGTGGTTTTCCTCCTCAGTGTACTCGTAAACGACACCGCCGGAAAAGACGGGGGTCATTTCGGGGCCATAGATGGCCTGCGTCTCGTTCCAGTAGCGGGGCATGGGGGTGTTGCAGCCGTATTCAGAGAAGAAGACGGGAATAGAGGTGTTGCTGAAGTTCTCGGTCAAGACATCGTAGGACGAGCTCTGGTAGGTGGCATCTGGGCCGCACCAGCTGTACGAGTTAATGGCGAAGACATCGGCACGGCTCATGTCATTGGCATCGCCGTCCTCGGAGCACTGCATGTAGTTCCAGGTGTCCCAAAGAACCTCGCGGACGTCAGCAGCCGAGTAGCCAACGGGAACTTGGCGCTTGATGTTCTTCTTGATGTAGTTCTTCAGGTCACGGGTGACGGCACGAAGATAGGGGGGCACGAATTCGGCGGAAGGGACGTCATTGATGACTTCGTTTCCGGAGAAGAAGAGCAAGGTGTTAGGATAGTTGCTGAAGGCCTCGGCGATGGCAAAGGTGCGGTTAGAGTAGGCTTCATAGTAGCTGGTCCAGGGCTCGAACGAGGTGATAGCCTCGCCGACCAGAGGAGAGTTGACATCTAGGATCATGTACATGCCAGCCTGTGCAGGGAGTGTTAGCAGCTGCGTATGCACCAATACGAAAAGAGTCACCTCTGGGAATGCAGATACTTACGGCATTGAAGATACTAGCGCACTCGTCGTGGTTCAGGTTGGGGTCGAGGTTGTAGACGCGAATGGCGTTGACACCCATGACCTGCAGAAGAGCGGCATCACGCAGGCAGGTATCGGCATCGCTGAGAGGATCCTTGCCCGCCTTGGGGTTGTATCCTGCACTGCCGCCGGGCTGGTACGCAACACCAACAAGCTGGAACTTGTTGCCGTCATCGTCAACGAAGTCGGTTCCCTTGATAGAGAGAGGCTTGACGGCTCCCACGACGGTGGCGGCAAGAGCCACAAGAGCAGATTGCATCTGTGGCGAGTACGAGTTAACAAAATGCGTCGAGACACGTATATGAACGAAAATGAGAACCCAGATGGCGAGATCAGCAGCAAAGAGGGTGATTTGTATTCATCCCCAGATGAGGCCCTCTCTGTGTGTCTCATGCATCTCCAGATGGAAATAGCCTGTGAGCCAGCGCGGGAAGATAACTTACAAGCATGATGAAGGTTGGTTGCTGATGAATGCTAGCTAATTCTCCAAGTTGAAAGAAAAGAATACGATCAAAGCAGTTTTAGAAAGCTTAGGTAGGTTGATTTGGTCAAAAGCAAGGGCTAAATGAGTGATGATGATGCGAAGCGAAGCAGTCGGGAGGACACGGAGGCCAAAGGAAAGAAGCAACGACGACTCGAGGTTTCTGCAAAAAGAGTGACTGGAAGCAGCAAAAAAAGAGGCGCTTCCCAAAAGCCCAAGATGCGTCTCCGGGCGAGCAACAAAAACGATTGAACGAGTGTCGAAATGAGCGCGAGGCGTGTCTTGAGACGAAGCTTGAAGGGAATGTTTGTGGCGGGAAGGGTTTCCGGGCGTACAAGTACTTTGCTGGAACGGAGCAGCCTCGAGGACCCTGGGCTGGGGGCGGGCACAAGCACAAAGAGCGGAAAAGTCCAGGTCCCGTCCCTTCTTGGCCGTGCAAAGGGTCGTTTCGTATTGCAATTGGCCATCTCTGGGCGGACGCAGCTGCTGGGCCAGGGGTCGAGGGTGCTGGCTAGTGGGCTGCAGAGGCTGCTAAACGGGCACCTAATGGCACCTAAATGGCACCTACAGGCAGAGTGATGGAGCACCTGATGGCACCATGTCGCAGCGCTAGTGGCGGTAGGCCAGGAACGGGCGGGGCCCCGCTGCAACGGTGCAAAGAGGTCGAATCAGCGGGATGGATTTGATTGATTGATTGCTGCTGCAGATCAAAGATGCTGATCCTGGATGAAGAATGCCGTGGATGCGGTTTTGCATTCGTGAGACAAACTAGACGAAACCAGCATGAACTCGATGTATATTCGACACCGCCAAATAGAGTACAGGTATTGTATTTGCATCTTTTCCTAAGGTACTGGACGTTACAGACCGTCGTCACAGGCAGCATCGACCCTCATCGTTATCCCCTTTTCCTTTTGCGCCATCATACTACGAAAAGCCCAGCCAACCGAGGCTGCTTGGCTGCTCCTCATATTCTCTCACCGTCCGTTGGCCTCTTGGCCATCCAGGTCTGCCATGCCATCATTACTCATGTGGCGAGACTGCTGGGGCCCGGGCTCTCGTCAAACCACGTCCATGGCAAAAGACTACCAGGTAGGTCCCTAGGTAACTAAGGTACTAGGTAGGCAGATATTCCCTCTCGCTACCAATGTCCTAGGAATAGGCGACCTATGCACTATCTTGGGTAAAAGATGCATACGAGAATCTAATCAAAAAAAGCCCTCTCTCGTGTTCCGCAACCCCGTTCGCTCACACCGAACGAGACTCGGGCTAAACAGCACGAATGAAAACCCAGGGCCCGCTTACTGGTGCAGCCCGTTATAGCAGGTACTCGTATCAAACGGATGGATGGCAATGGCACAATGGGCTATTACGCTTACCACATTTCCGCTATTAACAACGAGGTAGCCCCGTGTGCTTTTCTGTAACGGCCAACTACCCAAGCTGGTCCAGATACAGTACGTGCTGCAGGTACGAGCACCAACCTCGTGTGTGGCCCTCGGGAACGGCGTTTTTGTTTGCGCTGGTTCAGCAGCTAGCTTCGCGCCGGACTTTGATCTGCTCGTATCGTATCGTGTCAGGGGATTTTTAGGAATCCAATGCGAAATAAAAACAAAAGAAGCTTTTTTTTGCCCAGGCTCTACTTCTCTTCACAGCCCTCTTCAATGACCTCATTGGAACCTTAATCGAACCGCAACAGAAAACCAGTCCGCTTGCTTGGCACGAAGGGGGCGAAGCCATAATTCAAATTGATCTCATGTCACAAAAATGAAATAAAGCCATGGAGATCAAATAACGCCGGCAGCTCGCCAAGGGCTTGGGTGATTCCAGCGCTTTCACTCCCCAGAATGTCGCTTCTGCAGCGCAGGGAATATTAAAATGAGATGAGCACAAGCGTCCAGGTCCCCTGGCCCAATTGCCAACTTAGGGGTTGGTTGGCTGACCAAAGCAGTAAGACGGCCGACCCAGTTGCTCTTCAGGGTAACCAATGCCACCCAACCCCGCGTTTGATTGGCCCGGCATCCCACGCTCTCACCGCCTGCCCTTGTAGTTTCCAAAGCCCATTGATCGGGCTTCTTCTTTTTTTTCTGCCCTCTCCATTACCGTAGCAGTTAGTGCGACAGCGACTTTCAGATCCCGCGATCCTGTCCAGCAACCCCTCCAGATCTGCCCAGCGGCTCTCATATGCCTCCCCGCCTCCAGCTCCCAGCGATATCATTCTACCGCCGCCCAATCTCCCAGATTCCGAGAGTCAAGTATATAAGCACAATGGCCACTCGTAAGTTCCATCCAACAGCCCTGCCAATCCCTCCTAAAATGAATGGGAAAAGAACAAAAGGACGAAAAACCAGCTGACACCCTCCTCCAGCTCCTCCTGACCGCCGCCCCATCGTCGTCTCCGGCCCCTCGGGCGTCGGCAAGGGAACTCTCTACGGCCTGCTCTTCGAACGCCACCCAGACACCTTCTGCCTCTCCGTCTCGCACACCACCCGCGACCCTCGCCCCGGTGAGGAGCACGCCGTCCACTACCACTTCGTCAAGATGGAGGACTTTGAGGACCTCATTGCCAAGGACGGCTTCGTCGAGCACGCAAAGTACGGCCGCAACCGCTACGGCACCAGCAAGATGACCATTGAGGAGCAGACCAAGAAGGGCAAGGTCGTCCTGCTGGACATTGAGATGGAGGTACGGCCAGCCGCAAATAACACCCAAAACATCCGTCTATAATTTTTACAAGGAAATTAAAGCACATACAGAGAGAGAGAGAGCTAACATGTGAGCACAACAGGGAGTCAAGCAAATCAAAAACTCCGGCATTGATGCCCGCTACATCTTCGTCTCCCCTCCATCCATCGAAACCCTGGAGCAGCGCCTGCGGGGTCGAGGCACTGAGACAGAGCAGAGCATCCAGGAGAGACTGGCCCAGGCCCAAAAGGAGCTCGACTTTTCAAAGACACCCGGCGTTCACGACATCATCATTGTCAACGACGACCTTGAGGCGTCCTACAAGAAGTTCGAGGAGTTTGTCTACAGCCCTCAACAGTAAATGAGACACGTATCCTTTCATATTTAGCAAATACCCATCGAGATGCCCCTTTCATTTATTACAATTATGTACACAAGGGCATGGCGCATCTATTGGACGCAACAATTCCTTTGCTCTAGATAGCCAACAGCGGCGACGGTCACCAATTGATTCACACAAAGATAGAAAGCAAGCTTGAAAACATAAAAAGCAAAGAGACAAATGCAAAATTAATCAACATATCATACTCTCTCTATCTCTCCACACTCTGCCACTCTTCCTCGACGACTCAACTAACTGTAGGTATATTGGAAAGTACAGGTATAGGGATGTGATTAAAACGTAAGAAAAATGGTCAAGGAAGGCTCCGACGAGACTACTTAAATAAAAAGGACAAAATAAAATGCGTATAAAAGGACCGTAAGCGAGGTGCGTCGTGCCATTGAGCGACTCACAATAGCCACAGTGCATGCCTCCCTTATAAACATCGCATGGCTGGTATACGCGCCCAGTCGTTTTCGATCGCACGTCGGCTCTCAGTGCTTTCCACCTCTCGTGCCTTTGCTTAATGTGAACAAGGCCATTGTTGAGCCGGATTGCGGTGCAAGACGGACAATCCTCACTTCTTCAAATTAGAAAATACACTGCTTTTCCCTTTACTGCGCACAACACCAATCCTGAGGTGAAAATTATCGCAAGACTGGCTAATCACCGTTACCGCTTAGAGACGCCATTGCTCTCCCTACCAACTGAATATTAAGCACATGAAGAAAACTTAGTATCCGTTCATGCCCATTCGCTGGGAGCCCCGGCTCATCTCACGGTCAGCCGCAGGGCTGATCGGTCTGCTGGCGGCACCACCACCGTGTGCGCTGCTCTCCTTCAGCGCAAGCAGCTGCTTGGCGCGGAATGTCTCGTAGTGGATCTGAGAGGTGGTCTCGATAAGGTCCTGGAGGTGGGTTCGGAGCAAAAAGTTTCGCAGGTAGACGAATTCGCAGTGGTTCTCATCCTCAACGTTGATGACGCCCCAGCGGTTCTGACGACCGCGGACCTGCTTGCCGTTGACAATGATGTTCTTCTCAGAGCCAACAACCGCAAAAGGAACCAAGCTCTACAAATAGGTATGTTAGCAAAACGCTCTCTGAGCAATAACACCAAAAAGGAAAACAAAAAGAGAAAGAGAAAGAACATGAAGGGGAGAAACAATCATGTGCTTACCTTGATCTGCTGGTTCAAAGCTCGCTCCTCGTCGTCAAACTCCTCGTTATCGTACGGGAACATCTTGAGGTTGTGGAAGGCAAACTCGGCCTTGATACGCTCCTTGAATTCCAATCGCTCCTCGACAGTCAGGGTATCCGCCTTGGCAATGACGGGCACAACGTTGACAACATCGGACAGCTTCTTCAAGACGACGATATCGATGGGCTTGAGAGAGTGGCCAGAAGGCTGGATGAAGAACAGGCAGCAGTGAATGCGCGTGTCGGGGATGTAACGCTCTCGCTGAGCGGTAAGCTCCTTTCGCAGGTACGCGGAGTGCTGGTCCTTGATGTACTTGACGATGGGATCCCAACAGCGGTCGTTGTTGACGAGGTCTCCGTATCCAGGGGTATCAACAATGTTGAGCCTCAAACGGACACCGTTCTCCTCAATGAGGTGAGAGACCCCCTGAATCTCGGTGGTGGAGCGAATAGGCTCGTCGGGCTGCAGACGACCCTTTGAGTCGATGAGGTGCGAGGCGAAGATGGTGTTGATGAGCGTCGACTTGCCCAAGCCAGTCTGGCCTGTGGAGGCGGTTAGTGTTCCCGTTCGGCACCCGATGCATCGCCATCACCAGCGCGTGCGCAACTTACCAACGCAAATAACGTTAAACTGAAATCCGCGCTTCAGCAGCTTGCGCTCAATCTGCGACGTGATGCTGTCGAAACCGACATGGCTGGAGGGCGTGATGGTGGAGGGAGTGGCCATTTTGACTGGTTCTGCTTGTGGTAGGGGGGAAACGAGTGAAGGCGACGATGGATGCTGCTGATGAGCCTGTTCCAAGAAAAAGAGCGAGAGCTTTCAGCGAAGACGCGTGAGAGAACAGCAGACGCGAGGCCGGCAGTGACAAAGCGGGAACCTGATTGAAGTGGAATTGGAGGTTTGTGAACTGGAGAAGGGGAACTTTTTGGACCTGGCGGTGGCTCCTTACTCTTACTGGACCAGTTGGCGTGTTCTTGCTTTGCCAGGTAACTGCAATAATTTCGGCGTAGGGGCAGGAGCAGGCCAGGGACACGAGAAAGGGGGGGAAAGAGGTGCCAGGGGTAGCACAGCATTGCGAGCTGCTGATTGGCTGTGGAGCCGTCCCGGGACCCTCTGGCCAGCGATTGGCCTGTTTGATTGCTAAAAAGTGGTGCTGCGAGAAGCCGTTGTACTTCGGTACTTTAGCGGTACGCCAGTGCCCCCAGTCGTGGGCGGAATGATGCCCCAGAGTCGGACGGAATCTGGAGGTACCTGGGTACTTCATGCTAGGTGGGATAAGCTGCTAGAGGCAAGATTTTGATGATTCGATTTTCTCGATGGGCGCATTGCCGATGAACCACGACAATATCGAATCCCGCAACGAACCGCTAACGAGACACGACGGCAAACTGAGACACGGCTCTGAGCTCTGAATTTTCTGGATAAGGACGGCCGAATATTTACTTGCGGCGTGCTTTGCATTGGGGAATCGGAATTTCGGGTTCTCTGTGCGCACAATCGAGCTGCTTTTTGCGCCAAACGACATCGAATAGAAGATCAAAGCATCATAATGGCTGCCATGGCCACCGCTTTCCTCCCCAGACTGGCGTCGCCTCTCTCTTTCTCTGTTTCCCGCTGGGCGACTTTCTACACCACACAATATACCCTCAAGTTCCTTCCAGCGCTATCAATCGCCGTCCCCGGCGTCACCATCAACATCCCCGGACTGCTAGGCGATATTTGGGAATCAGTCTTGCGGGCAGTCCCCAAGAACAAGGTTTCACACTCTAAGAAGAGATCAAGGCAGATGGCTGGAAAGGCTCTTAAGGACGTCAATCATCTGTGCAAGTGTCCCGGCTGCGGAGAGGTCAAGAGGACGCACAGGCTATGCCAGAACTGCTTAGAAGGTACGGCTACGAAACGAAGGATCCATTGACTCGTGTAGTGCTAATGATGGTTTTCTTGAATTTAGACATGAAGAGAATATGGCGTCAAGATTATCCTGTAAACAGAGGGTTCTAAGCGATAGATGGCTGGATTCCATTCGACACCTTTATCAGAGGCCTGTATACCACAACCTCTGCCTGACCAAGCATACGGCTAGCGTTTGCCTCAGCCAAGGCTTTGTTTCATTATGTACTACTAGTATGAGGATCGGGATAGAGAAATCGGGTGGTAGAAAAGCGATGCTCTTAAACAGATACAAAAAGAAATTACGAACATGTGAACAACATTTTGTCCGTTTCCGCCAAATGACCTATGCGTAGTGTAGTTTAGATTCTCTGCGCAATCTATCAGCTCTTTAAAAATAGACAAAACCCTTTTTTTGGATTATTATATCCAATTGAAATTCATTGGCATAAACTAGATGAGAGCAACATGTCTATGTGGTTCATTGTCTCATCTTGGCCTTTGCATCTGACGCTGGCATTGTAGCGGACCATTTAACCCCACCAACTCACCAAGGCCCCAAGCTTCTACCACAGCCCAGCCAAAACCAACCACCAAGCAACAGCAACATCGCAGTCAAGCGACAATGGTATGGCCCTCCTCAAATTAATTATGACACTATAAAAGCTCACTTATCCGACTATATAGTCCAAGCAATATTTGACCACCCATACGGTGGATGACGGTTTGTCGTCGTCATTTCGCTCGTCAAGAGCTAGACAGCTAATGAGTGATCCCCAGCCCACATCACAGACATCTTCTCACTGGCCGCAACGCCAAGGACATTGCTCTCGGCCAGCGGCTCTTCAACGCTTCATGTCCATGACACTACGGACCCTTCCTTTCCTCTGAGGCAGTCCATTCCTGACGCCCACAAACTAGGCTGCCACCATGTCTGCACATCACGCAACGGCCTGTATGCTGCCAGTGCTGGCTTCGGGGGTGAGGTCAAGATATGGGAGCTGAACAAGGAGACTGGAGACTGGAGCAGCGGCGGTGAAATCACGGGCCCAACTGTCAAGCCAGGTGAAGTGTGGGCGATTGCTCTCAGCGAAGACGGAGGCTATCTGGCAAGCACTACAAATGACGGCAGGATCAATGTATGGGATGTCGCAGACCAGAGTAAAGCCAAGATTCGGGAGTATGAGACTGGGAGCGCGGGTTCAGGCAGCTTTGGCATGTGCGTGGATCTCAGCAGAGATGGAAAGTTTACAGCCAGCGGGCACCAGAATGGTTCCGTCTACGTGTTCAACAATGACACAGGAAGAATTCTATACTCCTTGTCTGGTCGGTTACACCCCCATCTTCAAGTTTACTGATTTCCTTCAATCTTGAGGCTAACAGGAATCTACAGGCCTCGCCAAACCTGTCCGAGCCGTAGCAATCTCGCCTGCTGGCACCAGGGTGGCTGCAGCTGGTGATGCTGGCATCATTGCCATATACGATACAAAGCACGGCGAACACGTCGGCAACTTGACGGGACACTCATCATGGATCACTTCACTGGACTGGAGCGACACTGGTGAGTATCTGCTGAGCGGCTCCATGGACGGCAAAGTGAAGGTGTGGTCAATCGAGCGCAGTGTTTGTGTTGCAACACATAGCGAGACGGACAAGGCACTCTGGGCCGTTCGGTGGCTGCCCAAGACTGGGCGCAGCGAGATGTTTTGCACGGCCGGCGCAAACAGGAGCATTTCATTCTACAGGGAGGCGACAGGCAGCTAGGCTTCTCACAGGCGGGCGCAGGAGCATTAGAAGGGATGCACAGCATGTTTAATTGTGTAATTGGACTTTCTGCTCCTCATGCAACACATGATGGAAACTTACCACGTGATTAGCTGTGATTGCAACGAAAGGACAAAGTAAGAATCGAAAGCCTCATGGCTACCACGTGACATCGTTCCAGTCTCGCGTTGCCCCGCCAAACTTTAGCGCCAGTTTGCGCATCATACACATCACAGGTAGCTAATAGGCAGACACCGACCGAACTCCACCCTGATCGCCAGTGTTCCTGCATCTCATTTTCGACCCATCTTGACTGTGTATACACACGACAAAAGCATTGATACGAGCAAGACAACTATAGTCGTGGAATTAGCGCAATAATTGCTGCATTGTATCGGTATTCAATAACACTACAGGGTATCATCATCGAGCAATGCCTACCACCAGACGAGCAGCAGCGGCCGCCCGGGGTCGTCCCGGCCCCGCCAAGGGACAGTCAACAATCAGCTTCACGGGCAGAGTTACAAAGGCTGTGCCAAAAGATCTGAAGAAGGCGGTGACAGACACTCCCGCGATTGCTAAGACTACCATCCCGGAGAGGCCAGCATCAAAGGGCGCAGTAACCAAGGAGGAAGAGGAGGAAAAAGTCGTCGATGTTGTCGCAGACGAGCCTGAAGTCCACGAGGAGTCGGAGGCGGAGGCGGAAGTAGAACCTGTTACCGAAAAAGCCCCAGAGAAAACGGAAGCAGAGCTCAAGGCAGAGAAGATTACGGATGCTCAGATCAAGTCGTACTGGAAAGCGATTGAGAAGGTGCGCAAGGCGCCTCGAGTGCACCAGGAGGACCTTGACTTGGGCGAGAAAGTACTGCGATACTTTGATGTGAGCTCGCAGTATGGTGTAAGTTTACGACACACTCCTCTCTTATATGGAGGTACAGAAATGTTTTGATTGGATATGTGTTAACATTAGCTTCCTGAAGCCTTGTATCGGAATCACTCGCGTGAAGCGATGGCAGCGAGCTGAGCGTCTTGGCATGAAGCCCCCGATTGAAGTTTTGGCGGTTCTTTTGAAAGAGGAGAACAAGGAGAATGACGAAGTTGAGACTGCGCACATGGATCGGATAATGAATGCCACGGCTTTGTCCACATAAGAAAAAACATCAGCAGGAGTAGGGTCGCGGCGTTGGGTGTAATATGTTCTTTTTCTATTTTTCATCTTCATGATTTCTTTTGGAGCTATGATGGGTATGCGAGTTGATTGGTGTGCCATCTTTGCAGATGTACAGAGATGTTGTATGTTTATTCTATAATTTGAGATGCCATGCTCCGTGCCATATGCTTTGATTAAGTTCTCGTCCAAGTATAGTGTGGAATCAGTACCAGATGCTGCGTGTTCGATGATGAGGAATAGTTTCTTTGCCCGCTGCTTCCATCTCTTTCATTGTGTCGTAAAGGAAGAAGTCAATCAGAATAGCATTGACGTGGGTATCGGGATGTGCCTTCTGGATCTCCCTCCGTATCAACTCAACACACCAAATACTGCAAGCTGCAACAATGTTAATAAGAGACATCACAAACATTGGAATGAAGTCAGGTTATTACCTCGTAGTTGAATCTCCCACTTGCTTCCGCTTTCAATAAGTTTCTTATCGCGGATCGCCGCGTGGATCTGCGGACCAATGTACAATGCGCCGAGGGTAGAGAGGATCTGAGGCACACGATAGTCGGCAAACATTGTAATCTTGTCAATGTCACGGAACTCGCCATATGACTTGCCCTCGAAGCAAGCCCATATGTCGGCCACGAAAATCTGAGCGCGCTTCATGATGCGAATGGGGTTGCGTCTGCCCTCAAAGGGGTGCTCGTCTCTGAAGCAGTCAAAATCTCGGGCAAGCAGGTTGACGAGCTGGGCCGCGGAGCCGTTGGCTGCGGAAATGAGGTTGACAACAGAGCAATCATATTTCTTTGAGTGTTGGAGTTAGAGTTATATAATATTCATATCATGTATGTGAGAGTTATGACTTACGCTGTAGAGCACGTTTCCGCTTTCTCGGAGACAGTCCAGTCGCTCCTGGAGAAGAGGCATCTCTTCCTCTGTGCAGGATCTAAAGACGTGTCTGAGAGATTCCAGGTTGCACTCTTCCTCATTCTGCCAGAAATGGGGATCCGTAATGGGTATGTCTGATAAAGGTCAGTGTGAAAACAAAATGATATGAATCGGCAGCAAAAGAAAGCTCCCACCAACCTTCTTCAAGGGCCCTCTGCATGGCTGCCACAAGACTCCAGTACCCCGTCCACCGCTTCCCCTTGTACTCAATAGAAAACCTCTCATCATCAGGCAGCTCAGACCAGAACGAAAAGTTGAGCAGGTCCATGGTGAAGATGAAGGCGGCGGTGGCCTCATCCTTGGCCTTGGGATGCAGCTCGTGCGACGACCAGGTGGAGGTGGAATAGCTCTTCTCTTGCATCTGCGCATAAATGGACTCTGCGGCTCGCTTTGTCGACTGCATGTCGATGGCTACGTCGATTCCATGGTTGTAGACGTATTCGGCGTCGGGCAGGACGCCTGTCTCAGGCTCTTCGTCTTTGATGGAGACGCCTTGCAGGTGCTGGCGAAGAAGAGCGAGAAGCTCGAGATCTACCTCGTCATCCGACATTATGTGATATAAAAGTGCAAAAGTTCAATTGTATGTGAAAAGGTAGAATAGTGAAGTGAAGTGAGGTCAAGGTCTTGTTCACTGGAAAGGCCAAAAGCGCTTCTGGCTTGGGTGGGCAGCGCTGTGAATAGCACCCCGCTGAGCCCAGGACTGGTGTCTGTAGAGCCCAATCAGGGCTTTTCTCAGTGTTGGAATCTGGGATGCTGTGGATTATCAGGACGGCAAATTGGGCCTGAAAGAGTAACAAATATGCTTACAGCAGGTTTCTATCCCAGATGACTTTAAAAAGGCTATTTTTACAATCTTTTCTTCTATATCATTGTCATATTCTTCAAATGTTCTGCACCCAAGTATTCCATACATCATCCATCGAAAAATAAGAAAAAATAAAAAATCCAGCCAGGCACACGCAGCCTTGCTCTCCAAGTCACTCCCGCCAATCTCTTATCTTAGCTCAACCAATCAGCACGCTGGGAACGCACGGGCCCCTCGGGCATATTCCCCGGGCCTCTGACCTCATCTCATTGGTCGCAATCCGGCTTTCCAACTGCCTCGTACCTTGTACTTGAAGACCTGGAGCTGCACCTGCGCCGAGCATCGCCAGACCAACAGCTGAAAAAGTGACGAGGTTTGGCGCAATCGATTCGACGCCTTCTGCCTCACCTACGATCGACCGCCTTCAAACAACATCACCAGATACAAACCCCGAATCTCCCGCCATCGCAACTGCCTTTATTTCCTGCCACAGTGCCCGTCACTCGCGCCGATGGTAGCGATGGAGGCTCCCAGAGAGGCTGCCGTGGATGCAGTCGAGAGCACGTCAACTGCTGCTGCTGCCACCGCTGCCCAAGAGCCTCAGCAGCAGCCGCGGATTGTCGCGTCACATCCCGCACCTCCTCAGCGAAACGCAATGGCTACGCGCGATCGATTTAATCACCAGTCGCTGGGCGCATCTCTGAATTCCTCAGTCAAGCATGTACGTAGGATGATGAGGCTGTGGTTTTTGGAAGCTTAAACTCTACTGTCCCGCGATCTGAACCCACGCTGGCAGTCAGCTCCCCCATTCGACCTGAGCCATTCATTCCCTCTGTTGCTATTACTAAATTCACATTTCCTCTTTCTTCAATAATAATTTTTATTCTTTTTGTCAGCTGGATTCGAACTTGGACACTGACCTTGGTCACAGGCGCGAGTGCTCATGGTGGGCGCTGGAGGTATCGGATGCGAGCTTCTGAAAAATCTAGTCCTCAACGGCTTCGGCGAAATTCACATCGTCGACCTCGATACGATCGATCTATCCAATCTCAACCGACAATTCCTCTTCCGACACGAGCATATTAAAAAATCAAAGTCACTGGTGCGTTGGATGATGCCGAGGCTGCGCTAGAGATCGGCCGAAGTTCGTAATGCTAACTTCTGGGGCAGGTTGCCAAAGAGGCGGCACAAAGGTTCAATCCAAACGTCAAGATTGTCGCGCATCATGCCAATATCAAAGACGCCGAGTTCAGCGTTCCATGGTTTCGCGACTTCAAGATCGTTTTCAATGCCCTCGACAACCTCGACGCTAGGCGGCATGTAAATAAGATGTGTTTGGCGGCAGATGTCCCCCTAATTGAGAGTGGAACGACTGGTTTCAATGGCCAAGTCCAGGTCATCAAAAAGGGTGTCACTGCTTGCTACGACTGCACTCCCAAGGATGTCCCCAAGTCCTTTCCCGTTTGTACGATTCGAAGCACACCGAGCCAGCCAATCCATTGCATAGTTTGGGGCAAAAGCTATCTACTCAAGTAAGAGGCTTCTCCTTGCATCCGGTATGCCTTCGTCATCGCCCTTTCTAACATATTCTATTCAGTGAAATCTTTGGCGTCAGTGAGGATGAATCCGCTTTTGATCACTCAGCGGATGCGGATAACGGTAGGTCGTCCATCATACCCGGCGCAAGAAGAAGTTTTATGCTGAACAAAGTTATCAGCCCAGGAAATTGAAGAACTAAAGAAAGAGTCAGAGGCTCTCAAGAAAATCCGAGGAGCAATAGGGACATCTGAATTTCCAAGATTGCTGTTCGACAAAGTCTTTAATTCTGATATCGAGCGCCTGCGATCTGTTGAAGACATGTGGAAATCACGTCGCGCCCCTGAAGCGCTCAAGTATGATGAAGTGATGGCACGAGCCGGCCAGGCTCTCGAAACAAAAGATGCCATTCTCTCGGATGGACAGAAAGTTTGGTCCCTTGAAGAAAGTCTTGTTGTCTTCAATGACAGTCTTGATCGGCTGAGCAAGCGACTGCTTCAAATGAGGGCGACCAAGGATCCATCCGCTCCTGAGCCGACCATCACCTTTGACAAAGACGACGACGATACTCTGGACTTTGTAGCGTCCAGCGCAAACATTCGCTCCACAGTTTTTGGCATCGATGTGAAATCTCGTTTCGACATCAAACAGATGGCCGGCAATATCATCCCCGCCATTGCCACAACAAACGCCATTGTTGCAGGTCTCTGTGTCTTGCAGTCTTTCAAAGTGCTCAAAGGCGAATACGGCCAGGCTAAGGAAGTATTCCTAACACCCTTTGCCAATGCAAGACTGTTGGCTCCAGATAAGAATCGAGAACCAAACCCCAACTGCCCCGTCTGCGGAGTTTATTACACCAGTGTCATTGCCGATTTGTCCCGGGCAACACTTGGGGACATCGTCGAGGAGCTGGTAAAGGACCAGTTTGGTTATGGAGACAAAGAGTTTGTCGTGAGCAACGACGTTGGCGTGTTGTATGACCCAGACGAGACAGACAACCTCGGAAAGAAACTCACTGAGCTTGGTATGACATTTCAACGATTTTCTTCCCCTCTCAATTACAACAAAGAAGCTGACAATTATGTAGGCATCAAGGGAGGTAGTTTTCTCACTGTCACCGATGAGGATGATGATGCCCCATTCGTCAATTTGGTAATTGATATTCAAAATGGGTATGTAATATGGAATGAAGCTGTCAGGAGCGAGAAGCTAATCGAATGCAGCATCCTGGATAACCAAAGAGAGTCATTCCGCACGGTACATGCTGGCCGTCCTGAAATCCCTCACAAGACCCAGAAGTCTTCTCCAGTCGAGACCAACGGTAATGGCCACGGCCAGCAAAACGGAAAGCATTCGTTAGAAGATGAGATGGTAGAGGAGTCTAAAGGCACCAAGAGGCCACTTCCCGACGATGGCAGCCCACCTTTCAAAAAGGCGAAGCTTGTCGGCCCGGCCGATGACGTGGTGGTTGTGGAAGACGCCGGTGGAGCCATCGTCATCGATGATTAATGATATATATCGCTGCATTAAGCGCCAAAGAAGCTGCTGCGACGTCTCAAGCAGCACTCAGCCCGCCGTCGAGGTTGAGAATACAGTTGTTGGCAAAGCCGTTGGATGCCAGGAACAGAGCAGCATCAGCAACCTCTGTGGGATCTGCCACTCTGTTGAGGGGAGTATCTCTGAGATAGGCTTGCTGGATTTCTGGCTTAAGATCTAATATTGGGTTGTACATTAGCTTGGGTACAAGGGGAGGAGGAACAATTATCGTGTCTAAGGGACAAGAAATAGGGAGGAGGATATACACACCAGTCCACATGGAGCTGTTAACCCAGCCGGGCAGCAGAGCATTTACACGGATAGACCGAGACGCCATCTCAAGGCACAAGGCACGGGTAAAGCCTAAGACGATATGAGCATTTTACCACATGAAATGTATGTAAAACAATGTATTTAGTACACAAAAGCAAACACAGAGATGCAAGCATGATGCCGTCTTACCAATTACTCCGGCCTTGGAAGCGGCATAAGCCGTGGCCCCCAAACCACCTTTTGTTCCCATGAGACTAGAGACGTTGATGATGCAGCCTAGGAAAGGATACAGCTGTTAATTGGTCTGGGAAACACAACAGGAGGGATGGTGAGCAGCATCATGGAGAAGAGGGTTATACCGTTTGGCCTCATCTTTGCGTGCTTACACACAAGCATAGTAGCCAGCAAGTTTGTATCAACGATAGATGAAAGCTCTTCATCTGGAGTTCGTTTTAACAGGGTGGTCTGGGAGATGCCAGCACAGTTGACGAGGATATCAATTGGTCCGATGAAAGACTATACATGAGTATATCCGGTTCATTAGAAGAAGTTCATGAGGCACGTGGCTTATACAGAGATATCAATTCTCTTCTTTTTTTCAATTATAGTAGACAATTAATTACCTTGGATGATCCGCGTGGACTAAACACAGCTTTAATCTCGTCCCGATTCGAAGCATCCAGCCGAATAAACTGGTGAGCCGAGGGAGTGTCGGCGTCAGTCCCGGGTAGGCTGTACGGACGAAGCTGCGGCTCCAGACGAGGGCGGGCATCGAGGACAGAGCGGCCTAGCAGAGAGATGACGGCGCCCTGGTGGGAGAATGCCTTTGCTATTGAGAATCCGATGACGCCGGTGGCTCCGACGACGACGCAGTGCTTGCCTGCAAGGGGCAGCGCCATGGTGTTGAGCCTCGATCGGTTTTGGATTGGATTTAGGGCTGAGTGATGCGTTTAATGAGTTTTGGTGTTTTTACTGGAGAGCGGGAGATGCTCGGTGCTGTTTTGGGGAATCAGTGGGGGAGCTGGGGGGCCTGAAGCCATCCGTTGATCTACTAAAAGGTGCTGTGCCTTAGTGTGTATCGTAACCCACGCACTGGTGGACTGGATGATGCATGTGATCCATATCCCGGAGACATAAGGTAACTTGCTGTCTGAGATGGAACCTCAATGATACACGTCGATGATGGGAATCTATGGGATTGATTATGCAATTCAGCCGACTGTGATTCCACAAGCGCTTATAGCCGCCAAATACCTACCACATACCCACGAAACAGAAGTACCCTGCAATACTGGCGTTTGGCCGTTTCAAAAGCGGTTATGGACCCTTGGCTTGCAGGCCTTACCTCGGTGCGGAGTAGCGCTGGACGGATCTACAGTACAGCGCATTTGGTGTAAGCAAAGCGGATGGACGCCTCGACGGCCTTTATCTTCAAGGTTGGTTTTGCGGCCGGCAACGTACCGCTATCTGTGGTAAATGAAGAACCCAATTTGGTAAATCCCTCGGCAGCTAAGCCAACTTGGAAAAAGGGCATGTTCCTTCTAGCTTTTTTTCTTCTTCGTATTACTCGTGGTGGCTTTGATTAATATCTAGGCATAGATCGAAGTCACTTGGCTGTACTGTAAATAACTGCTGGAGCACGAGGCTTACAGGGTTTGGTGGCTTGCCTTTTTACTTCAGTGCGATTTTTTTTTTTTTTTTTTTTTTTGCGCCAGGGCTCGTCGCATCGCATCTCACTAATAAAAAACTGCGGACTCCGGGGCCACGTCTTCGCTTTTCCCTCCGGCCTACTCTTGCCTGTCACTGCCCTCCGCTGTCACTCCATGTCGGGTCCCAATCTCGTCCCACGACACATTGAGATCCTCCCTGACAGCGCTGTCGACTGCCTGGGATTCCCACCATGAGCGGCACGCGACGCGATGCCCCGCCGCATCACAAGCACAAGGACAGCGTCCCTGACGCGGGGCTGAGAAGTCTCGATCATTGTAGGTCCAACACAGCTCCCGGTGGTGGTGATAGAGGAAATGAAGACAATCCTCGAGCAGGATCGGTATTGTGCGGCGATCATGAGAAGATCGAGCATCGGGGGAGAGGAGTTGAAGCTGGAGCGCAGACGAGAGGAGCAATTAGAGGGGACGGTGACATTCAAAGGCAACAAGACGCATGCGCTGACACAAGGCCACCTGTAGATAAAAGAGCGCTGCCAAAATGGAGATATAACTTGCGACAACAGGCGCTCCCGCTCATCCGCTGGGAGACGCCGTATCTGGCTGCTCTCCAGAGCAAGTTGCGCACCCCGGCGCTCGACAGCTACTTCGCCATCACGGCCAACCTGGGCACGCACACCTTCTTCATGGTCTTCCTGCCCATGCTGTTCTGGGGTGGCTATGCGGCCTTTGCCAAGGGGTATGTTTGGGGATGAAGAACCTGCTTCGTTCAAAAGTGCGGCGGCATCTACTGTCGCTTTATCTGTCTGCTTGCTGTATGGGTTTGGAGCTTGGGATTGCTAATTGTCGTGGGCGCAGATTGGTCCACATCTTGGCGCTGGGTGTCTTCTGGACAGGCTTCATCAAGGACTTTTACTCGCTGCCCCGGCCACTGTCGCCACCGCTCAACCGCATCACTATGTCTGGATCTGCTGCGCTCGAGTATGGCTTCCCTTCGACTCATAGTGCCAATGCCGTATCCGTTGCCGTCTACGCCATCCTGCACCTGCGCGACCCTCTCAACACCTTTTCCGACACGACAAAGCTGCTCCTCGAGATCCTGTCGTACTTTTATGCTGTGTCGATTGTCTTTGGGCGACTTTACTGCGGCATGCATGGGTTCTTGGACGTTATCATCGGATCCATAATGGGGGCTGGCATCACCGTCCTGGAATACTATTACGGGCCGCCATTGGACGCCGCAATGCAGCACGGCACTTGGCTGGTTCCCGTCATTGCTGGCTTGGTTGTCGTCGTCTTTGTGCGAATTCATCCCGAGCCTGCAGATGATTGTCCGTGCTTCGACGATAGTGTCGCCTTCGCCGGCGTAGTAATCGGCTTGGAAGTCGGCACCTGGACTGTCGGAAGGACTTTCCTAGCTGGCGCTGAGTCTAGCATGGGCGTTTTGCCGTATGTGTCGTGGGTTATAGCGGCAAGGATGGTTGTGGGAATCATTGCCATTTTTGTTTGGCGCGAGACTATGAAGCCCACGCTGCTCAAGGTCTTGCCTCATCTATTCCGTCTTATCGAGTCGACCGGCTTTGACCTGCCCCGAAGATTCTTTACGCCCGCTAGCGAGTACAAGTCTGTGCCTCCCGGATCGCGGTTGGATACATTATTCCCGACAGCCTCTGATTTTCCTCGCATGGTTGAGAGTATTCGACATCCCACAACTCGAGGTCGATCGGTCTCTATCGGGCCTCAGAGCGCGGCGGATGCATACGAAACCCTGGCTTATCGGGAACGACAACGACGGGATAGCATTGGAAGCAATGCAAGTCTCAAGAGCAAATCAAGCAATATGGATCTTAATGGCAAAGAGGAAGACAAGTCAGGCAAGGGAGCACAAACTTCAGGTGCCCAGAAGGCGGCGTTTAATGACAATGAGTCGCTGAGAGGTCCAAATGACATTCTGGTTATGCAGGGGACAGAGAATGGGAACCCGGATATTTATCTTTCTATGGAGGATGCGCGTGACGAGAAGGAGGTCTTTTCTCAGCTGGTGAAGCCGCGAGTGAGATATGATGTCGAAGTTGTCACGAAACTCGTGGTTTATGCAGGTAGGAATCCAACATTGCAACCCTTGAATATCGAGAATACAACTAACGAGACAAAACCATCACAGGAATCTCGTGGCTTGCAGTGGCAGGAGTGCCCATGGTATTCAGCTTCATTGGTCTCGGCGTTGTCCGTACGGTTGCAGAACGAATTGCCATTTGAGCAGTGACCGTTACGCTTAATTGGCTCATGGTAGGCGCAAATCGTTTACACGTATACGTTTCCTTTTGATGAACATAGGGACATGATGGGGCGTTTTCATTTTCTTGCCTTGTTCTGCTTCTTTTATCCTTTCTTGCTTTACGAATTTGGGAACTTTTCAAGCCATTCTATTTTTCTGTTCTGGCACGGCGACTGGTCGCATCATGTGAAAGACAGCCATGAGACAATAAACGGAGAGAGCATGTATCCTAATATTCCTTCTTCCTCTTCTTCTCCCTCTTCTTCTTTTTACGATTCTTGTGTTATTATCATAATCATCTTTTGTGTATATTGGAAAGGGTATTGGGCGGGACTGAAGAAATAGGAGAAATGAATACAACATTGATCCGGAGTGCGTACAATTACGAGAAATACGAATGTAGCATACAGGACCTACTAGCAGTATTCATTAAGAGCATATATTACTACCTGGTAGTAAATGCATTGTGTGATGTGTTGATGCTCAAAGTACACCGTGCTGAGTGTTGTGGCTATCCCCAGCCCTTCAGTGGCTAATCTTGCTCCAGGCTGTGGCGCAGTTGCAGGGGTTTTAATGGGCAGAACACGTCTCGGCGCGTGTAGCTGCTGCACTTGTTCAGCTCCATACTTTGCACATGACAAAAAATTAACGACGACAATTGCATCTTGTCACCCAAGGGTCAGCTCATTATAAAGCTATAGACGAAGTGGGATTGCATCGCAAAGCTTGAATTTTACCTCTACAACTGCTTTTCCCCGCCAAAAATGTCCGACTACGAGGATGAGATGGACGTTGATGGCCCTGGTCCATCCGCCGATATCACATTCTCTGCTGAGGCGACCAAGGGCAAACGGAGTGCTGCCAACTTGCCGGTTGAAGCTGAAGATACCCTGCCATGGTACGAAGGAATTGAAATTTGTGCTCTTCAACAAAGCAGCTTACTCACAATACCTTGTTCAGGGTCGAAAAGTATCGTCCAGTAACGCTCGACGATGTGTCCGGCCACCAAGACATCCTAGCTACCATCAACAAGTTTGTCGAGTCGAATCGCCTCCCTCACCTGCTTCTCTACGGACCTCCCGGCACGGGAAAGACGTCTACCATCTTGGCCCTAGCACGACGAATCTACGGTACTGCCAACATGCGCCAGATGGTGTTGGAGTTGAACGCCTCCGACGACAGAGGCATCGATGTTGTCCGAGAACAGATTAAGACGTTTGCTAGCACAAAACAAATCTTTTCTATGGGCAGCAGTGCAGCGAAGGGCAATTCGATTGCAGGGTTCAAGCTCATCATCCTGGACGAAGCGGATGCCATGACCAACACCGCACAGATGGCGCTACGAAGAATCATGGAGAAATACACGGCGAACACACGGTTCTGCATCATTGCCAACTACGCTCACAAGCTCAGCCCCGCGCTGCTGTCTCGTTGTACGAGATTTCGGTTCAGTCCGTTGAAGGAGGGGGACATTAGGGTATTGGTAGAGAAGGTGGTGGAGGAGGAGAACGTCAAGATTCAGGGCGAAGCAGTGGATGCACTAGTGAAGCTGAGCAAGGGCGACATGCGAAGGGCATTGAACGTGCTTCAGGCTTGCCATGCGTCAAGTGAGTTGCAGTGCACATATAGGTTGTACTTGTTGGTCAAGGCTAACTGTTGAGCGTGTAGGCACACCACTGAGGCTAAAGAACGAACCCAAGCCGCCGGAAAGCGAGATCAAGCGCGAGACAATTACGACTGAAACGATTTACAACTGCATTGCGGCGCCTCAGCCCGATGCCATCAAGGAGATTATGGAGACGCTCTTGAGCACGCCGGACGTGACGAGCTGTCTGAATACAATTAATGCGCTGAAGACAACGCAGGGCCTGGCGCTGGCAGATATCATCACAGCGTTGATGGAGCAGCTGACGAAGCTCGAGGTGAGCGCAGAGGTTATGATTACCTGGCTGGAAGGCCTGGCGGAGATTGAGCACAGAGTTGCTGGAGGAGGCAGCGAGATGGTCCAGACGGGAGCGGTGGTGGGAGTTGTGCGAGGAGGGGTGGAATTGATGAGCAAGTGAGCAAAGCAAAGCCGTTTGAGAAGCAAGTTGACGCCGTGTCTGTAAATGAATATAGGTAAACGAGTAAGAGACAATGCGATGGACAAGCAATTGAGTCACTCGCATTGCAGTTAACAATTCGGCATGATTAATTGATTGATAATGATAACAATATCAAAAGACTAATTACTCCGTTATTCCGCATCGTATCATTGTCATTATCTGGGGCAATATTCCGGGCCATATTCTCGCGAAACGGACAGAGCGAGTTTTAGTTGCGGGTGGCGCAGAAGAAGCCTCAAGCAGTTAAACAGCCCAGCCACTCACGAGCCGCTGCAAGTCCCTGAAGGTCCCTGAAGATTCCCCATCAGGCGGGATTTAGACTTCATGTTACGTCAGAAACGCGCGCGGGTATTGGCAATCACGGCGCAACTTCTCTTCTTTCCTTTGCTCTTTCTTTCTTGGAGCAGCAAGTGCCAGGTCTTCTTGATTAAGGCGAAAGATAAAAGATAACAAAACAAACTTCTTTTCTCTTCTGCAACTGCAACTACAACTCATCTCTCTTTTGTCAGCTTCATCGGCGATTCCAAATTGCATCCTCGGCAAATTCCGCTTTTGTTTCTGTTTGTTTGTTTCTCCCGCCACCCCCAGCAATGGGGCTCTGCCGGTCTGGGGCTCTGCTTATCGGCAACTAATGCCCGGGGCGCTGTTGTTGCCCGGGGCCAGCGCCGCAATCCATCCAAATCCACCCACGGAGTAACAGTTCGATTTCCTGGCTGGTCTTCGCGAGTATCGTTCGTCGCTCGCCGTCGCCGCTCTCTCTTCTTCGACCCATATCAGTGCCTTTTGCCGTGCTCTACCTGCATCTGCCGCTGTAGCCGCCCGCAGCAGCCGACGTCTTAGCTGTGGTGACAACGAGCAACACATATAATAAGACACCGGAACTGGGGCGCTTCTCGATGTCCATGTCCGCCTCCCCAAGAGAAGTGGCCATGCTTTCTGCGAGCCCGAGCGAGGCGCCCAGCACCGCCGGGCTTCCCTTGCATTCGGGAGCCGACGTCCACAAGATCCCGCAGATTCTGCCGCGAGAGCGCGTCTTTCCCATCCAGATTGGCGGCGAGTTGTTCAAGCTGTCTGGCGCATCTCTGTCCTCCGATGGTTCGTCGCGTGCTGTGGCTTGCTTTGGCGAGACCAACCCCTGATCTTGGTACCCTTGTTTGCTAACTTTACTTTCTTTTCTCTTCTGAATGATATAGCGCCGTCTTATTTCTCGCAATACTTCCTTTGCCAGATCAAAGTGGCTGAGAGCAAAGGCGAAGACCCCTCCTCCACGATCCGGACGCTATACATCGATCGCGATCCCAAGACATTTAGAGATATTGCGCTGCATCTACAAGGATATCATGTGAAGCCGCGGGACGGGACGCACTTTGTGCGCTTATTTGCGGACGCCCAATTCTATAATCGTATGCTTCTCTCGTGAGCCCAATGGCTCCCAATGGCCTTTCGGGATACCCAAGGCACTAATCACCTTTATCATGTATAGTTCCTAAGCTCATTTCTCAGCTTAACGAGGAGAGCATCTTCATGTCCATCGGCCATCGGGAATTCCAGATTCCTCGCGACGTTCTCAACGATCCTGCCAATTCCCCAAACTACTTCTCCCTCGGCTTCGCTCTCTTCTTCTCCCAGCCAAACGACCTCTTCCCTGGCCTTGATCGCGAGGGGCTGATACGCCCGCCCTCTATACTTCCTCCTTCAGTTCCCAACCGCAACGCCGACACCTTTGCCGAGCTGCTACGTTTGTTGCGTGGGTATCCGGTCAGCATTCGCGACGAGAATCATCGACAAGAGCTTCTTCGCGACGCTCGATACTTTCACTTTAAAGGCATCGAACAGCAGCTTGTTCCGCACTCCATCAGCTATAACCCTTTGCGCCAAATAGAAGAGATTGCCCTGCGGTTGGAGAATGTGCAAAAGAGTGGCGTTAGCATCTCCGCTGAAGAGTCTGACGGGGCCTCGCGCTCCTCCGTCAGGCATGTCAAGTATGCACGCCCATATGTCGACAATAAGCCGGCAGAGTTGGTATTGGAGATTGGTGGGACCACGGCCAAGTTCGTCTTCTCAGCAGAAGGGGTCAGAGCCGAGTTCTTTGGCGGCACAAAGGCTAGGGTGGCGAGACTGTTAGAAGTGGTTGCGACAAAGCTCAACCTGCCTCCGACCACGCAGCCACTGGGCCTCCTCATGGCGTCGGGGGGCGCCAGTTCGCAACCAGCCACGCCAGGCAACACTCCTCTCAGTGAAGATCTCGTCCGGGTCGTCTTTGAGGCAGAGTCGTCAATCATCCTTAATGGTGAAGACTATGAGGCAGATCTGAGCAACTACGAAGCCGAAGATGCCACTCCTGCCATTACCCCTGATACTGAAACTCCTGTGAATCCCAGGAAGCGCCGTAGGACGGGCGAGAGTATCGATATTGGCCTTCCTCACGAGGGCCAAGAATGGGCTGTTAAGACGGGACAGTTTAGGCTACGCATTCAGGAGAGCAAGAGTGGCAAAAGCGCTGTCGAGTGCGTTTTCGTGGCCGTGAAGATTGATGCTGTGAGCTCGGAAAGGGGTAGGAATAAGACGAGAAAATTCCTTAGCGACTGATTTTGAATATTTGGAGAGGAGAAAAAAAAATGGAGGTATTTTTGTATATAACATGTAATGAGCAAAGGGTAAGAGAAGGGAGTTTATTGAATGGGCTTGCTTGGGGGAAACGAGGCGATACCAAATATTCGGAGGTAATTGTACATGCCTCTGCCTTGTCCATATTGAGAATCATTTTGAGCTATGATGCTGTTATCATGATGTGAGTGTAAGACAAAATACGTTGACTCAAACTGCAGATATTCTCTCCAGTTTTTGAACAAATGAAATATTCCCCTGAGATAAGAAGCAAATGGTTCACTTTTCAGGCACCATAATAGATTTGGGCTTTTTCTAAAACTAAAAAAGCAGCACAACTGCAAAAATCACAAACACCTAACAATTATGCAATGCAATTGGGGATCAATTTCAAAATATCAAACACCAGGAGCAAAGGTAGCCAAAGACCGAAAGGAAAAAAAAAGTAAAACAACAAGAAAAAGCAAACACCCTCATACCAATTTTTGTTGACTTCAAAGAGAACCTATCAAGGACCTTTGGAGAGTAAAAACAAGACAAGAAACGCCAATACAAGCATGACATCCAAAAAACACCGCCTTCGCCAGCGCTCCAAAATTTGCCCTCCCTGAATCCCTTTCTGTGTTGGGCATTGCGCGATAATGAGAGAAAAGAGGAAAAAGTACATAGAGAAAGAATGACAGGAGGAAGAAAAGAAGAAAAAAGGGGGGGGGGGGGGGGGAAATCGCCCCCAAAAGAAGAAGTAAAAACAACAACAACAAGAAATATGTAAAGAGGATGAACAAGGTGGTCCATCTCCTCATATCAATATAAATATCCCAGCCAACCCAGCCCAGCCCAGCCCAAACGTCGCCGCTTATACCACTTTATGTACCCTCCATTGCATAAATTCAAAGCATAGGGAAAATGAAAATTGAAAGAAACAAAAAAAGAAAAGCACCTCATGCGTTCCTGGGCCTAGACCTGGACCTGCTTCCAACCGTGCCCGTTGGGTTGCTTACGTTCCGTCGGCTCATGGCGGATGCTGGCCGGCTCGCTGGCCGGCTTTGTGGTGTAGCTGCGCCTCTCGTTGTGCTTCTGGCGCGTCCTCTCCTCTCGCGGATCTTTGCTAGAGCTTCTTCGCGCGTCATGGTCGGTATCATTGCCGGATCGCTCGTGTCAAAGCTCGCACTGCTGCTGTTGGACGCAGTTCGCATTCCCCGGGTGAAAGATAACGAGCTAGAGGATCGCTCGTCTCGAACTGGGACGGTTGTGGTAGTTACTGAGTAGGTACTTTTGGAAGTAGATCGGGAGTCGGGGGCTGGGCGTTTCCGGGGGAGAGAAAACTGTTCTGGCTGAGGCTCTGGTGCAGGTGCCAGCTTTAAGCCCCCTTCTTCCTCCTCCTGATATCGCATTATCCTCTCCTGAGCGGTTTCGTTGTCACGGACCGTCGGGATGCTATGAAAGTTCGGAAGAGAGTCAGCTAGGGCGTCAATTCGCGGAGCATTGATGAGCGACATGAGCGATGATCTCCCGTGGGATAAATCATAGGCTGATGGCTCGGTAGACGGTGTTCTCGCAAACGTACGTTGATGTGCTTCTGTTTTTTCTTTGAGAGGAGACGGCTCCGGCTCAACCTCCTCGTGAGCCTCAATGACAATCTCTGCCTTGCGCTGGGCCTCCAGCTCAATGGCCTCTTGTTCAGATACTGTGCGGAAGACGCCCTCCTTAGGGTAAAAGACAGTGCTTCGCCTGGCACCCTTCCTCACCTTTCCCAGCTTCAACTCCTGCTGCTGGGCGGGTGACGGAAGAGGCTGAGTAGACACATCCTTCTCCTCCTCAATGGAAGCCTCCACAGAAAGTCTCGTCTTTTCAGGGGTCGCTCGGGGAAGCTGCTGCATCATGCTCGTCCGACGTTTAGACTTGGAGCATGGACAACAGTGCATTTGGCACTCGGCTTGCATGAACTCAATCATCTCCTGAGCACGATCAGCTCTCTGCCTTTCCCATTGCAATTGCTCAGTAAGCTGCTCGATTTCCAGCTCGCTAGCAGCTGACGAGACAATCTCCATTGTTGAAAGAGAAACACGGGGATCCCTGCACCTGATAGTCGATGCGATCCTTCGCTTCCTGGGGGGCGACGCAAACTCGTCATCTGCTTCCTCGGCTGGCAGGGGAATACGGCCCTCGGCAGCGAGACGTGCAACCTCTTCGTTCTTGGCCGCCACCTTGTAGGCATCACGCTCCTGTTCGACCAACTTAAGGCGGGCGAATGCTTGTTCGAGCTGGTCCTGCAGGTTGCTAGCCTGGTATTTCGCCTCAAACGTTTCTTGCTCCCGTGCGCGGCTCTTCTCCCTTTCGGCTTGTAGTGATTCCTCCATTAGCTTGGTCATAGACTGCGCAGCCTTGACCTCCTCATGGAGCTGACTGATGGTGGACTGAGACTTGAGATTTTGCTCCTCTCGAGCGAGGCTCCGGTCCCTTTCCTTTTGTAGTGATTCTTCGACTAGCTTGGTCATGGCCTGTGCTGATTTGAGGTCCTCTTGGAGCTGGCTAATGGTGGCTTGAGCCTTGATGTTTTGCTCCTCTCGAACATGGTTCCTATCCTTTTCGTGTTGTAGAGTCTCCTCGATCAATTGTGTTGATGCCCGGGTGGATTTGAGGTCTTCCTGAAGCTTGACAATGGTCGATTGCGCCTTGAAGTTTTCCTTTCGCGCGCGTCGAATTTCTTTTTCCCACAGAGCCTGGGTGTGTGCGTGTGTCTCCTTTGCGCGTCCATAGTTTTCCTTTTCGTCGAAAAAAAAAAAGGCTCACATTAGCCGGCCATACTGACGAGAGAGAATAAAGTGTGCCACGCTGGAGGGTTAGGTGATGGAAGCAAAGGGCTCTGCCAGCTTACCATGACTGTTTCCAATCTCTCGCCCACTCTCCTCTCCCGCTCCTTGCCCTCCTCAATCTCCCGCCGCAAAGCTCCGGCTTCGTCCTTGATGCGCCTCATCTCGGCCTCGGCCTCTTCGCGACCCAGCATGGCCCGCTTCAGCGCCGCATCGGCCGACTTGCGCTCCTGCTGCCTCGCCTGCATGCTCATGTTGTTGAACTGGCTGATCTTGTCGTGCACCGTACTATCGCGGCCCGCGAGGTTATCCGACGATGCTCCCTGAGCTCGCAATGTGCCAAAGAGATTGTCGCGGCGCTGGTTCACGCGATCGGGTGATGCCATCTGGAGGGGTCCACCAGCAGTCGCGGGGGAGTCGGGAAGACTCGTCAGCTCTTCCATTTGCTGCAGCGTGAGTTGTTGTGAACGGCTAGGGTTGTTGTCTCGCGTCTGATTCGCGGCCGGTATCTCGTCGTGGCGATTCCCTCGAGGGGATCCGTACTCGTATGTATCGCGGAATATTTTCTCTTGTAGTTGCAGATGAAGCCTTACTCCGTACTGGGCAGGGTTATGCAGTTGTGGGCTTGTTAATAATACAACAATAAGGTGCTAATGCTGTTTACCAATTTCCACCACAAAGATTGTGCCAAGTGGGCTCTTGTTGCTTTCAGTTGCTGTGGTGACGCCCCGTATTAGCGATACCCAACCCTTATTGGGACTAGATACTACAAGTACCCACTGCTCGAGCAAGACAACGCCTGGGGGTGGGCTGTACCGAGGTATTCAGCCGACATTTAGCCATCATGACTTGCATCTGCCAAAGTCTAACATTTGAAGAACCGCAGCTGCAACCCTGGCGTGTCCGCAGCAGAGCCAATCAGGCCACCCGGGCATCAGCAACGGGAGCTTGTAAGTCCCGATGCGGGTATGCAGCTGTAAGCTTATGGCCACGATTTGAACTTGACCTTTTCAATCTCAATCCCATTCTCCGAAAATTCAATCGCTGCTATAAAAGAGCTTCATCGACGAGAATCGCAGCTCAGCAGCCATGGCGGACTCGGAACTGCGCCAGCGGAAACAGCCGGACGCTGCAGAAGCTACCAAGCCAGCAAAGAAAAAGTCGAGCAAGTCAAAGGTCGAGGATGAAGATGCCTACTCCCCGTGGCTGGATGTCTTGCGCGTCATCAGCTTCCTGTTCGTGGCTTCCTGTGCGCTCAGCTACTGGATCAGCAATGGCGAGAGCTTCTTCTGGGGCATGAGGAACAAGCCCAACTACCTGAGGGTAGACTGGTGGAAAGCCCAATGGGTTCGCTCATCCCTGCCTGACAAGCAAACAAAGAGGTCGAAAAAAAAGATGAATTGCTAACTATCCGACAGCAAGGTCCCATCTATCTGACCCCCGAGCAGCTCGCCGCCTACGACGGCAAAGACCCCTCCAAGCCCGTCTACGTCGCCATCAACGGCACCATCTTCGACGTCTCCCTCGGGCGCCACATCTACGGCCCCGGAGGCTCCTACAACTACTTCGCAGGCTGCGATGCCGCTCGAGCCTTTGTCACAGGGTGCTTTGCTGAGGATCGCACGCCCGACATGCGGGGCGTAGAGGACATGTTCCTGCCGCTGGACGATCCTGAGACGGACGCCCAGTGGACCACGGCCGAGATGAAGGAGATGAAGGAGATGGAGCTGATTAGGGCCCAGCGTCAGGTGCATGATGCGCTGAAGCACTGGGTCAACTTTTTTGGAAACAGCAAAAAGTACCACAAGGTGGGCTACGTGAAGCGGGAGAAGAATTGGCTGGAGAAGCAGCCCAGGAGAGAGCTTTGTGCGCCGGCTCAGCAGGGCAGGTCCAAGAGAAAGCCCAGACATTCCAAGGAGGAGAAGTAGCTGTATACGAAAGAGAGAGGGAGAAAACAGCATGCATATGATAAATGACTCCAAAAGATTCATCCTTGTCTACGTCTCGATACTCACTTTGCCTGCTTACAATAAGGCAATTGCTAGTGCAGTTTCTCTAGCAAAATCAAGAACAATTCATCACACGTCACAAGGCATCAAATGAACAAATTATGATTAGAAAACAACTCCTTCATTTTAAATAAGGTATCCAGATACATTTACACACATGGTCCCTAGCATGTGCTCTAACCCAGGACTCTTGCTGTCCTTTCCCCTTTCATAAAAACCTAAAGGAACAGATTACTTCCATCCCGCTTCAGAAAAAAGAAAATAGAAAAACCCTTGCTTGCAAGGAAGATGCATATATGAATAAAACCCCCCAAATATGATATTACAGATCGTCGTCCTTTTTTTACCCGATCAACACCACGTTCATGTCGTCACGTCACTCCGTTTATAGCAAAGCAAAGGCAGCAGCCAGAGCCAGCAGCAAGCTGCTGGAAACGCCGACAGATGAGGCAGCGCTCTTGGGGATGCCAGTGTCTGTGGCGCCACCGGGAAGAACACCAGTGCCAGAGGGTGAAGAGGCGCCGGTTGTGACGGAAGGAGGAGGAGCAACGACATCGGTAGGAGCAGAAGCAGGGGGAGCGGCAGGAGGAGAGCCAGCATCGGTAGGAGCAGCAGCAGGAGGAGCGCTGGCATCGCTGCCAGAGCCAGAACTGGGGCTGGGGCTACCGTAGCTGGGAGGAGAGCCGGCAGGGGCACCAGAGCCGGAACCAGAGCCACCCTGAGCGGTAGAAGCAGCGGTTCTGTAGTTGGTAAGAGAACGGGTAGAGTTGGCAGAGGTGCTACAAGTTGAAAAATGTTAGTATTGCTCTTGATTTATTGTCATCGGCGTCCTAGACACTCACTTCTCGTTGATAACCATGGACATTCCGCTGGAGCAGTGCTTGGCCTGGCTGCAGAAAATCCAGATGGGCTTGGTGTCGTTGATCATGACAGTGAAGACGGGGATCTCCTTCTTGGAGGCACCGGCAGCAACTGGCATGAAGCTGGACCAGATGCCAGTAACGGAGCTGTTGACCTGGGAGATGGGAGTGCAGGGGTGGTCAAAGTCGGACTGGGTGACAGTGTGGTTGCCAGCCCAGAACTGGAACTGAACCATGGATCCGACAGCAGCCTTGATGTTGTCGGGGTAGTACTTGAGAGCAGGCTGACCGGCCATACCAGCCATGGGGTTCTGGCCAACTGAGACGACCTGGACATCGACGGCTAAAGGACAAATGCGTTAACACATCAGCTTAAACAATGGCAAAACCCGGAGTAACTCGACGTACCTTGGGCAATGGCAGCAAAGGCCGCAACGAGGAGGGTAGTGAATTGCATCTTGAATAAAGGTTTTTGAGTTTTGGTTTGTTTTTTTTTTTCTGAAGAATAGGCCGGTCTAAAGAGAGAGAGTACCAGACTTCCCAAAATAAAACCTTGAAAAAGAGAGGAAGAGGAAAAAAGAAGCAAGATTAATTCTTGAATAGGTAAGAGAATGTGAATGAAAACGATAGAACCAGCAAAGGACTAGCCTTTGGAATGTAAATGTAAATGGATAGAAGAGAAGAGAAGAAAAGTAAGGATACAAAAGAAACCCCACGGACAAACAGTAGAACGATGGTTGACAGAAGTTGAAGAAACAACGGAAACACGATGGCTTTTAATCTCCATTCATGTCGCTCTCAACGGCCGCATTAGCGTCTTTGCACCTTGCACCTTGCTCGAGGGGGGTCATCGTTTACGGGGAACGCAGTCGTCTAGGAGGCGCCTATCACATTTCCTCAAACAACGGGGAGTAGCTCGAGTTGAGGCCGCTCATAGCGTGTATGAGACTGGTTTGGCCATAGACACTGGTCTCGACTCGCCCAGGTCCAGAAACATGGTAGACTCAGCTCAATCGGGTCTTCGAAACGCGGTGCCCCAGATGCTGTACACCACGCATCTCTCCCAATGGCAAGGGTCGTGGCAGACCAAGTCAAGCTGCTAACCTTGCTTGGCCTGCCGCTAGCACGGACAGCAGTTCTCCTTGCCATGCTGAAGAAACATTTCGACCCTGGTGCCTTGACCGGGGCCTGTCTCTCATACTGACTAACTGTCATGGGCGCCGGGCGATGCTGAAGCCGGAATTGCATTGTTGCAGGCAGGCCGCGCCACACCTAATTTTGAGGGGCCGGGGCCGGGGTCTGATGTTGAAGCTGCTTCAAGTCGAGCGTCTCCGACACACGCGAGACGTGGTCGGTTTCAGCGCAGGCAAACGCAGTGACCGCATGGCCTCGACGCAAATTTAGTCTTGATGGGCTTGGTGTTTCCAATTGCGTCGAAGCAGTTCTTTTGACAACGTGCCTGGGGTTTTGAAGGCTCAATGGCGTCAAAGTGCCGTTGTCAATTGGGCAGACGCAGAGTCGTAGACGCCACAAGCCCCCCTGTCGTATATTTGCAGAATGCCGGACTATTAATACGTTAGTGAAACGCTCTAGTAACCGACAGCCATGCGCACGCCCTGAGCCGCAATAACGGACAAGTCATGATCCGCCTTCTGAGAAACGACCAAGGCCAAAGGCGGCAATTGTTTTCTCGCTTCGAGTCGGAACGTCGCCGTAAAATTTATCAGCACCAAAATGAATAATGCAAAAGATAAGAGTCCAGTAGATTTAAATGATGCTATTTCGTGTTGATTGCACTTTTATGCGTAGAAAATCCGTGTCAGAGACGGATTGATTAAACTTCTAGTTGGCGATGAGTTTTTCTTAATGACCATCAAGAAGATGAGAAGCAGCTCTTTGTACAACCAAATTCTTCGAAATAAATCGCAGACACTCTCAGCCAGATGTAATAGTAAATCTGACCAATAAACTTTCATCCCTTTCCCACCATGGTCATGGATGATTTTGCATTGTGAATCTAGCATCGCATCGGAAACAATGCGTTTCATGCACGCCGTCTTTCGCGTGGTTCTCGAGAAGAGCTGGAGGCATCCGGCCGGCGTTGTTTTGGCCTTCCGTGCAATATGAAACTGTTGCGGAGACATTGTTCGGTTGAGATTTGTGTCACTGTGAGGAGACGGTGACGAATCTACACACCCGCGAAGCCTTTCAATAGCTCATGGGATGGTCGAAAGCAGGGGCCCGGGACGCGCATCAGCTTCCAACTAGATCAACCGGATGATGTTGTAGCAAATGGTTAGTCCCTTTCAGACCAGATACAAGTAATGGCAGCTGGACGTGACATATTAAAGCCCTGTGGCCCCTAAAGATCTAGCAGCAGCTGAGGTGTGACCTTTTCTAGATCTTCGACCTTTACGAGGAAACCGTTAACATCATCTGAGCAGCTCAAGAAAAGACAACACGGATGCCATGCTACCAATAATCTTACCTCTAGAAACCCGCCTGGCTTCTCGACAGCTGCTCTTGCGATCGCCTCTCGAACGAAGATATCAACGTACTTGCCCACCGCCGTGTTGGCGTCTCTCGACAATCTCGTAGCCTCCTTGGCGAAATACTCGTGCAGAATCCGGGTCAACAGGGCTTTAGGGATTGACTTTTCTGGCTCTGCTTGCTCTTCCTCTATGTTTATTGTTTGGTTCGCCGCAGTGGCCTGGTCATCTGAGGACTCGAACGGGTTACTAGACTCCGAAGCATCGCGAGCAGGCGGTTGAGCTTTGTTTGCCTTGGCTGGCCGGCCGCGACTAGCCCCGGTGGAAGATTGTTTAGGTGGCATTGGAGCCCTTTGTGATCAGTTCGATTGCTCTCCGGCGTCTGTATACATAGCTAGACAAGGGCTATGTTTGGACAGCAGTGACTGAAGTAGATTGCGCGCTGTGTTGTAATGTTCACGGTGATACGCAATACATGTAGGTGGTTTATAGGCAGGTACTTGGAGCTCGGGCTTGCTGCCTTCCCAATCGCAAGCGCGATACGTTTTCTTAGTCAGCAACGCACACAACAGCCGCGAGGCTGAGAACAATCGCGAAGAAAAAAAAATTGCACTTGAGGCACGGTACAGATTGCACTTGGAGTATCAAATCAGAGCGTTGTTGTTTAAATCTCTAAATCAAGGGAACTTGCATTGGTGTATAATTACAGCGACCTAGAAAGCACGGCAAGAGCCAAATCGACTAATACGCCGTGCCCATGCCAGTCTAACCCGCAAATAGCAACTGTTACACAGGTCGGGATATCTGGCCCAACTTCCCTCAATACCTTCCATTCCGGTCTCCTTTTTGATCAACCAGTGGACGCCGCATTACACCCACCTGGCCAATTAACCCCATCTCCGCGTTAAGACGCCCGGAGAATGTCTATACAGAACGTAGAAAAAGCAATTTAACCAGAGCCACCGGAGAAGGCCTTTCCGAAGAGAAGGATCTGGAGCTGATCGTAGATGGACAGGACACCAGCACCGGCAACACCACGGAGAATGTTGGCACCAGCACCGTTGAAGAGAGACTTGACACCGTTCTTGGCAATGATCTGGCGGGCGGCATCGAAGGAGTTCTTGTACTTGACGGCCTCACCAGAAGTCATCATCATTCGTCGTCGGATAGTGTCAAGAGGGTAAGCAGCGATACCGGCACCGGTGGTGACGCACCAACCGAGAGCGAAAGAGGCAAGGAAGTTGTTGGCGAGGGAACCGACCAGGAGAACAGGCTTGATGGAGTCGTACATGCCAAAGTAGAGACCACGGTAGACGATGATACCAGCGACGGAGGGCATGAAACCACGGTACAGACCGGCAATACCGTCAGAGGCGAGGGTCTTGCGGTAGACGTCAACAAGACCGTTGAACTGGCGCTCACCGCCCTTCTTGGCGGACTTAGCATCGTTGGCAAGACGGGTACGGGCATAATCCAGAGAGTAGACGAAAAGCATAGAAGTGGCACCAGCAGCCTGGTGGAGTATCAGTATCAAGCATGTGAAGATGAGGGGTTATTACCGCAAGGTAAAGAAGAAAAACTTACACCACCGGAGGCCAGGTTACCGAGCATCCACATGCCGTAGCCATCACGCTCCTTCTTGAAACCGAACATCTTCTTGAACTTGTCACGGAAAGCAAAGTTCAGGGCCTGGGTAGGGAAGTATCGGATAACGTTGGCAGTGTTACCACGCCACAGGGACATGACACCCTCGTCGGCGGCGGTACGCTTGAAGCAGTCCCCAATACCGGCGTAGCGGCGGTCGAGACGGCCGTTCTTGATCATCTCATCCTGTTGTCCTAATTAGAGACGGGTTCCCACAGTTGATACGCCCCGAGAGGAGAGACAAACCTGGTTCTGGATGAGGAGCTTGACACGCTCAATGGGGGCGGCAGCAGTCTTGGAGACAGCGGCGGAGACACCACCCACTATTGAAGTTGGTTAGTTCGAGTTCTTGATACTTGACGCGAGCCGCCGTCTATGTGTTATGCTTATCCCGCATAAGCATCGAATAGTGACTTACTGAGGAAGTCCGCCATGAAGGGCTGAGAGAAACATTGTTAGCGGTCAGGTTTCACATGTGCAAACGCGATGCAAAAAATTTTCTCATCCAGGCGCACGATGAAGATTCTTCACGACTGAGAGCGAGGCCCTGGCAGACATCATTACACAGCATCCCAATGTCATCTAGACGATTCAATTGATGATACCGGCAAAATATCTCTCGGAGTCGTTTCGGAATCCTCCCGTGGCGTACCTGATGGAGGGGGAGGAGGCAGGCAGATAAGGCAGGCAGAATCAACTTACCGGCATGCCCAGGACCTTTTGAGGCTTCTCAGACATTTTGACCGATGTGCAAACGCTTTCCCGGAAAAAAAGAAAGGATTGAGGGGAGATGGAGATGAAAGGAGGAAGAGGAGGACAACGGGGGGAGTCGAGCGAAATAAATTCTGCACCGACGGGCGAATGGCTTTGGGGGGGAGGGAAAAAAAAATTGCGGCGGGTCTCGAAGGGGACACTTTTTCAGAGCGACTCTTTCCGGCCGCACTAGCGCTGCAGGCTTGGGCCGCGCTGCTTTGCCTTCCACGGCAACAGAGCGCTACAGCGCGTGGCAGCCTCAGGCAGAGCGCCTTTTAAGGGCCGTGCCAGCGGCCTAAGGGCGCCGGAGCAGCGACCTTCAGGCGCCAGGAGATGCGCGCCAGTTTTTTTTTGGATTTTTTTTTTTTTTTTGCCTTGCACTTGTTGTTTGGGCTGCACTGTGCTGTACCACCCACGGCCTCAGCGCCTTGATGTCACCCTGGGTGCAAACAACAACTTGCACCCGGTCCGCCCCGATCTTGCTCCCGCCGAGGCCACCCGCCAGTGCGAAATTCCCAACCTGCCTATTCCTGGCGTCTCCGAGACACCCAGAGAACAAAGTACTCCGTATAGAAGAATGCTGCACACGCACTTTGCGCTCTTCATGTCCACACAGCTCGTCACCGCTTCAGCCATGGCCCCCCAGATTTGTGCATGGAAGATACATATGGAGGCCTATCAGTGAAGAGTGCTCCGTAACATGCAAGTCCAGCTGGCAAGCTGAGAGAACGACAAATATAGCTCGTCATTTAGCCGCGTAGTCTTGGGCCTTGCAGCCATCATATGGCACCAGTGTCTAGTTCACGGGACTTGAGGTCAGCCCCTTACTGTCATGGCTCCAGATCCCAAACACTGTTGGAGCGAGAACAGCATGAGGCTTAGCGGACACCCCGGCTTCCGTGGGAAATGCACATACAGCGAACGATAAGGAGTGCAACCATCCCGAAGTCGCCATTGTCCATCTCGCCCAGGCATTGCCACACCGTTGCCGCCGATCTGACCGGCCGTGAGAAGCCATCCCGCCTACTCCGGCTCCACCGGTGCAAGGGAGGCCGAGGTCTCCAGCCTTACATGTTACAGGTGGACACTGTCGGTCTTGGTTCAGAGCCGGCCAGTATTTGCCTCAAGGCTCGTATCAGGAGCACGGGTGAAGAAATCTCTCCTAAAAACTCTAATCGGGTCTATCGCTGTTAGGGGTAAAGGCTGTGCCGTACCTGTCGCCCTAAGAGGAAAATAAGAAAAGAACATGGAAGGGAAAAAGAAAACCTGGAGAAAGAGAAAAGGAAACACGGCCGCATGTCTCCCCCTGTTCCATAATGAGACTCGTGCCTGAATTCCACATTCGTTCTCCAGCAGACGTAGCCGCGTATTACAAGTCAAGTACCCTCTTCCCCGAGCGGCCTGGCATTATTCTGCCTCAGGTTGTGGACCTTGATAGCAGTGTTGCCTCAAGCCCGAAATGTTTTCACTCACTTACAAAGCGTTGATTGGTCGGGGACTTGCAGAACTCCGACTCTTTATGAATGCTGCGACGAATAGAAAATCTCAACTTGTAATTATCGGTGAGATAGACAACACACCGTAGTATATAATATGGCTTTGCCCCGGTTCAGTTGCACGATACCCGCCATCTCACAGTCTCCATTGGTTGCATCTCACCAAACATCGGAAGGCAAATATGGATGCCTTGATACCTAGGAAAAGGAGGGCGGAGAAGGGCTAAGGACCGTGGCTGATAACCTGCTCGGCATTATCACAATCTGGTTTGATCTGATTGGGCCGCTATCCAACGCCACTCTGGGAATCTCACACATTCTGAGGGAGTTGGCGAGAATAGCTATAGATGCATGGGTCAATCCTATGCCACCAAAATATTCTCACAAGCAAGGCTTTGATTATTTGCAACATGAGAGTAATAATGAGCAAACATGGCCCTCGCTGTACGGACAGTAGTAAGTAATACCTCGGTAGTAAGACGATGACAGAAAGCTAGGGGCTAGAGTGGATAGGCCGCACATTCAGAATTGATGGTGATATAAATGCAGTAGCAGCAGTTGACGTATGCTGCATGGCATGGCGTAACAACGACATCGCAATACGCATGTGATAAATAATAAAGGCAACACAGGTCTGCCAATGTGATGCCAAAATTGCAGCAACGAAGTATGAGTCCATGCCATAAGCTCATCACAATTATTCGCAGAACGGACATGTGCGTCACACAAAGGTCAAGGGGGTATTCGCGTCGTTTTGGTCATTTTTTGAAGTTCTTCATTCCGTTGCCATTTGCTAAAGCGTTTCCGGTTCCCATGAAATGCTACACCGAGCATGAAAAGCGTCCCAACTAAGGCTTTATGTACCTCGTATCATCCTCTTCACTCATGGTCCCATTTTCTTCCTTTCAGACCAACCAGGCGCCAAATCTCAATGCTTTAACTTTCAAACATGGTGGTAAATTTACTCGCCGATGGCACGGGCTGCGCAATTGTCAGTGTCTCTTGTTCTCTTTCAAAGCGCGCACAAGGGGAATGGGTTGGTGAGTCGTACTGTAGATCTTCATCTTGCTATGAGTGATGACCGGCTTGATCATGCCCTTCTCCTCGAGGTCGCGGATGCACTGGCGGGCGAGGGAGCCGTTGATCTTCATTCGGTCGACCAGGACGGCGACGGTGACGAGGCGGTAAGACTGGACATCCTTGTAGAGCTTCTCGGAGATGGTCTTGTCGAGCAGGACGGCGTGCTGGGCCTTGTCCTTGACCTTGCCCTTGGACCACTTCTTCTTTTGCTTCTTTGCTCCAGCTGCAGGCGCCTGTAAATTTTAAAAGATCAGCATCTGCATAGCGACGTCCATTTCATCATGGTCGGCGGCGTCGGTGGTGGTGGCATACCATTTTGTCTGTGATGTGCTTGGCTTGTCGACGGAGGAGTGGTGGAGGAATTGGAATTTTTGGCGACGACTTAGAGTAGCCCTCCCGCTTCAACGGTTTGCCCACTTCCGAATTCACCAGGGCAGCCGAGCCCTAACCGAACGTGGGTGCAGGGTACGTACCTAACTTTTCGCGCCATCTGATTCGCCCGATGCACACACCACCAAAATTTCCCTTCCACGCCGACCAAGCCCACCTTTAACCTCTTGAAAAATCACATCTCGACAATCCGCAATACTAACCGCAGTCCCGCCCAGCACCGGAATTTTCGACTGCAAATAGCCCAAGATGTCTGACGGTGGTGAAATCGAGATCGAGAACTCTGTCGTTACCGACGCCCTCCCCAAGGATATTGTCAAGGAGGTTGGCAACGTCAAGCTGTTCAACAAGTGGGACTACGATGTCGAGGTCCGCGACATCTCTCTGACGTACGTTCGAAATCGCGAGATTGGACAAGATTGAAATTTTTTTCGCCAAAACATTGGAGGAAGTTCTTTTGTGCTGATGGATTGATCAAATAGCGACTACATTTCCCTGCGAAACCCCGTCTACGTCACCCACTCTGCTGGCCGATATGCCGTCAAGCGATTCCGCAAGGCCAACTGCCCCATCATTGAGCGGTTGACCAACTCGCTCATGATGCACGGCCGCAACAACGGCAAGAAGCTGATGGCTGTCCGCATCGTCGCTCACGCCTTCGAGATCGTACGTATTTTGACGCGACCCTGAGAGAGAGAGAGAGAGAGAGACAGAGAGGAGGAATACGTCTTTGCCAAAGGCAGACGAAAGGCAGTTCAAAATTCTTGCTAACACCAATTCCTCACTTCAGATTCACCTCATGACCGACCAGAACCCCATCCAGGTTGCCGTTGACGCCATTGTCAACTGCGGTCCCCGTGAAGACTCTACCCGAATTGGCTCTGCCGGTACCGTCCGTCGTCAGGCCGTCGATGTCTCCCCCCTGAGGAGAGTCAACCAGGCCATTGCCCTGCTCACCACCGGTGCCCGCGAGGCTGCTTTCCGCAACGTCAAGTCCATTGCTGAGTGCTTGGCTGAGGAGCTGATCAACGCCGCCAAGGGCAGCAGCAACTCATACGCTATCAAGAAGAAGGACGAGTTGGAGCGTGTCGCCAAGAGCAACCGATAAAGGTTGTGCGGTGGGTTACCTGGCTGGATGGAGTGTGGCTTTTGGCGCGGATCAGGCATTTTTCAGAATTGCATTTTGCGTTCGGGTCTGGGAACGCGGACATGGATTTATCTCAGGTGGCTCCTAGAGTCTGAATAAAAAGCTGGGCTCAAAAAGGGGCTGTTATGAATCATGCCTTTTGTGTCTCTAATTTACCATATTTTTCTTATTTGTGATTATAAGAGAGAGACCCAAACAAAAGTGCAACATGGAGCGTCAAATAAGGAAAAAAAAGTTATTACTTCGTTACGTGCCAGGCTTCTTTTAATCTTGAACTATACTCTCTGTCTCAATGCCATAGGTGATGTTCTTGATGAAGACCATGTGCGATTCTACTTGTTTCCCTCCACCATTCGGTTGCTGGCCGTGGTGCTCAGATCTGGATATCCTTTTGGCCAATGTCTAGACGCAGAAACATTCCAACGTGGGGAATGCCTTCTTCATACCACCTCCCCATGCCCTCGTCAATTTCAAACCCCCATTTCGCCCATGCCTTGGCAACTTGCTCCTGTGCGTGGACGCAAACGAGACCTCCCCATTGCGGCGCCTGAGCCTCTGTCGACGCTCCTAACTGCTCAAGCCCCAGCTCTCTGATACTGGGGTCAAAGAAGGACGGGTTGGCCTTGATCCAGTCGAGTGCACTCTTGACAAGCTGACCTGCAAAGCGGTAACCTCGATAGTCCTTTACAACTGCCAATCTTCCCAGCTTAATGTACGGTTCCTTGCCGTCATGGAATGTCGTCGGTCGATCTTGAACAAATGGCCTAGATGACGGGCCATCGTTGTTGCTTGCATCATCCTCTTCGCCTTTCAAAATTCCGTTCCAGTAATCTCCACCGGGCTTTGGATGAGGATCATGTGGGAAGGGAACCATGCGAACAGTTCCCACTGGAGTGCTTCGAGTAGAACTCTTGCGTGGCCGCACGACGTTTCCTTCCTCATTCCGAATCTCGGGCACCTCTGTCTTGTTGACGCTGACGTAAATGACCCAGTGACAAGATCGTGCATCATCGACATCGAACTCGTTTTCCTGGGGAACGCCTTGTTCCTTCACGAAGACTTCCTCGCGAACCTCCATGGCATCGAGGAACGTCCGAGGGATTGTTGAGGGAAGCGTGTCTCGAGGAACGCCAAGCTGGAAGCCATCGAGCTTGCTAGGCTCGAGAAGGCTGACGAAAGGGGTTCCCATAATTGCTTCCTTTCCCGTGGACGACGAGAGGCGATTTGGTGTTCTGTTCTTGTTTGGTGGGGCGAAGACTATATATGCGGCATGCGCATTTATTGTGTAAAGTAGGCTTTGCAGCTGGTGACACCCTCGTCTTTGAATGGAGAAGAAAAAAATTATAGAGAAGAAATACAGGTGGCCAAGTCTTTATGAGGTTGCGGGTCTATGTAGAGGAAACTTTTCGCCATTCATGGTGTGCGAAATGCACGTGGCCTTTGTATTGTTTTGAGTCATACTGCAAGCCGAACATCAAACATCCATTTGTATGAGTGAATGCTGCTGCGAGTGGCAGTCTAGACATTAAGGTTAGTAGGTTTTAAATAGGGCGCATTGCTACTGCACAGGGCGCAGAGACATGAATGGATGGATGTCCAGTGCCACTAGCTGCATTGAGATAATGCACCTTTCCATTCTAACATGCTGCATTCTCGTCGAATAGTTGTATTCTGCTTTCAAGTTATAAGGTCATTGAAGCTACAAGAGCTCGAAATTCACCTCTACAGCTCGTCCCATTTCATATATCATTTTAGGTCGGAATTGATGTGGCAGCCCTTCTTTAACAGAGTTTATGCAGTCAGAAGGATTGATGTGGGTAGCACCAAATGTGGGTGTGACTCCGTACAGAATACTACAGTGCACGGCACCTATATTATTGATGCTCGATATTGTATGAACAGGAACATCAGGTAGGTCTGATTTGGATTTAGCATCAAACTCACACTGTTTTTATAAACATTAAACATTTAGGAACTCGAGACTGTCTATCGGAAAGCAGAGTCATGGACGCTAGTATTGGCTGCCGACCTTTTACATAGCCCAACACTCAGTTGGAAGACAGCATGTCAGAGAAACTTGATGAAAAATGAGACATAGGTACAGAGCTTCTATATTCCGTTGAGGTGTATCCTGATGAAGAGTTTCTCAATATAATTCATAGACGATAGTGATTACAACATGATGTATTGGTGCCCGTGCTTGGTTCAATCTACCGGTAGTGTCATCGCTATTAGATTCCCCAAGCCTAAGCATGCCATCCGCCCCAATACAGGTTGGTTTGCATCAATATCTACCAAATCTCCTTGGCAATCTATTCTCGCCTGGCTATTCTATCGGTACTGACGCTATTTACAGTACAATTGTGTATTTTTACTTTGATTCACGAGCCAGGCTCTTCAACTGTGCTTTGAGATTTCGAAGCCATATTGACGACTACACATATCGCCTGCATGAAAGTGTGCAGGCATATATAGAAAAAGCCTGCATAAGATACGCAGGTAGGCAGGACGTTTGAGACACATATAAGCAACGTCAAAGTATCAATGATACCTCTTATGACTAGAAATCAATATCCCATACGTTCATAGACTCATGCTCGTCTACCATGGTATTGCTATTGTTAGAGTCTCGGGTAGCATGGCTGCCAAATATGAAACAAGAAACATTTCTCAGCAGACGGTCTGAGCACACCCGGCTCGATCAATTACACGTACTCCGTACTGTAGTATGTACCTGTACTCCGTAATGGCGCATTGTACATAATCGATAAGCGACGGGTTTGATTGCCAACATGGGTCAGGGGTAACAGATCAAGAGATCTACGGAGCACGGAGTGGCCTCGAGTATTACGGGTACAGAAGGGGAGACTCGAATTCCCGGCAAGGTGGCTCGATGGAGATGAAACCCCCAAACGCCCAGGAGATCGGCCTGATGATGGATGAGAACAATTGAAGTTGGCAGATGGGTATGATACGGGTACTAACAACCACGTGTGGTGGGCGTCAAAGCTCCATGATGGCTTGTACCCGACTGTTTTACCTTGGGAAACTGTTTAAATTCATCTCCTAAGTATGAGCCATAGGCAGTATATGTACTTACATGTACCCGTAGGCATGTTACAGTGGCTGGCAGAAGCAGTTATCAAATACATATACATACATGGATCCATCGAGAGCGAGACAGAGATTGAGCCCATTGATGCCGTTGTGACATCGCCTCCTGCGTCGTGCAGCGCCGGCGTGTGATGGCGAGACACTTTGCCTAAAAATACAGGGCACTGCCTATTTGGTCCGACTCGTCGCACAGGCCACCTCATTGCACCGCTTTGGGACAGGAGGCGACAAGCGGTTCGCTCAAGGTTGGGCTGCAGCAGTGCGTTCATCGTGGTGAGTGGTTACATGCGCGTCCTGTCCAGGTGGATGAAGCAGGTACAAAACCGTCCCCTGGCAGCTAACCCCTGCCGGCGGCCTTTAGAGGCTTCGACTCCCTCTCCACTGGCCACGACCCCGTACAAGCTCCCCCCGTACAGGGAGCCCACCGCTGATTCCTAGCGGCCAGTGTAGCGGGGCTGCAGCACTAAAACGCCCGACGGTTGGTACCGGGTATTATAGCGTGCGGCCTGTTGAGGAGAGACCAGCCCGACTTTGATGCTGCTGATTTCAGAGACACGATATCGCGGGCCAGAAATTTCCCCTCGCTGCATCTGTCATGTAATTTTTTTTTTTTCTTGTTTGAGATTTTGTGTCACAGTTTCTTTTTTTTTTTTTTTTTTGGGCGAGCCTTGGGAAGCACCGTGCATCTTGGCATTGCAATAGACAACTCGGCATGTTGATCAACTTTCGGCGGATGCTTTAATTGCGCTATCGGATCGCTATCTCTTCCCGCCGGTGTGCATAATTTGGTCGTGTTTGCTCAGGGGTTCTCGAACGGCCAGCCGTCAGCCAACCGGCGTTTTGCAAACGATCTTCACACATCGTAAGTCTTGCAGAAAAAAAAAAACTCTATCGATTTTGAATTCTTTTCTTCTGCTTGAGTTCGCGCCCGCTAGCCAGAGAACCTTGTCAGCGACTAAGAAATAACAGCCTAGGCGTCACGATATATCTGCACCACCGCGTTCGAGGTTGGAGCTTGATGCGTTCGCAACTTCCATCCATCAGCGCATTACTTCGTCAAGCCTTGCCAATCAGCAAGCCGCTGCCTACGACGAGATAATAGTCGCTTTTGCCTGGCCCAATCGAACAGTTATCTCGCCAGAGGCCGACATCCTGAGCTTCAATGCCCTGGCAGCCTCTCCCCCGGATCGCCTTCGCCGTCGCGACCTACCCTTTCACAGCCGCGAGCCCGGCCGATCTCCCGCTCGAAATTGGCGATGAGCTCTACATAATCGAAGAGACGCCAGACGGCAACTGGCTGCGCGGCTACCTCGTGGCGCCCCCCAGTTTGCTGGCTGGTCTGACATCAGTCAAGGGACAGACGTTGGAAGCTCGCGTCTTTAGTGGCATCTTCCCGAGAAGCTGCGTAGAGGTTCGAGAGCTGCTTGGCGAAACGGACGAAAGACACGATGAAGATTTTGCGAGCGACAGCGGCATCGACGATCGCCCGGGTAGCGATTCCGCTAAAAGTGGCATAGAGTCAAAAGGCCAGGACAGGACGACGACGGATTCGAGCCAGTGGAAGAAGACTTTGCGAGATCTCACGGGCGACGCGGTCAAGAACCTCTCAGTCCCGGTTCGCAGAGACCCCAATGTGCCTCGACCCCCAGCACCTGTTCCGATGCTCAAGATTGGAGATGAGACGCCGACCTCGGTAGATGAACCCCTAGTTGACGAAATCGCGTCGTGCCTGCGAGAGTGGCACTCCAAATACCTGCATGAGCTGCTTCTCTCGCGACAGTATGCAAAGCTCGAAAAATTATCTCAACTCGTAAACTCTTTGAACCTCCACCGTCAGCAGTTTCTCTACAATGTTCTTACAGCGCACGAATACGAGCGACTGCGGGAGAAGACGGTCTGGGATCTCGTCACGGTCAACAAACTATGTGGTGGTGAGGTGGTTGTGCGTGATCCGGCGGCTCGCGGTAGAGTTCTCACGGCGGATGACTCTGTTGTCGATGTCACCAAGCTCCAATCGGTTATGAGCTTGCTGGATGAGCCTCCCCAAACCACGATCGAGCTGGCGAGTTTAAATCACATCTTGCTAGACGTCAAGGGCTTTGCTGGAAGCTCCACCGAGGAGACAACAATTGTGGCTTACCTTGTCAGCAAACCACAATATGCAAAGGGATCCAACCTTTCTGAGTGTTTCAGCATTGAGATCCCCGCCGGCGGCTCAATCAGCGGTCTTGCTCAAAACGCGAGCACCAAGACTCTGTTCACAGATCTCTCTGCCCATGACATTGGAGATGCGCCGTCCGCCGACTCCGAGCTGTACCTTGTTGTGAAGGTGTTGGGATCACAACACATCTTTATCCCCCAACCGTTATCTCGGTCCGGCACCGACAGCAGCTTTACGAGAGAAAACGTAAAAACCCCGCCAGCAAGCTCAGGAAAGGCTTCTAGGAGAAGCATGATGTGGGGGAGCAAAAGTTCACGAACCGCCTTTTCTCGAGGGAACGCAGTGACCAAAATGGATTCCGTTTCCGAGTCGCAGGAGGGGAGACCTTCTACTACTCGCCTGGATAGCCAAGACGGGAGCAGCCATCCACCAAGCACTGCCGGATCCAAAAGTACTTCGGCGGCAAGTCTTCATGAAACAGGACAGATTGTTGAGCGTACCGTTGGCGTCGGAGTTTTGAAGCTCAACTCCATCATGAAGCAGACAGAAGAGGTTGAACAGGTTGTCAACATCTGGTCGCCGTCGCTTGGCTACTCCCAGACTGACAGGGAAGCTGCCGAAGAGTTTGATCCCTTGATTCGGGAGCTGATTACTAGCACCTCCGGTCAATATGAAAAGTCGAGGAGCGGTGAGCGACTACAGGTCTCTCTTAGGAAATTCCATCATCCGGATGCAGATGGGCTGATCAAGGCTACGCCTACCATCTTGTCTGGTGTATCAAAGACGAGTAGAATCGGGTTTGCTGCCGCACCAACGAAGTCAAGATCAGATATATATCTCACGCTCAACATTGCCGCCTTGGCAAAGCAACATCTCATTTCAAGATTCGCGGGTAGCGCAATTAACCTACCCAGCACAGTCAGCGGAGCGAACTTGCAACTTACGCTGGAGATCCGCCAGTCCTCCGGTGAACGATTCGAGAGATGCATCTTCACATCTTCCAATACCGAGGCTCTAACCACGTTCAAATCTTGTGCTGTGGAAAGGGGCGAGGCTTGGAACCAGACGCTCCGCTTGTCGCTGCAACCAAGCGACGTAATGAACGCTCACGTGGTCATGTTCTTGTCGGATATGCCTAACCCGCCATTTGCTGTTGCTCATATGCCTCTGTGGGAGGGCCAAGCCTTTATTCGCGACGGACCCCATGGACTCTTGCTCTATAAAATAGACGAGTTCACCTCCACTGCGCAGGCAGGCCCCTCGGGCAAAGGCGGATATCTCTCCACCCCCTGGGCACCACGAGGTAAAGATGGGTCAGTCGAGGTCACTGGGCCGCTTGCCGTGATGCTGGTTGATACCTATCTCTGCAGCACAAAGTTTTCTCAGGACAGAGTTATCCTCGGGCTTCTCAAATGGAAAGATTTGCCAAAGGACGAAATCCCCGCCATTTTGAGACAAATTATGTTTGTCTCAGAGATTGAGGTCGTGAAGCTCCTCAGCGATGTGCTTGATGGGCTCTTTGGAATTCTTGTGGAGCACTCTGGGAATGATGAATACGAAGACTTAGTGTTTACGGCTATGGTTAGAGTGCTTGGAATCGTACACGATCGACGATTCAATCTTGGTCCCTTGGTTGACAATTACGTGGAAACCCAGTTCAACTATCCCTTTGCTACCCCTTGTCTGATACGATCTTTCACCCGGCTACTCAAACGTCCCACGGAACCCGAGACAGCTCGCAAATTGCGGGCGACTTTCAAAGTCGTGAGACACATATTGAAATTCATCACGCAATCCCGAGGGCAGCAAAAGGTAAAGGAAGCGGGAATAGGGATCAAGTCCTCTACTCAGGGATTCACTAGGAGCCTTCGAAGCATTTTCAAAGCTCTTGATGCGATGATGCGAAACTCGGCACCGGCACTCGTTGGCAGCCAGACGTTGGCGGTGCAGCATTTCCACACTTGGTTGCCAGAGCTGACGGGTCTCTTGACGACAGAAGAGATCCTGCACATTGCCATTGATTTCATGGACTCGTGCAAGGAGGTGAAGGGCAAGCTTATCATCTACAAGCTGTGCCTTATCATCAACTATTCTAAGCTGGACATATTTGCTCATCCGGAGCAGAAGTCTGCCCTAAGTGCCAACACTGTGCGATGGATCTCTCCTCACTGGGGTCATACTGAAGAGGTCAATGATCAGTGGCGAGAGCAGATTCGACTGTGTTGTTCTATCCTCTCCAGCCAGATTGACCATCTGGGTCCGGAAATCCCTGATCATATCCCTAATATTGTCGACTCTTATTTAGCCATTCTCGCCTCCCCACAGAAACCTAGAAACAAGCTCTCTCTTTTGTTTCCTTCATCATATCCCTTCCCTACTAAGCCAATAGCTGAAGAAATATCCTTTGACGAATCCCTGGCCGAATTGTCCGCGGTTCTTTCTGCCCTGGCAAACTCTCCCTCAGGCATGCAGCTCGAGTTGGCTTCTGAAGACGACTTGGCAACCCTTCTGGAGAATATACTCAAAGTGCAAATGAGTATTTTGACCGGCGAAGCGTTTCCAAATGGGTGGCTAAGTGTGCTAATTTATCATCACAAGTCGACGATGAGAATCTTGCAGTACCTGGCTAGTATTCTTCTGGAATCTTGTCTACCCGATCCTGATGAAGCAGAATCATTCAACACCGAGCTCTGGAAGTTGTTCTTCACAACGCTGCTGAAACTTGTGGGAAGCTCCTCACTTGCTCTGGAGACGTTCCCCGAGCAGAAGAGAAGAGCAGTGTGGAAGATTGCCGGCGATGTGCGGGAACACGGAGCTGATCTTTTGCGAAGAATGTGGGAAGCTATCGGCTGGGAAACCACGTCAGAAGAGCATGATAAATACGGACTCAGCAATATCGGCGGATACCAAGTACAATACGTCCCAACTCTGGTTGGCCCTATTGTAGAGCTCTGTTTGAGTGTCCATGAAGGTCTCCGCAGAATGGCGGTTGAGGTTCTACAGACTATGATTGTGAGCGAGTGGACTTTGAGTGAGGACCTGTCTGTGATTCAGACAGAACTCATTGATTCATTGGACACCTACTTCAAATCGAATCCCCTCACAGAAAGCATCCTCCAAAAACTCTTCATCTCAGAGCTGCTTGAACGATTCCGACCCCTTTCAGAGGTTGCGGAAGAACCTCTCTACGCAGCTGTGCGTGAGCTTGTTGGTACTTTGGACGAGTTCCTCGATTTACTAGTTGCTGTGCACAGTGGTGGTGATGGTAGCGGTGAAGCATCTAACATCATAAACCGACTCCGACTCATGGAGTTCCTGCGCGACATGCAGAAGGAGGATATCTTCATTCGCTATGTCCATCAGCTGGCGAAGTTGCAGGCCGAGTCTAGGAATCACACAGAGGCTGGTCTGGCGCTCCGCCTCCATGCGGACCTCTATGAATGGGACCCGATTGGGCATGTTCCGGCGTTGACTGATCCACAGTTTCCAGCGCAGTCTCCATTTGAGCGTAAAGAGAGGATCTATTTCGAGATGATCAAGCATTTCGAGGACGGAGAATCGTGGAGCAACGCCCTGACTGCATACAAGGAGCTCCAGGTTCAGTACGAAACCAATGTGTACGATTTTGCCAAGCTCGCCAGAACTGGGAGAGCAATCGCAACGATATACGAGAGCATTTCAAAGAGTGAAAAAATTACACCAAAGTACTACAGAGTGGCCTTCAAGGGACTTGGATTTCCTACTTCTGTGCGAGACAAGGAGTTTGTCTATGAAGGATCTCCATCTGAACGCGCTTCGGCCTTTACAGACCGCATGCAAGAGCAATACCCATCGGCTCAGATCATCACTGGCGGTGACGTTGATGAGATGGAAGGCCAGTTTTTGGTCGTTTCGGCTCTTACGCCACACCGAGACCTCTCGCATCAAGTATACCAAAGAGTTCGGGTGCCGCATATAGTCCGGGACTTTTTACTGTCTTCCCATCCTCAAGTCTTCTCCGTGACCACCAAGAGGAACACTTCTGGATCAGTGCAGGAACATTGTGCTGAGAAATTAGTCTTCACGACGGCGGAGCCTTTCCCTACACTTCTACGCCGGAGCGAGATTCTCGAAGTTCACGAAGTCAGGCTCAATGCCCAGGAGACCGCCTTGGAACGCATTTCTAGGAAGACGCAGGAGATGACTCTACTGGAACGCCGATTAGCTGACGGCGATGAATTGGTTGCTCAACAGCTAATCGAAGCTGTCAACATATCTGTTAGTCCAGCATCTGAGAATAGCGTTGTGCAGTACCGCAAACTGCTCCCCGAACCATCGAGCGGAGAAGAGGGCTCGGATGGGGGCGATGACGAGGAAGAGGATGACGAGGTTGAACTGGACCCTCAAGAAACCGCAATTAAGATGACCCTGGTAGATCATGCTATGATGCTCAAGAGATGCTTGACCCTCTTTTCTCGGAGCAAGAATGAAGCCATTTCCCGGAGATATTCGGAGCTCCAAGGTTGTAAGTAACATCCTTTACTTTTCCATGTGTATGACTTGCGTTGCAAAGGTAGACAACTGACACCGAGTTAGATTTTGAGGCAACCTTTGCACCAGAGATTGCTCTATTCGCGCCCCGGCAGCCAGTCCTACAGCCAGTTTCAACACCGTCCCCTACTTGGAGAGGGTCAACACCCGGTGGCGAGAAGGGCCCACAGTGGACGAGCATTGCTGTTCCGGTGAATGGAGTGAAGGCTGAGGAGGCGACTGTCATTCGACAGATCACGCCTCGGCAGCGCGGTGCGCGCCTGAGTTTCTTGGGAGGCCGAAAGAAAGAGCTAGACGGCAGCGAGGCTACTGATCAGGCCAACGGTAATCCAGGTGAGATGAAGGCACATGCACGCGGCCTCAGCAAGGACAACGCTCCCCATAACCTGTCCCAAACTCAGGGCATGGATAATGCCCATCAAGACACTCATAGAGAGAAGCGAGGCGGCTCAGTCGGCAGGGTGAGCTTGGATGCGCTCACCAAAGATCGACCGTCGATGGATGAGCCTGAGACAAAGAATAAAAAGAGCGTGAGGAAGAGGTTCAGCTTGCTTAAGCTTGGCATGAAGCATCACAAAGCTGGAACTGCAATGGGAAGCCTAGACGAGGAACAGTAAACCACGGGGTTCCTGCACTGGATATTGATCATACATATTACTCGCACATACTCGCACATACACACACATACAAACATACACGGATTGCCGCCGACAACACGACGGTGACGACGGAGCTACATGAGTGAGCTCGACGAATGCTGGAGGGCAGCGCCCATGCGACCAGCTTTCAATGTCTCGCTTTTCATCTAGAAGACAAGCAAACAAATGCAACATACAAACACGAATAAACATACACAAAGGCGGGTGGCAACCGTGACGGAATACATACAAGGGCTGTGCAGGATCTCTCTCTCTATATCTCTTTTTTCGCAACTGTTTATATCACCCCGGGGAGGGAAAAGTACTCGGCTCGGGGATATTGTCGATACCTCTCGTCGTTGGCCACACTTGCTTTCTCTTTTTGCTTTGTTTTTTCCCAAACTTCAAAAGAGAAAGGGCATCTGGATTTTTGCCGCACTCTCTCGTTGCCTGGCTGTATACACACACATACATCTCTTTGATTCCGCCCTCCGTCCTTGTTTTTTTCCTATATACCTCTTTTCTCTATTTCATGGCCGGGTTGTTCTGGATACCACTTTGGCCACACTGCGCATAGGCCGCCGCTTTTCCTTTCCTCAAAAATATCGTGTTTCTTTTTCTCCTCGCTGTCTGTTGTTTCTGTCCTCTCATATATCTCGGCACTGCTTCTTTTGTTTTTATTGCGAGGGCTTGGCTGCATTGATGAAGTGGCTTTGCTTGTTTTCTACATGTCCTTTGTGTGTTACTAGTTTCCTTTTTCTTTTCTCTTACTTTTGATGATATCTTGTCTGTATGTTGCTGTCGATAAACTCGCTCGTCTTTTTCTCTGTTACGTGTTTGTATCCGGTGAGAAGAGGGGGCATATAAATGTTTTCCGCGAAAAAAGTGTAGACACTTCGCGTGTATTAAATTATAATTTCATCCTTTGTATCAGATTCAATTTGATATCTGCTGGAGTGCGTTGCGACCGTGACCTGACCCTGCCTACCTAGAGTAATTCTATATACAGATGTTTCGCTAATATCATCCCGAGTTGACCTTTGATACCAAATAAATAGCATGTGAGAGAAAGCAAAAGAACAAGAAGAAAAAACAGCCTCATCTAGACCACTTAGACATATTCGCAAGTGACCGTATCGTACCGCTGATCTACATGTCATGGTTAGCCAGCTATATAAAGAGAGCAAGAAAGGGGAAGCACATACTGTTGTATAAGAGCGTATACGTAGTCGAGGCGGAGAGATAGACAGCCTCGATCTTGCAGCTGAGTTCATAGTACATCTGTCCGTCTTTGCCCTGGCGACGGTTGAGCAGATGCTCGGGAATGTGGCTGACGTCGGCCTCAACGTGGGCCAGGACTTGCACATTGGCGTTCCTATCAATGGGGGCTTCTTCGGACGACTGGTCACAATAGATGGTCATGCGCATCTTTCGGATACGCCCGTGTGCCACAAGGCCTGTCCAGACAAAGGACGTGATGTAAGGCTCGTTCTCGGAGACGGCATCGCCCTTTTTTCGTTTGCGTTAGCTCGCATCACTGAAGGAGGCATAGGGGAATAGCATACCTTGCGAATGAACCACTCCATGGCATTTACCTTGTAATAGCCTTCCATGCCGCTCCAGCTCTTCTTGTCTGAAATATGGCCATGAACACGTTCGTCGTATTTGGTCCGCCACTCCGTGCCGTAGTGCTTCCTTGCCTTGCGGTTCTGCACCTTGACCATGGTGAGAGTATCGGGCGCGCTGTTGGCAAGTCCCTTCATGACGGCGCCCTGTACGACGGCTTGCCAGGCATTTGGAGGCTGCATGATCTGGATGGACTTGTCGACTGCGTTTCTGAGGCGCTCCTTGAGATAGTTGGAGGCACCGAAGCCGCCGACCAGGAGCACGGCGCGGATTGGCACGTTGCTAACGGTGATCTGGTCCTTGACAAGCTTGATGACTTCTAAGACGACGGGTTCGAATATCGTATTCAAATCAGAAGCCTTGAGAGCATATCGCCCACGAGTGATTCCAAGGGCCTTGTTGTTGGATAGGCCACCGACTGGGATTGTATATGTCTCATCGGGCTGAGCGGCAAGGGTAAACTGACGCTTGACTTTCTTTTCGAATACCTCCATGGCCTCAGCGAGGACCTCCTCGTCAAAGCCTTCTTCCTTGCCTAGCTTTGCCTTGAGAAACTTGGCAAAGCGCATGTTGAGGAAGGTTGAGCCACACAGGGCACCAGAGCCAGGAGCAGCCTCCTGGACCTGGAGAATGGGCTTCAGGCCAGTGATGGTGTAGGAAATGAGATCGACAGTGCCGCCACCTGCATCGACGACGACAACGGTGTCGCCAATCTTGAGGCCGTGGGGATCCAATCCATGCAGGGCATAGATGGCTGCGGCTTCGGGTTCGGAGACGAGATGGATGAGAGTTTTGGACGAGCCAGGTGCCAATGGCAGGGACTGAACGGCCCTTTGGCAGGCTCTCTTGGTCTTGTCCTTGGCAAGATCGCTCCAAATAGCTGGTACGGTGATGATGAATTCCAGAGGAGTGCTTTTGACGACGCTCTCACCAAGCTTCTCGCGCAGAGTATAAAGGAGATGCTCGGTAAGGGCAGTCAGATAATCAGTGACAAGCTTATCAGCATCTCTGCCTCCGCGAGCACCATCACTGGCAACGGCCTGACCAATGTTTTTCAAGGATGGATCCAAGTCGCTGTTGGCATATTGTCAGCTTACGGCTCATACAAAGAAATAGAAGTGGAAGTAGATTTGAGAAAGGTGATGGTGACAACTTACAGCTTGAACCACTCAATAACCTCTTCTTGAGGAGCGGTAATGGGGATAGAAAACCCCCATTGAACTTCATCCTTGGCATAGCGAAGCTTGGTAGGCACCTTGTCCGAAGACTCACCCTCGCGGGTCGTCTTGTTGATGGGCCAAGTGGTGATTGCCGTCCGCCTGTCTGGCCGCTGGGTCTCTGCCCACGCGACACCAGAGTAGGTGGTGCCAAAGTCAATGCCCACGATGATCTTGCGATCAGTGATGGAGAGCTTATCAAAATCCATCTTGAGAGCGCTAGACAGGGAATGGATGAGTGGGTGGAGAAGAAGTAGAAGTAGAGAGGAATAGATCCTGAGGAGGATGTGGACGAAGAGGAGAGTTCAAAGAAGGAGCTTGGCTTGCGGTTGTCTATATCTATATGTGCCCTGTCAGGCCGAGCTAGCAGGCGATTGGAGAGCCAAGGCGTTTGCCAACGACAAATGGCAGAAGATAAACGGCCAAGGACTCACTCGTAGGCTTCGTGGCACACAGGGAACAAAGAATGCAGCATATAAGTGAATTGGAGGAAACAGAAGGAATACGTTCCCCGGACAGGCTTCTTCAGAGGTGCAGCTGACCACTTGTCGCAGCCGCGGAGAGACACAGAGAGGCAATGATTGTATGTGTATGTCGATGCATGCCAGAGTTAAGCGCTCAACTGCTTCACCTCAGCAATATATGATGCAGGTTGATAGATAGCAAACGGCAGCCCACGCCCAAACACCTACAGAAGCCCGAGCGCGTGCTGCCTTGAGCCTCTAGACGGCATTTCAGCTGGGTGGGGCTGATGCCTGGCAGGTCTCGTCATTGTAGCCGGTCGGTAGCAGTACTTGGACTCTGCAGGGCGTCAACACATGTACCAATACCAATACAGTTGAGCAGAAAGTGAGGCGGAAATCTGCCTTGTTTCGAAGCACAGAGTTTGGTGGTGAGGGGAAGATACCAGACGATGGATTCAAGGGAGATGGGGGGCGTGCTTCTAGAAGAGCGGGGGGTTACAGTGGTCGTTGGCGGTCGGATGGCGCCGCTCAGCGTGGCCGTTCACTGGACGAGCGCTGCAGCCTCCGGAGTAGCGCCTGCAGCGGCTGGCGTGGAGGGATTTAGTGGATTGAGCTTGAGCTCTAACTGGAGCTTGAGCTATAACTACCTTCTGGGTACTTGGACTACTCGTGCTCCATAAATTCCGTCAATATTGGCCGTGCCGTTTAAGATCAGTCGATAGGGCATAACGACTGCTTTTGGACACCGCTGAGTCGTATGGATGGGGGCTGCAAAGTGGACTGAAGGCATGATGGACGCGGTGATGGAGTTGAAAGTTGTCTGGCTGATGGTAGCAAGTCTTTTACGGCTGAAATACGAAACATGGAGCACAGTTGCTGCGTCTCGGAGAGTGACGGCGTGATCTTGATAAGGCCCTGTGGCGCAATGTGGCTGGTACAGTGCACATTCAGGCACGGCCTGTTCTATATTAAATTGACTTTCAACTTCATCCTGTTATTGACACGCATGTGCTGCCAACAGTACCTGGGTTACCAGTTTGGAAAATCGCCGAAGCCTCAAAGTTTCATTCTTTGACAGATCTAAAAACGTGAATACGGCGTAATCTCGGCCGCCGATGTTCCTAAAAAAGAAAAAAAAGAAGAACTTAACTCTAAGCCATCCTCTATTGTGTTTTCTTGGTACTCCAGAGTTTCTCGGCGGAATAGAGAGATAGCCAAAAGTTGGCTGTTATTGATGCTTATATATAACATAAAATCGGAAAGACTCCGCTATATTAATGGGCGAGCACGTGGTGGCCAGGGACATTTCAGCTATGAGTCAAGCGGCCAATATGAGATGGAGGAATGTCACTGTGCAAGGCGCTAGAGCTCGTATGAAATTAGCACACATACCTACAGACAACTGTAACAGAGTTTGAAGGAAATTGTGATGAAACTCTGAATCAACACGATCCCCTCCCCTCTCGAAATGGGCGTATCAAGTTGGGAATATACCATTAACCGGTACGGCCACCGTGCTGTCGAGCTTCTCGCGGCCGAATGGCACCTCGGCTTCACGGCGTTTGGCGGACCGCCGGTTCATTTTAAGATTGTTAAGAAACCTAAATGTTAGAGAGTTCGCGGAAGCTCAACTAACGCGAATCCAGTGGCATGACAAGTTTGTTACCAAATTGAAGTGGATTGATGAGCAACTAGTAAGTTCGTATCCTGTTCCTCTAGAAATTAACCATCAGGCTTATCCGATTATCCAATTCTAGTATCAAGAGCTCTTTGGCATTGCTCAGGCACTATGCGGTCCGGGAAGCACCAAGATGCTATACTGCATCAACTTGATCCATGATGGATTCTTCGGTGCAGTCTTCGGCTTTCTCATATGGAGGTAAGGACGCATAGGGGTCAATCGGTAACAAACCATGCAACTCACCTTGATAGTCTCCCCGGAGCGCTGGGCATGTTTGGTCTTGCCATCGGTGTTTCCAACATCGGATCGGCTCTTCCCCGTGCTGTTTATGCCCTCTTATCAGGACTTAATGCGGCTACTGTCGGCATCATTGCCCTGGCAGCTGTGCAGCTTTCAAAGAGCACTGTCACGGATAATGTCACTAGGGCTTTGGTGTTTCTCAGCAGTGCTGCTGGCATGCTGTACAACGCCCTTTGGTATTTCCCCTTGCTCATGTTTCTCAGCGGTGTCGCTGCAGTTGTGCATGACTACCGCTGGCTGCATAAGCCTATGAAGGCGACGGTGGCCTTGCTAAGCTGGAGGAAGAGAGGCACAACTGCTATCGAAGAGGGTACTGCGAGTCCAAGAACAGGAGTAGAGCTTGATACCCTCAAAGGCAAGGAGCCTATGCAAGCTATACAGAGTTCATCTTCAGCTGGGCCTTCATCGAGAGCCGCCATCTCGAGTCATGTTCAACATGAGGATCGGCTGAGCGAACAAAGGCTCTCTGGGGCTGAATCTGAGCCTAGAGTCATCCCGCAAGAATATCGCTTGAATTTTTCTTGGAAGGTCGGGACCGCCATTATAGCAGCCTTTTTTGCGACCTTTATTGCTACTATGGTCTTGCGGAGCGTTTTAAATAGCCCTCCTCTCTTGTTCAGCTTGTTTGCCAACCTGTATCTCGCAGGTACAATCATCTTTGGCGGTGGACCAGTTGTCATCCCGTTGCTCAGAGAATACGTCGTTGCCGAGGGGTGGGTCAGCCCGCGAGACTTTCTGATCGGACTTGCACTTGCTCAGGCGTTTCCGGGTCCCAACTTCAACTTTGCTGTATTTCTGGGAACTCTAGCTGCCTCCAATAGTGGCAGCTCGTCGACTGCTGGGGCGGTCATCGCCTTTGTTGGCATCTTTTTCCCGGGCATCGCCCTCGTCCACGGCACAATGGGCGTTTGGAGCTCGCTGCGGAATAGACGATGGGTCAAGTCCGGGTTGAGGGGTGTGAATGCCGGCGCTGTTGGGCTGATTTATACAGCCGTCTATCGAATCTGGCAGGTTGGGTATCTTGATGAAGGGTTCCAGTCTGGACGAAGCCTGGGTGACGATCCATGGTGGGTTGTGGTTACAGCCACGGCATATGTTGGGGGCAGATATTATGGAGTTTCAGCGCCTGTAGCCATCGTTCTGGGAGCTATCATGGGGTTGATTCGATATGGCGTCGTATCTGGCCGAGGCTGATATTGTTGCAAAATGTACAATCTGTTGGAGCTTTGATGCCTGTGTGTACGGTGTGCTGAACCGACTTTGATGCACTGTATCAGCCACAGATGGCGGCACACGCCAGGTACATGTACGCCATGGCGTTGCTAGCAACCACTCACATGTAAAGTAAACACCTTGATTGAGTTCTGTTGAGTACTCTAATTAGTCTTTGCTTATTCCCTAAATCTTAAATCAAGTCTTCAAGAGCCAACGTTATTTTAAAATGGCCCGGCTTACTGAAGGTGAACTTGTGCAGACTGGTCACAGGTACACAGAGCAACAGCGCATGTACGAATACCTCAAATTCATCTGAGTGAAGCCGGGACAATATCGGCCTCCCGCGTCCGAAACGGGCCGCGGATGGGCTCCATGTCCCCTCTTTCTTCCACGGCGAGCTACTGTGAGGCTGAATTCCACTAGTCACTTCTCGCCCTGCATCCTGGGATCATGGATCATGAAGGAGGGGGCGTGCAAGTTGAGCGATATTGAATGGCCCTGTGCTGTGCTGTGCTTTGCTGTTGCAGTTGGCAGGCGTTCCAGTTAGCATGTATGTACGAGTACCAGGCATACTGGTGACATGCGCCATGGAGGGGAAGACGGACCTGGCTCTGGCTGCCTTGCTTCATTCAGCCCGGGGCTGTGAAGCGTGTAGTAGAATCACTGGATAGCGAGCTGCAAGCGCCACCATCAAGCGCAGGCCAGAGGGAAGATCTAGCATTGGATCTTGAGCTCTAGAAATACTACTTTTTTGTTTGTTTGTTTTTGCATCTGAAAGCCCTTTGTCTCTGCCAGAGTTAGGCGCTGTCGATTTCATCCCATCTTTAATGCATTCCTAGATAGCGTGCATTACACCTCTCTGCATCGCACGGGCCGCCATGTCTCCCGACAAAGGACAAGGAACAATCCCTCTCGACGACATGCGAAGCCGAGCATCTAATGGCCATGCGGTCCTCCGCAAGGAGAGAAAACCGACCAAATCTGGCGACAAGGACGAGGTCGAAGAGAAGAACAAGGACGGCAAGAAAGAGATGGACCAGAATGACGACAAATCTAGAAGCAGCCAGGAACAGCAAGACGACGCACCTGTTGAAGTAGACCTCCTTGACTTTTCAGACGAAATCACCGAGCCTATCGACCCAGAGCTTGTCCCTGCCAGGAAGTACACCTTGAGCGTGCCAGCTCCTTTTCTCGATGACACCAACTCTGACGACGGCTTTGACTTGACCAATATTCCCGGTTCAATATATGCATCAGCAGAGAGCTTTGATAGTATGGAGAGCGAAAGTTTCACACCGCGGCGACGCCTCTCCATCGGGCAGCGCGACGAGCTCCGAGATCAGGCCCAGCTCAGGCAGCTCCAAGACTCCATCGCCAGACTGACGGCCGAAAAAGAGAGCGCCGAAAGAGAGGCTGGCAGGGCGATGCAGCAGATACAAGATTTGAAACATTTGCTCAACTCTGACATGGAGGAGATTGCCAAGGACGCGGACTCCCTTGGCCAAGAGCTGAGCAGGCTCAAAGAGGAGAATCGCCTATTGCGAGAGGAATTAAACGATGCGCAGTCGCACATCTTTAGTCTCCAGCCATATCGCAAGGACCTTACGCCAGAGGAAGTAGGACGGGTAAGTGATTGATTGATACAACAAGACCTTCAACATCCCCCCCCCCCTTTACTTTGACAGCTGCTAACGCAATTTGTCTCTGTCTATAGCAATACGACGACCTCATTGAACAAGTCCAAGATTGGGTTCAGAAATTCATGGAACCCTGGTTGGATGACTACGAGGCAGGGATCGAGGCTCTTGCTACCAGCGTTAGGAAGCAGTCTGGAGAAGCGTCCAAGTTTAAGAAGGCTCTGCACAAGCATCCAGATTTAGTCCACGCCTGCCTGTTTCCCGAGACGGATGAAGATATCATTGCCGGCATTATTATGCGATTTCTCAACGATCACATCTTCCAAAAGGTCCTTTACGGCTCTGCTCAGAACTACACCGAGATGGTGAGCTTTATCGAGACGCAGATGCAGACTTCGGTCGAGCCAAAGAGAGGTGAGGCGCTTGCGAATCCCAGAGACACAAAGACGGACCCAAGCTAACAACGATGGCCTGGAAACAGACTTGTTTGCAGTTCGCACATGGACTGCCGAAAGCTACAGCGCCTTGATGAGTGCGCCGCAGTTTAAATCGGTGCGCACGCGGCGCAGCAGGGACCTGACGCTGGATCTTGCAGATATCCTTCGCATTTTCTGCAAAAAAGACAAGTTCCAGTGGTTTTGCCAGAATATGGAGGAGAACTGCGTCAAGCCCGCCATGGCCCTCTACGAAAAGATCCAGGTATCTACGCACCACTTCTATCTCGACATCCAGCCGTACATCTCGTGGAGCGGCTCTCGGTTTGCCCTCTCGCCAGAGTTTGTGGAAAACGTCGACAAGCTTGACTGCCGAAACATTCTACAGAGCAGGAAGGCCTTCAACATGGCCAAGCTTGATCCTCGACCTTCAAAGAAGGATCTCTACCTGGATCTATTCAACGTGTGCACTGTTGTCCCAGCTCTGTACATCCGCCAGATTGGGCAGCGTGATGCCATCAAGGCCCCGTCGATCGTACGCAAGCAGCAGATGCTGGTGGCCTGGGGCCCTGAGGACAAGAGGGACAAGTTTGTAGAAGACGGCGACCCGTCACTTGTCGCTTACCTCTGCTTCCCAAAGTCACGGAAGAAAGGAGAAGGGTGGCTGGGTTGACTATCTAGTACCTACGAGTACTATCTACTGGGTGGTAGCAGTAGTACGAGTACAAGCGAGTAGCTCTATCGTATGTGAGCACAACAGGGATTTGCGGTTTGGTTCTATGGGATTGGAGAACTCGAGCCACATGCATGATGTGAAACCACGCATCATGTATGGGGGAGCATGAGAGTGGGCGTTTACAAGGCTTTCGGACTCTCTCTTTATTTTTGGCTACATTACATGTACGTGCTAGTTTATACTTGATTTGCCGCATGTCTTGCATCTGGCAGTTTATTGATAGGACGAGAGCAGAGCCACGTATGTGATCTGTTCTGGATATAGTAGATTGTCCTCCTTCCCACTCGACTTCGTTTCACCACGCAGTCATCGTGCTTGCAGCTTGGCTCGTACTCTTGCAGGCAGGGCCACGTTGAATGGCGTTAGCTTTTCCCCTCGCGCAAATCATATGATTGCCGACCGCCCTGCGATGTCTTTACCGATGGTCGGACGGGCTGCTTCTCCTCCTCTTCTTCCTTTGGGGGGTGAGAAGTGACAAGTGCTTGTATGCACACGCCTTGACCCTTGTAAGGCACACTCCTCGTCCTTAGCCAAGTACTGTACATGTACACGACATGACCTCAGTCCGAAAGCTTATGGACTGCACTAACCGCTAGCGCACTTACAGCGTGCTGTAGGCTGAATGCTCCCGCTGGCAGCCTGCTACAGCGCTATGACAACCGCTAGACCGAAGCTCTGGGGCTCGTCTGCCTCCGCTGTCCATCGCGAGGCGGCTGCCAACCTCAGCTCAGGCAGGTTTGTTCCCGTATAGCTCGAGGTACCTGTGTCCATGTCTCCTGCAACCAGCCTTTGTTCCCTTCCTTTTTCCCTCTTCAACGTAAAATAATACTTCTTCAACCATCTTCTGCTTTGAGCGTTGCATCATTAACCATATCTCACACCAAATCGATTCTGCGTTATCGTTGGCCTAGTCACACACACAATTGCATCGCGCCCATCACCCCTCCCCTGCATATGTCCGCGGTATAAGTTGGAAGCTGGACCAGGGGGTGGCCGCAATCACACTCACACCTTCGCGACAAGCATGTTTAGGTCCATCAAGAGAAAGACTGAGGCTGCTCTTCGCAGACGAAAGACCAACAAGTCTATCGACCAGATAACCCCCGTTGACGTTGACTGGCCCATTCAGAGCGATTCATATCCGCCGTCAACTTCCACGGAAGATCGCACCGCGACTAATACAACCGAGCCGGAAGAGGAACTGACGCCTGCTGAACAAGCGCTGCAGTTTCGATTCAAGCAAGACGATACGAGTGTTCTTCATACACCCGCGCTTGTTGAAGAAGTGCCTGCAGAAGATTCCGTGGACGAGGTTGATGTTGCGGAACAGCTTGGGCTAGGCTCATATACAACTAAGTACGTTCCGTTTGTAGAAACATCAGCCATGCGGAGCAACATGTTTGTCCATTCTGCCAATTCGCACTACGGCATGGTTAACCCTGCCATCATGGGCGGCTTTGGAGACGACGACGACGACTCGATATGGCTGGTGGATGACGAGGAGACTGAGGAAGAAACTGAAGAGGCAACAACGACAGTCAAGAGAGGAGAGGGTGAAGATGAGGACGAGGAGGAAGACGATGTAGAAAAGGAGGGGCTCGAAGAAGAGGAAGAGGAAGATGAGCCAGCTGTCGCTTTACCACCAACGAATCAGCCTCCCCCAGTGTCAACTGTACCTGAACCAGCTTCAACGGCCAGCCCGGACACCGGGTTCAGATATCGCATTAATCTTGCCTTATTTGACGATGACGAGTTTGCAGCCCCGCCAAAAGAGACAGTCACAGTTTTTGTGGACGAGGACGGAAACGAGGACGAGGACGACATTCTAAATCCACCGTCGCCTAGCATCGATTCAGCGGAGCTTTTGAGCGCCGTAAACGAATTCCGACGCCCGGGCAGTAGCCAAGACGAGATTGCTGCGTCCAATGGCTCCTCTACTCCTGCTACAAGTAACCCGTACGTCGATCTTCTTGAGCAGCAAGACTCGGCCATGACGGTGGCATATCAGCGCCGTTTGGACCTGTCTGGTAGACGTGGAGATGATGAAGCTGATGATTTCAGGTAGGCTTCCCGGTATTCTGCCCCTTTCGACTGCCCGTATGCCTGGTTCTTTTTGCATCACAGATGAATAGAATAGCGGATGGGCTTTCCCGCCAACAGCTTTGGTTGGCTTGTATTATTCGTTGTTTCTTTTCTTGTTTGGGCTCTTGCACAATCGCCCCCTTCGCATGACGTTTTCAATCACTGGCGTGGTTTGGTTTTCACGGATCTGTTTTTGTTGGGATATTTTACTTAAATATGGCTTGAATTAGCTTCGGACAACGATATCAAAGAGACCCCGGGACAGCTACTGTCCTAGTTACGCACCAGCGTGTACAGTCGGATCATGGCAGCGGTGATCGCGAATGCTCAATATGTACTGATACCAAGGAAGACATTCTCTTCCCCCGGTTTTCTCCAACAGCGTCTTGCCTACATCCCCCTACGGCATGTCTCGAGTGCTTGGAGAGGTCTATCCGGTCTGATCTGACAAGCAAGATCTGGACAGACATCAGATGTCCTGAGTGCCGTGAATTTTTAGATTATACAGACATCCAGCGCTACGCTGATGAAGAGACATTCAAAAGGTGCATACTCCAATGTCATTTACTTCCCCCCCTTTTGACAATCAAGTACACATCGCCTGACGCTTGTGGTTAGATACGAGACGCTTGCTCTCCGGGCTGCTATGGCTGAAGCTGAAAATTTCTTTTGGTGCACATCTGGCTGCGGTTCGGGTCAGATACACGAGTCTGGCCAAGATCAACCCATAGTAATATGCCTTCACTGCACCCATCGATCCTGTTTCCATCACAACGTCGCATGGCACCAGGGATTGACATGCGACGAGTACGATCAGCTGCTTGCTGACCCAGACAATTTCCGCTCCAAGCTTGAAATCGACAACGAAGCATGGGCAGCTGCGCAGGAGGCACAGCTCGAAGCCGACAGAGCCATGGCACAGGGCCTGCTGGAAGAAGAGAGGAGGGTTAGAGAGATGAGAGAAATGAGAGAACGTGAAGAGAGGGAGAGGACGAGGAAAGCCATAGAGCTGGCGAGGCAAATCGCGGCGAGGAGGAAGGCTGAAGAGGATATGAGCAGGGAAACCGTCGGGAGAACAACAAAACCTTGCCCCGGGTGTGGATGGGCAATTGAAAAGAACGACGGATGGTATGTTGCTACTGATTTTACGCTTCTATGTTTGTTCACCTAGAAAGAGAGATTGCTAACGGTTTCCTTAGTTCGCATATGACTTGTAAGTGGTACCCTTTGCTTTTCTCATTGATTTCCTTGACTTTTGCTCGTTTATTCTGCTCCAATTCCTATGGTGGGTACTTACAATACACACTCTCTTTTTGTATCAAGCCTCTCTTTGATCCTCGATCTCCCCTCCCAACCTCCTACAACAAAAAAATCACCGAGAAATCGCTAAACAAAGAGTGCAACAGGTATCAAATGCCGCCACGAGTTCTGCTGGGGCTGCGGCAACATCTGGAACGACAGCCATAACATCTACTGCACAGGATAAAAAAAGCTTCGGTATACCCTCGTATTTTTAAACTGACCCGTGTTTGTATTTTCCTATAGGCGTCAAGTGCAAGCACCAGTTTTGCTACGAGTGCGGTGCGGACCATAAGCAGATCCTTGAGAAGGACAATACTGTTCATAAGGAAGACTGTAAATTCCATCCGAGCCAGTTAGAAGATTCAGCGGAGTCGGAGGTGAGAGACAATGACGACGACGACGGGGATGATACTGAGGAGGGCGATTTTGACGAGGGAGATTTTGAAGACGAAGAGGATGAGGATGAGGAGGTTATTGTTATTAGGGGTAGTATTAGGCGTTTTAAATAACTTTGGGTATAGCGATGGAATTTGTATATATCATACTCCCCCCTAAAGCTCATACGCCATGTTACTTGATTGGTCTCAAAAAAGATTCAAGGGTTGGTTAGAAATATAATCAATTTGCGTAATCAAAAGAAAACTGGCATCAATCGATGTTGACGCCTCGAAAATGCGCTTCTCAGACAAGACCCTAGTCATACACACATCTCACGTATATAGTATATAGCAAATAGCAAACACCCCCGCCTTCAAATAACCTATATTGTTGACGCAAAAGAATCAGATTCAAAGAGTAGTCAGTTCCTCCAGCCTTCTCTCCAGCTCAGGCACCTGTCTCAACTTCATCTCCAGCTCCTCCCTCTCGTCCTCCAACCTCAGCCGTCTCTCGGCATCGAGCTTCGTAAAGACGTAGTTTCCCTGCCCGTCAAATTGCAGGATATGCGTGTGGTATTTCCACAAACTGCGACGATGACTGACCGTCAAGAGCGTAATGTTGAGAGACTTTGCGTTTTCATACATGACCTTTTCGGTTTCAAGCGTCACGCTGCTTGTGCACTCGTCAAGGATAGCGTACTGCGGCCGGTGGTAAAACAGGCGCGCCATGGCAACACGCTGCTGGAGGCCGCCGGAAAGAACATCGCGCCACTCGGCTTCGGCATCCCAGCCTTCAGGATAGAGCTCAACGAGATGTTCCAGGCCAAGGGTGGTGAGGATCGAGAGAAGGTCGGAGTCGTTGACGCCCTTTGAGCGCATCTGACGTAGAGAGTCGGGGTAGATGATTTGCTGGCGAAGGGAACCGCGGGACAGGTATGGGCGTTGAGGGAGGTAGAAGATGGAGGTGAAGGGGGGCTTGTAGACGGTTCCTCCGTAGACGGGCCAAAGACCTCCGAGAATGCGGAACAGGGATGATTTGCCGCAGCCGTTAGGGCCAACGACGAGGAGATGGTCGCCATGTGAGAGGGAGAAGGAGAGCGCCTTGACGAGAACGTCGCCATTGGGTGAGATGATGGGTCTGTAATGAATTTGTTAGCGTTCAGGTATTTAAAAGATGGGGGAGGACATTGAGACTTACACGTCCTCGAATTTGATATAGTCTTTGCTTTCGTGGACGGTACCGCGGCCTTTGAGAACTGCCTCATTGTCCTCTGTACCAGAAGAAGAGACGAGCTTCTTCTCAAAGTGGCCCATCTGGATGTCATCCATGACGTTGAGCAAGGTGGCAACTCGGGAAGTATATCCAGCCAGCTCCATGATTTCTCTGTAAGAGAACATGATTCTGCCAAAGGCGTCAGATGCGGAGAGAAGCATTCGGCGATTGGTCACAAAGGCCTCAGTCCTATCTCCCATGTTCATGACGAGCTGTCCGGGAAGCTTAACAAAGACGGGGACACTGCAAAGTAGCAGGCCCAGAGCGCCCCAAAAGTATTTGATAACGAAATCTTCCATGAAGCCGTGGTAGAAGCGTCGTCGAAGGATGTAGTTTACATGCTTGATGAGCGTAAAGTAACCCTTATCCAAAGTATCCTTCTCGGCGATATGGCCGCCATAGAGGGCGATTTCTTCGCTGTAGTCGATCAAGCGGGAGTGCTGGAATCGGAATTCTCCCTCCAGGCGGGCCTCATCGGCGACGTATTTGCCAAAGGGTGGCGTTAAGACACGCATCAGGTTTGCCGAGAGCTGAACTAATAAGGACATGAAAATGACGCCTTCGCTTCCAACGCTTTTAGATAATGCATATGTGTAAATGGTCTGGCGGAGAAAAATAGTTAGTCGTTTCGAATGCTCTTTTTTAGATCAGGGGGAAAGAGAGAGACGAGGATAACAAACCATATCGAGTGCTGGTTTGGCAAGGTTGCTATACAGCTCTGCCAGACTGTTGGAGAACTTTGATACATCGACAGCGATAAGCTGGTCTGGATTCTTTATACGATCATCAAGGGCCGAGATGCCGTAAAAAGTCAATTTGGACAAGTATTTGTCGTGGATGTGTTGTGTCAGCCTCGTTCGATATTGCAGAGACAGCTCAGCTTGGTGGTAGGAAAGCTGCACAAGTAGCTGGGTTAGCAGTGCCTTTTGGGTAGATAAAAGGATGTTATTACCATGGAGTTTGTAAATGTGGCGGGCACGGCAATTAGCATCCACCAGACGATACGCTTCAAGAATTCCTTGCCATTGCCTTTGACCAGGGCCTTGACAATGGCGCCGTCCATCTCGGCCACACGAACGCTAATCAAGGTCCTCAGAACCAAGAAGAAGCTGTGACTAGCCAACATCCTAGCCTCTTTGCTCTTCCAGCCAGGTACCACGATCTTACTCAGGCGCATCAGGGACCTAAAGAACTCGCGATTCAAGGCAACCTTCTTTCTAGGTGTTTCCTCAGAGCCGGCAGTGACAGTGCCCTGGCGAGCGGCCCGCTGAGCGGCCTCACGCGCAGAGGCGGCCTTTTGCTCCGAGATTGCATGGCGAATGCGGTTGGCGAGAGCGACGAAGAGGGAGATCCAGATGGCACGCGAGATGCGCGTTCGGTGCTTGACATACAACCGAGTGAGGTTGGTGATGATGCCGCGAATGGTGCGGTCCTTGGACAGGGCGAGTTTCGACTGCCAGGCCATGGCTTCAAGCGCTGTCTCTGTCTCTGCCTCTGTTCTATTCAATGCCTGGCTAGGGGAAGCTCGTGCCCAGCTTGTCACCTATCGTCGATGGCACGGCGCATTGGTTGGCCTCGAATCGCCGCGGCTGGACTCGGTTATCGCGGGCGAGCGCTCACGGCGATTGAGCTGCGGTCGCTCTACGGAAGAGATGGCAGCTGGATTAAACCTAAAACGATGTACACCGTGAGGATATTCGTGAGTGTTTGCGGTCGTTTCTTCCACCAGAGCAGCTGCTGGCTGGTGGTGATGTCGGATGGTGATGACATCAAAATACCAAATGGCAGAGCTGCTGGAAATAACGATAAGGCCTGAGAGTGGAGATGCGTCCACTGGCCTCGGCCTGGCATGAGCATGCGGCGCGGCTTCCCCAGACTCCAGCGCCACAGCCTCCAGGGAAAGCCCCGGCATGTGATTGTTAGCATCAGCCACAAGAGAGATGACAACACCAGCCACGCTCGTGGGGTTTGTAACTTTTTTTTTTCTTTTTCGTCTTCTGCCGGCTTTATCGCGGGGTGGCGAGTGCTTGTGATGACTTGCGCTTTCCTTTCCTTCATAAACCAACAACACAACAACACAATACCTCGTTGCGTGTGACTTGTGTCTCCAGCAAATACCGCAAAAATGTCTGACGACGGGCTCTCAATATACGATGAGATCGAAATCGAAGATATGACCTTCGACGAGGTTCTTCAAACATACTTCTATCCGTGTCCCTGCGGCGATCGTTTCCAGATCGCTCTCGATGACCTGCGCGACGAGCAGGATATTGCTGTGTGCCCCAGCTGTAGCTTGATGATTAGAGTTATTTTCGACCTTGTGGGATATTCCAAGGCCTTTCTGAAGAAGAGCGCCTCGCTAACGTAGCATCAGGACGACTTACCCAAGCCTCCTCCTACTGGCAACACTGGTGGCCAGATACCCGTCGCTGCTTAAAGCCATCACTATATCTAAGCTTCTCTGGGTAGAGACTTGACATTTTCGCCGAATACATCGAGATACTGCGCTGATTAGGACCGCATAGCGTCCACGGCGTCTCAGCGGCCGTTTTCAAGAGGCTTCTCAGATTGATCCTTCTAAAAGTCGAACGTGTTAATAGACCCGACGAGAAGACGATGATGTACCAGCGACAGACCAAAGTCATCCCAAGCATCTATGCTACTGACGCAAAAATATGCGTACCTTGGGAGTAGCACTCTCTGGGGCGAAGACTCAGTCGCTTAAAGACACAGGCTCCAGGAATATTATGAAGAATTCAAGCTCGTGTGGGGGACAGTTGATGAAGACACTGCCGAGGCGTCGGCAATGGAGAATGGACCTATGAAGGACAACCATCTCACTCAAATGCCGCCAACATAACAAACCAAGATACCAAGGGTGTATTACATATTCACCTAAATTCCATGAATGCAAACTACAACTCATGACAACATACTGATCCATATCAATCACTCGAATCATCGCGAATCAAGAGTCTCTCAGCAGAGCTGATGTCTGGCTCGGTGTTGCATATCCATGCGTGAAATTGTTGATTACAATTATTCTATTATCAGTTATAAACTCCTGTCCAGTTGAAGGAGGGTGGACTCCATGGTCCGTGGTATCTTGTTGGTTTTCTTAAACGCCCGTGTCCTACCTGGGACACATTCTATACGTGGCGCGCACATCGTCCAGCGTCATTATTCATAACAGCCTTTCTTGCCTCCGTCTATAACATGATCAAACCCATGATGCAGAACCCTATTAGCCCAGCCATGGAGCTCTGCATCTGCTGCGGAATAGCACCACCAGTTACGTGGCTGGTGGGCGTCGTGGTATTCTGTGACTTTGTAGGTACTACACTGCTAGCCAATGTCGCTTCATCAATGTTAGCAAGAGGAATTTCAGTCCGAGGAAATGGTGGTATCTTACATGTCGCATTTGGAAAGTTCGAAGGCCGTGTGACACCGATGGTAGAAGCAGAAGCATCGGAAGAGCTAGCCTCAGTCGTTGCCGCATCAGCATCCGTCCGTGATGCCTGTGTTACGGATGCTGAAACAACGGGGATAGTGGCATCCTCCGCACTCGAAAACCCGCTCTCAGTCCCAATGGAGATGTGCTGCGCCGTTGATGTATCGAGGACAGTTGCGACGCTGTTTGCCGCTGCGGTTGCTGCAGCGATGGCAAGGACGAACAACTTGGCTGTATGCATTGCTGTTGGATGCTTTTTCGGAATCGAGAAGCCGAATCTTGGCGACAGATGTATACAAGATTGCGGAGAATTCTACTTGTGATAGCTGTGGGTATGCGAAAGACAGCACCAGGCTGAGGGCAAAGAAATGCAAGGGCGACGACGACTATAACGCCAACAGAGCCATATACCACGAGGGCGAAGCGACTTGTCGAATTGAGCAATGGTGGACAAGAAGCGACTGCTACTCGAGCTCTTTTAACCAAAGAAAACGGGACGAGGGATCGCGCATCGTGGAGAGACGACCTCTTCTTGTTTTGTTGCGGACCAAGGCGACATATACCTTGTGTATGCACAGGTATTGCGACAAGGAGCTACGACTAATTACTCCCAGACCCGCGAATTGCGACCCAGCGAGGCTCCAGTCAGTCCCCCAAAGTGGCTTGGTTTAGCTGCTTAATGTCGCAGGGGCAAGGATGGCTTCATGCTAGTTGCGCGTCGACGACCCATCGTCGATCCATCCAGAAGGAGAGCATGGACGAATAGCGTTCAAGGCCTTGTCATAATGAGCTGGACAACAAATAAGGACGCAGGAGGCTACGAGATATCTCATTTCGTTGCGTCATAAACCCGATGGAGCAGGACAAAAGATCGACTTGCCTCAGCATTAGTGCCGAAGCGGCGTTGCAACAGCTACGAACACTCCAAGTATACCGCCACGCGACGAATGTCAATTGTCGGACAAGCGAGCCACGTTCTGGAGGTGCCAAGTTCTGCGATAACTGATCCTACCGTTGCTCGCACTAGTAGCAGCATATCACGGACACACCAGGCCTTCTGCTACTGTTGCTAGTACCAACAGGCGGTATGAGCGAATCTGTCCATGCTGCATGCGGATCTCACCTAGGGGAAGAAGAAAAAAAGAATGAGAAAAAACTAACTAATGTTATCTACAGGGCGATCCACATCTGGAGGCGCTTGGATTAAGCCCCTGAACCGGCAAAAGGAACCAGCCTCTTGCGGGCCTTGGGAATTGCAACCACTTCGCTTGCGAGGCCAGGCCATGCCAGGCGGCGAAATTTTCCTGAGAGCTAGCTGGAGTCAATGCGAAATACTTAGCCCATGGACATGTTTCTTTCTTTTCCTTAGCCTCGTCTGCCTTTCTCGCGCCAAAACCGGCGGACCCATGGCGCCAGGGATACTGAGAACGGCTTAGACGGGTGATGGGCTCCAATTCCCTAGGCGGGCCAGGGCCTCTCAGACAGTTCAATTTGCAGGAGTAGCTATCACATCAAAATGCTGCGCTGGCTACTGTACCACGACGTGCGCGGCAGTGGGGCCTTTTGCTGTTCAGTATTACCCAGGTTGCATCGCAACGACTCAAGCGCTTCCGCTCAGAGAGGTTGGGACGACATCTGCTTGTACAGGACAGCAAGTACTCTAGTACGCGTCGGTGTCGACAACCACTGCCCGTGGTCTGAGTAAGAAGATTGTCTATCGGCTGTCTCCGACGCCACAAGAAACGCAGACCGGGCAAATGTCACTGTTTCCCCGATGGGCAATCTTTTAGACAAAGTTTCTCGAAGGACAGCGGAAGCGCGTTCTCGGTGAAGACGACAGGCGTCAGAAGGGGAATGTCAACGTCCACAAAGCAATGGCCACGAGGACAAGGAAAGAGGAGAATTTTTTTGTGGACTTTTGGGCGACATCAGCCGTGCGTTCCCACATTGATCTCTTGAGCCGTTCTTACGCTGAGTACACGTACAAGTACGTACCTGTACCCCAGCCCGCCTGGCGCAAAGGCGCACAACAAGTTGGGAGCATGGGGGTCATTTATTTTAGAGTCGGGTAGTCGTTCTAATCGAGGACTTTGCACGCACAAGCTTCGACTAGGGAACAAGGGGGCAATAAGGGGCGTCGCTAAAGGAACCGAGCCGCGCCTCCTGAGAAGAGGAAGAGCCCACCACCGGCCGATGGCCGACGAACGGCGTTTCGGCGAGAACGGTGGGAAAAGGGCCTGAAGCCGATCCAATAGTTTTTTGGGGGGAGGGAGGTTTCTAGGCTTACCGTCAGTTATTGAGTGCGAGAACGGAGTTGTCGTTGAGTTGAGTTGATTAGTCGAGCTGATGCATGTTGCGTATTTCGTGAGATTTCTCTTCAATGTCCTACGGGGGTAAAATGCACCGCGGCTAGCACAACTGTTTGTAAGCTTAACGTTATTTTAGAAACATGTCTTCCCCATCACAATAGACGCGTGAAACAAAGAAACGCAGACTAGAAACGTGAACCGTGAAACAATTTTATTGTCTCTCTAAACTGTCACTTACAGTCTCTTTCTCTCTAACAATTTTGCTTTTTACTTTATTTCTTTCTTCATGAACAAACAAAAAAATTCCCGAAACAAATTCTCCAAAGCGCGAAACGCTCCTAGAATCAAGCCTCGACGTTCTCGAAGAAGAACGTGGGCTGGCCAGGGACCGCATTCTCGGCAACGGGCACGGATATCTCCACCTCCTTACCGTCTTCCAACTGAACGCCCTTCTTGCCGCCCTCCTCAACCACCAGGACATCGAGGACTGACAGGCCTGAAGTTCGCTTCAGGCCGGCCAGCATCTGGCTCAGCGTCTCCTTCTCATCAAACGCCAGCTTCTGCTCCAAGACAACGGTGGCAGGCTCGCCGGCCTGCAGGCGCTTCTTCAAGCTCTGCACGAAGGGCATAGCCTTCTTCATCTCGCCCATCTTGGCGATGCGGCCGTTTAGAGCCTTGTCATCGACAGACTTGGTCGCGGGATCCCACAGCTCCTTCAGCAGGTCAATGTACTTAGCCTGCCAGGCAGGGAACTTGGCCGCCATGTAGATGGTCAGTTTCTTGGGCTTCTTGGGGTCGAACGTCAGCTCCTTGCCCTTGGCCTTCTTCTTCAGCTGCTGGCCCTCGGCGGAGTTGATGTTGGAAGCAGTGTTTCGGACGTACTCGCGCTTGGCTGACAAGGCGGCGTCGACTGCGGGCACCTCAGGGAATCGGGCATTGTGGATGGTAGAGTCCTTCTTCAGGACCTCCAGCCAAATGTACTCGGACCAGTGGGGGGCGATGACGGCCATCAGCAGGGCCTGCAGCTCAATGTATCTGAAGACCAAGTCCTTGTGCATCTTGATGCCGCCAGCCGCGCAAGCCTCGCGGTAGAAGTCACGGGCACTGGTCAGCTCGTACAGAGCGGCTTTCAGGGCCAGCTTGTAGTTGGTCAGCTTGTACTGCTCGATGGCCTCCTTGGCGCAGGCGTTCAGCTCGTTGTTGAACAGGCCGTCCTGGAAGTTGTTGATCTCGCCAGTGCGCAGCTCATTCTGGTCCTTGACCATCTCCTCGCACCACTCACGCAGGGTGAACAGACGCAGAATGTTGTTGTCGGCAACATCTTCCTCAAAGTTGGCATCGGTGACACCATCACCAGCATCAGCCAGGGCGATACGTGAGGCATCAGCACCGTACTTCTCCACCATGTCCTTCAGGGTCATGAAGTTACCAGTGCTCTTGGCCATTTTTTCACCGTTCAGCATCAAGTGGCCGTTGGCTCGGACACCGCGAGGCCAGTACTCGGGCGGGAAGATGGCCAGGTGGATGTACAGGAAGAAGGTCAAGTGGTTAGGGATCAGATCCTTGCCGGAGCTTCGCAGGTCCAGAGGGTAAAAGTATTCAAACTCTCGTCGCATGCTCTCCAGAGTCTCGCGAGGGATGCCAGAGCTGGCAACCACCTCATCCGACAGGTCGCGGCGGCAGAAGATTGAGTCCCAAACCTCATCAGTCATCTGCTCGGCGCCAATGTTACCAAGGCCCTTGGTGCGGCCGAACAGGTCCTTGTGCAGGTAGTGAGCAACAGTGTAGTAAGCCATGTAGATGGTAGAGTCACTCAGACTCTCAACCAGGAACTGAGGGTCCCAAGGCAGTTTTGATCCCAGACCAAACGATCGAGCACAAGCCCACTGGTTCAGCCAGTTCAGCACGCCCTCAAAGCCATTCTTGGTCTCGAGAGCCCAAGTCTCCAGGCCCTTACCGTCCACGTTGTCAACCCACTTCAGGGCAGTCTCCCTCCAAGACTGCTCGCCGTAGTCCAGGTACCATTGGTCCATCAGCGAGACGATGCAGTCATCGCCAGATCGGCTGACGACCTTGCGCTCGGGCTCTGAGTAGGCAAAGGCCTCGCCAGCCTCGATCAACTGACTCCTGACCTTGGGCTTGGCAATCTCGACCTTCTCGCCCTTGAAATCGCCAACCTTCAGGATACCCTGGTAGAATCCTTCCTTGTAAGCCAGCTCCTTGGCCTCCTCCAGCTGCTTGGTGTCCTTGGGCGACGCAATCTTCAGCTTCTTCACCAGGAAAGGTGCGCACAGGTCGCCATAAGACTGGGTCTCGATGATGGGGAAAATCTCCAGCTCTGCCCACTCCTTCTGGATTCCATAGTAATCAGCCTTCTTAGCCAGTTCGGTCACGGTAGCGAAATCGTCGGGGCTGTCTGACGGGACAGAGGTGACGACACCGGTACCCTTTGTAGGCAGAACAGTCTCCATGGGCAAGACTCGGACACCCTCCTTGTGCAGAGACAGAGGGGCATTGACCAAGGTTCCAACAATGTCGGAACCCAAGATGTCAGCAGCCTTCTCGATGGAACCCTCCTTGGCGAAAATGCCCTGGTAAGCCATGTTGCGAGCAGCTCGCTCAGTGATGACAAAGTAGTTGTTCTCATCAACCTTGAACAGGCCGTAGGTCAACTTGGGGCCGACAAAACAGCAGGTCTGTCCGTACATGGTCTCCGGTCTCAGGGTGGCAGGGACCAGGAAAACATTGGCGCCCTCGGGGATCTTGCCCTTGATGGCCTCAGCAGCCTTGGGAGCCCATTCCAGAACCTTCAGCTTCAAGGCAGTGTACTCCTGAGGGTTGACTGCCTCTCCTTCGGCACGATCGTGGTCCATGCAGGGCTGGCCATCCTTGATAGAGTAGATGGTATATCGCTTGCCAAACTTAATCTTGTTCAGCTCCTTCAGTCGGTTCATCTGCCAGCGCACAAAGGCATCGTAGTAAGGGTTGGCATCGGTTGTAACGAATGATCGTCGCCAATCGATTCTCGCACCGAAGCTTGTCAGATCTCTAATGGCCAGAGGAGGGAAGTACTTCAGCCAGTACTGTGAATCGGCGAACTTGTGAATCTCCTCGGTGGGGATTCCAATGGCCTGCATGATCTGGAACTGGTACTTCATCTTGACCGTCTTCGCATTGGCCTTGCTCTTGTTGGTCGTGAACTTGGTGACATCTTCCTTGGTCTGCTTGGCAGCAGGCTTGGGCTTCTCCTCAACAACAGGCTCCTCCTCCTCCTTATATCCGGAGAAGTCCTCGCCGAACAGCTTGATCTCGTTGACCAGCTTATCCGCACAGGCCTTGATAGGCATACCGGTGCAGTGGAAGCCCATGGGGAACAGCGCGCGCTTGCCCTGCATTCTAGCCGTGCCCGCGGCAAACTCGACCTTGGTGGCTGAGAAGGTGTGGCCAGCGTGGAGGGTGCCGTTCATGTAGGGATAGGCCATAGTGCCGAAGAACTTGGGCTGCTTCTCTCGCAGCTCGGCGGGCGAGATGGAGTGGAAGGGCACTTCGGTTGTCGTTGGGGCATTGGTCTCGAATACGCGGTCCTCTTGCCATTTTTGCTGGTACTTCTTCTCGATGACGATCAGGGAATCGCGCTTCTCAGTCTGGTAGGGGTTAGTAGATAGGATCAAGGCACTAATAGAATTTCAAGGTTCTCTGTGCATACTCCTTTCAATTCCTTGGTCTTGGAGATTGTCAGGGCCTCCAAGGCCTTTGACGCCGAATTCGTCGACATGTTTGCAATTCTTGGTCGCTGACAGAGAAAAAAAAAAAAAGAAGAAAAAACCCTGAGGATCAGAAGAACAGCCCGGGGAGGATTGGCTCTCTTTATGCTTCCTTCCCACAACTCTGCTCCCTTTTGACTCACTTGCGCAGAGAGAACACCGTCGAGTATTTTCTCCGTTGACTCACGGCAAGCAGGATAATTGGCGGGGGTTCAGATTTCCAGGCCGAAAAGCGCACGAGGAGGGGTGAAAAGTGATCGCGGGGCACTTTTTTTCCAAATGGAAATTGTGGCGTCGTTGGTGTGGCGGTGTAGTGGCGGCCGGCTTTTGTAGGCTCTCCTTCACGACTTTTGCTAGTTCCAACGGCGTCATCTACCTATGCTCTGCTATCTCAATTATCTCTGATCTTGCTGGCAGAAGAGTCATCTGTACCGCAGGAATCTCACCTAACAATGTTTCCAACTCTCATCAGACGGCTGGCCCAATCAGCAAAGGAGCCCCTCGCCAAACAGGTTCCCTTGACTATCATAAACAATCCCTACAAGGCTCGAAAAGTATGGCCACCTGACTTCAAAGGGTTGACTCATCAACAACAGCTTCGGTTTGAGAAGAAGTACAAGCGTCGCATTACCCTCGCACACCATTCACCAAGATGGGAGAAGGGCGTCAAGTATGCGCAGCTTATCACAATTGGAGGTCAGTTGGTCCTTTGCAGTGGAATTGACTACATGAGAGACGCATCATAGCTGACTACGAGGGCAGCCGCGTTGGTATGGTTGCTTTTCTATTCTGAATTCGAGTGGTGGGGACGACAGTATAAGCCATCAGAAGAGGTTTGTCACAGAATAACTACACAGATTCGTTTGAGTTCAATGCGCTCACACGGAGCTTCTAGTTGCGGAAACACTACACCAATCTCTTTGGCGTTCTTGATCCTGAGAAGCGATACGAGCGCCGGAAGGACGCCCCAGAAGTAAACCCATCATCGAAAACCCCAGAGTCGAAATAAGCCGTAGGATAATGGAGCTCTCCGATGCGTGTAATATAGTACTTGTATATATATGGCGTTTGGCGTGATACCCGTGTTGGGCAAGGGAGGAGACAAAGAAATGTATGCATATGCTGGCCATAGTTCTATCCGATCCATCTCTTTACATTCCGTGTTATTATCATTATACCCGCCCTGTCCAGGCAAAGTTGCCTCCAATACCCATTCCTGACCCAATCGTGCTCCGTCCCTCGTTTACCGGCCGTTTGGCGACGGTTCCTTGAGCTCTGACGCCAGCGACAATACGATCGAGGCTCGTTTCGATGACGACGCCTCCAATGATCATTTCTGATAATGTTGCGTGTAAAGTTTCAAAGTTGAAGATGAGGTCAAGCTCGCAGACATTTTCAAACAACTTGTCAAGTGCCTCGACATATACTTGTATCAGATCGATCAAAGCGAGAGGCGATTCCGTCGAGGTCGAGATGACGATGAAGTAGAGGGTCGCATAATGGCGGTATGTCACCAGCGAAGGCACATCGCTCTGCTCCTCCGTCGAGCTATGCGACGTGCTGGAGGCTGCGAGCAGTGGAGGCAGAGGCAAGAAGTTGCAAGAACCAGCCGGTCGATTCGACACGAGGGTGAATATCTCGGATATCAGGCGCTGCTGGATGCTCGTGTCCTGTTGACGATGTTGAGTAAGCATACTGTCTCGGTTTGCGCAACGACGTGGTCGCAACTCACCAGCTGGGTGTAGAACTTGGTAAGCCGAGGCTGGCCCTGGTTATTGAAAACCAAGAATGCGCTGATCATGGCCGCGAAACGAGGCTCATCATCGCCCAGAGACCTGTTTCTGTTTGGCGGGATGTTGATGGAAGAGAGTGGCCTGGTGGGGCCGATACAGGTGACGGCGTGCTGAGAGCTCCAAGTGACGTTGCTAAGTGCGTGACTAAGCAAAAGGAACCTCTAGGTACCTCTAAGGAGGAGTGAAAACAGAGGCAATCAAAGTCCCTCTGTGTCCCCGGTCATATTTCGAATGCCGAGCCCCAAGTATGGGGTACATGCTGCGACGAACCTTTCAGTCTCCAATTGGCTTCCAGTCATTCTAAAGATCGAGCTCAAAGCTTCTTCAGCTCTCTCTCTTCTCCTCACGTCCTCCACTTCAGCTAGCCGGCAATTGGCCATCTAGAGAATACATATTATCTCACAACCCATCAAAGCTTTTGAAAGCTCGAATTGCGCAATTGCATACCTCGCATCTCCGATCAAAGTCAAGCAGCATCTTCTTCAACCCCACCACCGAGCACAATGGCATCATCAAGCATCTCAAGACAAGGCTTCAGCCTCCTCGGCCGAGCAATGCGCACTCCACGAGCCGTTCCCGCAAGCTTCCGTCTCATTCCCAGCGTCTCGCGCGCAGTTACTCCTTCGATGTCGTCCCAGCGACGACAATTCTCGGCTCACGCGAGCTTGCGCAAGGGCATCATGCCGGATACCTCCAATCCGGACAAGGCGGCTCCCAAGACCGAGACGACATTTGCCGTTGCCGAGCTCTCTGATGCCGAGTACAACGATCTCTCGGATGAGTACTTGCACGATCTTCTTGAGAAGTTCGAGACTCACCAGGACAATGGCGCCCCGATTGACGTGGAATACTCAGTCAGACTTGTCCCTCAAATGCTCTCCCATGATGCAATTCACTAACCGTCTCCCAACAGTCCGGTGTCATGACCATCACCGTAGTCGGCAAGGGCACCTACGTTATTAACAAGCAGCCTCCGAACAAGCAGATCTGGCTGTCGTCGCCGCTATCCGGTCCCAAACGATACGATTTCTGCGTTGCCAGCGAGGGCCAGGGAGATAAAGAGGGCACAGCATTGGGAACCTGGATATATGCACGCGACAATTCGAGTTTGGACGAGCTTATATTCAATGAAATCGAGGTTGGCCTGTAAGGTCCGTAATATGGTGGGAGGTCTGGCATTGCAACGCGAGGCATGGAGTTTTAAAGGTGTTTGCGCCAGAAAGTTATAATAGAGGTTGAACAGCGAAAGTCGCAAATGATCTATTCCGCTCTGTAATATTACAACAAGAAAAAAATTAAGACAGCAATACTCGTACAATTGTGTTCCACTTCCTTCATATCCGTCTGGTTTTCATCAACTCATGCGCTACCTCTTGATATCTTCGGCCCATACAGTTCTCGCCTCTCGGATGCGTCTCATCCGACAAATTTCATCGGAGACAGAGCCCCATGCTCTTGTTCAGCATTGCAATCGTCATATTATAGTGCTGCATCGCATCCTGCTGCAGCTTTCTTGTGTCGGATCTGGATCTCATTAGCATCCCACCAGGCAACAACTCTGATCTTATTCATCCCAAGACCACCGCTGTGAAAACAAAGATTCAAGAAGACATGAAACCAATCCAAATCAAACTACAAATAAAGTCACTTACTTTTGTTTTGTCTCGTTCAGAGCTCTCTTCCAGGTCCTCAACCCCCACGACCGATCCAGCCGCACCCGGATCAGATTCTTCAAAATCTTGTGCTCCAGTCCTCTCTCTTTAGCCGCTGCCTCCAGGAACCACACCGTCCTCTTGACTCCTTCTCTGTCCAGAGCCGCATCTCGCTCCCGGAACGCCGCCCGGAGCTGGTCCCGCACCACGTACCGCGCCGGCGCCGAGTACTGCACCGCTCGGAGGAGGCCCCGGTAAAGGTGCCGATATGCGTGGGTGATGTCTAGTTTGGGGGCTGTGGCTGTCATGATGTCGGCGTTGAGTTTCTGTGTGCGTGAGTCTTCATGACTCTGCTTTGTATTAAGTTGCGATGAAGGGCCTGGAGTGGTATATAAAATGAAGCAACTTCAACGCTGCTCAGAGTCGGGCGCTGACTTTTACACTGTACGATTTCGATTTTCTGCGCACGGAGAACGCAAACCTATTCCCACCACGATGTGACTTGCGCATTCATCAATTTCCATTACGGTGTGTGAACGATGGAATATGTAATTCATCAAACGCTACTAGTTGTATCGTTGATATAGACTATTATTTAATAGTACCACTACATGGTTCATACCGATACCTTGGTATCTCCTCCATCAGTCTGTTCATTTCAAAGTACGAGCTGTACAAGCCATTACGCCGCTGACCGAAACACACAGCAGTTTGTAATACGTTCTCGGCTACACCTGAATTCTCTTGAGAGTTTTTATTTCTCTTCGCTCTTAGCTATCATTTGCTCGTGCTCCTGCTCCTTCTCCTTCTCAGCACAGATCTAGTCTGTGCAATTCATGTACATCTTATGTACTAAAACCAATGTCCTTTTGCCGGTAAGTAGTCTAGGCCAAGCTGCGTATCCAATGGAGCGAGAAGCATGATACTGTAGCCGCGCTCCGCTGTCTATATGCCCCAAGAAAAAAATGAAAATGAAAAGAGAAAAGTCTATAGAAGGTACTCCAGAAATCGATATGGTAGCTATCTCAATTGTCATTACGACCCTCATCTTCTTGCTGGCCGAGTGGAGTATATCGTCCTTGCCCACTGCTTGGACTACCGGAACGGCCACGATTGACAACTCTCGATAACCATCCGCTAATGCTTCGGTCATCGCCGCCGCTCTGGGACACGGCCTTGCTATCATTGACATCAGGAGGGTCAAGAGACAGCCCAGGAATGGGAGTCGTCGAGCGGAACGGCGTACGCCCTGATCCAATGGGTGATCCACCCCGGATAAGAGATCCAGTTTCCGCATGGATGGACGGAGTGGCCACGGTGCTAGCGTCGCCAAATACAGAATCCATCTCCTCGAGGCGCAAGCCGCAAGTCTCTGGGTAAATGAAGTAAACTAAATAGGATTGGGTTAGCACTTGATCAGGTGTAGGAAAACGTCGTGAAAAGGACAGAGGCTTGTCACTTACCAATAACAAAACTAGCCACACAGAAGAAGGCGTGGAGAAGATACAGACGCCATTTGATCCATTCTTGCAGAATCGGTGTCATTTCACCAACTAGCCAGTTGAAAGCCCAATTCGTAGCAGTCGACAAGCTAGCACCCTTGGATCGAATGCTCAGAGGCAGAATTTCGGGAGGGTAAAGCCAGGGAATTGGTCCCCATGAGTATCCAAAGGCAGCATTATATATCATGACAAACAAGACCACCAACCTGGGAGTCCACTTGATGTCGAGGTAGAGGAAGTAAGAGATGAGAGACAAGGAAATAGCCATGAAAATAGCTCCGGTGAGAAGAATCATTCGACGGCCCCATCGATCAACGAGATACCACGGTGGAATGGTAGAGAGGAAATAAGTGATGCCGTTCAAACCAGTCATGAGGACAGCATCATGGCCAACCCAGCCGGCGGACTCGAAAACATATGGTGCGTAATAGGAGATGACATTGATGCCGTTGAGCTGCGCAAGACCCTGAGCGGACATTGCGATAAAGACCCGAGTACGATAACGCCGGAACATCTCAGCGTAGGAGCGTTCGCCCTCTTGACGTTGAAGAAGCACACCCATCTTGATTTCGCGGTACTCATCGCGTGCCTTGGCATTATGAATATCACCACCACCATAGAGGTTGGCAATGACAACCATGCCTTCTTCGTCATGATCGTTGTCTAGGAGCCACCTGTAAGATATAGGGGTTAGCATTTCGTGATTGGCAGAAGATAAAAGGAGCTTGTATTATAAAGAGCAGAATGGTTCCTTACCTGGGCGACTCCACAATAATCAAGCTTCCCAATGCCAAAAGAGCGCCCATGATACATTGCATCATAAGCGGAACGCGCCACGATAAGTTACTCTCAATAAAACCACAGCCGTAGTCGACCCAGACGGAGGTCGTATAACCGACGATGTTGCCAGAAAACTCGATACAAGCAAGCTTTCCACGATTGTGGGGTGGGGAGATTTCGGACTGGTAAACAGGCACGATGGTGGAAAGCATACCAACACCAAAACCAGCGACGATTCGTCCAAGCATCATCATTGGCATTGACGTGGCAAGAGTCTGCAATGCTCCTCCAACAAAGAAGATGCAAGAGCCATATAAGATGGTACGGCGGCGGCCGATGATGTCACCGACGCGGCCAACAATGAGGGATGATATAAAGGCTCCAATTTCGAGAATAGCAACCATTGTCCCTACCTCGGCTTTCGAGGGGTGGTTGAAATAATCGATAAAGTACGGGCCACTGTAAAGAAAATTGTCAGTTTTCATCCATCAATTTGCTGTTGCACAGTAGAAGGGGAAAAGTAGAAGCCTACATAATAAGGCCCGACATGACGCCTTGATCATATCCGAAAAGAAAAACTCCTAAAGACACGAAAATGCTCGTAAAATACCTATCGCAAGCATTGTTAGCACGACCAAATCCCATCACGTCAAGGACAGAATTCGTACAGCAGGGGCTTGCCCGTAAGGCCGTGGATGGAGCCTGAAGAGCCCGCCATGATGGAACCGATGCAGCGTTGCGCTCGAGACGGTGGTCGATGGCGAACGTTCGGTATCTCTATAGCCTCTTTATCGACGAACGGAGCCGGCGAAAACGAGTGGGTGCGCCGGTGCGGCGACGGGTCGTGGATCCGGACTTTCTTATGCGATTTGTACAGCGGCTTCGACTGTCGGCGCTGGACACTGGCGAGTAGCTCGTTCTCAATGTCCTCAGGCAGCTGGATGCGGACCGGGTCGTTGTCGTCGCCGTACTGGTCGCCAATGTCGCCAGTGTCGGTCCAGGACGATGTCTCAGACTCGGACGACGGGCGGTGATGAGGGGCGCCGTATCCCCTGGTGGAAAGGAGCGATGCCGATGGCGAGTCTTGGTCGTCCTTGTCGAGGTCGGAGCGTGAAGGGAGCGTCCGGAGGGGGATGTTGGAAGGGAGCCGGGTCGACGTTGGAGGAGGAATGTTGGGTGGTTTTGGGGCTGATCAGCAGCAGCACCCGCCTGCAGGCTCTTGATTCTAAGGGCGCGGAGAGCAAGGGAGCAGATGAACAAACGAGTGTTGTCAGACCAAGTATGGGGTCGGGTGACAAGACAGATCAGATTGGCGTCAATCAGAGACGGTGATGGTCTTGGTAGAGCCAGCCGACTGGAGTCAAGCCGAGTGAAACAACTTGGCGACTCGGAGCTGGGGGTGCCGGCAAAGATACACGGGCAATGCGGAAAAAGTACAACAACGGTACATTCGATAATCAGCCAGAGACGGGTAAAAACAGAAGCGCGACAATGTCCTGATGCATGTACAGCTCCGGTCCGGCAATACGGCGATGCCTCAAGCCTGGACGCAGATGACCCAGATTTCGAGAGCCACGAGCCTCACGATACGTCACTGGGGGTCCGTTTTTAGTGCGGGTGGAGTTTCGTGGCCTTGCGACAGATGCACGATGGAGCGAATGTGAGGGGAGGGGGGCTTTTTGGGGGAATAAGAAGAGCTGGCAGACAAGTTTTTTTTAGGTAGCAGGCGAGTAACAGGGGACCCCGAGATGGATGGTTGAAGCCTTGGAGAAGCGAGAGACAAGAACGAGACAAAAGACGGACGCAGCAGAAAGGTGGAGATGGGGAGGAAGAAGACGCAAACCGTCAAGTGGCGGCTCTGTGGCGCGGCAGTCTTGATTCCAGCTGAAAAGGAGGCGAGGCGTAGCAATGCAAAGCAGGACAAGAAAGTGAAGATGCCATTCGTCAAGCTGAAAAGAAGGATTGACTGAATTTGAATGGAAGAAGAGAGGAGGGGAAGAGGTTGAAGGAGAAGAAAAAATCAGGTACAGCGGTTGATTAGACGGATTCAGGGAATATTGAAGCCCCGAGATGACGACGTGCCTAATTTACAGCGCTCTCGCCCGCCAGATCCGCGCGATAACGCACCTCTCAGGGGCAGCAATGAGAGCTTGCGCCTCGCCTGGTGATGAATCTATCGGACTATTGAAGCCACATTGACCAGGAATAAGTAAGGCATTGATTTTCAATATGCATTATTTCATGTATATTCTTTGGACTTTAAATTGGATCAAATCAAGAACTGTAAGAGTTAAAACTGCAGCACGTGTCTAGGGGACCGAGGAAAAGAACACCTATAACTAGGCGACTTTCGACAAACTGATAAGCAATTGGGTCAACCTCCTTGTTTTGCTCGTAAGCAACGCGCCTCGTATTATTGGCGCCTCGAATGGCAAAAACCCCCTAGTGATCAACAGGAATGCCAAGCGCTATTCCAGCCTGTAACCTCACGTGCATTTCCGCTCAATCTCAGCTGTGGGACGCCGACGTCAGACGACATCCTTGGCCAAGGTCCAGCGCCGATCTTCTCAGCATTAAGCGGGCGAGGCGCAACCATCAACAGGTTTAAAAATTTTGCGAGAATCCAACTCTTATCAGACGATTCTACAAGATGAACTTGCCAGATGACGGATGGGCGGTTAGGTACCCCGAGATGGCACGGAGCACGAGACACCAGTGAACGATACTTACATATAGCTCAGTTGGCTTACAGTCCAGCTATGGCTAAATACATAAGAGCACCTGTTCAGAACACGTTAACCTTTGATGTTCAGCAGTACAATATTTAAGTTGTCGTGAATCAAGACGGCCGAAATGTAGTCAACAGCACTCAGCACTCAGTATACCGTAGACACTCGTTAGGTCAACTATTGTCGCCGTCAAGGCTAGCCCCGGCCTTGGCCAGGTGGATGCTAAAATTCCCGGAGTACGCATCGGCGCCGGGTCGGATCCGTATACTGAACCCGGGAGGGCCGATTGGGGCAAATCCATATTAAGATCTTTGGATGTAGCAAACATGAATGTAATGCTACCTATTTTGTGTTTTCTGTTGCATAAAGAGCACGTTTTGAAGAGATCTTTTTTTCAGACTTCCATCTCAAAGAATACTCATCTCTTTGAGAGTTGATATAACTGTCTGAACCGTAGTGCTATGAAACATATATTTCACTCCAGCACCTTGTCCAACTCACCAACAGCAAAACGAAAGCAGAAAAATTCTCCATGATCGGTTACACATGTGACAAATTCATCATAAATTTCCACTGCTGATGGTCGATACTCGGGGGGGGAGCCACAGCATCCGCTGTTTGCCCCTCATAATCCACATCCCATCTTTAGACGTTGTAAATGCAGACAACGGTCTCCTCATCAAAGCTTGCTGGGTTGGCGGATTCATGTTGCAGTCTTGGTAGCCGAAAATAGGCAAATCGGTTTGAAGCCATAATCTAGGAAATCCGGAACCGTGAATTAGTGGCTCAAAGAAGTTGTCGACGTCTTGTAAACATACACCCGTCTGTACGTCGAAGATTAGGACAGCGCCAGATGCTAACGTCAGACCGAGCTGTGTGCCATCTGGTGAAAACGCGGCAGCAACAGGGCTGGCAAGGGGCCGATTATCGGAACGTGTGATACGTCGAGATATTTTCCCTGAGGGTAATTGCAGTATGTCGATATATTCTCGGGAAGGCATCGCTGCCAAATGACTGCCATCCGGTGAGACTGCTGATAGAAGATAACAGAGCGTCCACACATCTTCCCCTCGTATATCGATTGATTGTAGGCTCACACCTAAAGAAACATTCCAGACTTCAATTTTCATCCACCCCGTAGACACCAACCGCTTGCCATCTGGAGAGAATACCATGGAACTAATATACTTATCTTGTGCATATTCAAACTGTTTCAAGCAGTTTCCAGTGGCAGGGTGGTGAATTTGGATAGCACATCTTTCTCCAGAGTAGGACGGTACTATTGCGAGCTGCGTACCATCTGGCGAAAAGACAGTTGCTTGAACAAAACCACCTATAGTGGCTTCAAATGCGTCTATGGGTCCGTGAATACCCAGTTCCCATATTCCTACGTCGGATTCCCCTGATACAGCCAACATGCCATCTGGAGAGAGTGCGAATACCCTGCAGCGCCGGTCAAAATTGAATCGCCACAGACATTCGCCGATAACTGAATCCCAGATCCTAAAATCTCTAACACGAGACCTTATCACCAGTCTAGTAGGGGTCGCTAAAAATTTCAGCTGGTTGAGATTACCGAGTTGACTTATTTTCTGAATGCATGCGCCCGTCGAAGTATCAAAAACGTGAATGATGTTGTTCATTGCTGCTTCTGCTGCCACTGCCAACTGCGCAGCGTCAGCTGAGAACTGTGGTGAAATAAATCTTACAGTCGCCATTTCGACAGCAGGTAGATGCCTGTCTATAGTTAAGTTCCAGATATGAATTCGCTCATCGTTTCTATTTTCCACACAAGCAAAGTGCGTTCCATCTGGTGCAAATGCGATGCATCTACACTCAGCCAAACCAGTGCCGAGATTGTGTGTCTTCAATTCTATACCTATGCCAAGATCCCAGGCTCGAATAAAAGAACCCAAATCCGCGTGATTGTAGCCTGCAGCGAATTGTGTTCCATCGAATGAAAATGCCAAGCTGGAAATGAATGCCTTGCTTTCAAATGTAAATAGGCGTGTCGATGTCGATAAGTCCCAGATCTCGACTGGGAGATACGCTCCAGTGGCCAGATGTTTGCCGTTGGGTGAAAAGGTAAGCATATGAACATTACTTGAACACTTGAATTTATGCAAACATACACCTGTCCCCAAATCCCAAATTCTAACTGTCCCATCATCATTCGCAGACGCTATCTGTGCTCCGTCTGCCGAAAATTCTAGAGCCTGGCACCAGGCTTTACTTCCTTCGAAGGATTGAACACGTGCGGTCCATTCTACCGGCATCTTTGGCTTTGTAATAATCCACTTTGGCACCTCAGTCTCTTCGTACGTCCGCCGAATTATGCTGGAACTGGGACTAAAAATGAGTGCCGAGCTGTAGACTTGCAGAGGTGCTAGCTCGATTCCAACTTTATGTGCGAGGACAAACCGAAAAATATCTTCTATAAAGTCCCGCATTATTCGTTCATCATTTGTTGTCTAGGTAGGCTTTGGTTAGGCTTTGTTTGTCCTGCATCAGAAAGTTCACTTACCAACTTCTTCAAGGTCCTAGCAACCCTTGCGGCGTCCGGCATCTTCTTCATCAAACTGAGCGCTTCTAACCAATTCAATAACTTTTCTTCAAGAAAATGGTGAACGATGCCGTGATCTTGGAGACATTTCTCTCTTTCCAGGTCATTGACGGCTTTAAGATGATCCGCCCAGTAGACACAGGAGTATTTCGCGTGCCTCAGTACATCTCCATCTTGATTCGGTGAATAATCTTGAATAAGAGCACCAGGATGGCGCAAATTATACATGTCGCGCCGCAGAGTCGCTGATAAGACGTCCAACGACCTCAAAAATACGGCATGATGTTGGCTTCCAATTCCAGAAACGAACATGTTGTCTTTGAGCAGAAATTCTTGGGCTGATTGATGAACAAATCGTACTGAGTCGTCTCTTACAACTAGAAAGGATCCACAAGAGGCAACTATTTCCTCCAGATCTTCTCTGCTGAACTTGTCTTCAATGTCCAAGAGAGATGCCAACTCTGCCAATGTGACGGGTCTGTAGACGATAGAGACCAGCCTAAGAATCCTCTCACATAAACTGGAGTCTTCTGATTCACGAATTTGCTGCATCATTCTGTCATAAAGGGGACCGAGATCAGATGGAAAGTCGGCCATTTTCGACGGCACATGTCGCTTCCGCACCTTCATTTTCAACAATTCTTTGCAAACCAAGGCAACCCATAGAAATGTTCCCCTCGCATGATTGATCAGATAATTACGAACTTCTATTTCAGTCTTGTTGTCCAGTCCTTTAGCTTCGTTCAATTGGGATGTTTTGTGAGTGACGTAAAAATCGACGGCTTCAGAGACCGACTGCTCGTTTAGTTCAAGGGAGAATTAAATATTTTGTGGAATTACGCTCAACTTCTCCTCAATCCCAATCCAATTTCGACTTAAAACGATCCATTTAGCGTAAGAGCTTATAGATGTCCCAGTAATAAAATCAAGGAGCCGCTCTAAATCTTTCTGGCATTCATCAAGCGCATCAATCATGAACACCTGGCCTTCTAGGCTAGGGTCTTTTAGAAGCTCGGTGAATATTTGGGATAACACGATCCAGGAATTGGTGTCTTGGAACAATGCTGCCCCCACTTGGTCGTATTTCTCTTGAATATGCGAGAGAAGCTGCCTGTTTGTATCCACCAACAGGTAAATGAGGCCACGCAAGACAGCGGTCGCACTGTTAAGTCGTGGATCCGTAGCCTGGCAAAAGAAATAGCATGGTCTGATGCCCTGGCGTTGCAATTCATCAATAATGCCACATATAAGCATCGTCTTCCCTTTTCCAGGATCTCCTTTGATCCACAACATATGGCTTGCCTTCTCATCTCGCCATGCTATAAAATCGCCATGCTTTATAGCCCAATCATAAGCCCCTTGCAAAAGGCCACCATTTGTATCTTCAATTCGAGATTTATCATCGCGTGGATCAGTGACTCGGAGATCCTTCAGGCATCGTTCTTCTTCTTTGCTAAGGATATGCTGCTTGATTGTTGGCCAGATGTCCTGCATTTCGCCTCGGAGAACTTGACTCGCAGAATCAAGCTCGCCAAGTCGCCTTTGGATCTCCAGAGCATTAAATATTCCTGAGTTCCTCTGAACAGTCGCCTCGGCATTTCGAATATCATCCAATTGGCCGCTCCAGTTATCAGCCTTGATCGCATCTCTCCACATGGCGGGTCCATGTCTGCGGTAGTAACGACACACGCTCTTCATCTGATAAAGTAGAAGCTTCTGACACAGATCAATGATTCGCTTCTCCATTTGAAGTCGCAACGAATTTGGCGCGGATTTACTTATATTGTCGTCCGAGAGTAGCTCCGCGAGATGCCAGTACCAATCCATCCTTGATACAACGTATACTATGCCTTCGTTGTTCGCCTTGGCCTCTCGGATGGTATTAGAGACCATCTTCAATCATTGTCGTTAGTGACAATTCAATTGAATGAGATTTATAAGCTTACCTCGAGAACAAAACAGACTCCAGTCCATGCAACAGTAGCTTCTGGAACAGCTCGGACGGCTTGGCTCATGGTAGTGCTAACTGCTGCTAAACCACTACCAATTTTCTGCTTTTTCTCAATGTTTGGTTTCTTCTTCTCCAAGGCCACCTCCACAATCATTTGCATTTGCTTCCATCTCTTATCATAGGCCTTGTTAATTCGATTCTCCAGGGGCGCAGACTCAGAAGGGCCATTTTGACCTTGAAAGAGTTGTGTAGAGAGGAGTTTCTCATATGACTCTACGAGTCCGGCATTGGTTGACTTCAGCTGTTCGTATGCTTCGTTCCATAGCCTCCCCTGAATCGGCTTGCGTTCGATATATGGCTCGCAGTTTAGCGCAGGCTCGAGATCGGGTACAAATTCATTAGGCACAGCCGGGATATTAAGCCCAACGGACAAATGTACTTTGGTGTCTTTTTTCGGTTGCTTTCCCTTCCGTTTTGTCCAAAAGGGCGGTATTCTTCTTTGTAAATTCCTGTAGCACAGAAGAAAAAGAGTTCGATAGGTGACCGATGGGAGAATAATGATAGTTCACGATGCCGATGAATACATGTGGGTATATAAGTTGATCTGTGAGCTGCCTGGAGGTACAGCCTCGCCCACTGCGCGGGGTTTGAGTTGCCCATATCTCGCAAACGCGTGTTAATTGGCCGCTGCATGTAGCTTTCTGGCAAGACGCACATGTAGTCGTCAACAGCCCAACCAGAGGGCGGCAGCCCTTCCAGGTATGCACCCTCATCTAATTCGCAAGTTCATCTACAGGCCAAGATCAAAGATACATGTAAGTTTGCCAAACATTGGCGGAGCTACCCTATAAGGGAGAACCATTCTGTTCGATATTGCAATCAGAGATGTCTTCTTATAAAACTGATGACTTAGAGAATTTTTGGGTAATTTATTTTACAACGAAGCATGGGAGACTGTAGATATAATGCACATAGATCGGTGTACTGTTTGGAGGCGTTCATCTTCGACTTTTTAATGTATACTTCTAAACCCATTAAGCAGCACCACACGCAGACACAAAGGTTTCGAAGAATTACTAGATTAGATTGAGCTAATACAAAGGCTTCATAAATGTAAATAGATCAAGACCAAGCACGTGATCCGCTACAACAGGCGCCCAACGCCTGGAACATCTTCCGTAGTATAGTGGTCAGTATGCAAGCTTGTCACGCTTGAGACCCGGGTTCAATTCCCGGCGGGAGAGATTTTTTGCCCATTTGCTGTAAAGCATATCTTTTTTTAGAGGCTGATAGGGTGCTATCATGCTCTGTTACTTTTTGCGCTCATATTGAACTCAACTAATGCAGCAATTACACGGAGCGTATGGTCCGGGATATTGGGCCGCCTGGACAGGTTTTACAATCTCCAATGTCAATGATGAGATACTCTCACTGTTACAGCAATGTCCGCTGTGGATCTGGTCTGGTCGTCTTTTACAGGCATATTACGATGGAAGTACGGTGCAATTCTTACAGCCAAGAAGGCAGTCTTCATCCGCTAGGGATATCGGGATAGTTAGCGCTCCGTAAAGCGAGAAACACGGAATGGTGCTCCGTACAGTGAGCTACGGAAACAACATAAGTAGGCGATTGTTCCGACGATCGCCTGTGCCGGTCATCGATCAGGCAGGGAAGCGAAAGCGCAATTTTAAAAAGAAAAAACCAAGGTCATCCAACCACGGGACGGGACCCGCTTAGCTTGTCGAAGCAATTTAATCGTAACGCACGATTCACACTAATCAGCCGGAGACGGGCCTCATAGGATGTTGTAGTTTGAGCCGTGGATCGTGTATGCACAGTATTTGCACCATAGGTAATCGGAGGCACGCAACTGGACGCAGTTCGCCTTCGTAATCTATCAACAATTATAGAGCGTAGGAGTCGATTTTATGACAGCAGCACATGACTGGAAGAAGGATGAAATTGCCATTTTTAGCAATGACGCAGCTCTGCAGAGAAGCGATTTTGCGGCGCTCTGTCTGGCCGACGGAGCTGCTGTGGAGAATGCAAAGCCGAAAATACGCACGGCGCTACTTGGACATGCATGAACGTGCCCTGTGCTTTACAGCAGGACTTTGGTTGGAAGTAAGCCGGGATGCTGATATGGAAAGATTTTGTTCTGCAGAGTTCGTGTAATACTAGTGTGCATGGAAGGGGATGCTCAAAAGTTCCCATTGGCTCGCTAAAGGGGGTTTGTGGGAGTTTGTGCAGAAGAGAGAGAAAAAAGAAAAGAAAAATAGAATAGAATAGAAAAAGAAAAGAAGGAAAGAAGATACGAAACCAACGTGCATGATGATCAGCTGCACGATGCAATGCGTATCAGCAAGGCGACGCAACAGCTGGAGCGTCAAAACCAGGCTTTACGAGCCACACGTCGATATGCGGCGCCACGTAGCTCTACATCGTGGCTCGTACGAGTGGTAGTACTCCATGCTAATGTACGTGATGTCTGAGGCACATGTCGATTGGCTGCCGCTTTTTAGCCATACGAGGAAAGCCGCTTGGTTAGCACGCGTATTTGGTGCCAGTGGCAACAACGTGAGTTATAGAGCGTTATAGCGCATCCTAAAGGTGTCTTACTGCATATTGGAGCTGTGGACTGGAATCTTGGATGAAGTTGGTCCATGAGAGCGCTGGAGGGCATTTGTAATTGATGCACCAACTGTAGGCCCTGCTGTACTCCGTATTCCATGCCAGGTACCTGTACTCATGCGCTGCACTCTCGTAATAGTCAGACATTAATATTCCATCCCGAGGCCACCAGCCCCTAACGTGATATAAGGTCGCACTCATTGTTCCGTTTGCGTCTCTTTGTCTCAGCAGAATGGTCAGCTTTCCTAAACAAGGGTGGTCCCTTGTCAAAAATAGCTAGCGAACCAATCACAACGCGATTAATGCTAGCGTGGGATCACCCGAGGCCCCACCTCGCCCACTCAGCAAGCCCGTTCCTGCTTTAGCTGCCAAGTTGAGCCCAGTAGCACCTGGACCTGGCCTAAAAGTTGAGGCCGGGCGTGCTAGACTGGGTGCTAGGGCTCAGTAACATGCGCTAGACTCAGCGTTGGACCCGGGGGCTTGACGGGGCTTAGGGGGAGAGACGAGCAACATGGCCGTCCGTTTTAGCGGCGGCGGCCCAACCACTGGCGATGGGAAAAGCCTGCACTGCTGATATGGAACGAGCCTTGGCGACACCAAAAGGTCCTTGTTTAGTACTCGTAGGTGCTGGAGCACTCCGTAGCAGTCCAAGTATTACTGTAACAGTGCAGCACAGCAGCATCATGTACTGTTTGGGTACACGGCCGGCGGTTCTCCCTTGGGTAAGACTCCCTTGGTACGTGCCTCAGACACAATGGGTATCGCCAGGCGCTGTCCCCCGGCCCAAGCTTCCAGTTGCTGCAGGTGCGTCGAACACCCCCGGTTTTTCCCTTGGACAGCCAACGAGTCTCCCTTGCTTCTTTGCTTAGGACTCGAGATCCTTTCTTCCCACTCTCCTCCTCCACAGCCAGAATAACCCACCCTGAAGCGAGAAGGCCTCGTCTCTGACCAGCTTGGAGCGTCTGGCCTGGCCCAAACAACGGCCCAAACCAAAGCCACAGACGGGGCGACGCATTGAACGCGATCCATTCATCGTTGGGCCTCGACACCGCGCATACAAGTATTACACATACACCGCCGGCGGCGCTCTTTATTTTGGGCTACTTGTCGAGTACTTCGCCCCATTGCTATCGCAACAGTAGCGCGCAGGCACGTCGATATAAGCACCAGCAATCTCACAGCCTCGTGTGGCCTCCAGCCCTCGATCCGACCGGAACGGACCCCAGAAGCGAAAGGGAGGAAAAAGGAAAATTAAAGGGAACAGCAAGGGCTCAAGCTTCTTTTACATCTCGGCCCCGATACGCGCTCCCGACCAGCTTCTGCAGCTGCCTTAGCGCCACCTGCAAACGAGACGCCGACTTGCAGCATCCGACGATCGATCTCGCTCCTAACCTGCTGCCCATCCCGCCAATTCCTCCACCCCCGATTGTGATTGCATCGCTGGATGCTGCTCGCGTGCTGATCGAAGTGCAAAGCATCCGCAGTCACAATGGGGTCCACAGCCTTTGGCAACTTTAACGTACGCCGTCGTCCAATCTCTGCGCTTTTGGTGTAGCTGGCTGATCAAGTGTGTAAACAGGACTTCTGCAAAGATTCGACCCTGCCGGTCTGCAACGTAAGTGCTGTTTGGGGATATGAGAATGGACAGAAAGAGACGACAAGAGACAGCATCGATTTCAGGGATGGAAGCTAACCAGCCGTCAACCACAGTTGCTATCCGAAGAATTCAAGAACCAAACCGGCCCCTGGGGAGGATGTGCGCTCACCGGAATCTCGCTGAGCGGCGGCCGGCATTTGGGTAACGTTGGATCAATCATCCTATGTGGCATCGGTATTGCCATGGCATCGTTCCTCATCATAAAATCGGACAGGAAAAAGGCTGCCGTGGGCCGTCGGTATGTACTACCGTGCATACACCTCGGATAACAGAACTAACATTGGCGTGACAGCGAAATTCAACTGTTCCTTCTTGGCTATATTCTCATCAGCATCTGCGAAATTTTTTCAGTTGGCGAAATCCCTCTCGGCAAAACCGTACGAGTGGTACGTTTACCAGCCATCCCATTTCGTCACCCCTGCTGTCAAGGTTCTCGTTCATAATCTGTTAACATCCGTGATATAGGCTTTTAGTGGCATTCACATTGGCGCCATCATCGCGACCACATGGATCCTCATGCTCAACGCTGTTGTTGGATTTCAGCTGCTCGATGACGGCACCCCGTTATCTTTGGCCCTGCTATTTGGCTCTGCCGGTGCCCTCCTCGTTGGAACTGGCTACATTGCTCTCGACACGGGATTCAGCTGGACCGGATTCTGGGACAGTAGCTATCAACTCCCGAACCGCAACATTGCCCTCTATGTGTTATACCAGCTTATCCCTCTGCTGTTCCTCGTTGCATTTTTCGTCCTCGAAACCATTCTGGTCCTTCGAATCCTGGGAGAGCTCCGCCCGATGATCTATTTGACTGCCGCCGCCCTCCTCTTTGCCATCGGTCAGGTTTTCAACTACGTCATCAGCAAGTACATTTGCGATGGGACCAACGGCAAGATTGACGGAGCCCTTTTCGAGACGTTCTTCACGCTTCTGGCCGTCGGCATGGTCTGGGTCTTCTGGTCAAGCATCACCGAGGACGACTGGCCCATGCCAGCAACAGAGTCTTACACCTCTCCAGGCTATACTGCTACCAGTGCAGCCTATGCCAACACGGGATACGCCAACCAGAGCTATTCGAACCAAGGCTTTGCCTCGCAAGGCTACAACTCCAACAATCACTCGCACTCCCAGTCCTACAACTCTCAACCATACAACTAAGATAATCTTGCAACATTTCGGGTTTCGAACCTCGGCGTTTACAGGCGGCAGCATTGACGGCTTCACTCTTTTGTTAACTTCTGCATTTCATATATATACGTTTCCCCCGACGAGTTGATTACGAGTCGAACGACGCGCTCACGCAGCACATATGGAACTGGCTGAAATATGCCAGCAGTGATGGAATTTCCTTTTTGGTTGGAGGAGGGCGGGGAGACTGAGTGACCAGCCGCATTATGTTGGAGCTAAAGTTGTTTATGTTTATCTGCTTTTTCTTTGTTCAGCTCTCCATGAGAGGGCTTGGGCTTCTTTGGTAATAATGTTTTGCGTACTGGTGTCACTTTGGCTGGAAGGCATCTGGTGAGTTGGAGAAAGATTGTGGGAGAAAAACATATGTTCTGGTTTCTATGTTACTCGCTAGGCGGGCTTCAAGGCCCGATAGCCTGTACAGTGGTTTAGATATGACTTTGTAGTATACCCCGGGGGAGTGAGTGAGTAATAATTGAAAGTCGATTTTTTTTATTTTGTATGACATTGTGTCGTTCATCTATCTCAGTGTGAAATACAGCGTGAATCTGATAGGCCGGTGTGCTTTGGTGGAGAACTAGGAGCACTAACGAGGCTGAGATAAGTTTCCAGCTAAAGCAGCCTTATCGATTTCCATCACTTAAACTCTCCAACTGCACGTCATTCACCTTTTCCTTTCTGTCAACTGCACGCATACTTTTATTTTTCTTGCTCAAAATCTTATTTTACTATTCAAGCATAATATCTCCCATTTACGCCTCATTGCAAAACCCAATTTACCATGGCTGACTCCGATGGCGAGTTCGTCGCCGACGACATGTCCGACGACGACATCATGGATCATACCGTGACGGACGGCGACCCGAGCGCGGCTCGCACCAAGGGCTCGAAAGTATCCAAGAAGAAGCGCGGCGGCAACGCATCTAAAGCATGGGAGCAGTCTAGACGAACGTGGGAGACGGATCTCCCCGAGGAAGATGATGGCATGCTCAACCTGGCGGGCTACGAGGCTGAGCGACGCCGACGGCTGCTGCGCGACACGACGCCTCTGCAGCGCGGCATCATACGGCATCTGGTGCTGGTGCTGGACATGTCATTCGCCATGGCGGAAAAGGATCTGCTGCCGACGCGATATCGACTGACGCTGAGCTACGCAGCGGCGTTCGTGCGGGAGTACTTTGAGCAGAACCCAATTTCGCAACTAGCGATTGTGGGCATGAGGGATGGCGTGGCGGTTCGAGTCAGTGATATGGGAGGGAATCCTGCAGAGCATTTAGAGCGGCTGCGAGAGTTGGAAGGGCAGGATCCTCAGGGGAATCCGAGCTTGCAGAATGCGTTGGAGATGTGTCGAGGAGCGTTATTGTGAGTGCTGCCAGCTCTCTACTTCAGATTTGATTCGCCCGCCACTTTGATACTCGATATGCTAACTTGATGTTGGATGATAGCCACGCTCCTTCCCACGGCACACGAGAGGTGCTCATCATCTACGGCGCCCTGCTCTCGAGCGATCCCGGTGACATTCACGACACAATCAGCAACCTCATCGCTGAACGAATACGGGTATCTGTGGTCGGATTGTCCGCTCAGGTTGCCATCTGCGCGGAACTCTGCTCCAGAACAAATGTTGGAGACGACTCACAGTACAATGTCGCCATGGATGAAACACATTTCAAGGATCTGTTTCTGGCGATAACTACGCCCCCCGTGAATCGGACCAAGGAACAAAGCACATCTAGTCTGTTGATGATGGGCTTCCCCTCACGGACGCTTGCCCCTGGTGGGACTACAAGCTACTGCGCTTGCCACAGTAAACCTTGTCGAGAGGGTTATCTCTGCACCCGATGCGGCGTCAAGGTGTGCAGGTTGCCTTCGGAGTGCCCCGCTTGTGGCCTGACGCTCATTCTATCAACACATCTTGCTCGTTCTTATCACCACCTTTTCCCCTTGCGGAACTGGGTCGAAGTCCCTTGGGCCGAAGCCACGCGATCAACAGCTTGCTTCTCCTGCCAGTGTCCCTTCCCCGAACCTCCCAAGCCAAACAAAGAAAAGGGCAAAGACGAAGCGCCACCAAAAGCGCCTGCAAAGGGTGTGAGCGAAAGCGGGAGATACAAGTGTCAAGTGTGCAGCAATCATTTCTGCATCGACTGCGACGTCGTTGCTCATATGGTGATACACAACTGCCCTGGATGCCAGAGTCAATCTCAAGCTGCTCCGGCCCCTGATGGGGTGCCGCCTGTTGAGGCAAATGGGAATGGGTATACGAATGGCGGAGTCATGGCTATAGACGGATAGGTGCTTGGAACTTGTGGGTGGCATCACGAGGCTGGATTTTTTTTTTACTGCAAGAAGCGCCATGAGGGATGTTTACTTTTTTTTTCTTGCAAAGATATCGTCTCTCTCTTTTGTTTTTGTTTAGGGCGTTTAGATATGAGCATTTTACGGAGCATTACGGTTGGAACCCTACTGATGGGGAGATACCATTCCAGCTGCCTACTCAAGGTAGTGTCATTCAAAACATGATGAAAAGGGGGAAGATGTACAAGATATCACGATGGAAAAGCCAGTAAGCTTTTTTGAAATATATTCAAATTTCATTTCAGCATGATTCGTAATCGTGGCTGCAAACTACCTGAATGCTCCCATTTGCATCATCTTGGATGCCCAGTAAACAAACTCCCGAAGCTGTGTAGTAAGACATGTAGAAAAATTCATAGATCGGCGGCTTCTCTTTCACGCCGTTTCTTTTAGGTGGGTATTACAAAAATTACAAGTTTCCTCGCTCGGCCTGCTCGCGCTCAATAGCCTCGAACAAGCTCTTGAAGTTTCCGGCGCCGAAGCCCTCAAAGTTGTTTCGCTGGATAATCTCAATGAAGACGGTAGGGCGGTCCATGAGCGGCTTGGTGAAGAGCTGCAGGAGGTAGCCGGCCTCGTCGTAGTCGATGAGGATGTTGAGGCGCTGGATGGTGTCCAGGTCCTCCTTGAGCTGCCAGTTGCGCTTCTCCGTCTTGAGGCGCTGGCGCATGGTGTCGTAGTATGTAGTGGGCACGTTGATGAACTCGACGCCGCGGGCGCGGAGGGCCGAGACGGAGGTGATGATGTCCGGGGTGAGGAGGGCGATGTGCTGGACGCCCGGGCCGGAGTTGAAGATGACGTACTCCTCGATCTGGGACTTCTTCTTGCCCGGGGCGGGCTCGTTGATGGGCATCTTGACGAGGTTGTTGGGCGAGGCCATGACGATGGAGTTGAGGGCCGAGAACTCGGTGCAGATCTGGGAGTCGTCGACGGACCAGAAGCGGTGGAAGGACAGGCACTGCTCGTAAAAGGCGCAGGCCGAGACCATTTCGTTCCACGACTGGTTGCCGACGCAGTGGTCGATGCGGGCAAGGGGCACGTTGGGCATCGCTACGGACGAGGTGCGCTCTTTGCCGGCGCGGAAGCCGGGCAGGAAAGGTCCAGTGTAGCCCCGGCGGTTGATGAGAGTGTGGGTGGTATCGCCATAGGTGCAGATGACGGCGGTGGTGACGGAGCCGTGGTCATCCTTGGTGGCGGTTGGGCCTTGGACGGCGATGGCGCCCTCAGCCACGGCCTTGTTGTATACGGCCTCGACGTTGTCAACCTCAAAGGCAACGTCCTTGACGGCATCGCCGTGTCTCTCGAGGTGAGCGTGAATTTCCTTCAGGAGCTTCCGCTCAGAATCAGAGATGGTCTCATCTTCAGGGAGGTGAGCCTCCGATCGCAGAGGCGACGTGAAGACGAAGCGGACGCCATTGTTGCAGACGACATAAGAAGCAAAATACCGGCTTCCAGTCTCGAGTCCACGATAAGCCGTGGTCTCAAACCCAAAGAGGGTGGTGTAATAAGCGGCCGCCTGCTTGGCGTTGCCAACCCACCACGTTACGTGGTCATAGCCGGTGAAGTCGGCGGGAGGCTGGATAGCGAAGTTGTCGGGGGTGGTGCCGTTGTTTGCAGGTCGCTGCTCTGGGGAGTTGCTGATAGCAGAAGGGGACATTGCCACTCAGAAGGTATTTGGGGGTGAAACTGGGGGAAACCGGTTTGTGTATATGCTTTGAAGCAGTTTATTCAAGATGTAAGAGTTGTTGATGTAGACTCGAGGGTCTTAAAGTTTTTGGAATGGTGTGCTGGGCTGTTTGATATATATCAGATATCAGGGCTCGGGTTGAGTGTCCAATAACAGATCTGTGTGGCCCAAAGAGGGCAACACCACTGATATATGAATCTGGCGAGACTGTTTCCAAAGTTACTTCTGAGCCATCGGAAAGCTCCCGCACGCCGAGCAAACCCATGGATTCAAGCGGCCCAAGGCTCTCTCTCCGCCCCTTTGCTCCAAGGTTTGAGAGGCGGCTTACGTTGGTTCGTAGGGCTATTCCTTTATCCTTCCGCTAGCTCCGATCCCATTGCAATCTCCCATAAGCAAGCACTCTCACTGGCTGCTGTGCCATGCGGGGGCCAAGCCGCGATCGTCCAATGCGCCCTTGAAGCTCCTTTTTTGCAGCGTCGACGGCCGTAGCGCCGGGATACAGAGACGCTGAGTGCCGTGCGGAATGATGCCGCTCTGGCGGTGCCAGCCGAGGAGAGCCGACAATGGCCGCCCCACCAGAGCCCGGCTTAAGTTCCGTTGCCACCGAATTGGCTGGGGATGACGCATGCGGGCGCCCGAGACTCTCTTGAATCTGGCGGTTGAGCTTAGTAGATCGATCGTCTGATAGGAGAAAAGTTCCGCTGCGGTGTGACTTTGATGCTGATAAGCTCCGCTATGCCGAAGGGCCTGGTCGTAAACTTTTAGTCGAGCGGAAGAGCCAGTCACTTGACGCGGCTACTCGAGGTAATCTCAGACACCGGATAGGCTGTCCAGATTCCATATGAATTCTTGCTTCTTCCATATCCATTTGACAGTTGCTCAAACCATCTCATCATTGTAAAACTTTCACAAGTACCCTTTGATAATTGATATCAACTTGCATTGTCATCTCCACTTGTCTACCACAAACAACAACAACACCGCCAAAATGACGACAGTATCGCTGAGCCGGCACGACATCAACGTGCTCGAGAAGATCAAGGACCCCGAGTCCAACCCGGCCGCAGGCGTCGTGATTGACCCTGCGCTGCCCCGTGATCCTCAAATCGTCGATCACAGCGTGTATGAAAGAGTGGTGGAGAGAGAGCGCACCATCATCCGCACTCTTCAAGCCATCGAGATGCAGCTCAGCAGCTTCCAGAGCGAAGACGACGCCGACAAGGCTATTGAGAGCTACAAAAGCTGTGTGTCAGACTTTAGCAATCTCATTTCAGATTATCCTCTCTATGCTAGCGCCAGAAACAACCGAGCGCAAATCATGCGGCGGCTGTATGGAGATTGCATGCTGCTCAACTACACATCGACCATGCCCATGCCGCTGATTCCCCAGCCAGAGCAGTCGGAGAAGAGAAAGGCGGCAAAGGATGCACTTGAGGATATGGAAACTGCAATCCGGCTGCTTACTCCACCCTCGCCAACAACTCCCATGTCTTCACAGGCTGCGCGGACGCTGTCCATGGCGCACACTCAACGAGCGGCAATCTACCTGAGAACCGCCAAGCTCTTGTCAGATCGCCAGTTGGACATTGACGACAGCCGCGAGGAGGCCACTTGGTCCCGCATAGAATTTGAAGAAGCCGCCTCAAGAGACTTGGCGCTCGGAGGCAGATATGGAAACCAGATTGCAAAGGCTTTGGCCGTCAGCGTCAACCCAACGGCGAAACTCTGCGGCCAGATGGTTCGAGAAGCAATGAAGAAGGAGTATGGTCCCGCGTTTGAGATGTAAATTATGTTTCCTTTTTGTTTGTTTGTTTAAAGAGCCAGCTGGGTACATGAGGTCCTCCTTGAGTTTTTATGTCAGGAGAAGACGGATGAATTATGAAATTTAGCCAACCAAGGTCAGCTTTGACCCCGAATATGGCGTTTTTGTGTATCTAGAGAGCATGGAATGGTGGCGTTTCGTGAACCGACGCCTTTAAATGGCAATTAAATCTATTTCTTTGAGAGCCCAATGCGTCTATAACAGAATAAATCAGCGCACATGAAGCGTTGAGAATTTCACATGTGTCAGTCTCATACCGTAGACCAGTCTCTATTGTCTCATTGGTCGTCTTTCCCTTGGCCTTCTCTTCACGGTTGATCCTGGTTGCCGCCGCCGATAATCCAATCACGACAGCAAAGATAGGGTCGGCGACCCGAGAAATGATATAAGTCGGCGCAGGCATGCTTGGAACTGAATTTGCTTCTATTGCCGCAATCCGATGAGCTCAAAGTGGGTATAACGCTCTTTTTATCATATCCCAAAGATTCATCTGGACACTAGAGAGCGAATAGGGAGGGGCTAATTTTGTGTGCACGGGCCACCTCAGATAAGGAAGCGCAATCACCACGTGATATAGCACCTGCGAGTCGCTTGCCCCAAATCGTCAGCCCACAAACCCCAAATTTTGCACCAAATTCCCGATCACGGTTCTACGACGACGAAATCCTATTCCTCCAGCACATACCGACCACCCACAGGCAGGACAAAATGAAGTTCCTCAAGGTCGGCCGAGTCGCCATCATCACCCGAGGCCGATATGCCGGCAAGAAGGTACGAAACAATTACGAGTTCCTCGCGCGCCCAGCTCAGTTCTCAAATTTGCATCTCGACAATTTCGATAATATTTTTTTTTCTCTTCCCATATTGGACGGCTCGCTTGTTGTTATTGTATGGGAAGAGGGAGGAGTATAGAGGGAAAGAGGAGGACGAGATTGATTTGAGAACGAGCGCTGTGGAATTTTTTCATCTACGTTTTCGCGAATTGCAAATTTCACAATTCCATACAGAAGTGCTGACACTCATTCTTTTTCAGGTCGTCATCATCCAGCCCGTCGACAACGGCAACAAGCCTCACCCCTTCGGCCACGCCATCGTTGCCGGCATCGAGCGCTACCCCTCAAAGATCACCCGCCGCATGTCCAAGACCCGACAGGAGAAGCGCAGCAAGGTCAAGCCCTTCATCAAGGTCATCAACTACAACCACCTGATGCCCACCCGATACACCCTTGAGCTCGAGGGCATCAAGGGAACCATCTCCGCAGACACCTTCAAGGAGGTCAGCCAGCGGGAGGATGCCAAGAAGACTGTCAAGAAGGTTCTGGAGGAGCGATACACCAGCGGCAAGAACCGATGGTTCTTCACCCCTCTGAGTATGTTTTTTCCCGTCCCAATTCGGTTCCCTCTCGATTCATCCCCTTTACCCCAAATGGGCAAAATGGAGATGCGGAGAGAGAATCCAAGCAGTGTTTCAAGAACTAACGGTGTCGTTTCTAGGATTCTAAATTAAAAATCGTTTTCTCCATCACGGTTTGGGAGTTGGCGGGATGTAAAGAGCATCGATTGGTACTTTTAAGGAACCACGGTCGGTTCATGGGCTCAATATGAAGTTCATTATCAATTATTCACAATTATTTCTTTACTACGTGAATGTCTCGTTGCCAGTGACGTGGGACTCAACAGCGACAAAACAAAATGAACTCGAGGGAAACACGATTACGCCAGTGTCCAACCGACACTGCTCATGAATGGCACGAAGGAGGAGAGAAAGATAGACCGTTTGGCTTGTAGCTACACCAATTGATTTTTTCTGCATCCTTAAATGACCATGACCAGTGCCGTTTTTACCTCGCGCGCAGTGTGTATGGAAGGAAGCCAAACCAGTCACAAGTGTTCATGCAGTTACTGAATTGATTGATTCTCAATTTAGAAATATTAAAAAGTTTTGTAGTGATTTCATCTCTACATCTCTCTATGAACTCGTCTCTCACGCCGTCTAAAGTACATCAGATTAGACCTTGGCGCAAAACAAACTTGATTTCGAGCAGCATCGACCTGGAGTGCCGCTCGACGCTCTATAATTATACACCAATAAAAAAAAATAACAGGTCTCAACAGCCAAAGAATGCTTAAGCCCCCCTCTTTGTCTCCAAGTTAGGGGGGGCTCCTGTTTTGTTTGCTGGTTTTGGCGAAGAATGAAACAAAGCGCCGGGACCTCCTCAGGGCCCGTCACTCACAAGAAACAGAAGATTGACCTTTTAGATTGTCTGTCCTTCCAACCAAACAACGCCGTTGACGCAATCGTACTTCGTTTTACAGTTGGCCCTAAAAGAAGCCATGGTTTCATTCATGTGACGTCTACTCAGCTCCCGCGGCGGCGGCGGCAGCAGCATTGCCCTTGAAGTGGTTGGTAACTTCAGAGGCGAGCTTGGAGGGGTCGTACTCGGGGGCGTAGGTGGGAGCCAGGCCACCAAAGACGACGAAGATGAAGAGCACAGCCATTACAATGATGGACAGCTTGCGGAGGATAGGCTTGCGAGCACCAAACTCGGCCCACTGGCGGCCGGCCTCACCAGCGTAGCCCTTGAGAGCCTCAAAGCCAAGCTTGTAGTAAACCATGCCACCGAGGGCGATGGAGTAGCCAAAGAACTGAAGAGCAGTCACCTGGGTGCCCCAGATCATCATGGAGGCAACGACAAGCATGATGTCCTTGAGAACACCGCAGAGGGTGAGGACGACAGCAGAGGTCTTGCCAATCTGTGTAGAAAGGACCAGGTTAGCAAATCTGACGTTTGAATACCTCGATGCGGTGTAGACGACTGATTAAGAGTGACATACCAAGAAAACGACGGAGACGTTGAGCATGAAAGCGCAAAGACCGTTGAGGAAGAAGGTGAAGAAGCCGACGTTGTACACTTCAACCATGGAGACCTTGGGAACCTCCCAGATCAAAGCAACCACACCGTTCATCACGGCACAGATGGGAGCGAAGTAGTACAGAGACACCAGGGGGTCCATCTTGAAGTCAGCAGAGCTCAGCAGTCTCTGGACCATGGTGAGTCGGAGAGCCTCAAAAATGACACCGGCGATCTGGTAGGCGACACCAATAACGACGAAGTGGATTTCGCCCATCGACGCAATGATGACACCGACAACGATGGCCGAGACATTGAGGAACTGCTTCAGGTTTGGCTGAGACACGCCCAGGGCCCAGCCGGAGATCAGGACAGCAACGGGCGTGGTAGCCTTGAGCATCTGGATGAAGGCGACCGAGAGGTAGAGGTAGGTCAGGTTACCGCAGATCAAACTCAAGCTGAAGAAGACACCAATAGGCACAACGGCTCGCAAGTATACGCGGCCCGTCATCTTAACCGTCTTTCGGCCATCGAGCATAGTCGTCCAGCGGGCCATGACCTGGGTAACGACGGTAGCAAAGGTGAGGTGGTAAGTCGTGAGAATGACGGGATAGCCTGGCATCAGGGGCATCAGTACACGCCATCACGAATTGAACTGGGGGGCCAGAGAGGGAGCAACATACGGAAGTTGAGCGTGTCCAGGAGCCATTTGTTGAACAGGATGACGGAAGAACTGAAGCCAATCCATGTGCTGCGCGCGCATTAGCCAAAGGAATCCATCATATTCGCTCTCGACGAGTCCAAACTCACACAACGTAGAAGACGGGGTGTAGAGAAGCCTTTGCGGGAGCGGGCTTGTCGGCCGCAGGATTGACAGTGGGCAAGACTGGCTCGGAGCGAGTGATGTCGCCCGAGACTCTGGTTTTCTCTTCAGCAGACATGGCGGCGGCAGCTGATGCAATTCGCAGCGTGTATCAAAAGATGAAGATGGTTGCGAAGGCAATGCTCGCAGGTTTGCTTTTGAGGTTTAGGGGAGACGCGCAAACGAACGAACGGACGGACAGACAGGCAGTCCTTTTTTTAGCAGGCAGGGTACGTAGCCTCAAGAAGGCGACAAGGGGGGCCGCAAACCAAGGTGGGAAGAAAAAAGAGTGTGAGGGGCGTCCAATATGCAATAAAGCGAGAGCTCGTATCAAGAAAGGGAAAAACAGGGACCGCCCGGAAAAAGAATGGTCTTGCGCAAGCAGCCAACAGTGCAGTGAGAGCTAAAGGTACCGGCGCTTTCGGTCAAGACACGAGGAGAAGTCAATATAAAGAGAGAAGGAAAAAATACGAGTTGCACGAAAGTAGGGATGGTGTGCTCGGGGAGAAGAAAGAGAAGAGACAGAAAATAATGGCGTCGTGAGAGGGAAGGGGGATGTCAAATAGGGGACTAGAGAGAAAATCCAATACTACTACGAGCACAACACAGCCAGCCAGACGGCACATCACATCGAGGCAATTAAAATCAATCCGACGCTTGTCCTGGAAATTGGCCCCAATTCCTGCGTGCTGAGCGCCGTTGCTGGCGCAAAGTACAGGTACGGGGCGTCCAACCACGGCAGCCGGCGCGGTCCAGGTACAAGAACCGATATATCAGCTCTAGTGCTCTTGTCTGGCTGGATGCTTCAGGGGGTTTCGCAGGGCCCTGGCACAGAGCAGAGGGAGCGCTACAGGGGGGAGGCGCCACTATCCCTCAGACCCCCTGGCGAATCAATCCACCCACGTTTGAGAGATAAGAGCCAAAAGATCATCTATGGAGAAACGGGGGTGCCAACTGAGTGCATCGCCACAGCCCTAGCCGTGTACAAGTACAGAGCGCGACGTGCGAGGCAAGTATCTGCCCTGTGAGAGGTCGTGCCGCGTAGGGATAATTTTAGTTGTGGATGGGTAATGGTAAGCTGGGGGCGCTGAATACGGTCACATCAATAGAGCCTCTCATAAGCTAACGTCGAGCAAATTTCATCGTGTTTAGTATGTTGAGTTAAGCCTGGCCCAAATAGAAAAGAGAGCACAGAAGAAATCACGAAATGAAATAGGGCCACCCCGTTTTTCCCTTGTATCAATTTCCATGTCGGTTTCGTCTTATGCACAGTGCTGCAGCACAGCCTACAGCACACGTAAGTACTCGTATTGTCGCAGCACAGCCTTTTGAGACAGAACTTGATTGTCACATGCTGTCTGCAAACAGCGCAACTCTGAACCCTCTGTCTGGCTCGTCCCTGTTCAATTGACAGCCCGGACGCAGCATTTGGTCTCGACTATTGTGATTCAATTGCTTGTTTGAAAAGCTCTTCGTATCGGATCCGTGCCAGAGGCGGGGCCGAAAAGGTTTGGAAAGATAAAGATCGCGGGGATGCCAAGCGGTCTGGTGATGCGCCGCATCCCTTTTTTTGCCGCGATGCTTTTATCTGATTGATGCCATTGAGGCGGTAACTTTTCTCCGCCAACTGTTGAACCTGGTAGGCCACGATGCGAGGTGCGCTAGGAGAAAGCTTGGCGCTGAGCTTCCTTCCGTGGCCTTGCCGGGTCCGTTTAGCCTACAGGTCCGAGTACAAGTCTGATACAGCTTCTATAATTGTCGTGATTCTGTCGAAATTGTTTGTTTCCACGACTGTCTCTCAATCCTTTGTTCAAGTAGGCATGGACGCCATGGAAACTCACGGTACTCGGACGGTACAATGAGGGCATTGTCGCTCTCAACCTTCACACTGTATTGATGTGGACCCCCAGCCGGTATTGAAGAGAAAAACCCTGCCTCTTGCTACTACGGGTAGGTACCTAAACATGTATCATGCATTGGATGTGTACAAGTACCTCCCTCCCAGATGTACTGATGATCCGTCAGGAGCCGGAGGCGGTATTCACATACAAGAGTACAAGTAATCATCAAATATCCCGTATAGGTATCCCGTGCTAGCAAATGTTGTGCATCTGGAATGCTCCGTTGGGTCACAGATAGGATGGCACCAACCGATGAATACACTCGTCCATCCCTTCGGTGCCTCCTTTGAACAAGCCAAGCGTCCATACCTATAAATCCTCTACTCAGCTCTTCATGTTCTAAAGCCAACAACGGAGCAGAGGACACAATGTTCATTCTCCTTGTTCATTGTGGCATCATGGCGGTGGGTCTGTGGTAAAACACGCGATTAATGCTCAGCGCTGTCTCAATCCATAGGATAGGTCGCACGGCGTTTGGAATACCTCTAGACCCAACCTTACTTGCACTACCTCCAGGTACGGAGTTCCATACTGTGTCCAGAATTTCCAATGTCTCTTGTTAGGTACACCCAGCAGGTCGCCGTAAGGGAACGTTGACAGAGATTTCGGGCGTGTTACGGAGCACGGAGCAGGTCGATCTTGATCTGCCATTGTTTCAGGATTAATACGGATACAAGAGTCGTGCAGCAACTGTGGAAACTAGGCCACTTCTAGGAGCGGGCCAGTTGATCGCACAAGGAGCCTGGGATCCAATGACGTCGGGGCTCCAGAGAGGTGACGACGCATCGCTCCGAATCATCGAAGCTGAGGGTCAGACTTCTGGGTCGAGGATCTGCAAATCTGACTGGAACTCACCGTCTTCTGGGCTCAGGCACACAGAGATGACCCGGCCGGCATCTCCTGGCCTCCCTGAAGATCATTCCTCCGGCTGGCAGAATCTGCAAACCTGTTTGCCATTGTGGGTTTGGCACGAGTAAAATACCGTGCTGTAGATCTATCTAAGCCAGACCATCTGTACCGAAAGACGGCGACCGAGGGCGGCAACTAGCCTCTCCGGTATCACGAGCAGGTTAATCGATACCGTACTCGTACCAGTACCTGTGCTGCGAGCTTCCCTTTCCGTTGTGCCTCCTTTTCAGGAAGATGTAGGCCAATGAATTGCCGCTAGTCGCACGGCTGCAACGTTTGGTACATGTACGGAGTATGTACATGCGGTTTGCGGTGAACGGGAGCAGCTCCGTGAGGGATCAACGCAAACGGCCATGGGAACATTGCATTCGAATTGCCTTGGATATCGCAACCCTCGCTCAATCGAAGACCACCATGTCATTACAGCCAAACTTGTCCTGTGCAACAATGGATGGACTAGGCTCATATCGCCGTGAAGCAGGTGGAGCGACCATTACAGATGTGTGATGGCATCAACATGTATGAGGAGTCCCCTACTGCTATGCAGCTTATTAGCGCCAGCGGCTTATTTGCAGCCATTGGCTTTTATCTTGACGAGAAATTACGATGGCTTTGTTTATGGAGACTTTGATTATTTGGCCAGGTTAGCGCCCAAAGCTGTAATATTGGGTGAGGTGATGAAGGTAGTACCCTGTAGTACAAGTGCGAGTAGCTCGTGGTACAGTATACACGACGGTCACGAACAAGATCGATTCCCCTCGAGCCAGAGACCGTACGCGTGTCCCAGGTGAGTAAATCCATCAGCTCAAATGTTATCGGGCACTGGCCTCGATACTCCTGAAGCAATATATCAGACGGAAAAGGTCCATCCAATGCTCTATAGCGGGCCGCGAAAGGCCCAGGAACGGCGTTGAATGTTGCGCGCTAGAGCAGTGGCCAAGACATGGAGCAAATTATGGATTCATACAGTTCATGTGGACACCCATTGACCAGGACGGTGCAGAACGTTGGCAAGTTGGCATTGCTATCGACCGTATACGTATATTCTCAATGTTTAAAAACTCTGGCCCAGATACAGTATGCAGAAACGCCGCAAACACAGTGGCTTCGACCTCGACTGGGCGGAGCCCCGAGTACTGCTACCTCTGCCTCGTATCGTAATGGACTGGCTCAAATCATTTTTTTTTCTCGCCTCAATTCTCTCGCAAACGGTCTCCAACACTTGCAGTGGGACCCTCCACCAAGACTCTTTTTTCATTACCACTATCCCCTGGCCCCTCCAAGTGGCGGCTTGGCCACCCGCCGTTGGTCGAGGCTGGTGATACTAACGCCGTACGCGTGCTAGCACCAGTGCTTGTGAGTGGGATGGAGGGGTGGGGGATCGGGCTTGCCAGGGTCTCGAGAGGCCAGGTAAGGACAAGAAAGGATGGGAGAAATAAGAAAATGGGCGGGTTGGGCGTTGTGACAAGCCCCTGTCCCGTAGCCAGAACCGCTCCAGCCCCTCCATCACCGACTCCTTTCCCGGTTGCAACAGGCGTTGAAAAGCAAATTGTCTTGCTGCTGCGAACCATTGCCTCTCTTGTTGCTCCTCCATCCTCTCGCAAAGGCATCGTCTAATACCCCTTCTTTCGCCTCTTGTTTTTGGCGCGTTTGCGGCTCTGTCCTGCATCTTCAGTTTCCAACTTCAGCTTCTTTTTTTTCCCACAAGCTAATCCCACCAAATTCCCCCACCATGCCTGCCGACATGTGCGTATTGCCTTGCTCCCCCTATTCAGCGCGAATAGCCACGCCTCCTGCGATGCTACTCGCGTCCGAAGCCTTCTGTGTAACGAGTTGCTGACCCAATTGCAGTAACGTTGACGTCCTCGTCATTGGCATGGGACCTACTGGTCTCGGTGCTGCGAAGCGTCTGAACCAGATCGTGCGTAGCTCCTTCACCGCCAGGTTCCTGGTACCCCGCGATAAGCTTCTGTTGATGCTAATATTCTCGCCAGAACGGTCCTTCATGGTTGATCGTGGACTCCTCTGACAAGGCTGGTGGTCTTGCCGGTACCGACACCACTCCTGAGGGCTTCGTAAGTCTCCATCTCGCGTTTTGGAAATCTCGCATTGAATCGTTGCGCTGACAGCTGCTGTCTCCTAGCTGTACGACGTTGGTGGCCATGTCATCTTCTCCCACTACAAGTACTTCGACGACTGCCTGGACGAGGCTCTCCCCAAGGATGACGACTGGTTTGTCCACGAGCGTGTCTCCTACGTCCGCTACAAGGGCCTCTGGGTCCCCTACCCCTTCCAGAACAACATCTCCATGTTGCCCAAAGAGGACCAGGTCCGGTGTATGGATGGCCTGATCGACGCCGCCCTGGAGCACCGCGTTGCCAACACCAAGCCCAAGGACTTTGACGAGTGGATTCTGAGAATGCAGGGCCCTGGCCTCGCCGACATCTTCATGCGCCCCTACAACTACAAGGTCTGGGCTGTTCCCACCACAAAGGTAAGAAAAAGCGTTCCAGCCTGTGTGCGTGTGTCTGGGTCTCCGAAAACGCTGACATGGTTCTTTTTCTAGATGCAATGCCAGTGGCTCGGCGAGCGAGTTGCTGCCCCCGATGTCAAGACCGTCACCAAGAACATCATCTTGAACAAGGTCGCTGGCAACTGGGGTCCCAATGCTACCTTCCGATTCCCCGCTCGGGACGGTACCGGTGGTATCTGGATCGCCGTCGCTGACACTCTCCCCAACGAGAAGAAGCGCTTCGGCAAGCAGGGTACGGTTACCAAGGTTGACGCTGAGAACAAGACCGTCACCATGGCCGACGGCACCACCATTGGCTACGGCAAGCTGGTCAACACCATGGCTGTCGACCAGCTCGTCGAGAAGATGGGCAACAAGGAGCTCGTCAGCCTGTCCAAGGGCCTCTACTACTCTACCACCCACGTCATTGGTGTTGGTATCCGCGGCGCGCGCCCCGAGCGCATCGGCGACAAGTGCTGGGTAAGATTTCCTTTACACACATGCGACATAACGTTTCCTTAGGTTCAGATGCTAACCCCAATTCCGTAGTTGTACTTCCCCGAGGACAACTGCCCCTTCTACCGTGCCACCATCTTCTCCAACTACTCCCCCTACAACCAGCCCCAGAAGGGAGAGAAGCTGCCCACCCTGTACCTTGCCAACGGCGACAAGGCTGCTTCATCCGAGGCTAAGGAGGGCCCCTACTGGTCCATCATGTTGGAGGTGTCACAGTCCACCCTGAAGCCCGTGGATGTGGACAACCTTCTCAAGGACTGCATCCAGGGTCTCATCAACACTGAGATGCTCAAGCCCGAGGACGAGATTGTCTCCACCTACCACCGTGCCTTTGACCACGGATACCCCACCCCTACCCTAGAGCGTGAGGGTGTCCTGAAGGAGCTCCTGCCCAAGCTCCAGGATCTTGGCATCTACTCTCGAGGCCGCTTCGGCAGCTGGAGATACGAGGTTGGCAACCAGGACCACTCCTTTATGTTGGGTGTCGAGGCCGTCGACCACATCCACAGCGGAGCCGTTGAGCTGACCCTCAACTACCCCGACTTTGTCAACGGCCGACAGAACGGCGAGAAGCGTCTGGCTCAGGCTTTCAGCTATGGCGCCCAGCCTCTGCCCACCCGGGAGAGGAACTAAGCTTCTCTGGCATTGTTATGAAATTGAATAAAACTAAGGGCGCATGTGCGCTGTAATTTGACTTGTACGTATGAGGGAGCAGCCATCAGAGCGGATCTTAGCTATCTATGGTTTGCTATGGATGGGATTCTTAGGATCTGGAAATTCATGAAACGGCTCGAATGATTCGAACGCCTAGGGTTGTCTATGGGCAGTCGGGCATAGTATAGATTCTCTCGCTACTTAATAGCGAGACATGGTTACGATAGAAATAAAGGGAGCTGACCAGCTCTTTCATCAACAATAAATGAAACTTTTGTTAAATACATTTCCCCGTTCTACAGATTTTCTCAAATATTGAAACTCGCATTCGGTGATATGAGAAGCCGGAACTTCATTGCGCCGCTACGTACTTGGACCCCGAGCATGTGCCGAGCGTGCTAAATTAATTCACTTGAAACATTGGGTACAACTGCTGAAGATTTGTATTAACTGTGTGTTTTTTAGTGGATTAGGAAACTCAGCTTGGCCACCTACATCATTCCATCTCAGGCACCAGACGCCAAAGGCGCTAAAAAAAAAAAAAAGAAAGATTTTTTTCTACTCATTCTGTCTCCATGGAAATAACACAAGAGCGGATATGAGTCAAAAATTTCTGGGTTTGTGCCTGAGTAAGGACAGCTGACGAAAGCATTTGCCCAATTCTAGGGTATCCATTCAACCATTGTATCATCATTGCCGTTTTCAGACGTGGTCAGTGCACTTTGAGATAGGATTGGGTTGCCATTGTCCGAATGTAACAGTACTTTACGGTAATTTTGATGGAGAAGAGCAGAGAAAAAAAAAAAATGAAAAAGAAAAAAAGCCACGTGAAGTAACGCCGCCAAAGGATGTCATCCACGGCGGAGTATATGTAACTACGGGCCAGATCCGACTGCTATACCGTGTGTCTACGCAACATGATTGTTGGCGTTTGTGGCTCAGAGAAAGCGCTGGTATCACGAGTTGGGTGGGGACGTTAAGGCATCTGCAGGTATTTCTCTGATACCTTGGCGCCTGGCAGTCGACGATCAGCAGACAGGCCCGATATGCCAAATTTCCCTCAGATGTGTCCGGAGTGATGTGGGCTTGGGCTTGCACCGCGGCGCTGTTGGATCTCGCACAGGATCCATAACATGTATGTACGTGTATAGCCTTTGCCCTCAGCGAGGATTACATACCTATGCAAGTAAGGCAACAATTTCATCCACCAGCAGTTTGCCAGCGGATCACCCGACGATGCCAAGGGGGGCACGATTGGCGGGGTTATATAACTGGAGTGCCTTTTTGCGGGCAACCCAGGCCCTTTCGCTCTGTGTGCTAACTGCACGAAAGCACCGATCAAATTACTGTAGCGAGCTAAAGGCGCGTTAGCTGACGAACTTGAAGGGACTGGAGAAAAGAGTCGGAACTTGGGCGGTCTGTTAGCGCCTCGCTCTGGGATTCCCGCCGAATTGCTCAGGCCCAAAGCCGCAACGGGGCACAGCGTCTTCCGCGTTGCCGTTCCTTTTTGGTGCGAGTTGAAGATATGGGCTGCGTGGCGGGCAGATGACGGGCCTGTCAAGCAAATCACTCGTCCCCTCTTCCGGCAGAAACCTTTTTGGCGTTTTGGCTGTTGCTCCGGTCTTTGGAGGGGGGAAACGTTGAGGAAAGGGAAGAGGAAACAGGCTGAAGAAGGTGGGAGACGTGCAGAGGAGTCGAGATATTTCACATTCCACGACCCGGGTTTTCTGATTCGATGCTTGGCCTGTCCGCCCTTTTAAGGAAGCGCTCGCAGATTTGTAAAGTTGAGCTTGTACCGTGGTAGTCGCCCGGGCTCCAAAAGAACCAGAGGTACCCTGTATTGGAGGTTCAGTACCTGTAGGGGTCTAGTGTGGTACCTGACATGACCCTCTGTCACAGCGGCAACCAGCAGGTATCTGCATATCCACATGTCGACAGCGCAAGGTCGCTGAATCTGCGTATCAAGTACTGCAGTAGCCTCAAGCCGGGCGCAGTACAGAATGCATCAAGTTTAGTACCTGTGCTCTACTCGTAGCCTCTGCCAAACAACCACCACCGCAGTCCGCTGCAACCACCAGACCGGGCCCCAGTTCTGCCAAAACCTCACACCCCGACTTTGCAGCCCGCACCGCAACGCAGAAAATAGCAAAATTCCCCAAAATCCCACCAAAGGGTAGCCGACCGCCGTGCCATTACTGGTCGCTGCGCTGCTCGTCGCAATAAACATCCTCCTTTTGCCGATACAGCCACCGGGCCGACGATGGGCGCTGCGTGCGGGCTTGGATGACCGTCGACTAAGTGAACGAAGCCGAGCATCTCCCCTCCGCCAGAGCAGCCAGCTGGGGGCTTCTCTTTTTCCTATGAGAGCGCGCCATCATGGACGGTCCAGCCCTCGTGCCCGACGATGTGCTCGACCCTCTACCTCCGCCGCCGCCGCGGCTGTTCGAACGCCTTCGCCAGATAGCTGGGTATAGCTGGGATGAATCGATGCCGCCCTTCCACTCAACATATGACTTTTGGTGAGTCGCCCTTTCTATCTTGCGGGCATCGACGTGTGTGGTGCACGAACAAAGTGGAACAGCAAGGAAAAGAGGAGGATAAAAAAATTAGGGAAAAAAATGACGAGATGGAACAAGAAATGCAGCGGGAACAGGAAGAAGTTAGATGGAGGATGTGCTAGAGATGATGACAGCAATCGCAAGACGACTACAACTTCCCACCAGATGGCCAGATCGAGAGGCTAACCTTTGGCGTTTCTCCCGCCTCCCTAGGCACGTCTTCGGCACCCGATATGTTTCTCCCTCGCTACCCCCCTCCACCTCATCGCAGAACGCTTCCAGTCCCGGCTCCGTTTCCAAGCTTCAGTCCGGTCGCCCAACTCCCTCCGATCATGGCGGCCCGCTCTCCAGCTACAGCTTTGGCTACAGCAGCGAACCGCCCGCCTCTCCACAACCTACTGCCCACTCCAATCCCCTCGCCTCACCTTCTACCGATGCAACATATATCGAAGAGTCCGTCGTGGCGCGCGTGTCGCACCATGCCCTCCGAGAGGAGAGGGCCTTCCAGATCGCCAAGAGCGTCTCCAACACGGCCGACCCCAACGGCGACCATATAGTAAAACCCCTTGATTTGATCCGGCTAAGCCCGGTGACTGGCGACCGCGGGGCTATCGTCGTGGCCATATACCAGCACCCGGGCCCCAATCAACTGCTTGATCTCTTGGACATGGGGCCGGCCTTTTATCATGCGCGCAAAGACGGCGATGCATACCGAGCTTACTACAGCAGACCGACCCTTCAGCCCCCCATAAAGCTTGAACTCTTCCTCGACTTTGCGATTGGTGCGACCCAATGCTTGGAGATTCTCCACCACAGCCGAGGCATGGTCCACGGAGAGATTCGGGGAGATGCGTTCCACTTCAACGCCGAAGAAAACAAGGTCCGGGTCATGTCCTTCGGATCCGGCGTCCGGTCCTTTGAACATGGCTTGACTAGCACCGGCTGGTCGATGCTCTCGAAAGAGTTGGGGGGCAGGAACAAGCTGCTCTTTATCAGCCCCGAACAAACTGGTCGCATGCCCGCCGAACCCGATACCCGTACCGACATCTACTCGCTCGGTGTTGTCTTCTGGACCCTCCTCACTCAACAGCCCGTGTTCACTGGCGAATCAGCTCTCGACATAGTCCAGGCAGTGCTCGGCCGCAGAATTCCCAATGTCGCGACCGTACGGATGGATATACCAGATGTCATTGGGCGGGTTATCCAGAAATGCACGGCCAAAAATGTTGCTGACCGATATCACTCGGCCAGCGGGTTACGCCACGATCTAATCAGCATTAAAGAGTACCTTGAAGATGGCAACTCAAAAGCTCTCAAGGAATTCAAAATCGGCACGAGCGATGTCTCATCCTTCTTCATGCTTCCGACTTCCATGATTGGTCGGCAAGAGGAAAAGGCCGCCGTTCTCAGGGTTATCAACCGTGTTGCCAGGAGCCATGCTGCCCTTCGTAAAGGCCCTACCAGCAGATTCTCGGATGGAGCTAGCCTTACCGAGATGATGGCATTTGACGACATCTCCAGCGAAGGCGGTGCCAGTTCAATCGATGGTCACAACCGCAGGAGCGGATCGTTTGCCCAAACAATATCGTCCGAGACTAGAGCAACGAAGAACAACTTCTTCCCCACAGTTATATCAGAGACCATGACCTTATCAACTGATACCACCTCTTCATCCCAATCTACTGCTGCCGCGTATCCTAGATTTACGAGGCCATGGGAACGATGGGAACGGCATCAGTCTATTTCCTTGGGCTCGCTGGACTCCTCAAGCATGGTTGATAGCTTAAATGTGGAAGGACCCCGTGGTCCGCTCGACATAGGTGCGTCTAGTCTGTCTCGGCAGCTTGGCTCGTCCAAATTTCGACGTCATGGGCACTGCGAAGTCATCACTGTTGAGGGTGCCGGAGGCGTAGGAAAGAGCATTTTCGTGCAGTCAGTGCTGGCTGACGCTCGGCGCAATGGCTACTGCGCTACGGCCAAGTTCGACACTGCAAAGAGGGCGCCCTTTGGACCGTTGCTGAAGCTGTTGTCGTCGCTTTTCAAACAGGTGTGGGGCGAAAGGGATACGAATACTCAGTTTCACCAAGGCTTGAAGCAGTACATTCGTCCGGTATGGCCAATGCTGCACAGAATCTTGGGGCTGCCCGAGTTTCTACTTGGCCCACCCGACATGAATCTTGCACGGCCAATCTCCTCGTCTCAGAGCTCAGCCTCGCGCAAGGATATCCGACCGGTGCTAAAGCGCAGAACATCATCCCCTGGAACCGAATCTCCCGGACCATTGCAGCGAAATCTGGCGGGTGGCGGATCCCAATCGTCCCAAGACTACCTCCGTGCTGGAGCCTCGACCAAAAGCACGCGTCTGATTAACACCATCCTAGATGTGCTCAGGGTTTTCACCACCCACAAATTCATCTGCTTTTGTCTGGAGGACCTGCACTTTGCCGACGACGAATCCCTGGAGCTCATCTCGCAAATCATAGCCGCTAGGATGAAAATGGTTGTCATCGTGACTTACAGACCAGAAGAACTTTCACCTGCCAAGCTTCAGGCTGTTGTACAGCCGATAGAAGTAGACGGTGAATATGCTTCTTTTCGCCCGGCCTTGCTAGATGCTGATACCGTGGCAGAATACCCTCGCAGCTCACGGACGCAGGTAACGAGAATCGTACTGAATCCCCTTAGTGAGAGTGATATTCTTCAATACGTGTCAGCAACCCTTTGTAGACCTCAAGACGAAATTCTTTCCCTTGCTTTAGTTATTCAGTCCAAGACAGCCGGCAACCCGTTTTACATGCGAGAGATGCTCAGCGCCTGCCACAGGAAGAGGTGTATCTGGTATGATTACCGCGACAGTCAATGGCACTATGACATGGATAGACTATTCGCCCAGTTTCAGGGCGAGAAAGATTACGACGTTTTGGATACCGCATTCATTACCCACCGATTGGGCGAATTACCGTCAGCTGCTCGAGCGGTGCTTGCTTGGGCGGCTCTCCTTGGGGGCTCCTTTTCGTTTGAGCTGCTATGTCGGCTCATGAGTGGAGAGTTTGAGTACCATGACGAAGACGAATTTCTAGCCTGTCCGAACCATGTCACCCAGCGCTCCTACACAGAGGGAGAGGCCATTGCAGGCTTACAAGCAGCCATCCAAGCTTATATCATCGTGCCAACCGAGTCAGATGACCGATTTCGTTTCGCTCATGATCGATACGTGCAGGCTTCTTCAGCTTTAAAGGAGTGCAATGCCCGAAAAATGCACTTCATTATTTCACAGACTCTACTAAAATACTACGCGGTAGAGGCTAGGCAACGCGACAGCACTGCTTCGCACATTTGTAAGGCCGTCGAAATTATCAAGCGCCGTGTACGCTGTCGTAGGGAGTTCCGCAAACTGCTGATGGAGTGCGCACGAGGTGCGACTGAGAACGGGGCCAGGCCTACGGCGGCGAAATACTACAGTGCTGCAGCCAGGCTCTTACAGGATGATCCATGGTCTGACGATGTTGAAGACGCATCTTACGACGAGACAATCCAGCTTTATCTTCGGTCGGCGGAGTGCCATCTATACATGGCCGAGGTGACCGCGGCTGGAGAACTCCTTTCCATAATCTTCGCCAACGCCAAAAGCCCGGTAGATAAGGCGCCGGCATATGTCCTGCAGTCGCGGATATATGCTCAGAGCGGCAATTCGCCAGCGGCATTGGTTTCTCTGAAGGAGTCATTGGCCTTGCTCGGCGTCTCGCTCGACGACGAACCGACGTATGAAAAATGCGACGAGAAATTTCACAAGATTGTTGCGCAGATACAAGATATAGATCGACAAGAACTAATCACCCACAAGAAATCAAGCGATCCCGACATTGCATCCATCGGTGCTGTGCTTGCCGAGGTAACCAATGCAGCCTGGTGGAGCGACCGCTTACAGTTTTATCATCTCAGCCTGGCCATGTTTGATATCTACCACGATCGAGGCTCGTTTCCACAATCCGGAATGGTGTTTCTCAACCTGTCCGTTATAGCACTGGCGCGTTTCAACATGGTTTCGTTTGCCATAGATCTTAGCATGGTCTCTCAGGACCTGCTCTTCCAGGCCCGCGATGCCTACTCATTGGCACGCGGTGAAATGCTACATCAATGCTTCGTTGGACACATACACTGCTCCATGTCGCTGGCTATTTCCCAGATGGAGGACGCAATCGAACTGGCGTCTGTTGCCGGCGACAGGATGTCGACAATCCACAGCTATGGATTGGCTGCGCAAATCAAATTCTTTGCGAGCGAAAACTGCACCGAACTTGAAACGTTTTGCGAACTAGCCTGCGAGGAGATTTTTAGATGGGCTTGTGATAGTAGAGGTGGAGTGATGCTCATTGCTGTCAGACAAGCTTGCCGAGCGCTGCAAGGCAAGACGCGCGTCCATAGTGCTCTGGAGATCATGACGGACGAAAAGCACAATAGCGCATCGTACAAAAACTGGATAGTGGAACGAACAGGAGGCAGCAGCCGCCCTATGCTTTTCTATGAAAGCTTTGAAATCGTCGTACTCTTCTTATATGGTCACTACGATCGAGCCATTGAGATTGGAGAAAGATGTTTTGATCAACTCGCCGATCTGTGGTCAGCAAGGAATACGAGGATGATTATTTTCTTCTATGGGTTGGCTCTTGCTGGTCGTCTGCTTCGACAAATGCAGGACCCGCGCAGTCAACCTGGAGATTTCACTGAAGAGATCGCGCAGCTTGTTGAGAAGCTCACTGGATTTTTGAAAATGATTAACGATTGGGCGACGGTGTCCAATGTGAACTACTTTTCATGGGTGAAGCTTTTGGAAGCACAAATGGCAGAATTGTCCGACCACCATGGCGAAAGTGTCCAGGGCTACGAAGAGGCTCTGGATCATGCTGCCGAGCATGACTTTGTGCTCGAGGAAGCTCTGGGCAATTATCTCATGGCAGGCTTCTTTATCCGACGTAAAGCACGGCGATCTGCTCGGGCTGCTCTTCTTGATGCTTTGAGCTCGTTTAGACAAATGGCAGCTTCTGGTGTCGCCCATGCCATTGAGGATGCGCATTCTCTTCTCTTACACGGACCAACTAGGAATCACCGTGTGGCCGATATGGGAGTGCAGACCGATTTCGTCACCGATGCGCCGTCGGTTCAGTATCGACCCGTGGATGGAGAGGATGATGACGCGCTGACCCAGATTCCTTCTAATGCTTTGACTGAGTCCAAGGGGGAGCAGATTGGGGCCTGGAGAAACTCAATGCACATGCAGACGGAAGACAGTGGCGGACTCCCTGCTCTCGATATGATCGATTTGCATGCGATCCTCAAGTCTTCACAAGTCATCTCATCACTGCTACAGGTGGAAGAGCTGCTTAAGACCATGTGTGATGTGGTTCTGCAGACTTGCGGCGGCTCAGCTACCAACGCTGCTATTGTGGTTGATACTGACAGCGATGGCTGGTGTGTAGCTGCCAGCGGCGACCCGGAGAAGGGAGCTTCGGCGCACAAACCAGCCTTGCCCCTCGCGAGCACGCCTTTGATTGCCGAGAACGTTGTACTGTATTGTACGCGATTCATGGAAAGCGTCTTTATACCGGACATCGTTTCCGATGAGAGATTTGGCAACGTTAGCGAGTCTTGGATGCAAAGGAATCCGACAAGTAAGGCCATCATTGCCATTCCGATTCGTCATGCGAACAAGCCGCTGCTAGGCGTCTTGTATCTCGAAGGCGTCCCAGGATCCTTTACAGACCGCAACGTGACTGTTCTTCAGCTTCTGGTTAACCAAATTGGCATCAGCTACTCCAACGCTCTGTCGATAAAGAACCTTGAAAAGATTTCGGCCGAAAACCTTTCCATGTTGGATGTGCAGAGGGCCGCGCTGAAGAAGGCTCTCGAGGCGGAGACGAAGGCGAAGATTGCGGAAGCGGAGGCAAAGCGAAACGTCAAACTGGCCGAAGAGGCTGCCAAGGCTAAATCCATCTTCCTGGCCAACGTCTCACATGAATTGCGGACACCTTTGAACGGAGTCATTGGAAACTCGGAGCTTCTACGCGACAGCGACCTGAATAAGGACCAGCTTGAAATGGCAGATTCGATTAGGGTTTCGGCTGACCTTTTGCTCACTGTTATCAACGACATTCTCGACTTTTCCAAGATGGAGGCAGATAAGATGAAGCTTTACAATATCGCCTTTAATCCAGAAGAGATGGTTAGGGAAGTCGTCCGGGCAGTTTCCTATAGCAACCGGGAGAAGGCGTCCAAAAGGAATGTCAATATCATCCAGGATATTAACCTGCCTTCCATGCTGATCTACGGCGACCCGATCCGCCTTCACCAGGTCCTCGGGAACCTCATTGGCAATAGCTTGAAATTTACAGAAGATGGATCCATCACCATTGGCGCTCGTCTAGACGAGGAAACCGAGGAGAGGGCAACCCTGACTTTTTGGGTCCGAGATACGGGAATCGGCATTCCACCCCAGCAATTGGCCAAGCTATTTCAACCATTCAGTCAGGCGGACGCCAGCACGGCCAGAAAGTATGGTGGAAGTGGCCTGGGGCTGAGTATTTGCAAATCACTCATCGAGATCATGATGCAGGGCAAGATTCAACTCGAGAGTGAAGAAAACCTCGGCACAACTGCCTGGTTCACAGTTTCTTTTGAGAAGGCCAAGCCTGATGTTGCTGCTGGAGATGCTCAAACACAAACCTCAGCCCCTGTCGACAGGTACACGGCCAGGTCTGCTGCATTCGTGGAGCGAGCGGCCTCTCCGAACCCCTATCTTGACCTGACCCGGGTTCCCAAGAAAGACATTCGCATTTGCGTGGCAGAAGACAATCCCATCAACCAGAAGATTGCCATTCAATATGTACAGCGTCTGGGATACACCAGCGTTAGTGCATATGAGAATGGTTTGAAAGCGGTAGAGGGTCTCCGCCAAAAGGCCAGAGAGGGTATCCCTTACCATATTGTTCTCATGGATGTCCAGATGCCAGTCCTTGACGGATACGAGGCCACCAAGCTCATCCGAAATGACCCAATCGACGAGGTGCGCAAAATCCTCGTAATTGCCATGACAGCATCAGCAATTCAAGGCGACCGAGAGAAATGTCTGGCTGCTGGTATGAACGATTACCTTGCAAAGCCCGTTCGTGCCGAGGTACTCAAGCGGAAGCTGGATGCATATATGAGCAATTCCAGGCCGAGCCCTCCATCTTCTACCCCTTCTCCTCCTAACGCGTTGACATATGCGAATACGACGAATGGATATACCAGTGAAACAAATTCCATCGTGCCAAAATTGCCACCACCCCCGAGAAAGCCCCTTCCTAGTAGCGCGTCCAGCACAAGTTCTGAGCCGTTGATTCGGAAACCGGTTCCTATCAGGTCGGGGTCGGGTTCACTGCACGAGTCCCTATTCGACGGGCCTCACAACTCGGAGGATTTGGAGCACGAGCACCCTGGAAGTCCCATCTTTGACGTCGAAGAGCTGGAAACTCCGTACAGGGATGATTCAGTTGCCAGCCAAGCTGATACAAAGAGCCCCTCAACAAGCAGGACCTCGAGCGATCAGGAATTCTCCGATTCTGGGGCAAGGAGAGGGTCTGGCCCTGGGCAGAACCACCAGCCTCGAAAACTGAACAAGAGTCGAGGGAACAGCACCACCACCACCGAGGTCAAGATGGAAAATGGTGTTCACGAGAAGGGGCCTGTCGTCAGAGAGGCCTAGGATTTATTTGCTCATCCTTGGTTCCGATTTGTCTTGATGTTTTTAACCGTTATACTTTACATTTCTCTATTTCTTTCTTTCGCATCATATGTTCGACACATCAGCTACGGATTTGGATAGACGGACATTTTACGGGCGTTTTTTTCACCCAACGCCTATGGATTACTTTTTTGGGGGACATCAGGGCTAGGTCAAATCAACGGACGAAGAAAACACTCTCGAGTTGACGGGAGCACCCCGAGATCCCACCTGCTTCGTCTCTTTTGGCTTTCACGCCTTGGTTGCTTTCTCTCTCATGATCTTATTCTTTCTCCCACCCTTTTCACTTTCCTCTTTTCTTTTTCCTCTTTCCTCTTTTCGCTTCTTTGGTCTCTTTTTTTGCCTTTCTCCTTTTGCCTTCGTTAGTCACGTTTGATTGATGCTGGAGTAAAAAGAGCAACCGGCTAGCGTTACTCGGGGCATGACATGAACATTTGATACGAAATGATACGGATGGAAACGAACCAAGGAAAGGGGCAACTGAAACAAGAAAAAAAATGGCTTTACGAGTTGCTGGACGATATGAAACGATACAAAGTTGGACGGAAAAAAAAGATAACGTCAAGAAAAAAATTTGGCAAAAGGGAAAATGGAACAGTTTGATGGCAAGAAACATTACGGAAGGGGGAAGGGGAAGTGGATAACAGCAAATCGAAATCAGGATGAGCTTTCTTCTTTTATTTGCTTTTGATTCTTCATATTTTTTTTTACACAACTTTGGCAAAGGGGGAGGGAAATGGGAAGCGCTTTGATGTGGTGGTGTTTTTACAGGATATAGCGTTATCATGAAGCTCCGGTTTGTGACGGTTTGCTATTGTCAGTTAGATTTTGTATCATTCCCTGTATGGTGAAGAAGCTTTTGCTAGCATTCGGCGACGATTGATTGATTGGTAATTCAACAAGTTTCTTATTCTGCATTTTCTTTCAGGGGAGTGATTTCATCCCGCCCCCTTTTCATTTCATTTACATGTTGCTGTTGACTTACCCAGGTAGTGTGCCCAGAAGACGATCACACACTAGGTTCGGGTCACCCACAGAGAAGAATCTGAGAGTCTAGAAGTCTGCACACAGTCATTCCTAGCTCTGCATTAGCCTTCTCTCCCTTCTCATCACAAAGTAGATCCAATATCTTTCCTTTCTCAAATGGGGAAAATGCATCCTCAGCCGACTCCACGCGTGTAAAAGAGCGGCGCTCGGACATAAAAAAAACCCCCAGCTGCGGATGATCCGTTTGTGGGCTGGAGGCGCAGCGCCTGTGACATTCTTCGCATAGATTACTAGCTACGGCCGCTGGGGGCCAGTTTCGTCTCTGCGTCCCATCCTGATTAGGGAGCGGAGCATCAACGCATCGTTGAGGCTTTAAAGCAAAGATCCAACATGTTAGGAGCCAATAGTCTTGGTGGCGAGGGGGCAGAAGCAAGGGAGGGGACTTTCAGCTAGCGACGTCCTTGAGAGATGCGGCTTTTGCGAAGCGGCCAGTGGGAATTGGTAGTATTATCCCGAAGCTGAATAAGTGCCCCTACCAGTGAGGGTGCAACTAGATGAATATAGTATAGAGTTTGTCGGGATATTCTGTGTGGGTGGTGTGAGAGAGCACCCAACGACGACTAAACAAAAGCGTGCATGCCTCCATCCCACCGGGCAACCTAGATGTAGGGAACATATGTTCCACACGCGGAAACAACACTTGCATGTGCAGGGAAGTTAAGTCATCGCCCTACACTACAAAGCACCCAGCGGCTATTGCAAGGCGGCATGTGTGGTGGCGAAGACGGCAACAGTTCGTTCTTTCAGAATCGGTCGTCTCCCGCTAACAGCGTGGAGAAGTATAATTCTCTCTCGCTCTCTCTCTTTTGATGCATGGGACAAGGAATAGCGGCAGTTCGGCTACTATTTCATGTTGATGCACAACCAACAACATACCGGTACTTGTACTCGTATGTGATCGTTCCCTTCCCTTGACCATCAATTCGTCCCTTGAGAGGAGGGAGGAGAAGAAACGTCACAGCTGGGTGTTCGTTTGGGTGTGATGGACGTACAATCTCGGCTCAAGGGGCATCGAAATTGTCCCCCTCCATAAAGCCCTAGAGTTGTCAGAAGCATAATCAGCTTAGCTGTGTCAGGAACCTTGATGAAGAAAGCTGAACCGGCAAGTGAAAACCTTGCTCTGTGCGGCTGATTGCCAGGAACCGCCTGTTGTTCTCGGCATTATGGGACCGATTTTAGGATTCAACGCCACTGTATGATGTTAGCCACTCTTTGTATGAAAGTCTACGAATGACCACAACATGGTCTTTGACTCAAGACGCTCCGTACCCGGACTTCTCTCGACTCGCAATGTCTACCTTAGTCCCGAAAGATTCCCGACTGCACCTACTCCATTGAGCAGAACTACAGATGGCGGATCCTCCGTAGCTGCGCCCTATTCTCTCTTAACAAACATGAGGGATAAAGGAATAAATACTGCCACGCAGTATTTTTTATTTCCTTGAGCGCCGCGTGGGTCTTTTGTGGCTGCAGGTTCCACGAGTCTAGCCGTTTAACAAATTGTGACGAGACGAGACGAGACGGAACGTAGCGGCGCCATCTGAGAATTTTATACCATGTTCACATTTGGACTGGGCGTCGTACTTGTAAGCCGCTATTAAGGGTGCCGTACGAACCGTTTTTTCTCCGTCCCAGTAGTGCAGTGCTACTCTGTAGCACACATTCGAGTATGAAGAGTTCGTTTGACTTGAGACGCACTGTAAGACGCTTTTGTTCGGCCGTCACTGGTATTGCCCGCCGGTTCTCTTCAGCAAATCCCAACATAGTTACGGCGATGCAACAATTTTATCTCGGTTATCTGCAGCTGAGCTCGCCGGGCCAGGGGTAGAGGACGGCTGAAAATAACCCTGGCTCCGGTGTGACTCCTCCCTTTCCAGGCATTGGGTCTTGGAGCTGCTGTTCCGTCTGGCCCGGCGATGTAAATAAGCCAACTTGAACTTGGTGCCTTGATACTGAAGCTTTTCAAGCTGCATATGTAACAGAAGCTAAAAGGCAGATTTGGGTGGACCCCCCTAGCCACATCTTTTTTTGTCGTAATATCAGACTTGCAAAAAATCCTGGGTGTAATTACCAATGATGCAGGGGATATCAATAGTGACACTAGCAGGACGAAACGACGCACCTCCTTCTGACGCCGTGTGCCGTCATATCTAATGTGTAACGGCAATAAGGTCATAACGTCAAAGCCGAAATCAACACGGCCAATGCTAGGACTCTGGTCTCGCGGGCCGCAGCTGAATGTGGCGACCCATATTCCCCAAGTAGGTAGTCCAAGGATGAAGCAGAAATTCGCTTTATCCCAATTAGGGCAATGACCCAGGATAAATGAAAATTCTTTCGACAAATTCAACATAAGTTCGCGGCAGGAATGCCTGCTCTAGGCACATCGCATCTGAAAACTGGTCCAATCGGATAGAAGCTGATCAGGCCATCCCCACGGGCTTGTTAGTCCCGGAACCGCGTTCAAGTAACAAATGAGAAAGGAAATAAAAGGTTGCTTTAATCTATTTGAAACTCAGCCATTTGATGGTTGGATTGCGGCACTGTGAGGTAGCTTCGAGTCTCTGCTTCAGCAACCACTCGAATTCGGCATGGTGCGTGGCTTGCCTGGCTTACTTTTCTGCCTCTTGTTTATTCCAGGTTAGGAGGGGCTCAAAGGCTGTGAAGTCGAGGACAAAGATGAAAGTCTATTCAGCTGAGGGTGTGGCGAATGCGGGGGGCAGCCGTCGATTCTCATTGTAAGCTATCTCGTACCCGGTTCTGCTTACCCAACAGGATGCCGCTTGTGAAGAAACTCGTGAAAAGACGATGGCCTCACCAGCTGAATACAAATGACTTGTCAATAATCTTCATAAGCCCTGAGTTGACTTTGGCGGTATACTCCGTGGCTAGAGAAGGGGGACATCATCGCCAACCAAGTAGAGCAGATCATTTTAGAGAACAGTCTGAGCCTCGGCTTATTGGCTGACTTGATTCTTATCTTTCTGCGTATCGAGGCCGGCCAGCCAAGAACGAACGGCAGTTTGCTGGCGCCAGATGCTCGATTCTTAGTGGACAGCTTGCAATGTGTGGAAACTTGATGTGAATTTGCTAGCCGAAGGCGTAGCATCCGAATAGTGTTGCCAAACTGGTATGGCTCAGTAGGCTGAAGCGGAAGATACAGCGGAAAGACTTGATTAAGGTGAACCGAATTCTTGTGTATTACCCGAATACTTTGGTAAGAAAAACCTTCTTTCTGCAGCTCTGAGTTGAAATTGGTACGTCCACAACATGGCCATTCAGACCACGTGCGGCTGTGCCGGCAGTTGCTGGGTGTGTCAAGTTGAGACAATGTTTATAACACCGAATAGAATCAGGGCTTTGTAGCCAAGCCCCCCTCCAAACGAGTTTCCCGATTCTCCAAAAAGCCACTTTGAAATGAAAGGTCTGCAGAAAGTCAAGGTTCTCGACCTACATTTTGGTCGATGACCGACAGGAGCCTCTGGAGGATTAAGCTAATGGACCGATTTTGGCGTGATGAGGTTGGCTTGCTGCTAGTTTGGTCGAGTGCTCGGGGCTAGACGATTCTTGATCTCGATCTTGGTTGCCAAGAGCGTCAAAAGAAGAGAAGGCTGGAAGAGAACTAGTATCCCCGAATCCAGCGAGGCCGAGGGCATCAGCGCGAAAGCGAGGTATCACAAGAGACTATTCCCGCCCTTTGTGAAACGAAGTCATCCCAGTTTCGGCAAAAGAGAACGAGCGGTGAATGTCTAGCACAAAGTGTGTTCACATTATCCACCCGGAGCCAAGCAATGTACTGTACCGTAAACAGGGGCGTTGCTGTAGAAGTCGGTAATTACTCTGCGAGGTTGCTTTGGACGATCCTTCGGCGGCCTTGGTTTCGATGTCATCTCCAATAGTCTCTCTGACCATGCTTGGCAGTGTTGTCAGTCACATATTCCGCGACACGGCAGAAGAATACGGGAAGAGAATGAGTAGGTACCCACGGCCTGCTCCTAGCCGTCTAGCAACACAGTTCTGGTCAACAACAACTAGAATGGTCTGTTGGTATAAGAAGTTGAGTACTGACAAACAATGTTTTGACTCGATACTGATATGACATGGACTGAGGGAGGCTGCATCATTCTCCATACTCTTTTGCCCTGGATCAAACGCTAATTGCAGAACTGCCGGGCTGTAACTGCCTAAAGTTCGTAGTAGCAGAAACTCACCGCATGTACCTGCCTGGGAAGGCGTATCCTGGCGCTGCCAGTTCTGCATCGTACCTGCACGGAGGAGTTGACGACATGTTTGAGGCGCAGCACCCAATTGGGATCAATCTTTTGAGTTTCGTGTACGAGGTGGTAGAGCGGTACCTCTGGAGTGGGGGAAGAGAGGTCACTCGTCCTTGTACTAGTGGTGCGATAGTACTCGGCTTCAGTGCCTGGTCAAGTATCGCTAGGATGGAGGTTACGTCTACGGCATTATTGCCGCTAGCGAGCAGTGCTCGAAGCAGTGCATTTAAGGACAATCAAACACGGGCTCCCGCAATATAGCATAGCAATCCTTCAACTAGATTAGTTTCAATACTTATTATGTCCTAGCAACAGTACGAACTAGGTAGGTAGATCTGCGGTCATGGTGCTCCGTGCATAGTGCTTGAGGTCGTTCCAATGCCCGGCTCTTCATGTCTTAGTACAGCATTCAATACAGATCCGTTGCGTGAGAAGAAGAGGAGATGCAGATTGCGCTAACAATGGCTTCGTCTCTCTACAAAGTAGGTTCATCGCACGCTCAGCACGGAAGGTGCCGACTGCGGAAAAAAGCTAAATCAAAGTGGGCCCGACGAAGCTCAGAAGCGTTCCGTGGACCGTCATTGGCTCATGCAGCCTTCGTCCTAATGCAGCTGTAGATGCTACGATGGAGCATCCAAGCAAGAGTACAGTAGCAGCAAGTGCTAGTACAAGAACCAAGCCAGTAGGGAGAGCTTCTGCAAGTACATGTATGTAAGGTGGCAGCAGCTTGACTCAGCAATGAGTATTGACAGGAGAGACAAATCGTCGGATGCAACTATTCAGCAAAGACTATGTGAGTTTCTTCTTCTTCTTCTTCTTCTCTCTTTAGGTTCCCTTTTGCTGCCGTCAATTTTTCCGCTGAAAATGGTAGCCTTACAGGCAAATGCGCGGCTGCCAATGCCTTTGGCCCATCAGCATTCTGTGTGTTATTCAAGGCATATGCGATGCGGCAATCCTCGCCCACATGCCACCATGCTGGTGCCAAGTTTAGTAGTTAAGATCCTCCTCCGTAGGGCCGTCATCAAGACAATTGATGACATGTACAAGGACGAGTACCCGCCAGAGGCCTAGCAGGGGAAAGCGCCCTGGAATCTTACTGGTTCCATGTAGATGGCACAAGCTGAAATCGGAGGACCAACATGAAGGGTCTAAGACACGCCGCCGCCTCTCGGCTCACAAGGGTGCAACGAGCTTAGTGCGGCGGTCGTTCCCCCCCGGCTGGCTGCTTCGTATCTTGCTTGAGCAACCTGTGTCTTAGATCATGAGACGGCTCATGGCGCGGCCGTGGATGCGGCCCAAGTTACGGAGCACCGAGTACGGAGTTGGGGATGCGTGTTTGGGGATTAAAGTGGGAAGCCGAGGAGCTGAGGCTGACCTCGTGTTTATTAACACCCGGACCTCACATGAACTTGGCTGACCAACAAGGGAGGTCGCACGGATCCAGATACTGGTATTCTGCCTGTGTAGGTAGGTACAAAAGCAAAGACGGAGCCTCTGGTATCCGCACGAGCAAATTCCAGGTCTACTTTCTCCCTACTCTGCACCTCCAGGTGGTACTGCAAAAGGACGAGGCCCGTCCTTGGTGGATATACTTGCTCTGCACCTAGTGCCCAGTGCTACCTGTAGGCTGTAGGTACATATCAATAGCCCTCTTATGCATTATGCGTACCTGTAGGTAGATGCAGAGGCACGGAGAGCTGCTAGTCCTTGAATACTACCTGTAATGGTTAGTGGTTGCTGTAGCAAGGCTTCCATGCCTGCCCCTCCCAACAACAGCAGTTCTCTCCGTTAGACATGCAGATCCAGCCGCCCGCATTTGCTCGGAAGCTGGAGCTTTGGAGATGGTCCAGCGATAGTGGCAATGACATGCCTCCTCCTAGTAGAGACCCTGGTCCTGGCTCGGGCAAAAGAAGCGGATTACATAACCGTACCGTTGCAAGCGGTGGACAGAATAAACAACTGGAAGAGAAGGGCAATAGGCAATCAGCCGTGTCTGGGAGGATATCCGTATACACGTTTTACTATTGCGAAACGGCAGTGCCTAGGTAGGGTGCGGAGTGCATGGGTACCACCTATATTTTGTACGGCTTTTTCTTCTTTTCTGGGTAATTAATTTCAAAGATCATCTTTCCGTAATCATATAGATTATTTCTCTCATTTTCCTCAACAATTCCCGTCGTCGTATGCTTCTTCGTTTTTCGTCTAGCGCTGCCCTTTCGCCCTCACTGGACTGGACCATGGCCAAAGCGGCAATGACCAGCGGTTTGCAGGGTCCTCGCGTGCAAAGGTCTTCCGACTGTCTGCATCCGAAATGCGCTTGTTCAGAGCACACGGCAACTCTGGATTATTACTGGATCAGGCTGACCGTTTGAGATGTGTCACCCCCGTCAAGTCTGGCATGGATCGGCTCGACTTGGTGCTTCCATGTAGCATCTGCTCCGTTCTCCGTACTTTTGTCTCCATGCTCTGTCCCTGCTCTCGTACTTGGCCTCCTTACCTGCGCATAAGTGGCAGATACGCATGCGTCCTAGATACTTGTGCTAATGTGAGCCTGCGTTGTGACATGGCATCCGAGCCAAGGCAGTCGGTCGTATTTTGACCCTCCCTGGCGGTTGTGCGTCGCGAGCCCGCATCGCAACGGCTTCTGTTAGTGGTCTCGTTGCAATGATCCCGGCTAACGACTACTAGCTGTGCATCTGTTGATGCTACTCCATTTGTAGTATTTACAGGTAGTAATGTACTGCAGAGTACTGTAGATGGCATATATATACTCGTATATATATATATATAGAATCTGACTAGCATGGCGGCGGGTTTGTTATTCCCCGTTCAAGAGTGCTAGCGCATCGAGCATCTGTCGGCTGGAGGTCGGTTCTTGCATGGCGACGATGACACACCAACGGCAGATGCATCAGGCTGGCGTTGTAATACTTAACAAAGACAAAATGCATGGATATCAAACATGGCACCGGCCACCGCTATTCTGGTATTGGTAACCGTGTATACTCGTAGCTGGGAGGTGTGAGAGGAGGGAGGTGGGAACACCGACCAATACAATGTCCGAGCTTGTAAAACACCAGCCTGGTTTCTCGTACTGATATCAACAAACACGAGGCGTGTACATGTACTCTGTGCTTCCGTACATTGATCAACTCAAGGCATGCTGCCTTCAAAATCTGCGACCCGAGAAGACGTCCTAAGCATCCACAGCCCTTCAATGTCGCCGTTCCCAAGGCTGTTGCCAACCCTGTCTTGTCGTCATTGTAGAACAGCTTCTGCAGCACCTTGCCACCAGTCTGGATTTTGTGAACCTACGCAGTTGCTTCGTCTAAAGAAGCATAGCCCATACCCCAAAGTTCCCCATGGCTCTGCGGAGCTGACGGCGGTGACAGATCAGCAACAGGCCGTCTTTTCAGCCACCCAAAGTTAACCCATGTCGACTCTGCTCTTGCATTAACAGAGCTCGACTCGATTAGGACATGTTGGAGCTTCAGAGCTGCATCATCAAGGTGACTGAGTCGTGGCTCCTCTCAACTAGATCCATAGTCGAATAAAACAGCCCCTCCTCCTCCAGCCAGGCCATCCATTTGGGCAAAACTCACTGGCGGCTTTGGGGGAGGGGCGTAAGGCGAGCAGCAAGCCACACAGACAAGGTCCAGATCCCCATCGAGTCAGTCCACTTGTCTGTCCGCACTTCCGTCCCTGTTTGCAAGCCGAGCTTGTTCAATCGGATCGGCTTTTTAGCATCCCTGGCGGCGGGCGATATTGCCCTGTTTCTCTCTCACGTCTCCCTCGTTGGAAGCTGGTTGTGAAGCCCCCCCAGCAGCCCTTGTACAGGTATAAACCTGGCTAACCACGGCAGCCCTGCTTCGCAACCTGGCATTGCAAGCATCCCATCTGGACGAACCTGCCATAGCCGGTTGCGAATCGTCGGCCGGTAGTCGATAGGGTGCAGCGCTACTGTACTGAAGAGAATGCGTTGCTGGGGGAGCTTGTGCTCCTCGCGATAAGCTCTGGGGCTGAGCTGTCGTTCCATGTTCCCGAAGTGGATAAATGGTAGAGGTACCTAGATACCTACAAGTACGGACCACCAAGGGAGGCTACATGTGTCTAGACCGGCTTGGCCATGATGTGCCAAGTACCGAACCAGTGCATATTTGGCCATGTTGGTGCCGAGGGTGGTAGCTTTTAGGTACCTCATACCTGAACTTGTCCATGCAAATATATGCACTCACGGCTCAGGATTCTCAAACATGCTCAACTATAACTGCTGCCTTGTGCCTTGATTTAGTAGAGCTCGTGGTTTGTGGTGTAGGAAAGATGGGCTCATCAAGAGAATGGGAAGGGAACCAAGAGGTGCTTGGTAAAGGAAAATACTACCTCTAGGTAGATACGCAGCAGCCGCATATAAAACATTCCAAATTGAATTGAAAACGAGGCCACTAGCCACTCATATCGATAACGAGGCGAGATCCGTCTAATCGGTACTCGTAGACAGGGCAATAACGTGACAGCGACGACATCAACACCACCCTCGCCAAACATCAACATCAACAAAAACAAAAACAACAGCCAGAAAGAACAACAAACGACAAACGGCGGACACGACATGCATACGGTGCGTGCACCTGCATACATACACCGCATGGCCAGAGACTATCGAGTACTTGCGTGCGCACGGAGCACTGCCCAGGCGGAATGTAGCTACTGTACTTCCTGCGCACCATATGCACCGAGTATTATGGCGCATCCATCTCGTCCTGCGGACTTGAGACGAGAGCCAGCTCTGAAATGGCCTGGTCCTAGTCAAGACACGGCAAGGCCACAAGACGATAGGTGAGCCATTCAGCCTAAGAAACCGCAAGTCTCCGTCCGTATCTCTTACACCCGCCCGCTCAGCTAATGAACGACGACTTGGTAGCAGAATGAGCCATGCCCGCCACCAACCCCTCTCCCCCTCCACTCTTAGAGCCCTGTGGCTTTCTCTCAAGCGCAACATCTGCCTCGTCCAGAGAGGGTAGCTCCGAGCCGATGAGTTTAGATGGGTCACTGAGATCGGTTTCTAGAGGCTGATGCGTAGCGCTACAGCACCAAGTTGGCATGGCGGACGAATCTCGCAACTCCAGCGCCCCATGCTCGTGGCAGCCACGGCCAAGGCCAGACCCGCGGCGATTGGGTCGGGCGCGCAAGATGTCGCCCATTTGCCTCTCTTCCAACACACGCAGCTCGTTGACTACTTACTGCTCTGTACTGTGCTGTACAGTACAGTACGGAGCACTTCCGTGACCCAATGCGGCGTAGCTGCCAGAGGGTTCCGTACCGCGGAAGCGCAGGGCAAGCTGCCACTCATTGGATAGCCCCGTTGCATCGTGTACTATTTTTTGCACATCTCCCAAGACGTGCAGCAGCCGCACACAGGCGCACAAGGATGCCGGAGCTGCAGAGTGGTGCTCCCTGCTTGTCTGTTGCCTGCCTGCCTAGCACATGAGTGAGTGTGCTTCTTCTCAAACTAGTCTTATCAAGGGATATCATGTTGGGACAGTTTGTTCTCTGCCCGATGGCTGACCCTGACTTGCCCCTGCAATGGTGTTTTTGATAACGGCCGATTCGTTCGCGCGTCTCATTTGTCTCGACAGCTTACAGTTATTTACAAGTATACGTCTTACAGGTCCTCCGTCGGTATAAGCAACCCCCCCGCATTCGAAAGACGCCATCTCACGTTTCCCTCGATTGCGGCGATAGCCGGCCGCTCCTCTCCTTTGTCTCTCTTGCCTTGCGCTACATGTGCGGGAGTATTCTGTACGATAAGATTTCTATTTGTCTTCTTGTGTTTTGAATCTGATGCCCTGTATGATTCCCGTATCATCGCCGGCTTGTTTGCCCATCTGTGGTGTTGTCCCCTGCAACTGGTATGCACTTTTCAAGGCACCAAAGAGCAATCCTCTATTTGCTGCATCATGGTGTCCAACGTTTTTCCATAGCTTCATTTTCTGCTTCCTCTATAATTTTCTCTCAGTCTCGTCCCCCTTGTCTATTTCGGCTCTGCTTGCCGCCAATCCACAAATCTTGGCTGAGAATTTTATTTCTGGGATTTTTCCTTTCCTTTCTTTTTTAGAATTCCCCCCTTCTTCTCGCACTCCCTATCTGAAACGCACACGCCCTCCGCCCACTTCCCTGTTAGTTGACGTCCCATCGATTCCCTAATCAGATCATACGCTCTGATACGTGCACGCTCCTGTGAATAGACCAGGCACACCACACGCCTTCTCCACAGTGGCACGGTGCCCGCTCCGGCCCTTGTCTTGCTGTTCACCCTCCTTCTAGCCCAGCCGATATTCTCAGGTCCGGTTTCTGACTGTCTCGCCTCTGCCTCTGACTGTTGGCAACCCCCCCCTTGGGGCAAGCCCCTCGTTGGCCAACTCCGTCCCGCGGCGCTCTGTCTCCATTCTAGGAAGCACTACTTGTACACAAGGAGCGGATGGACCACCATCTCTGATATTGGATAGCCTGCATGTGCCCGACAGGGTTACTTCAGCCCTCTCCATCTGCTTTCTCTCCCTGTACCCAGTACTGTCTGTTGACACCAAGACTACCCTCAATGAGGGTGGCTAGCTTATCCTCAAGCGTCATCCGTCCAACCCTAGTCGACAGTCATTGTTGTTGTTGAGCTGGGCCGTCACCTCCAGCCTACGCCTCGACTTGTTATAACGAACGTTATATCCACCACGTACGCCTCCACAACCTCCCATCCTGTCCTTCTCTCCTCCTCTCCTGTTTTCTTACTTGCCCAACTCCCCCATCCCCAGTCATCGTACTCTCATTTTATGACTTTGATTGTTACAAGTATTGTTTCTTTCTTGCATGCCCCGCAGCCTGGTTCTTTTTTGCACCATCCTCTGATGTCTACTTAAACACATGCATACACTCCTGTAACTCGCGGCATATGTGATGATGCTCACCATCAAGCAGCAATCGACGACATACGGCTACAAGTCCGTCCATGATTTGCCAACTCCGCCTTCCACCTCCCGGCCCTCTCCTCCCTTGAACTATCAAGATCCATCTTACAAACCGTACCTTGTCTCTCAGAACAGCCCGGTGCAGCCCATGTCTACTTCCCATCGTGGCCTGCCTCCTCCGGCGGCCATGACTCTACCACCACAGCAGCCTCCTTCCGTTGGCCCTCCGCCATCACATCACGCTCAACCACCACCTCCTCTACCGCTGTCACAGCCCTCTCACCAGGCACAACAACCATGGCCTTCGCCTTCGGCTGGCCTGCCTCCACCACCACAGCAATGGCAAGGAGCTGAGGAATCTATGCGGACCTGGCTCCAGGCCAAGACAGAGGAGGAGAAGACGAGGCAAGAAGAGGAGAGGACGAGGCAAGAGACTTTACGTCTAGAACAGAGAAAAATCGAAATGGATATTTTGCGAGCCTCTCTTGGCGGCGGCATCCCACCTCCCATGGTTCCTCTGGTCTTTGCTGGCATGGGAAGCGGAGGTACTCTTCCCCAGGCCGCTCTTGAATGGGCACAGCAGTTCATGGCTCCGGCTCAAGGGCATCATCCCCAGCTACTTCCGCCCCAGCGACCGCACTCACCAGACCATTCGAGGGAGCCTGTAGGCCACGGCATGGTGTACGCTACTTCTCCAGCACAGGTGACTTCAGTCCAAGGCCCCGGCGGGTATGCGCCGTATCCAGGATCGCCAACGAGGCCAAGAGGCCAGACTGTCTCTGGCGCAATGGGCCGACCAATTGGAATGGCATCAAACATGGTGGGCGTCGCCAACCCTCCCCAGCCCCCGGGGCAAGGACCTCCTCCTGTGATGCCGCCGTATCAAGGACACGCGCATACGCAGTCACAGTCATCCCAGCATGACACGAGCCCATCGATCTATTTCCATCACTGGCAGCCACCGGCAACGCAGAGCGGCAGCAGCTCGAACCGGCCCGGAACACCGTCTGGTTCGTCAAAATTCAAGAGAAAGCGAGACTCCCTTTAAGCTAACCTGGGTTTGTGCGGCTGTAACAGGGGAGGCTCAGAAGAAGCGAAAGACAACGGGAGGAGCTTCTCAACAGGTAACCAGAGCTCCGAGCGAAGACCGATATCGATCCCCGCCGCCATTCACGCAGCCCGGCTCGTCGAATCCGGCGTCGCCCAGTCGAAAATCGCACAAGCGCCAACGGAGCGATGTGTCGTGGTATAGGCCTCCTGGCCAGATGTACGGTGAGGACACGGATCGGCCTCGAGCGAGAACGCCAACACAAGCCCCGTCCTGGGGTCCCTCGCCACGCGAGAGGGAGGATTCGAGGAGTGCAAAGCAGTCAGTATCCTCGCTGCTATCCCGCGAGCCTGATGACTCGGGTGCACTGTCACGACAAAATGCGCAGCCTCCGCGACTCGAGGCGCCGCCGCCGATACCACGAGCCAGAGGACCGGGAGAGCAAAGAGCTGGGGTAGAGACGCCGCTATCTGCAGGAGAGGCCGATCCAAGGTCCCGAATGGCAGGGGCTGGGATGCACGAGAGAGAGGCCTGATTAGGTTTCTGGAGATGACTGCCAATGGGATGCTTCGGGTGACGGGCTCATTTGGCATCAATCAAGACTGTGAGAGCATGACGACAGTGTCGCCAACTCGGGAGGCCTCTGTTTTTTACGGTCTTACCACACTTCTCTTTCTCACACTTTTTTTCTTCACCTTTTATTCTCACATTCATTTTCACTCTGGTTTTCATTGTCATTTTCAGTTTCATTTTCACTTCATTTTCCCACTTCTACACATTTTTTTTTATTTCCAACAAATTTCTTCATTTCATGATCGTGGCCGACCGGTTTGGCTTGGATCGCCGTCCCCTTTTGTATATTTGTTTTGGTATACGTCATGCAACATCCGCGCAAATTTCCTTTCATCTTTCGAGGCTACCATCGGGGCAGGAAAGACCAGACTGGTCATTACATTTCACAGACTAGAATGGCGGCCGGATAGCATAGTTTGTTTGAAGGGACCTGCACATATAGGCGTTTTTCGTTTTACTGGGAAGGGAGGGGATTTTGAGCTGTTTCGCATTGCACAAGGAACAAAAAGTGTATTGATAGGATGAGATTTGACGGGGATGCCAGGAACGCATCCATGGAGAGGAAAGGAGGGAACCAGGAGAAGAAGAAAATGAATCAAAAGCATTTCCAAATGGCCCCCTAGGTGCAAACGTCGTCGAAGTACCTCTGGTACATGTATACGTATACAAGCAGCATACAGATGAAGCATTATTACTACCAGAACTCCGTACCTGTGTACTAGTACGAACTCTTTTGCCTGATGCCTATCGAAGCAACTAGCTGATGGCAACCGAAATAAAAGTGCTATTGGGCTCGCCGTGGTCGGGGCTTAGGACTGATATCCGAGCGCAAACGGCCGCGAATGGTTGCACAGGGGGGTCTTTGGGTTGCCAATCACGGCATGTAGATGAAACAGACGACCCATGGGGATGGTGCAGTCCAGGAGCCGGCTAAAAAAAGCCACGCAAGACGGGCAAGGGTTCGGGCCCGAGCAAGAGGGCACTCGAGCGATCGGTCATATGATATCGCGGCTGCCGCGTAAGGCGCATCCGGATTCCGAGGCAGGGCTGATGTGTGGTGGTCGTAGTTTGGACGGACGGGTATTTTGGATGGTTTGGCGGTAAAAGGTTGGTGGTCGTATATACTGTAGTACCTAGTACTTACTACTGAACCAGGGAGGGGGCACTTATGCAGGAGGGCAGCATTACCCAAAGTTACTTACTGTACGAGGATGCGTGTGTGAGTGAATGAGTGAGTGAGAGTGTGAGAAGAGCCGGTTTGCAATCAAAACGTGGTGCTACCTTGTAGGAAGGTACATAGCCAAATGCCATTGGATTACCCCCCCGGCCGGTCAGTTACGGCACTCGGGCCTCTGTGGCAGCAGAGGAGCAACGTTTCGGAGGCTGCAGATTCCTGGAATGATTACATGCACGAGGCAGTTTACATCGGCAGGGTTTTTTTTTTTTTTTTTTTTTTGTACAACGTATACAGTTAGATAGTACAAGTTACTTCGTTCTCATAAGGGCATATGAAGCACAGAAGTCATGGGTAATATTGCGTATACAGGCACAAAGATGCCAGATTTGCAGTATACTGGTTCTCGGTATTATTACCAGGGAGGTCCGTGTCTGTGTTAGTGTATTGCGAGGGGTTTTTTCAGATTCTCAATTTTTTTTCCCTTACACGGTTTACCTGAATTGGGCAGACTGACCGCTGTCTTTTCTTGTCTGGCAGTTCCGGTGCCTTGTTGCAAGTACGTACTAGGTAAGTTGGGCAGGCCTTGGAGCGAGTACCGAGGCAACGTACCTGGCAGTAGCGGCCGATGGGATGGGATGGGAATCGGAGAATTGGTGGAGCAAAAGTTTCTCAAAGTTTGCGAGAGTTTGTGTACAGGTTTCCCTTTTTACGGGCACGGGTGACGGACGGAAGAGGAAAGTTGCGGGATGTTGAAGAGCCCGTTACGGAGGGCTTGCTTTGCTTGGGTAAGGTTGGTTTGGGCTGGGATTTGCTGCGGGCGTAGGATGGATTTGATGTTACTAGGGAGTTCGTAAGTAGTACGCTGTGGATTGTTGGTGTGGGTTAAGGTAGTACTTGGTAAGGTAGGGGGTAAATGTTTATCCAAGCATGGAGTAGTATGGAGTTCCCTGCACACGTATGCTCAATGGTATTGTACCTCTTTAGCATCTCGGCAGTACAAGAAGTGCCATATGCGGACCATTCTCTCCGTTCTGTGCCTAACACGGAGTCGGCAGTATTTACGCATGACCCGAAGAAGAAAAGACGAAAAAAAAAAAAAAAAGAGGCGGGAAACGACAAGAGAGCAAAATTGTTGTGTGTTTCAGACTTATTGGGTGCATATATCGTGGGTACATAAGGCATGTACTGTACGAAATACACACAGGGACAGGCCCGGGTATCGCTCGAGGAATATTATGGGGAACCGGAGCATCGCCGAGAAAAGAGGTCGAACGGAGTAATCAAGGTCGGGCTGCTAACACCAACTTGGCAATAACTAGTCTAGCAGCTGTCCAGAGTGAGCCTCCCGAACAAGGGGGGAAGAACTGGGAACGCAAATGGGAGAGGCTTCGGGGCTTGCTGTGGATGGATGGGAATCTGAAAAGGTTTTTCTTCTTCTTCCAGTACTGCCCTTTTGAATATCTGAAATGTTATAGCACGTCTTGGCCATCCAAAGGGGGGAGTGTGGTTGAGGCTTTGCTTCTACTATAAGTTACTAGATTACCTACTAGGTAGTCCTTGCGCTCGTATACATCGTACTGAGAGAGGAAATATATAGGCATTGAGCTGATCTAATCTCGGGGGGGTTTTCCCCAATGGCGTGCAAGAGGTGAAGAGGGTGTGAATTTTACTTGCTCATCCGAAACTAACAAAAAAAAGGCATCATTGAGGGCTTTTATGGAACAATCTAGCTCCTACGGGGTATCAAGATGACAATCTTGGATCATGGACGAGCCAAACAATGCCCGCATACGCGTAGCTTTTTTCGAGTCAGGAACAGGGTTTCTCTTTTCGTTCTCCCGTTCCGAGTGGGATCTTTGACATACACTAGTTTACTAGTGACACGAAGCAATTCCCTCTTTCTGCCGTCAAAGAGAGAAAATAAGAAAAGAAAAAAAAGTCCACTTGCAGAATTGAGAAGATTCGGAAAGATGGATTGTCCCGCGCGCCAAGACTCTGTCCCAGGGGCCCGGCAGAAGAACAAAAAATGTGACTTGTCACATAAAAAGATGCTGAAGAAGAAAGGCAATCCGGGCACACACTTGTCAAAAAACTCAAAAGGAAATTAGAGGTGAGACACACATGAAGAATTGTAGCGTGTGTGTGTGTGTGTGTGTGTGTGCTCTTACGCCAGGTACCCGTACAGTAGGTAACATCCCTTTCCCACCACCACCCGAACATCAAAAGTACAAGTACATGTACCTACCGCTTTCTCACATGCATCTCCGAACAGACGCCCGAGTACCGCTACTCGTTACTTTTTAGCTTGCACCCAAACCACATGAAAAAAAGCGCCCTGAAAAAAGCAACAAGCCGTCCATCTTCGGTGCGATACCCGATTCGTAAAACCCACCTTCATCTTTTTTGTCTTTCTTCTTCGCTTCCCGGACATTCAAACCCAATCCGGGGAACCGGCGACAAGAAAAAAAAAAACCTCCAACAAGCCCAAAGGCGGCTAAGCCTTAAAAAGAAATAAGAGAGAGACGGTACTTTGTTTGCGTGCTCCGTTTTTTTTCTCTCTCTTGGGTACCGTTTCTCGATACGGAAGTACGGAGGACAGCCGCCGCCCGTTTTAGTGCTTCGCTCCGTACGGCACTTGCGAAAGTACCTGACCTGCTACTCTGTACGAATATATACAGGTAGGTAGGTACTCCTCTTCACATGCTTCTTTGCTTTCGTCATCTGGTCCCCTTGTATTCTTCTTTCTTTTTTTGTGACAGGTGATGGGGTGGGATGAAAAAAAGATCCCCAGTAAAAAAAAAAAAAGGAAAAAGCTTCGTGCTTTAGTCTGGCTACCCGTAGCGAGCAACCCGGAAAATGGCACTTGGCATGGTAGCATTCGGTCTGCTTAAAAGGAAGCGCCAGCCATGGGTCTCGAAAACGGAAAGTCGTAACCCCCATCTGCCGAAGCGGTTCCCCATCTAGGGGTCCTAAAAAGGTCCCAGTGGATTGGAAGGGGGTCTCTCTCCCGGCTTCATTCATAGGTTCCCGGTACGGTTGATGACCAAGCATGTGAAAGGAAAAAAGAACACATCAATAATATTCAAAATAAGACCAAAAAAAAAGGTCAATGCATTGTCCGTCTCACTATCCCACATAGCCACCAAATAAAACCACAAGACCCAAAACACGAAGAAGAAAAAGAAGAAGAGATAATGAAACACCCCCCTCCGTCAAAGCTTACATTCTTCTCTTCCCTCCCCTCCCCTCCCCTCCCCTCCCCCCTTCTCACATCACATCAGCTTCCAGAACCTTTTTTAAACCTCCTCCACCACCCCTTGCCCCTCGGGATTTCGCAATCTCACTCAATTGTAACGCTTCACTCTCGGCAATTCCCACCTCCCACTTTACGCCCCCTAGCACACGACAGCTCAACCGAGAAAAAAGAAAAAAGGGAAAATTGACGTGGCACCCTGAATAATTCGCCCTCCCTTTCGTATTTCTATATAGACTCGTATACATATATATATACGCTCTTAGTGTTGGATAACAAGCATCTGTTCTATCCTCTGTATATACACAACCGCATGTGACGACGAGCTACATTTCCTCCAAAGTGTCAAGAAACCCAAAACAGCTTTATTACCGATGCGCGAGTGGGTAGTAAGAAACAAGTACAAAGCCATGGGGCAAGGATACGTGACAGAGGGAGCCCCGAGCGAGACAAATCTCACGTGTGATATATGAAGCATATTCCATATCCAGGAACCCAGTTACTCGGGTGCCTCGTTGCCCAAAACACCACGGCCAAGTGCTTACGGGGGTGTAAATGCAAAAAGGATCAGCGCTCATACTGTAAAAGCTTGGCTGGACAAGTCTCCGCCTGTATTAATAGTACTAGTAATGCTTTTTGTTACCCCTTCCATCAAGCAAACAGCCATCTAGTTACAAACATCTGCCGGTCCCGTCCGCCCCCAGGACGCCAACTCCAGCCAATCTGACAAAGTACATCGCCAACCATCTCCAACCACCCACTGCTCAAAAAGAACAAAACGCCTCCGTGACCGAAGGGTATCCATAAGTCAGGGCGTACCGTACGCCCGCTCCGCGCCACCCTGTCCCAGATCCTGGTATATGAAGCAAGCAAACAGACAGACACAAAGACAAAGGGGAAAAGATCAATATAGAGAGGGAGGAGCCGAAGCAAGATTAAATCAGCACGCATCAAAGAACAAGACAAAGGAGAGACAATGTATGAAGAGGTGTCAAATAGACCATCGGTTCATTAATAGAGGGTATCAGTAGCTGAACAAATAAAAGGGAGGGGTATCGGGTGGTACGGAGATGAAAGTGACAAAAAGAAGGGTAGAGCCATAGGAAGCTAAATGTCCCGTTCCCCTGCGCCAATTTCAAAAGAAAACAAAGGCAAGATAAAATTTAATACAGTAGAATAAGAGGGAAGAATCAGCCCGTCGGGGTGAGAGTCGGGAGAGGCAAGCGCGCTACGTCTTCTTCTTGCCTTGGTGTGACTTCCATTCGGCTTTGGTCACCTTCATCAAGAGATCCTCATCCTTGATGGGAATCCATGACGTCAAGGCCTTCATGGCGTTTTCGAAGTCCGAGTCCAGGAGCACCTCACGGAGGGCCTGGATCAAGGCAGCGCTCGTGGCGTGCAAAATGTCGAGTCCTGTTGCCGGACTTGCTTCGCTGTCGTCAACTTGCGTAACAATGTTCGCCTCGGCCGCGCTATCTCCCAGCAGGAGAAAGACATCCCATACTCGCAGCTGGGCTGGAAATGGGATGGAGAGGTTGAAGAGGGTAAGGTACCAACGTGTACCGTATGCCGTTATGTCTACGCTGAGCTCGGTCTACAAAATGAGAGAGATGAGAATGTTAGATTAATACAAGTATTTAGATTGTCATCGTCAGAACTCACCAGCCTCTTGGCCACGTCCTTATTCAGCCAAGTTTCATCAAACTCATGCAGCGCCTTCATCAGGCCCTCGAAGCCTGGGCGATAGAGGCGATCGAGCCCTCGTAGCTGCCACATGCGCACCAGCATAACGAAGCACTTCTCTTCGTCAAAGTAGCAGAGAAGCGTTGCTGCCAATGACGCCATACCCTGGACGTAGCCTGTTTCTGGAAAGAAGATGGACAGGCAGTGCAGCACGCGGAACAGAAGCCGCTGGCCGCCGCGGTACCTTTTGCGAAACATGATGTGTCGGCTAATGGTTCGGGGCACGTCGAGGTCAATCTGCACATCATCCGGCGAGCTTTGCTCCAGCAGTCGATGGAACGATGCAACAATCTCCTCTTCAACCGCGTGGACCCCGTGTTCCGTAGCAGAGCTGGCAAGAAAGGACCACCACGCGGCCGCACGCCAGCGATCGGGAATGCCTTTCCATGTTCGCTCAATGAGCTTAGGGTTCTTCCTGTCAAACTCAAACTCCATGCCTTCGCCCTGGCCGCCCCTTCGGACAACCTTGGCCATCTTACGCCACTTCTCTGACCTCTCCCACTCCTTGCGCTTCAGTGTTTCTGATATCCTCTCTATATGGGCTTCCTCTGCGGCATCTTGGAGGCTTGTTGGAAGCGTCAGCATGTCGCCAGCCTCGTCTAACCATCGCCGATCTCGGTTATGTGGTAGCAGATTGCTAGCCTGCCGGATGACGGATCGCGAAGATCGTTTCGAGGCGGTAGATAGTTCCGAGGCTTGGGTGTTGAGTGACCTGGCGGACATCTTCCTGCTCGGGCCCAAGGGAGATAGGCCAGCCAAGTCCCTCTTCTGTAGCATATTCCTTCGCCTGGGCGAGTACTGGGCAGACTTCATCTCCGTGGGCGTGCCGAGCCGTGATCGGGGGGCGGTGATGAAGCCATATCGATCGACGCTGGCGCCGTCAACATCTTCCCAGTCTTCTAGGCCGCCAGCGAGCTCCGTGTCTCGCCTATAGTCAAGGTGAACCGAGGAGCTCGTAGACCTGATGGATCTCGGGGTTCCCCAGACAGGGATGGGTGGCGGCAGTATTATGCTACAAAGTCGAATGGCGCAAAGCGTTAGCAACAAGATGCACAGAAGACGAACAAGCAGACAACCCGACACACGGCGCCAGGAAATCGTCAAGGGAGTCCATACGAGTCATTCCCATCTTCCTCTGCTGGGAGCTCTGGGGTAGGCTCCAAGGGTTCGCAGTACGAGCGCCTTGCGCCATCCTCCCAATTGATGGCATCGCCGACTCCATAGAGCGATCTCACCTTTTGGGACTCCTTGTCGACGTCGGATGCTAGCAGGCGGATGTCGGGTGGCGGCTGAGCGCGGGGCACGAGGTTGGGGTTGGAGGCACTGGCGGCCAAGGACTCGATGCGGTCGACGCTGGTGCTGCTGGATCGTGCATGGTTGTGAGTGGGTGTTGAAGGAGCAGAGACATCGCCTCTGCTGTCGTTGGCCCCGTCGAGGCCCAGCGCTCCAGCGCGTCGCCCGCCGAACATGATGCTGCCGCGGTTCGAGAAGGACAACGTGGCCATAAAATCATCCTCGAGCAGGCTGTGCGTTGGGATGCTGATGCCCAGAGGCGCAAAGCGGTCGTTGACGTCGCCCGGAGAAGCAGTGTCGCGAGATAGTGTCTGTATCTGCAGTAGCGGAAGAGGCGACTGTTCTGCAGTTGACCGTTGTGGCTGCTTATGAGTGGAGGCTTGCTGCGAGCCCCGCATCAGGGGCTGCATTGGCGCGTTTGCGGCAGCAGATCCCTCGTCAATTGCCAGGGCTTGCAGGGCTAATTTCCCCTTTGCCGACGCAGAGGAGCAGACGCTAAGGCGCTTGAGAATGCTTTGCCTCTTTGGCGACACTGGCGACAACGACGAGCGAGGTGGTGAGGGAGGTTGAGGTTGAGCACGGCTCGGAGCGACGGCGGTATTGGGTTTTTCGAAGCAGGGAAATGACGCAGACGCGGCTGGTTGATGAAACTTTGTCTCACTTGTCGAACACTGCCAACCAGCCGCCACTGGGCCGACAGCTGTTCCGTGCTGTGCTTGTGCTTGTACTTGTGGGACACGATGTCGTGGTACCTCGTCGACTTTGGTTGGCTTGTCACCGACAGAGTCTTGGGCGTCTGCCAGCTGCTTGCCGTCTTGCTTGGCCTCTTCTTCCTCGCAGTCCTCTTCGTAAATAGTGGTTGCTGAGGTCGGCGTCGGCGCGAGCCCCGAGTCTCTCTTCCAACTCTCGTGAGCGAGCTTTGCCTGGCGTGCCGGCGTCCTCAATGCCGGATGCTGCTCAGTTGGTGGCGTAATGGGCAATAATGAGAGCTGCGGTGGCGTAACAACCACCAGACTTGGCGAGTAGAGTGACACCGAGTACAAAGAGGGAGAGGGAGACGATGCTGACGATCGTATCGACAGCGTACGAATGGTGTTGCGAGATGTGCTTCTGGGAGGCAGTGGGATGGGAGGCTCTGCCTGGACCGTCTTTTCGTAACGGAGGCCTATGGTGTTGTCGGCAGACCGTCGCGATCTGGTGCCAGTTGCTGGTCGGATGGATGTGATGGCCATGGCTCTATCTATGGCAGTTGGAGGAGCTGATCGGCCGCAATGACCTTGAACTTGAGCTTGTGAGCGAGATGGATATGGATTGTTGTTGCTGATGCTGATGGCGGAGGTGCTAATGATGGCGAGAGTGCTGATGCTGGTGTTCTCAGCGCTATGCGAGCGGAAGCCCCGAGCCAAGCGTCGAAGCAGCTTGGTGAAGCGTGAGACAGCCAGCTTGAAAGATTGTTGAGGCGTTTGGTATTTATAACTACGCCGAGATGCCAATGCCGAGTGTGCGGTGAGAAGCGAAGGTGAGGCTGGCAAGTGACACTTTGCTGTGGTCTTTCCCTCGGAATGTATATCGAGGTTTACCGAGGCGATAAGATGCGAAGCGAGAGGAAGCGAGTATATCGCAGAGCAGACGAGGGGGTAATGATAGCGAGAGAAGTGGGAGATCAGAGAGACGAGAGAAGCGATGGAAAAGGAAGAAAAAAGGCGGGAAGATGAAAGAGAATGAGTGTTGACGTGGCAATCGTTCAAGTCATAAAGTCGTAACTGCTGTAAACGAAAGGAACGGGCAGTCCGCAGCCCTAGCGGTGCACGATCACGGCGGGTAGGCGGGACGCAGATGCAGATGCAGATGCTTTTCAACTCGAGTGCATGTATCTGATCCGACAAGTCGGTGTAAGAGCAACTCGGTTTCCTGCTGACTCTCAGCCCCTGGCACTGACAACGAAGCAAAACGACATAACATGTGTGGGGGAGATGATGGAGAATTATATACCTATAATAGAGCAGAAGCAAGTAATTTAACGACGTGATGATCCGGGGAGAGCGTAGCGAATGCCTTTCTCTCTGTCTGGAGAAGAGCGCCGGGCCAAGCCGTCCCTTGCATCCAAGTCATGTACTAAGGCAAAAGCAAAGTAGAGCTGAGACATGTGTCTTGGAAATGCGGCGAATCAAAAATGAGAGTGACTGAGAGCTGAAAACCAAGAGACGGGATAAGAAAAGAAACGAGAGTGGGAAAAAAGAAAAAGAGAAAAAGAGAGAGAGGATATTCGTTTGTTTCTATACCAATAGGCATTGCGCATGTATGATGCTCATGCAGGGCAGAGACCAGCGCAATCAATCCAATGGTTTGTCGGGGATGACGGGTACGACTATTGCTGATGTGCCATATTGCGTTGCGTACTCGTAATACCTTGCAGGCACTGAGAGTCCTGATTCCTCGAGGGCTTTTAGAATTTGCACTACGGAATTCAATTGCAAACTCCATTTCGCCCGCATATGCATACAGGTATATTAACGCCAAGTTTGTACTTTGATGCGCCCAACACGAAGCTGGAGTTGAAGTCAATGGCCAACACGCTCAACTGTATGAGTGGAAAAGAGGTGCCGAGCTCAGTCTCCATCTCCGGCAGAACCCAATCGGGGACCCGCGATAGAGCTGGACACACTAAGACGCTGGCTAGTGGCGGGACAGGGATCACCGATGCTCGACTTACAGGGCCCTTTTCCAGCGGCATCTACTTGTAGGCGGTCACGGCTTTCGGGCACCCGCTAACAAGGCCAGACTCCAGCCTGCTGGGAACCGGCATCTTGATTAGCGTCAATTGAAGCGGTTTGTTGCCTTGGGCTCCATGTCTTTTGGGCCTCGATGGATGTACCTGTCCATGATGCTTCCTTCGTGTACTGTAAGTTGATGTGGCTGCCAGGCACTCAGAAGCCCACCGCCTCTTTCGGCTACCTGCTGTGCTGTTTCAAGTCGTTTGGCGAGAGTGCGGTCCAAGCAAACGAGCAAATGAGACCCGGACGTCAAACGGGGGATGACAGACGGGCATATCAAATTGACAGGACGTACAAATACTGGTCATCCCATGTATTACGGTACTAAAATCATGGTTAAACAGGTACGCTGGGGAAAGGCAAAAGGAATTGACTTCAGAGGTAGAATTGAGAGCATAAACTGCCGTGGATTGGTAATACTCATTGGCCATCCAGGCCAGCTCGTATATGCACCCTTGCGTCCGAAGCAAACGAATGAATGCATATGCAAACTAAATGTTCTGTTCACACCAGGAAGCAAAAAGAAGAACGCCACTCATGCTCACCCAAGGAGAAGATGAGAAAAAAAACTGAACCCTCCCATGTCTTCGGTGCTAAACGGAAAAGGTTTCACTCTACTGGTCCGCGGATGCAGGAACCGGCAGGACTATCACAAACCTGCATTTCGCACCGCCGCGCATCGCAGGAATAAAATGAACCCTCCCCATTCATTGCTCAGCTTTGCATGGGCGGTGGACACGTATTAACCGGCTGCTAAATTTTCTTTTTCTTTACATTACCTTTTTTTTCTCCCCCTCTTTTCCCCTCAGCTGTATTACTTCTCGTCCTAATTCGCTACCATCGTGACAAGCGACGAGCGAGAGGAGACGCCGCCTCCTGCAAGGGGTGTCACTTCTCACAAACGGCCTCCATCTCAACAGATGCAAGGTACCCGATGCCACCGAATAGACCCGATCATACCTATTCACGTCAATGCTGTACAGGTACACACGCTCGCTCCCTTCCCCCCCTCTTCTCTACCCATCATTCTCTCTCGCCTGGGTACCTACACATGTTGGGCACTTACACACACAAGGACGCGCACACACACTACAGATGCCATTGCCCAGCCCTTTCGGGTCAGACTCACTCCCATCCGTCCGCACCCCTTCTGCCGATTCGTCTGGCCTTCTCTCTCTCCTCTCCTCTTCGGGGCCTTTTGCATATTCATCCGCCCCCAAATTTTCTTTCCTTCCTCTAAAGCTCGGCATCGTGCAGTACAAACGCCGACGCAGGAACGCAATAGTCGCCCAAAGTCTGCCCACCACAAAAAAGAATCCTCATGCAAGGGGGAGAGAGGGGGGGAAGGGAACTCAGCTCGGCAATCGTCCTGCCGCCTCCCCCCTCCTTTCTGCTCAATTGAGTTTCTGCGTCTCGTTTTTTCTTTCATTTTTGACGCTTTTGGGGACCAAGCGTCCGGTGAGGCTTCTTCGCCAAGCTGAACCTTCTTCTCCAGTGCTGAGAACATGTTGCCCATTTCTCCGCTTGAGTTCGGCGGTACTACGCCCGGGTTACCCGTCCATTGACGGATTTTGTGGCCCTTTTCGCTTTTCTTCTTCTTTTTCAAAGTGTTGCTTTGTGACTGTAGGAATAATCAGGTCGGGTAGCTCCAGCATGGCACCAATGAGAGACTCAGCTCGAGCCATTGATTGCTGCCTGCTTGTGGCCTGTCATCTACTAAGTAGACGATAGTGCTACCTTGGCGCAACACCTTGAGCTATCGCCGGCGAAAATGCATCCTTCCAGCAAGGATTCCCAGTAATTCACATGTCTACAGCTGTAAGAAACTCCTACGAGATCATACGTATGTGTACATCCTTGATGGCCTATCATGCAACCTGCCTCTTTACCAATCAACTACCTCAACGTAGGCCAACTCGCCGAGAGGAAGAGAGAGAGAGAAAAGCAAACATCCGTCGCATCTCCAAAAGTACTAGCTCTCCCTCGCATATCTAGCATCTACCCGGAGGCTCGCCGCGCACAGAGCCTATTATCAATACCTATTGACAAATGGTGCCAGCAAAGAAAGCCCTCTTTCTCCAGGGTATCCCGGCACCAACGCGCAGGCTCTTATCACAAATCAGCCCATTTGCTCCCAATCGATCGCCCCCCCAACACCGCAAGGGAGCACAGTGGAAAAAAAAGCAAAGCAAAGCAAACTAAAATAAATTAATTGACCACCCTCTTCTTCATCCTTCCGGGCTCAACGTGGCCATTTTAATTCACATCCATGGCACTATCCCGCCAGCGCATTCCGCTAGTGGGGCCCAAAATGCCGACCCGACTAAGCTGGGTCTTGCTCCACTCCCCGGGCCACGGACCCTCTCCGAGCCGATCGAGCCTTTTTCTCCTGGTGCTCTTTCCATGCCCTATTCTTGTTCTATTCCCTGTCAAATGGTTTAGCCAAATCCAGAGTTGACCGATGCAAGGCTTCTGCCTCTTCGTTGTTACTATACTTGTTTAAGCATAGACTACGTGCCTTGTGCAGTTTTCCCAGAGTGCGATGTTTTTATAACTGTGAGTTCGCGTCAAGTGTGAAAGTGTGAGAGCTTTGATGGACATAGGGGACAACTATACACTAAAAAAGAACGGAAAGCCATTTCATACTTGGAATTGAACTGAATAGATAATTATGGTCGTAAATTAGCTTCATTGTCAGCCGGCGAGCACTAACAAATCGAAGGGTAATGGAATGTTTTGAAAACTGTATGGCAAAAGCCACTCTTATACAATCGACGAATACGGAAGGGGACCTACATCGACACAGTACTCGTCAAAGGATTGGTATAGCAAACCGGAGAGAAATCTAAAAAGAAGGGCGTCTACATTACTCCACAAGCGAAAACTTTTCGCAATATCCTGTCATCTAAGATAATAAAAGCAACATTTTCAGCAAAGAAGCTATAAATAAAAGCCGTCTACATTGCCCGTTCGTATCACCGATGAGAACTAGCATGCAACTCTTTTTCCCAATTCGCACGTCTACTACCCATCTGCCGGGCCAATGCCTCCAAGCTTATAGCCAAAGTTTTGAGCTTCCTATTGGTGGAGTGAAGTTCCACGCCTTCCGTTGGTAATATTAATCCAAACGTCTTTCAAGCTGTGCCCGCACTTAGAACTGATCGAAAACCCCAAAGAAAGATAACACTCATTTCAGTTAGACCTATACCAGGTGCAAAAATAAAGATAAGTAGATTAAAAATCGTACAGTACAGTATGTACCTCAAGTATGCAGTAGAGATCCCCAACAAGCTTCCAATTGTCATGATATGAACTTAACCGCCCAATTACAACGTACATACATATGCAGCCTCGGACCTTGTCCTCTTTACAGACAAGAGTCATCCTCAATCCTGCTAGTAGATCCAAGCATGCGTTATCCATCAGCATTTCCCCTCTTGGCCCCCAAAGTCGTCTCCTTACTGCATGCCATGCTGTCGCTCTTTATGCGTCCCCTCTTTTTGGCTTTGCTTTTTTCCAAATCATGTTAGAGACAGTTGTTCGCTGCGTCGTCTTGCAAGGCTTCGTCGTCTTCACTTCCATCCATATGCTCTCCGATTGATGGACCTTTGCTAGCCTATGAGCAACAGAAAGAGAAAGAGAAAAGAAAACAAATGAATTAAAAATGAGAAATGAAAATGAAACAAACAAGGAAAAGAACAAAAGAACAAGAAAAGAAAAATCGGGCCACCTCTTTCCCCATCACTTCACATAACTGCACCTCAGAATGCGTCGGTAAACAAGTTGCGGCACCCGCTCAGTTGGAATTCGTCATGTACTCGTTCAACGTGCAATAAACCGTAGATGTTGCTCTCTATATATTGTCTCCCTCCCTGTCCACCTTGGCTTTTTGGAAATAAACGCTCACCGACGCTTTTGTTGTTTTGATGCTGCCCCCCCTTCACAGAAACACCATCACCCCCACTCCCCTGTTCCTCCAAAGAGCACATCGGTTTGACTCTTCACACCTCTTCATTTTCCCAGTCCTTCTCCTGAAACATGGGCGGGTTCCGCGAACCATTCACTTCCAACTTTTCCAGAAACTCTGGTGGGACGGTCGGGATGTATTTGCGCTCCCTCTCTCTGTTGACACCTCCAAAACCTGCTCCATATGATACCAACATGTCCGTGACAGATGGTAGTGCAAAAGGCAGCATGTAGGATGGATTCAGTAGCAAACTCTTGGGGGTGCTGTCTTCGTCATCCGAGTCTGCACCACCAGGCGTTCTGATTTGAACACTTTTGGGAGTTGACTGTCCATTTCCGTTGAAATTGCTCGTTACCGGCGTAGTCGGCACACTTTCCGACGCCTGGTTGCTCTTCTTGAGTGCCCCCTCCTTTTGGATTGCGAGAAGATACTTCATAGCACTGGGAGGTAGTCCCTTTTCACCAACTTCGGCGCGGTAATGCGTGGCTGAATGGATCAATTGCTGAGGTGTCATTCTCTTCAGCTGTTGGAGAGTGTCGACCAAGGCCTCCAGATCATCAGCATTTAGCGATGAAAAGCATTGTAGCCATTGCAAAAGTTGGATAACGGGGGCGAGGTGTCGCTTGGCCGCATCCATTGTGGTTTCACCAGTTGAGTTCATCTCGCCGCCTTCGTAGTGCTCCGCCTGTCTGTTGTTTGTCCGCGCCCAGTCCTCCACCATTGAGACGTTCATGCGGATCTGCATTGCCTTTGTTCTGGCTAGATACTTACGGTTCGATATGACTCTGTTGAACAGCTCGCATCCAAGCCAGTAGAGGAGTTGAGAGATGATTTGTGATGTGATGACCGAGTGAATGTCGTACAAGTCCAACACGAAGAGCGTCGACGACAGCAGCGAGGTGACATTTCTAGGAGCGGGCTTCGCCCTCTGTTTTGGAGACGGCGGGCGGAAACGCTTCTCGAGAGGCTGCTCCTTAACTGTAGACTTCCTCTTGAAGATCTTCCATTCGTTTTGGAATGCAATGTCCTCGAATCCCGGGATAGTCTCGTGCTCCAGCATGGCAGGGTCGAGAACTTTATCCAGTCGTCTCTCGGCATCTCGCACGATTAGGACAAAAATCTCATTGATAAGTTCCGCAAGCTGTGCTTGGAATGTGGTTGTTGCCTCAACCAATCCAGCATCTTTCTTGAGATAATGTAGGAGGAGCGTCGCGTTTGAAATCCAAAAGGCTAGGATGGTCATGTCCCACTGGGATTTTTCAACGACAGCGTTGATGCGAGCCATTGCAGATACGAGCAGTCTTCTCAGTAACTCTGGACTAGCATGGTAGTGTGCATATCTTGCGCTGAGGAAAATCATGTTGGCCGGGACTGGTTTCTGTGATGGCGACCGCTGGGGGGTCATCTTGGTAACCACAATATCCAGTATCCGATCCAATTCGTGCTCTTGAAAGACAAACATTTGGTCATGGAGGCAGCGACTCCAATCGAACTCTGCTTGTTCTTCTTCAAAGTCATCCATCGGCTAGTAGTAGGGTGTGGGGGGTTAGCCAACAATACCAAACAGAGAGGAGAGATGGAGGAAATGAAACAAAGAAGAACTAGGGCTATTCAGACATACCTCCGGTTGATCGTCCATACCAACATTGCCCAAATCAACTTCTAGGTCGCGGGCACTCTCCATCATCAGCCGTCTCCGCATTTCGTTTTCCGCCATTTCCTCCTCGAAGCGGTCCTGAGAGAAGCCGGGGTTATAGAAATCGCCCATGATACCTGCACTACCAATAGAATAACCATTGTCATGTAGGTAAAATGACATGTCGCTATCTGGGGGCACAAAGTCGAACGCCGTCCGTCCGGAAGATGTCTTTTGTTCTGAGGATGCCCCCTTGTCCAGCAACAATTTCGATATGCCCTTGTGGCGATTCGTCATTGCCCACATGAAAGGTGTCCATTGGTTGCGGTCTTGCTGATTCACATTGGCACCCGCCTCAATGAGAGCCTCGACGACCTTCTCGTGACCCTGGAGATTTAGTTAGCTAGCCGTCACAGGCATATTTGATTTCTTATTTTGGTATTGTGAGAGCGAGACGAACAAAGCAGCTGGCATATATCAATGCCGGGGTTCCATCATCGTCGGGAAGATTGACGTCGACAAAAGGCTTCGCATCTCCCTCGAGGAGCTTCTTGACCTTCTCGGTGTCGCCGTTGCTGGCCGCCATGGTCAAGGCCCTCTGCAGTATGTCCTTCTTCTCCGACTCTGTCATCTTGTCGTTTGTTATAATGGCATCCTCATCTTCGAGTGCCGCTTCGTTGCGATGCGCAGCCTGGGCCGCCAGCATTTCCATGAGTCTGGCGTCGCTATCCTTTGGGCCGCTACCGACGAAGTCGTCCTGGTTCGAATCGTTCAGGGACAGATCCCCAAAGTTGAGCGGCTTTGCAAGCACCGGTGAGGTGAGGAACTGAGACTGGCCTATCCAAGAGTTAGCAAGTCCAATTCGATGCAAGGGATACTACAGCTGTTGGCTATAAAGGGGGCCTTTGTTCTGTTCGCCACACATCACAACCCACGACGCAACGCACCTTGCCAGCCGTCGTACATCTCCGTCTCCGGCATTGTGAATTCTCCCGCTGCGTGTCTCCTATCATCCAGCGACGTGGGAAGATCAGCCGGAATGGTTCGCCGCTTCTCGCCGCCATTGTCGCTGCCAGAGTCCCCAGGATCCATGGTGGGAGGAGGGGCAGGGCCAGAGTGCCTGGCTCATGGGATGCCGCAGCCGGTGGTCGATGCACGGGCGAGCTCGAGCTCGGATTTGGTATTGCGATCGGATCAGAGGCCGCTGCTTGTCTGCTCGAGCAAAGGCGCGTTTCGGCCGACGTCTGGAGTCGCGTGGGAGGTGGCCTTGACAAGAGAGCGGTCTACTATCCTACCCACTTTCAACGGTTGTGAGCTATAGGTTCGTCATCGGATACGGATATCGACCGGGTGGTCCGTGCACAATCTCCTTTGACCAACTCAGTGCACCTTATTGCACGATTAATTCCCCGTTGAAGAAAAATTAAGGTGCTCACGGACGGCTTCATCAAGCGACTGGGTTTATTTATTTATGCTTTTTTAGATGCCCTTAAACTTTTATTTTTCTCCTCTCAAAGCTTTCTTTCCTTCTTCTTTGTTTCGGTGGCTAAACCACAAATTGGTGCTAAAGTACAAAGAAATTTCGTTAATGCCCAAAAGCAATTTCCCGCTCTACGCCACACGTTTGCCAAAGGCTCGGAATCGCTTGACCCCTCCATCAGGTATCATGGTAAGCTTCACGTGCGTAAGGGGTACATCTCCAACCGCAGACACAAATTTGTGCTCTTGATCAGGCCCAGTCTTGCTGGGTGATACAGCCTCAACCCATCCCTCAGAGTTCGCTTCGGGCTGGTCCTCTCCTTGCCATGACAGACCGTGGACTGCGACCTTTTGCGGAAAATTTCCTCTAAAGTGCGCCGTGTCCACGACAAACTCTTGGATGTACCCCGGGGCACCCAATTTGACAATCGTCCAGTCGACATGGTCCTTGCCTCGCGAGCGCTTCGTCTCCCAACCATCGCCCATGTCCTTTCCGCGACCTGGCAGCAGCAGGTTGTCTTTGGTACCAAAGTGCTGATCGCTGCACGAGATGGCAATGCCACCGTTTTGTGCCGCTGCAAGATCGAAAACGGCGTCCTTGTCCTCGGGGAATACAGGCACTGCGTGTCCAAACAGACGGAATCTGGCGATGCCTCCATCCGGGTACATGTTGAGTCTCACGTGGGTGTATTGCTTGTTGGTGGGCGCGTCAAGCTTCCAACCGTGCCTTTGAGTTGGCCCGCACTCTCGAATGTCGAGGATGGCTTCCCACTTGCCTCGACCACCTTTCCATGAGACGACCTCTTCGTCGTTGTCACTGAAGCATCCCTCCACAGAGATGGCAGGAGCATTGTTGCCATTGAAAAAGGCAGTGTCTATTTCAACACCCTTGACGGTACCAGAAGCGACACCAAGCCGGATCACGACCCAGTCGAATTCTTCGGAGTTGTGGCGTCTAGTCTCCCAGCCGTCGTACCAAGCTCCGGTATAGACCATCTTGCCCGGCTGGCTGATGGGGGCCGTTGGGGTTAAGAGGTTATTGGCCTCAGCAAACCACTCATCTGAGAACCCGAGAACCTTGCCACCCAATCCTGCTGAGACAAGATCTGATGCATTGAAACTCGTGTCAATAACTACATGCTCATGTCCGTACATAAGTAGATGGTAAAGATGAACTTACCGATGCATGCTGGGCGAAATGTCTTGTCAATTTCCTCAGCGCCCAGCTGTGTTGCCTTGACGGCATCGAGCTTATACTCGACCTCATCAGCAAACGAAGACATTGTGTGAGAAATCTGAGAGTGGACAGTCTGATATGATACTAGAGAGTGAATTCGCTCGGAAGATGAGAGTTAAGAGAAGCAGAATACGATTGATGTTGTTTTCTGTTGAAGTCGCGTGCCCCGACCGCCTGATAAGCAGAGCTGCGGCCCCCTCCTTGAAGTGGACATTGCATGTGCTGTAGATAATCGGCCACCTCCGAAGCCGGCCGGCGCTGAGACCCGGCGTCAACCGGCCAAATAAGCGGGGAAGCGCATCAATCCTTCAAAAGAGTGGCTTGTTTCGAGGTCTGTGGCTGTCTAACATCAGTAGGTCCTTGTAATTGTAAATTGGTGGTTGCTGTCCTATTAATGGAATGAGGCCGAAGAAGCTGGCTGATTGGAGTTTATGCTTCGACAATGCCTTCAACGAAAAATAGTCGAATATTCCCTCGAGCGGATAGCCATAGGCGATAGCCACCCTAGATTAAGATTAAAATGATGGATCAACAATCACAATTCTATTAGGTGATGCTATATCATGAGGCGAAGGATATCTTATGAGTACCTACTAGGCATGTACAAGTAGCCAGTCGCAGAGCTTGGCCTCTTAGCCGCCACCTTTATTTTTTTTCAGGCTTCCAGCAGCGTCAATCGGAGGATTAACTATTGGTTACCGATATCGTGGACCAGATTATCTAGCCTGGCAGCATTCAAAGATGCACACACGACCAATTGTCTCCTTCTGGGCTTGCACATGGGGGCCTGTAACCGTTCGTTCGTCTCCCCTCCTTTGATTCGAATGAGACAGGGCAAATGTAGGGTAAAGATGAAGGATCCGGTCCCCAGAAATGTCCGAGGCCAGCCGGTACACTCGTTGCGGAGAAGAGGCGGCTGGGCCTGCGCCTTCGGATCAGCGAAGCAGTCCGAGAAATTCATCCGCCAAGGCCATGTTGTAATGCATTCGAGCATGCGCATTCTAATACGGGACGTGTCACCACCGCATTTCAGGAGATATGCTATGCCAATACGCAATTGAAGTCCAACAGTTCCCATACTCGTTTGACGGTGGACGTACGCTCATGAGATGAAGGCACAAACGGGTTATTGCGCAGATAACACGCAGTGACACGGCACAAGTGTCGTCTTTACTTGCACACTGCACATGGAGTTACACCTTTGCTTCCACCACCTCGTATTCACACCTCAATGCCACTCAATTGACGTGCTGCCAAGGTACAATTATGTTTATTCGCTATCCCAGCGCCTGTTTCAGGGCTTCCCCGCGCTACGGCCCCCATATTTGGCCACCGTCGTGCTTGTGGTTTGCTAATCGACGGTGCTGATTGGCTCTTCTTTCCGATTGCTGTTATCTGTCGTGTTCCCCACAGCGGCATCCTAAGCCGAATCGGTGCTTAAGCCTGGTCGCGCGGCCATGACGTGCTGCAATCGGAATCTACATCAATAACTCGTCACTGATCCGAACTGTCTTCATTTCTCTTGGTTGCTGCTCATTCTTTTCCTCTTCATCCATCAATACCCTGTGATCAGCTGGCATAGCTCAAAGTAGCCAAGGGCAAAGGAATACCAATCAGACTTCCAGCTCAATTACTGGATCATCACGGGACTCGCCTTTCCGAAGCTTTGCAGCAGGACTGCGTCGGAGCTCTGTACCCTAGCCTATCAAAACTTCCCATCCTTCAATAACATTTGTTTGTTTTACATTATCAGATCGACGCCATGGCGAGCGCTACGGGCTTACCAGAACGATTTCCTAATGGCTCCGAGGAGGGGCTGGCAGGACGCGAGACTGAGCCGCTTCTTGGCCGTCCCGGAGATGTTGCGCAAGAAGAGGGCAAATCAACTCTCAATAACCTGGTCCTAGGTATGTAATTCTTCGTGATTGCATCACCACCCATAGATCGGACGTGAGCTTGCCTAACACGAAGCAAACAAGGCACTGGCATCATCGCGCAGATAGGCATCTGGCTCCTCGTCGTGCTCCTCTGGGCTAGCGTCTTCACCAAGCCTCTCATCCTCTTCTCGGGACACCCTCTTGCCCAATCCTTCGCCGTGCTGGTGTTGGTACAGTCGGTCCTGTTCCTCCAGCCCACCCATACAAGCAATCAGAAGCGCCTCGGGCAGCGTGTCCACGGCCTGCTGAACCTTCTGGCATTTCTCTCCCTCGTCGCTGGCGTTACTATCATTGAGTACAACAAGGAGAAGGGCCACAATGCGCATTTCCACTCGGCGCACGGCTATCTCGGCGTCATTACTTCCATAGTGCTCCTGTTGCAATACCTCGTCGGCTTCACCATGTGGGCTACGCCGAAGCTGTATGGAGGTGAGGACAACGCCAAGGCCATCTGGAAGTACCACCGGTACAGCGGATACTTTGTTTTGCTGCTTCTACTGGCTACCATCAACAGTGCGACTCAGACCGACTATAACAAGAACGTGTTGAAGGTGAAGCTCTGGGCTACCCTAAGTTTGTCGGCTCTTGTTGTTATTGGGATTTTCCCCCGGATTCAAAAACAGAAGCTGGGCTTCAGCCGGCCGAGTGTGTCGCTTTGAGTTGGTCGAGGAAGTTCGGTCTGTAGTCCAGCCAGCCTGTTTCAAAAAGTGCTTCGTTACCACCTGGTCATTGCAATGTAGTTGAGCTTCTCTTCTCTTCTCAGTTATGTAGTTATACCTACACAATACCATTGATGCAAATTGGCCAAGATTCGTCCAGCGATTAGTACCCACTTCCAAGTACATGTATATCAATCTTGTGCACAGAATACGAGGCACCACAGTTTCGGATAAGAAGAAAGATACTACGACCTAGCCATGCATCCGTAATGGGAGCGCATTTCTCGTCGACAACCGCAGCAGTTTATTTTTGGCCATGGTAAGCTTTACAATGCCGAAGCACGAGGATCCGCCGACCCTGGACTCTAGTATGAAGAAAAGCAATTTCAACGGTGGAGTCTCTGGCAAGGAATTGACAAGGAAGCCTCAACTGAGCCGAATTGCAGTGCTAATATTACCGGACTCCCGAAGGTGATGACGAGTGGAGAGTCCTCGTTTAGGTCCAGGTAGGACTTTTCCACCCCCCGGAGCCATCGTCTTCGGGGAAAAAGGAAGGAAAATAAATAAGAAAATACTCCCAAGTTTTCGGCTTGAAGGCTGGAAAAGGGTCCCGAAGTGGAGCGCAGAAGTGCGTTGTCTGGAAAACTAGACCTGTTCCTGACCCGTGGTGATCTTAGCAGATCGCCATTTCTATGGAATTCGGGTACGATTCATTGTTGATCTCGGATACGCGGAGACGGCGCAGTTGGTTGACAGCGTTTGGAAGAGTGCGGATTTGCACATGTCAGTTGGTGTAGCGACGAGTCAATACAGGCGATTCCGAGCAGCAACAACTAGCATGCGTCTAGGCAGGGCTTAGGTCCGTTGGCTTTAGAACCAAACGTACAAGTGCCCGTTGTCTTAAATGCGACTACCTAGGTACTCCGTAGTAGGTATCTACAATACCTCCTTACATTTGGCCTCTCTCTTGTAGACGTCTCCCATAAGCATATCAAAGCTGCCGCCTCACGGCTTGCTTGCCAATAACTATGACTACAGGCATAATGTCAGTTTACCTCTAAATCGTCCATTCGCAGCGCCGTGCATTTGCATTAGCCATTAGCAGGCTCAGAGCGACACGTGTCTCCGTCGTGTCCACTTCCCCAATACGGATTCGGCCAGGATCTCCAATGGTACGCCACCGACGCAATAGCGGGCCGCAAATTCACTCTCGACGTCACCCACCCGTTGGGACAAGGCGCCTTCCCGGTTTGTCGCCCGTACGGGCACAGTACGGTAGGTACTCGTACTGGGGGTTTCGGTGGTTGCTTGATGACAAAGACGGAACGCCTTTGGGCCACGACCAGCCGTGATCTGTTTTGGCCATTGATGTTGCTGGAAATAGAAAGCTGTCGATTGTGGCGTCAAGTTTCCATGGCTCTCTCCAGTTCCCGAGTGCCGGATGCTTAATGTCTTTTTCTTCAACTGCCCGCTTCCTCTCCCCATCATCTCCTGCAGCAACATGTCACATCGTACCCAATATGCTAAGGGTTAAAATAGGTGAACAAATTGCCCGCCAGCGAGTGCGGCTGAACCTCCCCCTTTGCTACCACGACAAGTTGCTTTAGTAGCGGGTTACTACGTCATTGCGCTCCTGGACGCTGTGCTCGTTATACCTTAGAATGCCGCATCGTGACAAAGAGCCCGGGTAGCGGCATTGTGGCTTTCGCGATATCGGTCTCGTCGCATGTCTCAGTTGTAGCTTGGGCCGGTTTTCTCATTTCTTAGGTATGTGGTGGATGGTGGCGTGATGCGGTGAAGACAGACAGGAAGCCCCAAGCCCAAGGGCCCGGCAAAGAGCATATCCACGCCGCGAGCAAGCGATTCCGCTGGCACGGCAAGCGGGTCGTTTGCCAACATTGAAATGAGCTACGTACGGAGTACTGTGGATACAATCCAGTGTCCCGGACAAGTTGCTCCCGCCTCTCTGGGATTTTCGTCGAAAGACGGAGAATTATTATGTACTTGACGGGGCCGTCGATGAAAGGGCCTTCCGAGTACATAAATTACGAGAGTTGGGTTGCCACAATCTCATATTACATGTACGTGCGAGTCAGCGAATACCTTGATTAGTTGCACAGCCCTCCATGGTCTGGATAGTCGCACCGGAGTGGAAATATGTAGAGATACTCGAGTGAGAGTGAGCTTGCTCGTGCTTTAGGGGGTGAGCTGCCGTCAGAGTTTCGCCCTTTCGTTTCTCCCTCTCCCTAGGCCACTCTCAACTTTCGATGGCTCGGACCGATCACCCTTCCGCCAGGCTGTATTGCATTGCATCCAGTGCCAAGGTGGGTTTGGTTTTGGCAAGTTTTGCATCACCTTCCCTGCCACTTATATCGGTGGCCGATTCTTTCTAGCAGATAGACATCACCCACTCCCCACCGCTACGGCCTACAGGGGGGTTCTTTGAAGATGTACGGAGTATCCCAAAGACAGATAGTTTGGCATCTTATTAGGTGGGTGGGTATAGAGGCCGCGGACGCAGGCGAATGGTCCGGGCTTTGGTGGCCATAGGAGGTGTCCGTTTAGCTCTGGTTTTTCTTTTATTTCTGTTTGCAGGATGCCTGTATTTGGGTGAGGAATACTTGTACATGTCAGTGGCGGTCTCAAAGAAGAGCATGGAGTTGAGTCGAAATTCTCGCTTACCATGTATACTAGGTTTGGAATATTATGTCGGGGATTTTTACCAATTATAACGGACTAAAAATAACCTCATTTGGCGAAGAGCTTGCATCCGAAAAAAGAAGTCTACCTACAGTCTACCTACACCTACAACAATACAGGGTCAAGCAAGCCCGGACAGTCAAGGTATGTAGACGTGGGAGCGGGGGGGTTTCGGTTGTAGCTGCGCACAAGCGTTCAGGTGACCTCGGGGGAGGTGACGGAAATGGAACAGCAATATGAGATGATAATGAGTTCGCCAAGGATCACAAAGTTTCTTCTCTCTCGATAAAAGAAGGGATAATACGAAGTATTTGCGGCTGCACCGGGAGACAGCTTTTTGCCCTGCTTCACAAATGACGTTGCTGCAGTAGGCCCCGTGGGGGAAATGTCACATACTGACTGGGGGGACTTTTTGTTTTGCTCTTACGAAGCCGGGCCTGCCTGTGTCTTGTTCCCATTTGTGAGACATGATTGTACGGTGATGCGCCGTCATCAGACGTACAGAGCAGAAGTTGAGAGCGTCGCCGCCAACGGATCAGCGGTCGATCTGTCGGTCTATTCCCCGGAGGGCATCGCATGTTGTTCGCGTTGCACGGAGGACACAGGCATGTACAGTATCATTTGAGGTCTGCATGATTACATGTACGTCACAACATAGCCTGACAAACTTCGAGTGGCCGTGATTCGTCCCTCGTACCCGGTGTTGGCTATCCCCTGCAGGCGGTAGCACGGCGTCGGCCTCGCAGCCTTTTGGCCAGGATCCATTGCATGAATGCTCTTTTTCTTCCATGGATGGTGGAAGGGCATAGGCACATGTCGTGTACACACAAGCAGGGAGCGGCCGGATAGGAGAGCCGCTGGACGGGGACCAGTCAGCTGTGGCAAGCACGGAATACAGGATTGCAACACAGCATGAGGCATTGCTCAAACGGCCAGTTCGGAGCTTCGTTGGATAGGGCTAGTCCTGGCTGGCGTCCGGGGAAAGGTTGCGTGGATGTGGATGCTAGTCGAGATCAATTTGCAGGGCTCGAGATTGCTGGTACGGTACTCCGTACGAGTGCAGGCAAGCTCGCAACTTGGCTACATGTGCTAAGAGATCCATGGATGGCATCGAAGCTTTTTTGTTCGGCGCCGCTGTGGTCTGTAAGCTGCTAGCGTGCAATCTGCGTAACCCACGCGCCCCTGGCTGGTGGACCCGAGTTGAGCTGCCTGAGCGAAGCGTCAAGGAGGCCATCGTGTCGTTCGTTCGTCTTGATTCCCGAGGGATCGAAAAGGCACAAGTGCTCATGTTCCTTGTTCGGACACGCCACCACCTGGTTACCCGTCCCAAACATGCACAAGCACTGGCCTGGCTCGGAGCCTCCTGGCGATGGTGTCAATCTTCCACGGCGGTGCCACTCACTCTACCTGGCAGTTTCGAGGGTAATTGGTAAGGTATCGACATGTATCCTCAACCGCATGTAAAGCATCAGCATCGGGCCGCACCATTGCATCGATACGGCGGTCAGCATTTTAGGCCGGACCGAGCAGATAGTTGTTTTGACTCCATGTACATGTCCTACGGCACTGGCGCTGAAGCCTCAACTCTCAGCTGACTGACAGATAGCTGTATTACCAGAGACATTTCGCATTCAATGTTGCTTTAAGTGCCCGTGTTTCACGTATCTACCTGGACACTTCCTATACGAGTAGCTGTGGCACATTCAAGGCCCTGAAGCGAGGGAGTGGTTCAACAGGCGCCACGCAGCCAGCCAGCCGGTTCTGTACATGTACCTGCACTGTAGTCATCCATCCGTTGATATGGGATGGATCAATGTCTTCATGTTGTCAGCGGTCAGCGGTCAGCACCGTGCTGAGGTTACATGTATGTGTTGCGTGAGCTGCCGTTGCTTGGATACACGTTGTACCTATGCCATCGACGACAGGTCGAGCGTATGCAAATGTGAATATGGAACAGACACGTCGACAACATATGCCCCGTTTGCCGGCAAGCGTCGAAAGCAGCCCGCCCTGAGGTAAGTCCCGTTAGCCTGGAAGCCAAGCCGGAGAGCTGAGATGCTCTGGACTCGGTAATTTGTAGACATTCCGCGTGGCCGCAATTTAGAGTTGGGGGAAAAGGCACGCGAGCTTCATGATGCCCGTTAGCACGACCAAGACCCTCTCTCTCGCTTTGTACGAAACGGCTTGGTACAAACGCTCGGAGTACTTGCTAACTTCAAGTTAATCAGCACGAATTTAGGTGCGGCTACAGGCACTGCTAGCGTGTTTAAGCGGCTTTAGTACTTGTACGAGCACATTGATCTGATTGAAAGTATCCACGAACGTGCTTCATATGTGTTTGGCGTTTACAACATGAAGGCAAGGCGTCGGTTCAGTCCTGCGTTTCTCAGCGCAAAGGACGAGGAATACATGTCCACTACCTGCACCGCAAGCACAGTACAGGTAAAAAGGCAAAATCCCAGATAGACCGTGGTAATGAAAAAGAGAGAAAAAACCTCTTCACACCCCTTGACGTGGGGCTTCCTGGGATCGCTGGATTGGTTCACCGGAAGGGCCTTGGGGGTTGGCTGGTGCTTAGCGGGCTCTTAGTGAATAAGGCCTGGGCTGATGATGAACGCCAGCCTCCAGTTCCTGTCGTCACCTACGTCATAATTTTTTTTTTCGCTCCCCTAAGCGGCCTGGCACTGGCCCTTGCCGGGGGGTGTTTCTGGGGGGGCGATGACATGGGGGGTTTTGTGGAAGCGCTTTTTTGGCATGCAGAGCCAAACTTTGCCCACCATAACCAGACCATGCAATCCATCCAGTTTCTGCGCCCCCGTCGCGAGCCTCTGCAGCGTTCTCCAAGTTTTGTTTCCCCCAAGAAAAGGTCTCCGGCTCTGCAGCAGGCCTGGACCTGGAGAGCCTAAGCAGCAGTAGTGACAGCAGTGCCTGTACTCTACTGTACGGAGCAGTGACGGCTGCAGCAACCAGCACGACTGGACGGAACAGCAGCAGCAGCAGCAGCAGCAGCACGACTTGGCTCTCCCTGCCATCTCCCCACCCCTGCCCTGGCCCGTGGCTCGACTACCGCTACGATACCAGAACTGCACTGCACTACTTGTGCTCGCTATACCTGCCGCACCGCTGTGACGTGTGAGGAGGCCCTACAGGGAAGCACAACCACCACCAGCACTGCGCTTTTCCCGCACCAGACACTTGACCTCCAAACCTCTCCACACAACCAACCCGTTTTGCCCGGCGTAGCGAGAACACGAGAGCGAAATAGAAGCCGAGGCCAAAGGGGAACGGAGACAAGAAGCAGGAAACAAGACAGAGAGTGAGAGAGAAAAGAAAGAAAAAGCAAAGAGACAAAGAAGGAACCACAGTCACGAGTCACAGACAGAAACAGAAAGGCAGACGACAGATAATCTGAAGAAAGTAAGTGAGAAGAGCCGGGCAAGACAGGGGAAAAAAAGCAGGAAAACAAGACAGGTAGACGGACAGACGGCTAGTCAGTCAGTCAAAAAGACCACACAACTGCAGAGAGACCACGCAGACGCCAGAAACAGACCCGAGAAGCCATCACCGCACTGGCTGGCCCCTCCTCTCCGCCTTTGCTGCCCTCTCGCCAGTTACCGCTGCCGTCGTCTCTGAGCCTTTCCTGCACCTTGGATGCTGCCGCCCTGTCCTGCGTATGCGGCATCCCACTTGCCGACCTGACCTGAGAGATCCACCGCCATCCCTCTTCTGTGAGAAGAGGCATGAGGCATGCCACGCCAGAGCTACTCGGCCGAAAAGAGAGCCCTGTTCTCGCCCTCTCTCCCCATCCCGGCGTCTTCTTCCTCAACCACAACCTCGACTGAGACTCCGTCTCCAACCTCGACGGCCTCCTGGACGCGTCGACTGGAGCTGCCCACCGGACCTTTTACTCATTGGACCGTCGATGATACCGACCCGACCGCTGCGAGAAATGGACGAGTGACGGCCAACACCTCTCAGGATCGATATGCGCATGCCAAAAGCGCAATGGCAGCACGCCGCTCTAGCTATCCGTTCTCTTCCTCGAACCCAACTGCAGACTCGAGTCCCTCTAGGCCCTCGGTTTCGCGGCGTATAACTGATGTGAATGGCCGGGGTGCCAACGATGATGACTACCAGGATCAGGATCATGACCAGGAGCAAAATCAGTACCAGAACCAGAACCGGGACGACGTTGATGTCAATCTCCATGTCGATACTAGTGCCAATGCCAATGCCCACGCCAGTGCCAACCTCGACGCAAATGTCGATGACGAGCATGACAGCCATACTTCCTCGCCCACTACTCTACGCTCCTCTGTAGTCAACGGTTCCGCAGAAGGTGAGACGCCGACGGCTGAGGGACCAAACCAATCGCAGCAGAAGCTTGTTGAATATCGGGGAAAGTTGATCCGCGATCTGGAGCTGCGGGACATCTCCGCTCAAGAACTGCCCTTAGGCCAGCCCGATAAGGCCCGCGTGGCACCCATCCTCGAGGATGCAGTCTTGAACTCCCCCTATCCAACCTCCTCTGCTTTTACTACTACGTCGACCGAGTCTGGAAACACAATTCGAGGAGGCGTGACCCCGGGCCCCATCGCTAGCACTCCGTCGTACCCTTTCCCTCGGATGGCTATGCCGCCTGGAAGCCTTGGCCCGTCAGGTTTTTCTCAACCCGCCACTCAACCTTCTCCTGCATCAGGTTACTCCCGTTCTCCCCAAGCGATAGCCTTTGAGCATCGCGGCGTGCTCGATAGAGTCCTATCAGAGACGTCCACACCAGCTTCGGTTTTGAATTTTCAACCGGGAGCCACCCCGCAACCCGATAACTTTGATTTCCCCACCCCTAATCTGTATGATCTCTCGTTAATGCTTTCCGCAGAGCCAGGTCTCGACGCCTGGTGGAGCACTGTCGTCCAGGTCATGCGAGAAGTGTACAAGGCCGAGCGTGTGACGTTGGCAATCCCGGCCGATACCACTGACATTGAGAATGTGCCGTGGGGACAAAAGGCTACATATAATGAGCATGAGCAGGATGACCTCAGTATGGAATACTTGGCGAGGGGCACCAGTGCGGTGCAAAGTACGGAGAACGACGCCGCCGATGATGTCGCCGCCAGCCCTACCGCCGGCACGCCCGTGGACGGGCCAAAGCGACCCGCTTTCGCAAGCCGTCACTCGTTTACCAGCTTCGAAGAAAATAAGGAGAGGTCGCAGGACGGACTGGTAATGGCGGCACCTCGTCGGCCTGCATACTTGACGAGGAGCCAAACACACTCTGCGTCCATCCACACAGCGGCAGCACCCGAAAATGACCACGCCAAGCTTAACAAGAGCACCCTGGAGCAGCATGACTGTATCGAAGAAGAGCAACAACAGCAACAGCAACAACGGGACATTCCTAGCTGGGAGGCGCCTTTTGCGGCCAAATACAATGGCCAGGGCAGAGTCCTCCCAGTTCTCCAGGCTCTCGATTATGAAGCCGACCCCCTGATTGACAACACCGGCGTCATGAGAGTGTTAGAGCGTGGGCGACCTGTAGCCTTGACGAGGAACTATCCTTACTTGGCGCCAGTAGCTCCGTCTGTACCACCGATGGGTCAGACAGGTGTCCTCAGGTCTGGTCCAAGAACACCCGGCCAAGAGCTACCGAAGAGACCAAAGAACAAGAGATCCGACTCTGCGACCAAGCTGTCGTCCTTCTTTTCCGGCGCCACTGGTGCCACCCGTGCCTCCATTAGAGCTAAGGTTCATTTTGGTGACACCATACTAGATGACGACAGCCCACGGCCACCCACCCCCAAATATGAAGAGTACGAGCAGACTCCTCCATCGCCATGGTCGCAATCTCCGGCTCCATCACCCGCAGTTAGACCTGATCCAAAGGAAAACCCCTTCTTCACCGATGCCACCGTTGACGAGGAGTCTTTCAACCCTGATCCCACGCCGACGGACTACACTACACTGCGCCCTCCCGAAGCCATCGGCGTTGATCACTCATGGACGGTTTTGCACATACCCCTTTCGAACGTCTTAGCCTCTAAGCTGCAACCCCACCAATTCAAGCTTGATGCCACGACAATGCACCAGAAATCGCACTCGAGAAGCAGCCAATCGCCAGAGAGTACTCATCGCCAGCCTCTTACGGAACCCGAGACTCAGAAGAAAGACAAGCCTGCTCCAATTGCTATTCTGTCCATTCTGAGCCCCGTCATCCCATACCCGGCCAATCTACGGCACTCGCTAGAGCATCTTGCACCACATCTCGCCACGTCCTTTTCGCTGTGTCGGCACTATACCAACCTCGAAACAGAACTTGCCGGGCTTAAGCGTAGAAGACCATCTACGGCTGGATTTGGTGCAGTCTCGGCATATGGGCGGCCTATTGAGAGCGCTGCGTATCTCGCTGCCGACGAGACGGCTGTTTTACAGCAGTCATTAGCCGGGAGCATCACCAGCCCAAGCGACTATTCTGGCATTTCTAAGAGTACAACCGACTCCCCGACCGGCACTCCAGGATGGGATTCAGGGGCTTTGGTCTATCTTGCGGAAAGACGGCAGCCTGCAGCGAGCCCAGCGGGCATCTCTCAGTCTTCGGGAGGTTATTTCGGCAGCAAGCTGGCGAGGCAGAACTCACAGCGGTCTCGAGCTGGGTCCAAGGACGACCCTTCGGGAGACGTGCGACCATCTCGCTTGTCTGGTAACAAAGTTCCTCAGACTCCCCAGGCTGCCATGATGGACACCGATGAGTTTGCAGATAGACACACAGGGAGCTCTGATGAGCCTAATCCAAGAGACGTCCACTCCCGCAATAGCTTGGATGGGAGCGTTGACCTGGACCCCTTGGCGGGTGATAGATACCCTGAGTCTCTGAAGCTCGAGCAGGGCCCGTTCAAACGAAGCCACACCCTTCTGCACAGTTACGGAGCAGACTTTGCGTCGACGTTCCAGTCCCTGCCCCCTGGCGCCAGTTTGCCCGGCCGGCCCCCGTTGGCGTCTAATGTAGGCGTTCTGCATAGGAGCAGCTCATTCATCGCCTCAGCTGCTGACATGCCACCGCCTTCCGACAAATTGAAGGGCCTCATCCTGGACTCGCTACCCGCCCAGGTATTCGTTGCGTTACCGCAGACGGGCGAAATCGTCTGGGTCAATAGCCGTTATCTGTCCTACCGAGGACAGACAGTGGCAGATTTGTCCGCAGATCCCTGGGGCAGCATCCACCCAGACGAGCGCGATGAATATCTCAGCGCCTGGAGTCACTCACTGCGAACTGGAGAGCAGTTCTCCAGTACCGTGAGAATCAAGAGGTTTGATGGCGCTTATAGGTGGTTTTACGCTCGCGCTGTGGCTTCCAAAGACAAGCGTGGTGCTGTTGTGCAGTTCTTAGGTTCATATCTGGATATTCATGAGCAGCGCATAGCAGAAATCAAGGCCGCCCGCCAGCAGGAAGTGGAGGCCTCGGAAGCGAAGCACCGCCTACTGGCCAACCTGATCCCGCAAATCATATTTACTGCGACTGAAGAGGACGGCGTGACATTTGCAAACGAGCAATGGCTGTCTTACACCGGCCAGAGCTTTGATGATGCACTGCGCCTGGGTTTCATGGATTTTGTCCATCCGGAGGACTTGGCCAGGTGTCGCATTCCTTCTTCGCAACCGACATCTCCACCGTCATCATCAAACCGAAAAGACAATGGGAGCTCTGTTTCTAGTGACACCACAAACACACCTACCGGCGCAACAAAGGATCGTCTGGCGCAGTCTCAGGGCCATGGACGAAAACCGAGCAAGCAAGTTGACTCCGGCAAAGAAACTGGCTATCAGCTTGCCAATCCCGAGATAGCAGAGCTTGCCAAAAAGGGCGTCATCAAAGTGGGTACAGACTCCAATGGCAGACTATCCTACACGACGGAAGTACGGCTGCGTTCAAAGACTGGAGAATATCGATGGCATCTCATTCGCTGTGTCGAGATTGACACCATTGACTTTGGTAGCGGCGCAAGTTCCTACTTTGGCTCTGCCACGGATATAAACGATCACAAGCTTCTTGAGGCGAAGCTGAAAGAGGCCATGGAATCAAAGGGCCGTTTCTTGAGCAACATGTCTCACGAGATTCGTACACCCCTTATAGGGATATCGGGCATGGTGAGCTTCTTGCAGGATACCACGCTCAACGAAGAGCAGCGCGATTACACCAATACCATTCAGACTAGCGCCAATAGTCTCATCATGATCATCAACGACATCTTGGATTTGTCGAAAGTAGATGCGGGGATGATGAAGTTGAGATATGAATGGTTCCACACACGTTCGCTTATCGAAGACGTCAACGAACTCGTCTCGACCATGGCCATTTCCAAGCGACTTGAGCTCAACTACCTAGTCGATGCGGATGTCCCAGCATGGGTGAAGGGAGACAAAGTTCGGATACGCCAGGTCCTCTTGAACGTCATTGGAAACGCCATCAAGTTCACGTCGGAAGGAGAAGTTTTCAGCCAGTGCAGAGTATACACTGGGGACGACTCAACTGCGGGAGAAAACGAAATCATGCTCGAGTTTATCATCACTGACACTGGTCGTGGCTTCTCTGAAGAAGAAAAGGCTCTTATTTTTAAGCCTTTCAGCCAAATCGACGAGAGTAGCACTAGACAGCACGGTGGCAGCGGACTTGGTCTGGTTATTTCAAGGCAGCTTGTTGAGCTCCATGGCGGCAAGATGGAGGGGACGGCAGTCATGGGCCAGGGCTCAACGTTCACATTCACGGCTCGCTGCTCGCTACCTACGCTCGAAGACCGGCCTATAATGCCAAGTAGTCCAGGGTCAACCGCGACACTCGTGCCTCCCACATCTGCTGAGGTCGAGCAGCGTGCCCATGATGCGATGCTCCCTCCCACCCCAGCCCAGCGTGGGCACGTCGGGGATGCGGCAAGTCTTGTGGGTGGCGAATTCATTTCTCCTGGAGGCGATTCGACGGGGAGCTCTAACCAATCTCCTCACTCTGGTCAGTCACTTGTTACCGATCGGTCGTCCATTACATCAATGAATACGGGGCTGGCTCGTTTTAGCGAGGCTGCTAAAGCTAGCGGCCAAGACCTGTCACAAATGAAGCTTGAAATGCCATCCGATCGGAGCTCAACAGCACGGAGCGTAACGCCGGACAAGAAACTGCTATCTGAAATCTTCCGCCCGCCAATGTACTTGATACTGATTATCTGCCCGCAAACACACAGCCGTGAAGCTACTACACAGCACATCGAGATGACACTACCAAAAGATGTACCCCATCAGATCACAGCTGTCGCCAGTGTTGAAGAGGCCGAAAATTATATTGGCGGCGATGACCCGATCCGGTTCACTCACATTGTCATCAACTTGGGTGAGGCCGAGGCGGTCATCAGCGTCATGGACCAGATTACCAAGTCCCAGAAGATGGATAGCACAATGATCCTGATTCTATCGGACTCGGTCCAGCGTCAGGAAGTGATGAAATACTCATCTGGCACCAAATACGAGCAGCTTTTCTCGGATAATTTGGTCAACTTCATTTACAAGCCCGTTAAGCCATCGCGCTTTGCAGTCATCTTCGACCCGGATAGAAGACGGGATTTGAGTACCGACTGGAATAGATCGACCGCACAACAAATGCTTGAGAGCCAGAAGGCAAGCTCCTTAGAGCTTCAGAAGCGCATGGGCAACAAAGGTTTCAGGGTTCTGTTGGTGGAAGACAATCCGGTCAACCAGAAAGTAATGACCAAGTTCCTGATGAAGGTTGCTGTCGATGTAGACATTGCAGTCGACGGAGAGGAGTGTCTCGAAAAGGTCTTTTCGAAACCCCACAACTACTACTCTCTCATATTGGTGAGTTGATGAGAGCCCTCTGATTTTTGACAAAAGAAGATGAACTTATTTGACTAACGTCTGTCGCAGTGCGATCTCCACATGCCACGCAAAGATGGCTATCAAGCCTGCCGAGAGATTCGGCAATGGGAACTTGGGTATGGCTTTCCTCAGATGCCAATCATTGCGCTTTCCGCAAACGTAATGTCGGACGTTCAAGAAAAATGTGCTGCAGCGGGATTCAGCGACTATGTGACGAAACCCGTGGACTTCATCGATCTCAGTAGAGCGATGGCCAGCTTCTTCTAACCTCCGGGTTTCTCTTGTTTACATAAAATTGGTTTTATTTCTATTTCAAAACCCACCGTTTGTGCTAGGGAAATCTCATGGACGAAGGTTGGCGGCTTATAGAGGATGGTACATGCAACAATTTCCTCTCATGAGCCTCTTCTTCTTCTTCTTTTCTTCTTCTACTGCATCATCGCCATCATCATCATCATCATCATCATCATCACCATCATCATCACCATCACCATCATCATTCTCCTCCTTCTTTATCTCTTCATTTTTCTTTCTCGCTCTTCATGACTAACCCGAGGCATTCGAGCAGTCATGTGGCATCATGTTCTACAGCAGGCAAATCACGTTTTGAAGGGTTCTCTTAACTGGTTTCTTGGCCACTTGGCCACCTGGTCCACTCTATGGATGCTTTTAGTGTGAGATGGAAAGATGGAAGGGTTGAATTCATTTTGCCTCCCCTTCTTTTTAGCTTTTCTTTTCTTTTCTTAATCTTTTTTTGTGGAATTTCTTCTCCTCTCTGTTCTTAGTGCTGGTATCAGATTGGCAAGACAGGGGAAAAGACTAGGGAGGCAATTATTCAGGGCTACGGCTGGGAAAGACTGGGCAAAGGGTTAATTAAATAAAGGACAGGAATGGACGGAGCTCGTTTTTTTCTCTTTAGGCTGTCTTTTATATTTCTTTTTCTAGGGGGAGTGGGCATGTTGGTCAGAACGACCGCTTTGTATGCACAATGGGGCTGTGTTTTGTTGTTTTCTACTCTGTTCATATTACGGGATTATATTCTAGCCTCTCATCCTTCATCCGTACCTTTCTTCTGTTCTACTTCTTTTCTTCTCTTTCTCTTATCCACTTCCTGACCTCGTCGATTTGCGTGCTGCGTGCTTGCTTTGATTTGGTCGTTTGTATTAATTTGATCATTGACATTACTGTTTTTTTTTTTTTTTTCCCGAGAAATAGGACGGAGGGAAAAGGGGGCCGTCCTCGTTGCCTTTCCAATATTATGATTTGAAGGGAGGAGAGGAGGGACATGGACACTTGGTTTCTTTCTATAAATGGACAGAGGAGTGGGGAAAAAAGGGTGGAGGAGAAAAACTGCTTTTTTGACATTTGCTGGATTATATTGGCTTTGGGAGAAAAAATCCCCCCCCTTTTTTTGCGGCATTCTCATGCGCTTTGGGGACAAGGGATGTTATGGTTAATAGCGATGCGATAGCAACAGGCGGCCGAGAACAAGTAAAAAGGTTGGCAGCAAAATGCCACAGGCAGAAGGATATGGTTAGCAAAGACTAGCATCAAAGTTGATATTCGTTCAAGACTGTCCCAGTATCTCAACCGTGTCTTATACTTGACGTTTCGAAAGGGCGTAATGTTAATGTCACACTCGAAGTCAATGTCAATGTATTTCGTAACCAATCTAACAAATAAGGCACAACGCTTTTCGTTTCCCACTCAGAAATGCTAGACAATCCAGTCTATATAGGTATCAAATCACCCAAAACAAAACAGTACCAAAGTCGCTTCGTCTGACACGTTTACCCAGCCCAATACAACAACAACAATTTCTACTTCTTCTTCTTTTTAGTATACGCTTCCTCTGATACTTTTGTCCTCCCTTTCAATCTCATCTAGATCCTCTGCCTCGGGCTCATGGTCCGCAGCGCTGGCATCTGGTCCAGGCTCATCTCCAAGGCGGTTAGCCAATGCACTGCCAGATTTGATTCGAGAATCTAGGGACGCCATACGGGTGCGACGCATGCTCTCATCGTCCGATGCCTCGGTGTCACTACCCGCAATCGAGGGGTGGCCTGAGTACGTCCCGCCGGCATCCCGTCCAACGTGTAGATACTTGATGTGGCGTATCCGATCCTCTGCGGTGATGAAGGAAGGCGTGCCGTCGGGAGAGGAAACGATCTCGTCAAATGCCCGAGCTGCTTCGATGTTAACCTTCTTCTTGGTTTCCTTCGGGGGTTCTTCGCTGTCGCCCTCATCAGAGCTGTTCGATACATGGCGTTGCTGTCTCCTCATGGCGAGATTTGTGGCAGAGCCTTTTTCCTCGTGCCGCGGCACATGTGCTGCCCTCTGATGGCTACTGTAATGAGCGGCGTGGTTGCAACCATTCGGGCAGCCTCCCCATCGGCGAACGGCAACGAAGCTCTGAGTATGTTGCAGCTTGAAATCATCTTTGGCGTCCTTGACATCCTTGGAGCCCTCGCCATTCTTAGTGCCATCACCATTCTTGTCTTCGCCGTCCTTTTCCTTGTCTTGGATAGCCTGTGTTCGCTCCCTCCGCAGCTCGGACCAAGTGCGTAGCTTGTTCTCCAGATTGTATTTTCCATTGTCTTGCTTGCGCATAATGAGAAACTCGCAATGGTTAATGTTGCGAAGGTCCTCAAAATACTCGACAGAGAAGTGATACCACTTCATGAGGAAGACACGAGACATGAGACCGTGAGTGACTGCTCACTATTCGTTAGATATGGATTCACAGCGAGAATGCCACGGGATGAAGCTCACCTAGGACACACACGCTGGCAAAGTCGTCCTCGCCAAACTGGCGCCACAGGCTCTCGTTGAAGCCGCTAACCCGATCGTAGGCATCCGCAGCACTCTCTCCGTCGGGGATGCGGTAGAAGAAGTGGCCGTAGTCGGCCCTCTCCTGCCACATGCGCTCCATCTCGGTGCTGCATGGCTGGAAGTTGCCAAAGTCCTGCTCTCGTAGACGAGGCTCCTCGTAGACCTTGATGCTGGACCGACGGTAGGGTGAGGGTTCGGGGTCGTCCGACGTCAAAGTAGCCAAGATGCCCTCTGTGGTCTCTCGTGTGCGACGATACGGCGAGGTGAAGAAGTGAAGGGTGTCGTCTGGGCGGAGCAGCTTGCGTAGGCGGCGACCGGCCTCGTGAGCCTGGGCCCAGCCATCTTGCGTGAGCTTGACACGATGATCGGGGATTGTCTGGTGTATCTCGCGGTTCTCTGGACGAGGGCGGTCAGTTATGGCTTGGTCAAGGGCATGGAGGAGACTGGGGAGAAAGGCCTACTGTTGCCCTCAGATTGGGCATGGCGGATGAGAATAATCAGCCGCGGCTTTGCCATGGTCGCTATGCGCACGTGCGGGTATCAAGTAAGATGCTGAGGCTCAAGATGGGAGGTCGAAGTCGATCGATCGATCCGCGGGACTGGCAGATATTAATAGATGGTGGTGGGGTGAATGGTGTGTTTTGTAAGCGTTGGTGGGATGATGGTTTGGATGTTGCTGTGTTTCGAACTACTGGCGTCAAACACCCCTTGTCCCGAAATCGGCTCCCAGAGGAAAATCAGGACTGGGCGCAGGAGGCAGAAGAAGATGAAGTAGAGAGAGATGAAACAAAAAGGCAGCCAGAGTTTAGAAGCCGGTGAGTTGTTAAAAGAGATAGAGGCTGGGTTGCGGTAGATGGTTGGTTATAGTAGATGGGCATTAAAGGTGGCGGGCGGCATTCGGCTGTTAGTAAGGCTGAGGTACCGATCAATCAACCATACGCAAGTACCGGTCCCTATAAACACGCTGGGAGCCGTCAGAGTTTAGGCGTACATGATACAGCAACTGTGTTAATGGAATCAGTATGAACAATGGGATTGAGATTAAGCATGTACCCCGTGCAAACTGTAATCAGCGCCTCCGCCACCTGGCCGGCGGGATTTTGCCTCAAGTGACTCGGTTAGTGGTCCTTGAAGCTGTCTTCAAGATGAGAAATTGCTTAGAAAGCTGCCCCGGGGAAAGCAGGAGGCGCTTCGGATGTGGCGCAGTGGGTGATGGAAGTTTCGAGGCTGTAGCACATCATACAATCCTGGCTTCCTTACGGAGCTTGTCGCAGATAATATTGAAGTCATTGTCACTACGGAGTACTGTCGAATATTGAAAGTACTAACATCTTCTCATAGGATTCATAGTGTCTGTCATCACAATTCAACAGCATTGATATTAAACTCATTCATGGCCTCAACGATCCTATTTAGTCGTGCATTGAATCTGTAGCGGCCCAGATCTCGGCTTCCGGCGCTACCCCTCCACTCCTTATAAGGCTCCCAGTCCCTGTAACCTCTACTTGGCTTAGTGCCTTCAGCAGCACATCGACATTGGACAGAGGCCGTCATGGCTGCCTGTATTTTGTGATGGATTTTTTCCTCTGCCTCTACCAGCTTTCACCAGACAAACGACATTACATCCTCCATCGCCAATTCGCTCCTCGTCGCATCGAAATTCATCCACAGCTCTGTTGGAACACTCATCATCTCATTGAGCCCTGAAAACAAACCGCTGCCTCTCTTTGCATAGCTTCTACCCTCCTGGTCGCATCGCGTCGCAAGCATCACCAACCAAGCATCAAACCTACCTATCAAACCTACCTCTTTCGCACAAAAATCAACACCACTCGCCCACCATGTCCGCCGAAGGCCCAGAGTCGATCCCAACCTCCGCCGACCCTCGCTCCAAGCGCCCGACCAAGCGACGCGCCCTCACCCCCGTGTCCGCCCAAGCCGCCTCCGTCGACGCCCTCTTCAAAAAGCCCGACCAGGAGATCCGCGTCCCGTCCTCCGCCCTCGCCCCCGGCAGCAAGCGCCCGCCGCCCCCCGAAATCGTCACAAACGTCCAGGGCTCCAGCGCCGGTGCCGGCTCCGGCGAGTTCCACGTCTACAAGGCCGCTCGTCGGCGCGAGTACGAGCGCCTGAGGGAGATGGACGAAGAGGTCAGGCGGGAACGCGAGCAGGACGATTTTGAAAAGGACAAGGCGGAGAAGCTGCGCAAGGATGAGGAGAAGACGAGGAAGAATCGCGAGAAGAGGGACAAGGCCAAGGCTCGAAAGGCCAACAAGGGCAAAGGAGGAGAGAACGGCAACAACGCAAAAGGACCCAATGGCAATGGTGACAAGACATTGGCGGCACCTGGAACAGATGAAACATCTCAAGAAACCAAGAAACCAAACACGAAAGAGAGTGGAACTGATAGGAATGGCAGTGAGAAAGCTACCAGCGCTTCCACAGAACCCGTGGGCCTCGTCATTCACGATGACGATTGAGCAAGAGCCGGGGCCCGGGAGAAAGGGGAAGAACGCAAAATAAGGCTGAACATATGACTGAAGAGGTTTCTCTTATCGCCTTCTCGGACAGAGTTGGTGGTGTTGTAATGATATAATAGTTAGAAGCAGTGATACCCGTATAGAATGCCATTTCATAGATCTATGTGTCGCCTCTTTCAGCGGCCCTTAGTTTAATACCAATGTCTATTTTGAAAATTTTCGTTTCCCCCTTAGATTCGTTTGAAAATGCTCCCACCCCAGTCCCAACATGTGTTGGAACAGGCTTTGGCCCTTCCAAGCAAACTTGACATGCTATCCTCCCTGACCATGGCTTCTTAAAGGGCATCATTTACATCTTCAATCCTCAACCTTACATCCGCTCGCTTAGTCGTCACCACCTCCAACTCCAGGAGCGCCACCTCCCTGTATCTTCTTTGCACTGCAGATATCGTCTACTCTTAGCAACAAACAGGCAGCCTAGTAATCACAAAGTTAGCTTAGGTTGCTTCGATCGGGGCAAAGGGCTTCATGAGCATCACGGCAACATACCTCAATAGCAGTCTTCAGACTCTGCAGCTTAATAGCCTCGGGCTCCCACACGTTATACTCAGTCATATCCGCAATGGCACCAGTATCGCCGTTGACACCCCATGAGCTCTTGCCCTCGGCTTGCTTGGCGCGAAGCTCTGTCAGCACACGAACCGGGCTCTTGCCAGCATTCTGCACTAGCGTCCTCGGGATCACCTCCAAAGCATCGGCAACGGCCTTGTATGGCCACTGCTGGACACCCTCGACACCCTTGGCCTTCTGGGCCAGCCGGACGGAGACGGCCATCTCGGTTGCGCCACCACCAGGTGATAGTCGAGGGTGGAACATGACGTTTCGGGCAACGCCCATGGCATCCTGGAGGTTTCGCTCAATCTCGTTGAGGACATCTTTGGAGGGACCACGAAGCAGGATTGTGCAGGCCTTGGGGTCCTCGCACTTTGTGAGGAATGTAAAGTACTCGTCACCAATCTTCTCAATCTCGAACAGACCGCAGCGAGTGCCGACGTCTGACTCTTGAAGATCCTCCACTCTGTTGACGATAGTGGCACCCGTAGCACGGGCTATTCTGTTGTTGTCCGTCTTGCGAACTCGGCGAAGGGCCGTAACGTTGGCCTTCATTAGGTAGTGCTGGGCAAGATCTGATGGCACCATTAGTTTTGAATTCTGCGGCGTGTAGGGGTCATTGGATCGGACTCACCAGAAACACCCTTTTCGGTAATAACCAGGTCGGGCTTGACGGAGAGGATGGTATCACACAAAATCTTGATCTGCTCCTCTTCAATCTGCAAAATTCGGTTCCAGTCTTCCTCCTTTGTGATTTCGATGTTGGTCTGGGATTCACCCTTCTTGTACTCCAAGGGGCAGTCCAGCAGGACAATTCGGGGGTTCTCGATGCGTCGTCGCATCTTCGGGTGCGTAATATCCTTGTTCAACATGAGTCCATCCAAAACCCTGCTATCCTCGATTTCGCCGCCAGGGACCTTTTCGATACGGGCATATCGCTTGATGTCGACCTCGGTCTTGCCATTGCCAGCTTCCCAGGTAACGGTCCGCACAGCCTTGAGAGCCAGAGAACACATCTGATCCATCCATCGAGAGACGAATTTGGTGCCGATCGAGGAGGAGATGAGCTGGGCCATGGCCTTGTCGTCATTGACATCGATCGGTAGGGAGATCTCGTCGATGATTTCGATGGCATCCTTCAGGGCACGCTTGAAGGCGGAAATGATGACGACGGGGTGGATATTACGCTCGAGTTGGGGGAGGGCCTGTGCCAGGATTTCTCCAGCTAAGTCAAAGTCAGAACCAAACTTCTTTCTCCTCTCATGAGTCTCCCCCTTTTTTTTGCCCCTTCCCCCCTCCATTCGTTGGGCAATCCTTTTCAGCAAGTGGGAGAAACGAGAACCAGACATACCTAGGATAATGACTGTGGTAGTGCCATCACCAACCTCTTCGTCCTGTGTTCGGCTGAGCTCGATCATGCTCTTGGCAGCAGGGTGGGAAACTTCGATTTCTCGAAGAATGGCGTGGCCGTCGTTGGTCAGAACGATACCGCCCATGGGGTCGAGCAGCATCTTCAGCATGGCCTTGGGACCGAGACATGATCGAATGATGTCGGCAACGCTGGAATAGAAAAAAACTAAGTCAGCTAGGTTTATTCGGCTTTGATCGACATGGCGGGTGCATCAACACACGTTTTGGCGGCAGCAATGTTTGACAGCTGAGCTCTCCGTCCGGTCTGTCTCTCACCAGCATTGGTGTCTGCGAGCAATGCGTCAGCTTATAATCACAGGGACCAACATCCATCCCGACTGGCGTGTCAAGAAGAAGTCACCGCCTCTCTCTTGATAGAACGGGCAAGGCGGGCATTGGGTATACGCACTCATAACCAACACAGGGGCCTGCATGGTGGGCTATTTGCTTCGCGCTCGGCGGCTCGCAACGGGGTGAAAAGAGGCTGTAAGAGGGGGAAACACAAAGACAGCACCTGAAAGGAGCTTTAGGTCAGACTGGACGCGCCTCTAAGAGCAACAGTTCAGAGTCAGGCCAGGAGCAGCTTTTGAGGTGGTGGAAAGTGGTGGTTTGGAGGGGCGCACACTAGAAAAGTTCCCACGATGCCTGGCGGGCTTTGGTGGGGAGGCTGCAGTTGGCCAGCTAGAAGGTTCACCTAGGCGGTAGCTGCCAGCATTTGGCCTGGTGCAATGTTAACCCGGCCCGCAAAAGGGAAAAAAGATGGAACATTGATGGTACAGGTACACTGTACCTGTTGCCCCACGCAGGACCTTTTTGGTGACTTTGCGATTATACTGATGCCTGTTGGGGCCACAAGGATCAGAGCAGAATTCAAAGAGGTGACGATTGAAGATATTTGTATCCAACCCCACCATTCGGTGTATATGTGCGTCCAACCTGGTAATCAATGCTGAAAACATCTGATTGGTGATGATAGAAGAGGTACCTGCCTCTTCATGCTCTGCACAGGTACCGGTACTTGGGACTTCTCCTTGATCCCCAATGTGGCATTTGTCATCGACGTCCCGAGTGCCACCGGCCAATCAGAGGCGGCCACAGCTCCTCCATTTGCCCAACCAGGCATTCACAGACAGTGAAGCTCATGCCTCTCCCTAGGTAGTTGGCAAGTGTATACAAACGATGCATTTATCGAAAGCCGTATCAAGTCTCTACAGGCTATGCATGTAGAAGCTAAAAGCAGAATTCCAATACAATCACCGGCGGCATCTCATGATGCCACAGCAGCGGGTTTCAGGTGGCATACAAAGTTCCTAGTCCGCTCCCCATATCCCTGGATTTGATCAGCTGGACAAGCGTCAACCCGGTAGAAGCAGGAATAATTCATCCTTTGGGCACTGTCGGCCCGAAGATCTCGTTCCTTGATGTTTTTTCTTTCTGATTTCTTACCCCTTTGGTCGCTAGTTAAAGTGCTGGCTTCATGTTGAAGTCAAAGAAGCCCACGATATTCGGTTGTTACCGAGACAGCTGGCGTTCGTAGAATCACGAGAGAGGTTGTCTCTGACCCAATCTATATATGAGCATTCCAGTCGTTTCAAAACCCGTGCCTTTGATATGATATGGCAAGTAGATGTGCGTAATGACTCCGCGCATGCACTTCTGGAACCATCATCTAGTCACTTGATGCTCCTCGACGGCATTGGAAACCGAATTCACACACCAATGAAAGCGGCTGATTACATCATACCACATTGAGAAACTCTACATTTATGATACAAACTACTCTTGACAGTCGATGAATGCAGCTTGTAAAGACAGAGGAGCAGCTACAGATCCTCGTCTCAAAGGCAGTGTTTCCACCATTGGTAAAGAAAGAGAGTGAGGATGATCCTACTCCTCTGGGAGAAACCGTCATTGAGGTCATCTCAAGCGCACTCCAGAAGCGGCATGTGGCGTGGAAGGCATTGTACAACGGCCTGGTGACGGACCTCGAGAACGGCGTGACACCCACCAAAGGGAGCCTCGCAGCTAGCCTGGAGGCAAGCCTGGGTAAGGAGGATGATACCTGATCCCAGGTCCAATTCCTGGATGAGAGGTACAACGGAGCGTTGGCGGCCAACCTCGCTACCTGCGACGTGGGTGAAATCATGAACGCCGTGTACAATCTGATCGGGCTGGAGACCGAGGGGGCAGCAGGGGACCGATGAATCCAGCTTATAAAGACCGTTTGATCTGCCGTCATCTTCCACGGGCGGCGATTATTGGTTCAAGTGACGTCTAATTATACAAAAAGCAAAATGATATATTTCAAACACCTAAACTCAAGACCAACCCACAAGACAAAACAGAATACTAGCTACACAATCATGCCACTCAACAAAACCACCCTTTCGTGGGAGACAAATAAAAAGCTAACAGTCATCTGAATGGACTTCGTTCCTGAGATTCGAAAACCTCCGCACACCGCTCGAGCTCTTCGTCTTATGGGGCACTTCAGCCTCAGTTCTCTTCTTAAGCTGTCCAACCTTTCTGCCTTGCTCTTGGCCTACGTGAATCCACTCAGCATCAATCTTCGAAAGTGCGTGGACGAGACATGAGTTCGTTTCCATGTCTTCCTGTATCCTCTCCCACTGCATCTCGTCAACGTCAGTCCGGAATCCGAACCACATCGAATCGCCGTCGCTGTTTTTCTTCGACGATGCAATACTGGGTACCCCATCGCGACTGTACCGAAATGCCAGCCCCTTTCGCTTGTCATAGTTTTGTGAATCCTGCCGCACGTTATGTGGAATCGTAAGGTCCATGATGTAGTCTCCATGCGTCTCGTTCTCAGGGGCATGGCACAAGCTCCAGGCATATTCTAGTGTCTCTATCTGAGACTTTGGGATTGCGATGATGACCCAGGCTTCGTCTTCTCTTTCTTCTTCTTCCTTGCGCACATCTGGTGCTGGATGATGTCCCAGTTCGTATGCTGTAAGTGGTCTGCAAATTTTGAGCCACATCCATGTGGTGACACGGTCGAACTGGTCGGGCCTTGATAGAGCTCATGTTAGTCAAGTTCAAAAGCACCACTCATATTTGTACTTACACGTCGCATTCATATAGGGTGATGTTCCCCTCGCTGGCATCGAGATTCACGCTGTCTGCTGGCTCCACGGTGGGCTCCCTAGGCACAGAACCAAGGGGCTCTCCCTTGAGGTCGTCCTGAACTTTGATTCTCATGAAGCCGCAAGAGTCCATCTGCAGTTTTCTGTAGCCATATGCACGGCAAGCAGATTCAAGAAATAGCCGTAAATTGTCTTCTGGTCCTTGCTCGCTTGAAGTTTCCACCGGAGGCGCAAACGGATTGTCATTCGCTTGCCTCAAGACTGCCTGCAGTCGCCGACTCGTATCCCGTCTATATCACCAACTCGTTAGTTTCAGTCTTCCTTGTAAATAAGCTTCAAACTGTAAGCTTACCTCTGGGTCATTCTTTGGTGAAAGTGGTCTGTGAGAATTTTCCTTCGTTGATCCAGACTCTCAGAGTAGAACCTTTCTTCTATCTCCACTGGAAGCATCATTCCAGACTCAGGGGCATCATCTAAACTCTGGCGAATGCTCGGCTTCACGCGAAAGGCTTCATCCACAGCTTTCTGTAGTCTAGCTACTGGAGCATAGCTTGGCTGGTTGTGCGCTGGCTTCTTCTGCTGTTGATCCTGCTGCCCCCTGATGAAGCTAAAAGACACACCCGCAAGGAGTTTCTCTCGCACTGACATCGTTTCCATCTCCCCGTCTGTTGGTAGGTGATTCTGTTTCATGCCGCGTTCAACTTTGCTTTTCTTGCCACTGGGGTTCTCATCGTCATGAAGGGTAAGAGCGTGCTTAGGCATGATGATAGAGATGAACGACTTGATATTGGGTGTATGAAGGAAGTATGAACAAGGTTAACTCGAGATCAGGATGATGATGGAGAAGCGAAGGATTCAATTTAATTTCCAAAATCTGGAAGGTGTTCAAAATAGAGAGCAAAGTGAGAAGTGGGCAGCTGGCAAATTACCTGTCGATTCACTTTGGCATCAGGTTGCAATGCCGCCAGCGGATTGCCAGCTCGCTACTATATTGACGGGTATAGAGGGCCTTTTTTGGACGGCAAGACCGTTCAATAATCCGTCAGATTTTGTTCAGAAAAAGCTTTATATGCTCAGTTTTTGGATTGAACGACTGGAATCATACTGGGATAATCTGATCGGACTAAACCATAGAGCTGTGACGTTAATGAGGTTTTATGTGTATCGTTCCCTGATCGCATCTTTCTCTACAATCAGGCAAGTATTTACAGCCATTTCCAAACAACTCCATCTATGAGTTTTATAGATATTCTTTCGACCACAACAACAGAACAGCGGCATCTTACTTGTAAGTATTAGAAGTTCCCGCGCCGCAATGTCTCTCTCTTGCATGATTTGCGGAACCAGGGTCGAGATTTTGCAATTGTCTCAAAAAAAGGAAAATCTCCTCCTATGAAAGCGAAATTACATTTTACAGCTTACTTGTTCATGGAAAGACATTCCCTTTGAACAGACAAGGATAGGCCTTCTAATCGCATGTCCGTTCATTTTTTAAGGCGCGCGAATAGATTCGAGCTAAGGCTAAATAAATGGATGAATAGAGAACAAAAAGGGAAGCATGGCATAATTCTTGTTTAATAAAGGATCGAATCCGTAGCATCGTGACTATTGTTTTGTTCGCTGGAGCAAGGGTTCAATCTCCTCAGAGGTTGCCCACTGACATCACCCTCCGATCTAGGTGTGTCACCGTCGTCTCACACTTCACCAGATACTCTACGTACTCACACGCACTTTGGTAAAATATGACAGCCCGCTCAAGCAATACTGAGACTTTATGTCATCTGCTGGTACATGGGAGATGCATGCCCACAGAGACAATCAAGCACCCGCGTGATTTACCAATCACATCACCCTAGCTGTGTGATAATGCATGTCCCAAAGCCACAACTGAGGCAGCACTTACAGATGGCGATCTCGACCACCGCCATCAGATCCCGCCTTTATATGATAAATGACAAAATGTACTTATAATGTCTCACTATCTTCGCAGGAGCCCGGGGAAAGGATGAAATAAAAAAGAGAAGCAAGGTGTATCAGATGACGGTAAGTAAGTTTTGTAGGGGAGCTTCCTATATCACAAACAAACATACCGTACCTAGGTTGATATGAGAAAATCATCAAGTCCAGCATATAGTCCATTGCGTCGTATAGGCATGAACCATAACTTTTGCTCCGAGGCATACCTCTACTCCACTGAGTTAAGCAAGGGAGAATACAAGAGTATCTATGTGAGCAATCACTTTTCCCTCAGCTTCATACACGCCCCCTCCATCACGTTTGACCTCCGTAGGCTCGGATCTCTCCCGTCTTTCCGAATACCCGGTATCCGTAGCGTAATTATGCTTAGGTATGTCTCTTGACGTCTCACATCTCCGCACGTTAGTACGATTATACCACGGTCGAGAGCCTTGTTACCGTCGCATCAGTCTATATCTATAATTTTCAGTGGTAGCCATAGGGGAGGCAGCTGGGGGCAAACTGCTGGCCTTTTCGGCTTAATGCGCTTCACATTGATAAAGGGGGGATTTGTAGCACAGATACTGCGTGTACTTGTATCGAAACTATCAAAAATGCAGGGAGACATGGTACAATAAATGAGTGACAATATTGGGAGTGATGAGGGGGCACCGAAGGAGAGGGGATAAGGTGAAAACTAAAAAGTATTGCAGCCCCCATCTACCCAGAGAGCGAGGATGGGTTTCGTGACAATCTTTGTGACAAAAGCAAAAACACAAACACCAGCGTACCAGAAAAAGCAAAAAAAAAAAAAAAAAAAAAAAAAAAAAAAAAAAAAAAAAAAAAAAAAAAAAAAAAAAAAAAACAGCAAAGAAAAGAAAACTATCCCGGATTCGAATACGAAATCCTCCGCAAATTTCATCTTCAGCACTCTCCTTTCAAAAGCTGGTGGGCTTGAATGGTGCACACCACTTTGTGCCATCATCATCGCCCTCGTCATCAATGGGAACTCTGCGAGGCATCATCCGCAAAAATAGCTTCATCTTGCTCATGACCGCCATCATAGTTAGGGAAAGTATTGGCGTTGCCAATAGTATAATACCCCCCGCCATAAAAAGGAAAGCCAAGTGGAAGACCGTACTGCTGCTGCATTTGCAAAGTGCTCCGCAGACTCATGCTAAGAATGAAGTTGGCAAGAGCCAAAACATCTTCATTTGCCCTCACCGGTGCACGAGTAGTGTCTGCAGTATCAGCAGCAGCATCAACCTCGCTCTGAGCAAGGCTGTCCGTGCGACGGTGTTGTGGCATGGGGCCCTGGCTCGGCGACTGGGATTGCCTCAGTGCCGTTCTCCGGCCCCGATTCCCCCCGGTCAGACTCGATCTCCGGTTGAAGCGTCCCGGCTGTCTGACCCTGATGTTTACACATTCGGTTTCGTTTCGGCCATCAATGATTATACATCGATCTTTGAATGGCTCGTTGTCCATGTATGCTAAAACGCCCAAGGTTAGTATCACATCATCAGCTCAAGATTCTGTTACTAGAACTTTTGGGCAACTCACTGAATGCGTTTTTAAAGTTACCCTTCCCTTTGAGGCGGATCCATCCCGAACTACTGACGGGATATACCTCAACAAAATCGACATCACAAGATGCTGAAACCCAGTCTTTTACTTGTTGCCAGGTCGAATTAAACGGTAACTGTTCACCACCAAGTTAGAAGAATACCAACATTTGAGATATAAAAGAGGGCAAGCAAGATCGGGTATGCCGTGTAACGAACATTGGAAAAGAGAATATAATATTCCCCAGTCATGTCGCCCGGCTCAACACTTTTAAGGGACGTGGTAGATATCCAGTTGCTGGGCATAATGAGAGATAGGAGGGATGTTGAGATTTGGTGTAGATGTGTGAGAGAGAATAGAGTTGAAGTTTGATGGTCCGATTATTGGGAAGAAGCAGTGATATTTATAGAGAAGTCCACATACAAACAGAAACCTCTCGCTGGCATAGTAAGTGGCATTCGTCATGTCTTAGGCTAGGGAAGGTCGCTTGCCGTATGTTTGTTCTAACAACAGGCTGGCTACTGGTCATTGGCAGCCAAACACACCTCAACAACTCATACATTTGTCTCTCCCTCTTTGTCTAGGCACCAGTTAAAGTCCGTAAAATCGTGGGCTCCATCCGACTGCCGATACGACAGCGGTAGAGCGGCAGCAGTCCGCCGACACTCTCCGACTCAACAGTCCCGTCACTGATGGTCTGCCCCCCATGCACCCGGACTTGACCATGTCTCAAGTGACGACACTGGGCTGCGCTGTATTTAAATTTGTGATCGAGGATAGCCATACCTGAATCCCGGGGGCTGGGATATCATACGATCACACTATGGCGTAATTGCATTAACATTGGCTCATCGCTTGCAGGAGACAGAGCAGGCCCGCTCAGCCTGCCTGTGCATGAACAAGAAGGGGAAGAGTGATAACCCGGAGCAAACAAGAGCACTGTACGGCAGTCATTAGCTTCAGTGGTCAAAGAGCTGATATTGGAGACTGGGCCGCCTAGAGTGCTAAGACGCGAGGCTTTTGTTCTCTAATAATTTGATGTGAACGTACACTTCATCCTTTGAAGCGGGAAACCCGGTCTCCTTGTTGACCCTTGGTCTGCCGAGTGGCTTGTTTCGAGCTTGTTTTGCGGCCATCCATGCGGCCCCCGCGGGAGAAAAAGAAAATGAAGCATAGACATTCCTTTTTATTCTTCCTTCCACCATGCATATCCAGAGCACCCCCTTGCGCCAACTTGTCCTTGCAAGGTCTTACCATCATTTGGCACCCATGGCCGCCAAAACGCCACAACTCAGTTGGACGGAGCTTGATGCCATAGCGCATACGCATTATCCTGTGTCCGTGTGTTGCGGCTTGTTTGCCAGTGGCGGGTATGCTGGTCATTCATTTCTTTTTGAATGAGTCCTAACTGTGATCAGGCGGGATTATACATCAAAAATCATCAAATGCTGCGCCAAGATATTACGCCCTCTCAAATTTTCTGAAGGAAAAGGTATCATCTGCAATTGCTGTCTCGTCTGCATCGACCATAGCGTAGTCAGACGATGTCGGGCTTTCATACTGAGCAATTTCACTGTGGCCTACGGCAGCTTGCTGCCAAGGATTCGGATCCTGGCCAGTATTAGACGGAGACAGCAAAAGGTAGTGCTGCGCATCAGAGACAAACACGACGGGAAATTCGGTCTCGCGGTTGATCCATGCAACCTGTGCTTTGCCCACCGCTTTTCCCTCTGGCAAGAGGTCCTCTGGTACAAGAGGCGTCGGCCCATTAGACAGGGGATCCCAGATGAACGAGACTCCATGCTGCGCAGGGTCTTGCGAAGTAACTAAGAGAAGCTCACGGGAGCTCGCATGCCATTGGAAGGAAACAGTGCTGTGGAAGATGAGGACGGCTCGAAGCTCGGCCGCAACGACATCCCAGATCCATAGAGTGCACGGCGAGTCCTCCAGTCTTGTTGCCAAGAGGGTCGAGGATGCGTCAAATGCAGCCAATGAGCAGCCGGATTTGACTTCAGCAGTCACAGACTGAGCATCAGTAGCAGGCCCCGGGGGTGACAATATCTGAGTAGCCCTGACAAAAGTGCGGGTGGCTCGCGCCTGTGGAGATTCGGTTTCAATCTTCTCTTGCCATACCTGAGATGTCCTTAGTATCACAAAGAAACTCTTGAAGACGCTGTGTACATGCTGTAGCTTACCTGGAGAGTATCCCTTGGTACTATCGTGGCCGGATGAGGCAACTTGAGGTGTGCCCTCCAAGATGGCGTACGGAGAATAGTAACATCTCTACTGTAATCTCCAATGGCACACAACTCTGTGTTAGGGCTCAACTGACAGATTTTGATTCCAAGTTCCAGGTCAGCATCTGGCCCTTTCAAAAGGTTAGACGCTGTAATGGTACGGAAATGCTCGCCATCAGCCGTGTAAATGAGAAGGCGGTGGCCCTGAGCAGGTGACTCCCAAAGAAGAAGCCACTGGCCGTCAGGGGACCATGTAATGCCCTGCGCATCAAGCGTCTCTGGACACCAAGACCTGAGCACTTGCCGGCTCACGGGATGATGGAGGCTCACGATATCCCTGCCACCGGACCGACCAAGTAACGCCAAATGCCCGGATTCTGGGCGGAGGGATAGGCCTCGTGACGCAGACACGGATTGGTGGAATTTGGGGCTCTCAATCTCGACGGCACCGGAGCCGCACACATCGATGACTACAAGCTTTAATCCAGATGCGGACCATATTAGGATCTCGGTATCTCGAGCTCCAAACTGAACAAGGGACGGCTTCCCACCACACAGAGAGCTGTAATTGCGAACTGTCGCGTGAAATGTAGAAGGATGAAGAGCCCCAAATACATCCAGCTGATCGGCTATGGAAATGAGGAACTTGGAGGATGACGGAGCCCACAACAAAGTAGGCACACTCGCTGAACCGCCAGTTGCCGAAGATGAGGGTGAAGATCCAGATCCAGCGGACAATTTTACGACATTGGTGACTTGCAAGGTCTCAGTTGAGCGGACAAGCACCTCCGAGGATATAAGGGTTGCAACAAATCGGCCATCCGGACTCGGCCTGCAGTGAGGCGAAGCTGTGATGTCCAACAATTAGGTCCTCATTCAAGCGGTGGAAAGCATTGGGGATAATATGAGCATGATTACATACAATCCAAAGCTACTAGAGACTGCATTGTGGTGGTTTGGGCTGGCCTGAGAGTCACCCCGTGGAATTCTTAGACGACAGATTATCGTATACGAATTCAAAAGCACAGAAAGAGGGAGATTGGCTGGCGCCACATGGGGTGTCTCTCTCTCGCCCAATGCTCGATATAGATATCCTTCTTCAATGATTGAAAGGAAGACTTCTCTCTAATTCCGTCGATTTACTCTGCGTTCCGCCTGCACTCTCTCCTAGAGGTAATGCCGACTGATGGAAGCTGAATGCCGAACTGAGGGCTCACGCCTATTTTTCCCTTCCGACTGAGAGGGACCAGCAAAACGGCAAGGGACTCCAAGAGGCAGCACGTCGTTTAGCCGCAAAACATTAACTGTATACCAAAAGACGCTCACGCGCGAAGGTACATGTGAATTGGCGCGGCCGTGGGATTGTTTTTTGATATTGCTCCGTTGGCGAGCGAGCGAATGAAAACGGGAAGAGGTTCAACTAGCGATGCTGGGCGGAACCATTGAAGCTAGAGGTGGTGTGGTGCAAGAGTCCCCAGTACCCGTCCCAATGCCCGAAAGTGCCCTAACGCACAGGTACTTTGCACCTGCAAGAGCTGTAAACCTTCTGAACGCTTCCAGCTAGCGCCCGCAGCTCCAACTCGCCTAGCCCGTTCCCCTCATCTGCTAGCACGTTCAGGTAAGCATCTAGGCTTTATCGTCATGGTTGCATTATCGCACTCATGACCGCGGAGGCGAAACTCAGTTCCTTTTCCTGTCTCAACCCACCGGTTCGAAACAGATTCTTTGCTTGTTCAACTTTTTCGATATATTCCTGCAGCTTTGGATCAAACCACAGTCGTCCATTGATTTAGTTCGACCGGTTGTACGACAGATCTTGCTAGGCCCAGGCCCCGGAAGCTCACGGCAGCTCGCTCTCCAGCCCAGCTTCTTCGTCTTCTTTACACGAAATCTTTTGCATTAATTTCTGGCCAAGGGCGCCCTATTTTCTACTTGGTCTGCAGAAGCATGGCAAGAGAATAAGTCTACAAACAGGCTACCGCACATTAAACCTTTCTATACATAACATCCACCGCCTCCGACCAGTTGGCCACCCAAGTACAGAGCGCAGCCGGCAGCCAATACTCGCACTCGCACATGTCTCGGCGCGCTTTGTCATCGGCTTTGAGCCAGATGAATTCCATACGCCATCTTGCAGCTCGGCTGCCCTCGAGTGTCTCGCTTCCACGGTCATCTGTTGGCGCCCTTGTCTTGACACGACACATTGCGTCAACCTCGGCGGTTGCTGAACAACCAGAGCCTCAGCCAAACCATACGATTCCGTCTCCGAGCGTCCTTTCGCGCCGGGATCGCATCCGTGATGCTAAGCCCTTCTCAGACTTTCTTACGGATACCTTTCACCGGCAACATGACTATCTGCGCATCTCCGTCACTGAAAGGTGTAACCTGAGATGTCTGTACTGCATGCCAGAAGAAGGTGTTCCACTGTCTCCTGATAGGAATCTCCTGACCAGCCCCGAGATTATTATGCTGTCTTCCATCTTTGTATCACAAGGCGTGTCCAAAATCCGGCTCACAGGAGGGGAGCCCACGGTAAGGCGAGACATCTTGCCTCTCATGCACCAACTCGGTGCGCTACGCCCATACGGGCTTCGGGAACTATGTATAACTACCAATGGTATTTCATTATACCGGAAGCTGGATAGCATGATTGAGTCTGGACTTACTGGAGTCAATCTAAGTCTTGATACCTTGGATCCATGGCAATTCCAAATCATGACAAGGAGAAAGGGGTTTGATGCTGTCCAGAAAAGCATCGACCGCGTCCTAGAGATGAATTCGTTAGGCGCCGGGGTCAAATTAAAGATCAACTGCGTTGTGATGCGTGGTCTCAACGACCGGGAAATCCTTCCCTTTGTCGAATTGACCAGAGAGAAAGACCTTGAGGTACGCTTCATCGAGTACATGCCTTTCGACGGCAACAAGTGGAACAAGGGCAAAATGTTCTCGTACGATGAGATGCTAGATGTAATCCGGGGCAAGTATCCCGATTTGCACAAGATTCGCGATGAAAAGAATGATACAAGCAAGACTTGGAAAATACCTGGGTTTGCAGGCCGCCTTGGCTTCATCACAAGCATGACGCATAACTTTTGCGGCACCTGCAATCGGCTCCGGATTACGAGTGATGGCAATCTCAAGGTCTGCCTTTTTGGAAACGCCGAGGTATCATTGCGGGATATCCTGAGGAAATCCAACAGCGGAGATCCCATAGATGAAGAGGCGTTTGAGGCCATGAAGCAGATTGAGATGAACCGCCGGCAAGGTCTCGCCGGCACCGAACTTCCATTGGGGGTGGCACCAAACGAAGCTGAGCTGCTCGACGTCATCAGAATAGCTGTCAAGGGGAAGAAAGCAAAGCATGCCGGTCTTGGAGAGCTAGAGCACATGCCGAACCGGCCGATGATATTGATAGGTGGGTAATAAAGCTGCATAGCATATCCCCTGAAATCAAAAGCACGGCCTGGGGGATAGCATTGTTCAACCCCTCTGCGCCGTTTCGTAACTCTTATGGTGTCGAAGCGAATGGGAATGAGAATGTACGATATCACCTACCATCCATCACCGGCCTTTGATATAACTTGGCGATGTATGCTAAGTAAATACATGATAGATCCTGTTGTGCCGACACTCACGACTATGCCACCTAGAGCACGGCAGCTTATCGACCGTGTTATGCCATGGTCTGGTGTATCAACAACAGCTACCCCCGGGTATCTTGGGCAACAGCAACAACTACGGCGACTCTCTAGCTCACGGAGCCTGAGAAAGGACAAGGATGACAAGAACCAAAGCTCAGCACGCCTTACGCATGTATCCGACTCAGGATCAGCACACATGGTCAATATTTCAGAAAAGCAAGTGACGTCGCGCGTAGCTACGGCCGCGTGCGCAGTGCACTTCTCAGACGACACGGCAATCAAGCTTATACGGGAGAACCAGATGAAGAAGGGCGACGTGCTCGGCGTGGCTCGCGTTGCCGGCATCATGGCGGCGAAACGCACCCCGGATCTCATCCCCCTGTGTCACCCCATTGCCATTACGCGCGTGAATGTCGATCTGGACGTCGTGGGGAGTCGCCAGATCGAGATCCGGGCAACGGTCTCGTGTGATGGGAAGACGGGGGTTGAGATGGAGGCGCTCACCGCGGCGTCATCGGCGGCCCTGACGGTCTACGATATGTGCAAGGCTGTGGATAAGGGGATGAAGATCGAGGGGCTCCGGGTCGTTCTAAAGGACGGGGGGAAGAGTGGCAGATGGGAGATGCCTTGATGTATGATGCATGATGTGCACTTTTATATGGATACAGGATGCAAGCAATTCTAGCAGCTATCTGTTATGGACGTCATAGTACTCTCTTCTCTTCTCGAGGGAAGAGCAAGAGATCGGCATAGCAAAGTAATGGCGATTTAACAAGCCAATGTTGGTTCCAAGAAACATTTGGATACCTTATCTTACAGTGTGTAGAATAAGATCACCAATGGATGTGAAAAATGATGTACAAAACCCTCACCTCTCAATTGCGGAATGAATTATTCCTCGTGAGCGGAACAATGCCTCCGCTGTTAGTCCTACATACGCGAGACATTCGGCCGGGACTGGAGCAACATGGACACCATTGGGCATCTTTACCGTATCGGTGAGCACAGTTCTCCTGGCGGTACCTCGACAAGTAACAAGTCGATCTCGCTCGATAAGGTCGCCCCTCAAAAAGACAAGGCCCCCTTTTTGGATTGACGATCATCGACCCATGTGATTGACATACATACATCTACAAGCATGAATCATAGACTTACTCTGCAAGAAGGCCCCCATCTCACCAACCATCAAGACCAAGAACGAGCCAACGGGCTCCCAACAACGCAGCAGCGACATGTCCGAATGACCTCCCGCAGGACGCCTGTAAATGAAAAAAACGAGGCGCCCGGTTGCGTTGTCAAATATCGTATGCATGTCAAGCGGTGAGGGAGGACTACCTAAACAAAACAAGGTAAAAAGCAAGAAAAACAGCCTCGCCAGCGGCCACACCTTGAGGCCTGTGTGGATGGCACGTTGAGACCCAACCGCCTTTGAGGCCCTATTATAAAGTGTATTTTCAACTTCCCTCTTCCAGCTGCCCCTCCTCCGCAAGCTGCAGTGCGACGACGATGCGGGATAATGGGCGGAGAAAGTTGGCCCCTCTTACCCCCCCTTTGGCTCTTGAGTACTTAGCAAGAACTGTGATTTGGCATTCTCCGGCTTGAAGCTGCAGCGTGTGTGGCCAGAAGGCGCAGGAAGGGATCTGCCAATCAGAGTACTCGTCACTCGTATTATATCACAGACATTAAGATGACTGGTATGAAGCCATAGTAAAGCGTAGATGCACCAATAGCAGCGTAGCGATAAGGCGGGCATCAAGTCGTGCAGGCGATTGCCCCATTCGGAAAAGATCAAACCAACGGCAGAGAGTTACTTGAGGCGAAGAAAGTGTGTGGCGTTTGGCCGGGCTGGCCATGATTGACACAAGCCATTCCGAACCCCCGTTTGGTCCAGCTGCCGGAGAACGTACGAGCATGTACGAGTACCTGTACAGTACCGTACCAGCAAGCAATACCGGGCTGATGCCTTGCGAACTTGCAACCACATGGCAAGCTCTCCCGTGCCCATGGCCCTGGATTTGGCACAGCTCTACTCCGTACGCAGCACGACACCACCCCATCGTTCCTCTCGCCGCAAAGGGGGCATGGCATATATCGAGCCGGAACATTCATCCGCCGCACTGCGACGTTCAAGACGCAGTTCGTTGGGAGATGGCCCACGGAACCCTCAATGAGACGCTGGAACAAGCAGAACGATGCACGAAGCTTCCACACATGTCCACCAGAACGAAGGCGGGGTTAGCCCGCTTCTCCCGCCGCTCAGCGATTCGTGGCAGCTTGCAGCTTGCAGAGTGCAGAGCCCATCTCCACAGCTTTGCGTTGCCTCTCTGGTCTTGAGCACGAGTCGTCCCCGCGGTGAGGCACGCGGCCAAATAGACCATGATATCTTCCCTCACCAGAATATGTACCTGTATGACTGCATGTACATGCATATGCAGGCGGAGACTTATGACCGTAGTATGTACTCTGTACACGTCCAAGTGTGTCCTCTTGAACGCAGAAGAGATTGTGTCCGCGGTGGCCACGATACAACAACACTGAGTTTGTTAGTTGGCCCATATGGACGACGGCGTACCAAGTACGAGTGCCCAAATGCCACCTTCTCCGTAGATGCGGTGCCCAATTCAGAAGAGAGGCCGCCCTCTGTTTGTTGATCAAGCTAGATTCCCACTGACGGGGCGCCCGTTGTGGCGACTCGCTCTAGTGAGCTTCGAAGAACAAACCGCGAGTCAAGGTGGCTTCTGCGTGCCGTGCTTTCTGCGTCCACTTGGCGGGGGGAAAAAACCGTGAGAGCTGCCACTGTATGGCTCGTGTGGATTTGGCTTTTTTTTTTCCCGGGTCATTCCACTAGACCGGGTTGTCCGTGCCGAGGGTCGTTGACATGGTCGTTAAAACGATGACTAGGATTGGTTCCGTCTCTCAATAAAAGACCGGTAGGAGAATAGACAGGTACGATATTATGCTGGCGGCAAATACGGTAAAGGTAAACACTTGTTCCTGGCGAGCTTGCGGCGGCCGGTGGCAAACTAGCCAGCTGAGTGTTTATGCAAGATCTTCGCAGAGCCGCACTGGAATATTGTAGTGCTTCCATTTCACGCCCTAAATCAACACCGTCTTTCTGCATTACCTGGCGGTGTAACTGTCCTCAGTGTAATGGGCTAGCAGAGACGGTGAGAAGGCATAAGATGGGGGTCCCAAGCTGCAACGACGCTTGAACTGGAGGCCCAAGCCGGCGCAAAGGACGGAGGATGAGGCCGACCAAGATGCCAAGCCGAAATTGTTTCACCGAGGTCGTCGGAGCTTGGCCATGGTTTGATATCCTGGGGTTTATTTCTTTGGGGCATCAACCATGTACGAGCACCCGTAGCGCAACTACCTACTTGGGCACCCCTACAGAACCTGGAACAATCCGGAGCATGTCCGGAACGAAATGCTCGTAAAACATCGCTAGGTCGGCTGTCTTGCGGCAAATACTGCAGCAAAAGCAGTGAATAGATGGCTCTGTGTGTCGGCTGCCATCCGTGGCTGTGCTCCGTGCTCCGGACTTGCAGGGCCTCTATGCAGTTTCCCGCATAACAACCATGTCAATAAAATGAGAAGAGCAAAAAAAGACTCAAGGTTCTTGCCCAGGAACAGGAGCCAAGAGGCTACGAGCGAGAAGATCAACACGCCGAGAACTTTGTGGTGGGACTAGTGCGAGGGCCGTTTTGGGGTCTTTTTTCTTGGGGGTGGGGGGGAGCACTTTTGGGACCAGAGAGTGTGAGTGGCATCTCCGAGAAGGTTCATGCCAAGGAGGAGAGAAGAGACGAATTAGTAGAGGGAAGAGGAGGGCAGCGAGCGAAATTATGAGGAATGGCGTCCGATGGATCGAAGTGATGAAGGACAAAGGTAAAGCATAGCTGAGTTGCTGCAAGTTTAGCTTGGGAGAAAAAAGAAAAAGTAAAAAAGAGAGCATGTGAATGTGGAAGCTAACATGGGACAGTACCAGGCAAGTACATTAGCAGGCGTCTCAGCACCTAGCACTGCCGATGCTTGCGAGAAGCGAGAGCCCTAATGTCCGTGATCACAGACGCTTTAGCCGTGGCCCGGCGGTGACTAGATACATCTACTGTAGTAGGTACGTTGCATTGCCACAAGCCGATCGAGATGCTGCCGCTCATGGATGCCAATCTTTTCTGGTGTTGTCTGATGTTGTCTTGTCTGTCTGGAAGCAATACCAGAATATCAAGTACTCCGTATATAAGCAGACCGACGCTGGCGGAACTCGTACGGTACGGCAACTTCCAGTGTACTCGTAGCTCCAGGACCCCTAAATCCCATCTGGACAACCACGCCGCTTACATGCCAATCGGGCGGATACCCATGGGGCGAATCTCGAGTGCTAGCGGGCGGCCAGAGTTGACAGAACTCAATGGCGTCTGCATTCTTGTTGCTTTTGCTGCCGCTGGTGTTGCCGTTGGTGTTGCCGCTGGTGCCTGTGGCGCTCCGCTTCACGAGATTGGCGCTCGTGCTGGGAGATGCTCGCGCTGGCCGTAGGCACTGGAACGGCTTCAACGACCAGTGGACGACAAACGGGGCGCGCGTTTTGCGCTGCAGCCAGGCGCTGGGGGGGAGGACCAAGCAAGCAGGTAATTAGCGCTTTTCGTTGGTTCGATGCCGTTTCTGGGTGATACACGAACAAGTACGGGGTACCTTTGCCAACCTTACATCCATCGGCGCTGCGGAGGGTATCCTGTACGCAGACCGGCAGCAGCATCGGGTTCAGGTTCATCGCGAGGCAATCGAGGACGGACAGGCTGAGAGCGCAAAAGGGAAACAAGGCACCTGCCACCCTGGCTCGTTAAGCTTACTATGACGAACGAGCTGCATTTGTGGCCGGGGACCCCAAAAATCTTCATCAATTTTGACATGTCACGGCTTTGGGCATGAGATTTAGCATGGATGGGCCGAGAAGTACCAAGGTAGGTATTACAGTGCTATACGGCTGTCTGGTGCTACCTATCAGGACATGTAAGCTCAGCTGAGTGCTGATTTATACCGGGTTATGCTTACTTGTTGGTATCGGCAGTTGCAGAGTACTGACCACGCAAAGGAAAAACATCAATGGATCAAAACAATCGAAACTTTCGACGGCCCAGGCTTGGGTAAAAATAAATCTTGTCTTATTGTTAGCATGCTGCCTTAGCCCATGTGGGAGTGGCCGAGCGGGCCAATGGGCTGCCCACCAATTCAATCAATCCTCCCCAGAGGCCCAAAGTTCCGTGCCACACAACTGGAGCCAAACGCCGAGAGAGGGACACAGACCCCGAGCAAGGCCTGGATTTGCTTGTCCGAGTGGCTCGCAGCGTACGAGTAGGACGAGTACATTGCACATACGGAGTATATACAGTACATGCATTTACGGTGCTCTTCTCTTGTGCTCCGTACCTCGTCCAGACCCGTCGTACAGGCTACCTGACGCAGCTTCGTACATATTACTCCGTAAGGTCAGGTAGGAGGTATCCGTAGTTGCTTTCAATACCAGGACAGACGTACATTAGCTCCTCTGTGGCCTGGACGACGTGCATGAGACAGGGAAAGCGGACAGAGCTGCATAAGGTAGCAGTACTAAGGCAGTTGGGGGAGGATATTGCTCGCAACTTTTTTTTCTTCTTCTTTTTTCCTCTCCCACTCTCTCAGTCAAAAACATTCATATTCCATGCTACGGCCAACGACTGCGCTTGGATTACCAGCACCAACCTTGTTCTTCCAGATCAATACAATAACTGGAACTACTAACTACTCCACGCTCCATATTACTTACCACGCCGTCCACATACCAAAATCCGCGACTCGCATCGCCACCGGTCAGCATCCGTCCAATTGCCGCCCTGCGATAGTCCGCCCCCTGTCCAATCGCACCAATCCGGCCACTCGCCGACACACCCGACATAACACAGAATAGGAGGACCCAGTGCGATTCTCAGAGGATCAATCTCGACTCGACGGACTCGGTCGGTACCAGTAAAGTAAGCTCCAGACCGGCCAAGTACCCGCCTGTACACGTACCTGGCACTTGCAACCCTCGGCTGCTTTATATCTTCGTCTCGCCCTCGATCTCGATACCGAATACATCCCTCGACCTCATCTCCCCAAGTAGAGCAGTGTCGAATCGACCTTCTATCCATCATCAACTCCCATTTTTTCCATTCTTCTCTTTTACTGCATAGCGTGCGACACACCCTTGGGCAACCGCTCTTACATTTTATCTCACTCATCACCGAACAAACTCTACACATATCCAAGCCACTCACCGCGCGGCGGCATCAACGTGGCACAACTCCGCCATTCATTATCCTCTTACATCAACCTGTGGATTAACGGAAATCCCAACAAGAGAAGGGAAGGACAAGTGTAAAAAAAGAAAGCAGACACAATGGCGGCCCAGCTCATCATGCCTTCTGTACCGGGTGCTCAGCAGCAGTCCCGGCACTTTCTGCCAAACAGCAGACGCCCTCATGGCCACAACCGCTCGCAGTCCTTCCAGCTGCCTCCAGGACCTCAGCTGTCGCCAAACAGCTCAAACGGCTTCCATGAGCAGCATCCCGTTTCGACACCGCCGTCTCCCAAGGCTCATCACGCCACCCATGTACGGCCCGTCTACATGCCGGCTGCCTTGCGACCAAACGACGAGTTCCCACAACGACCCTTGACCAAGTCAAGATCTGGCGACTCGAGCTCCGACTCTGGGTCTGACGTGACGCTGCGCCGCTCCAACACTGGCTTCATGAGCCTCAGTGGCATCGTCGGCCAGCGCATGGGCCGTCGCGCCAGCGAGAGCGGCAAGAGCAGTATCGATGGCGAGTGGAATCTCGACCTCTTCCCCGACGTTACGGAGCCACCTACGCGCAAGCACTGGAAGGTTTGTTTGAACCCGGAGATTCATATACAACACAGATTATCGCTAACATTACCCTGATTAGCCCGACACCGAATCCACCATCTGCGACGACCCGACGTGCAAACGCAATTTCAGCTACTTTGTCCGGCGGCACCACTGCCGCAAATGTGGCAACATCTTTTGCGACTGGCACTCTAGCTATGCGCTTCCGCTCGACCAGGACGCAAACTTCAACCCGCGCGCTGTCCCGTCACGCACGTGCAACCACTGCTTCGAGCAGTTCAAGACATGGCACAGCCGCGAAAGCAGCCTAGTGTCCAGCCCAGCATCCTCGGATGCCCATCGCACGGTCCCTTCCACACCCATCGCTGCCCAGCCAGCGACGCCGTTTGGCTTGCCCCAGGGCCCCGAGATTCCTGCCAGCGTCCCGCGAGACTGGAACTGGAGCACTTTCTAAGAGAGACCTGGTGGCTGAGCCGCAATATCAACCTACACGGCCGATATGACTCCTTTTTGGTAGGCAAGATCCATCAGGGAGCAGGCCAGATTTCTTATCACCTATTACACTCGTGTCGCCGCTGCGGCGGCATCTTCGATACCCAGAGCGAACACATGAAGTTACGAGGAACTCAAATGACGATAGACCATTAGACCAGATTGATGATTTTTTTTTTATCTTTTTCTTTTCCTTGTTCTTATTTACACAAACCCCAACCAATTCCTTGATAATGGGGTAAACTCGATCTACAGAGAATCTCGTCAGACATCTCAAAACCCCCTCTTTTCTTCATCTTTTCTTCTTTTTCTTGAAGTACTGCATGGTAACTTTACTCATCTCGGACAAAATTTGCCGAGCAGGACGGAAATTCAGATTCAGAGACACAGACAAACTACTAGACTTGGGAAAGCGGGCGTTTTCTTTAGCGGGATACCCTCCTGGGCAGCTCCTTTACATTTTTATATCCTTTTTTTTTTTTTTTCCTTTTCTGTGCGGGATTGTTTGGAAAGGAGGTAATACCCCGATGGCGGATTAGCCGCTTGTTTTCTTGTGAGCCGGAGGGCGAACTCTATAGACAGATAATTGACTCTCTTTACACATACTCGAAAACGTTTCTCCTGGTTTCTGCTTGTAGTTTTTTTGTCGTCAAGTGAAGTGAACATGTTTTGACGCAAGGAAAAGGGGACATCTCACCTCTTGACGCAGGGAAAAGGGGCATCGCTCTACAGTACAAAAGCACAGGAATAAGTTATCAGACACATATCACAAAATCTAATGTCAAACCAAAGAAACGTCTTCTGATCCGATAATCCGGTCAGTTCTCAGATTCTATTCGAGTCGTGTATCTCTGTTTTCAGCTTTGATGATTACGACAAGTGAAAATGCAACACTATCCTTGTCCATGCAATACTAATGTGTGTGAGTGAAACCAATGAATAATTTTTCCCTCCCCCTAAAGCCCATCCAGTGAAGGATTTTAAAATAAAACAACGCCATACCCGGGGCAACTGAAGTTTTTGTTCTTTCTTCCACCATGCCCATAAGTAAAAAATGATATAGCAAAAACCAAATCTCACGAATTACCAAACCAAACTCATTGGTTTTGGCTCAGCGTGAGTATCCTACAACTTTCAAACCCCCCTTTTTGCCAACTAGCCTTTTTGTCTTGACCTTTTTCACGACGAGGCCATTCTAAGCCCTGCGCTTGGTCTTGCCATTGGGGCTGCTGCTTCCCTCTGCCATCTGCTCGCCGCCGTAGACCTCCCGCTCGACGTTACGGGCAGCCTCCCAGCCAGCCTTTTCAGCAAGGGTGACCTCGTCGCCCATGCCGCGAGCAGCCTTACCGCCAAGCTTCTGGGCAGCGCTGCTTCGCTTGACGTAGCTTGCGATGAAGAAGCTGATGAAGAGGTAGGTGAGAGGGGCAAGGTAGACGACGTTGATCCAGATGGCAAACGTCTCACCAGTGGTGAGAGTGCAGGGCTGGACAAGGTCGAATGTCCGGGTGACGGTGGTGGACTTGCTAATGGTGGGCGCGGCCGCAGCTTCGGCGGCGCCAGCGACCTCGGCAGATCCGAAGATGAGCTGCTTGAGCGAATCCAAGGCACTGACGGCGGTCGGGATGATGTAGTCGATCGGGGCGCTCCTGGTGACGGGAGACTCTTCGGTGACGACGTGGGTAGAAGTGATGGGGGAAACATATGTGATGAAGGAAGGGACCATGGCGAATGTGGCTCCAATGATGAATTGGGTGATTTGCATGGAGGTCAGGGAACGCTTCAGGGCCGTGGGAACTCTGATGGAGAAGGCCGATAGAGTGTAGTAGGTGTACTAGAGAGCAGGGTTAGCAAAAAGAAGATGCAGACAAAGCTGTAAGTCAACAGCAGGAGAAAAAAAAAACTCACCATCAAAGAGTGGATGAAAGAGTTGAAGAGGCAGAAGATCCAGATGGGGATAGCCATATACCGCATGCCAGCCCACATGCACATCATAGCACCGGCATGGTGGTAAGTCTGCAGAGTAGAGCTGTACTTGCCCTTGGCCAAGATGATGAAGGTGTCGAGGACCTCGTAGAACTTGCTCAGGTAGAAGATCCAGCCGTAAAAGTTGAGACCCTCGTTCCACATCCGGCCGGGCTCGGTGGTGCTAGGCATGCCATTGGAAGCAAGCAGATGCGCAACGGAGCTCGGTGAGGCACTATCCCAGCTCAAAGTGGTCTCGTTGAAGTAGATGGAGTTGCCCAGGCCTCGAGGTCCGTGGGGGCGGCAGAAGCCATCCGCAGTAGCAGCGACGCCGCCAGGGCCAAAGGGGCTGACGAAACTCCTCTGCATGACGCCGACCATGCCCCAGAAGGTCCAGGCAGAGTAGACGGCGAGGAAGATGTTGTGCAGGACGACAAAGACGAAGAAGGGGCGTGTTTTGCTAATGCCCCAGGGCTTCTTGTTGCGCGCCTTGTTGTACTTGTTGAGCAGCTTCGCCGAGATAGCATAGAGAGCAGCAATCGTCAACGGAACTCGAGCATCCAGAGCAGACACATAGAGATCATCTGGGATGTTGAAGGGCCTCAGAATAGTGGCAGGGACATGTGCCGGCGGGATTGGCGCCGGAGGGTTGGCAGGAGGGAAGTTGAAGAGGTGGGCTTCGGGCAACGAGGCCCAGATCTGGAGTTTGGACATGGTGAATGTCGAGATGCTACCTGCCAGGTGAAAAAAAAAACCGTGCAAGTTTTGTATAGACGAATGTCAAATTTGTTGTGGTGAAAAGACAAAAGTTCTGCTGCCAACCGGTGTAAGTCGTCGTTCAGCCACTGGGGCCCTCAGTGTAGTCGCAAGTACCTTTTTTTTGTCGCTAACAAACACAACAAGCTTGTTCCAAGCTTCTTGCTTTTGCCCCAAAATAAAGTTCCAGGCTATATTGGCCAATGCAAAGCGCACGCCAAACAGGCTATGATAAAAGCAAAGTGGGAAATGAAGAGAGATTGGAGGAATTCGTCCCCGATGACAAAGATATTAAAAAAGCTCGAGAGTGCAGAGGAAAATTAATAAAAAAGAGGGCGCTCTGGATACCCGCTTCCGCCGAGGCTGGATCCAAGGGAGGGGTGAGAAAGAGGGCCAAAAAAAAAATACACGCCTGGCGAATTTGTTGGGGCAACAGGCGGGTCAACGGAGCAGTTCAACCAAGTCTCAATGATGCAAGCGAGAAAAAAAAAATGGGAAAATAATGAACCACCCAGATGTAGATGGTGGTATGTAGATGATTGCTCTTTTTAATTGGTGGCCCAGCGGATCAGAGGCTGCGAAGGCGAAGTAACTTTCTCGTTGTTGCTGCTTTCGGTTTATTGTATGGGACGGCAAAGTACCGCCGTTGATATGTGACGTTTAGTATCGTACAGTATTACTTGGTGTGCTTGACAAAAGATACGGATGGAGTAGCAATTATTAAACAAACGGCAGGGCTGGCTAATTGGGCCAAAGGGAGAGAGATAAGCCTGAGATCAATGAAGATACTATTTGGGGCGTGTCAGACAGAGGCCAGCTCGAGGGAGACGAGCTGGTGTTTATACTACTCCTAGTTCTCGGGAGCTTCATTTCGCATTAACGCGATATGGACGTCACGCACCACCGCTCGGTACTTGTCTCTAAACCACGAACGGCATTAATTTCACAAAACTCGAACCTGTCGGTCGTTAATAATGGCTCCCTTGTTCAGCTTCAGCGGCCGCTCGGCAAGCCAGGGGCCAAAGTCAAAAAGAGCTGCTACATATCGCGCGATAACCAAGCAGACGTCCCCCCTGGTCGTCTCGGAGCCCGCGGAGCAGGAGCCGATTTTCGCTTTTGAAGCCAGCCTCGATGAGCAGCTGAGCTGAGAGGAGGGAATACAGAAAAACTCAATTGTATTGTAGCCTATCCTAGACGAGATTTTGGGGATAGGGGATATAGGGAGCACCAACAAGTGCCGAGGATTACATAGCTCTCATACAGCCATTGTCTTGATATCGACTGCAGTAGATGTCATCTAGATAGTCTCTCCCTTCTTCTTCTTCTTTTTTTTTTCCCTCATCCCATCTTCTCCCCTCCACTTCATGCTCGCACCAACATCGGCTTCCTCGCCTCTCTCCACGATTGCGACTCGTCGCCTACCGATCCGACCAACAACTCCCGCATCAGGGGCCGTGCCAGCCGAACCGGGTCGGGCGGTCACTCAATCAGCACTGGAGGTCAAAATCATACGAGTACAATCCATTGGACGTTATCACGGTACTACCATTATGCTCGCGACCATGGCGCAACTCTTGACCCAGCTGGTGCTCGCCCAGGTAATGAAGGCCCTGCGCCATGCTTGATCTCCTTTCGACACTCGCCAGGCATGGTCATTGGCCAGGCTCTTCCATGCCCAGCTTCTGGTCGTTCTAAAACCCCCCTGGCATCTCCACCCCAGAACCCAACATCGGCTCTAGGCCCAAAAGGACGAGAATGCAGCAAATGCCGCCCGTTTTCTTCCATTCCAGCGATGCGAGTGCGATTGTATACCCGTACAGTAGCACCTGTGCATGGGGTTGTCACCTTGTTTTCTACAGCACTTTGGTTCGGCTCAATCGGCGGAAACACACAAGCAGATTCGCACTCGCATCCCCCATTGCCGTGCAAACCCGGCATTGATGCTCCGTGCAATACACGGATACCTAACAGGTACTTGCAGCTTCACACTAAATTATTCGCACAGCTTCCAGTGTCCAGTGTCCAGGAACCACGCGACACCCAAAGCTCAAAAGGCATCAAAAACATTCTCAATCAATGCTAGCCTCCCGTATCGCCACACCAACTTCCTCTTGCCCTCCCGGCCAGCCGCACCAAAGAAAGACGGAGTGGTTGCATCTACCCCGTTTCTCCGTGCTGTGGCCGCGATATGCGGAGCCGGATGCGGCAAACGGCCCAAGTTCAGCTCTCACAAGCAGCCAGTTAGAGAAAAGTTTTTTCTCTTTTTACTTTTTTGTTGGGGGAGACCTATTAGCGCCGCATCGCTGGGATGCTACCCTGCCTTTACCTTGGCATATAATAACAGCAGTGATATTTTTGTCTGCTATTATATTGATCCTGACCCCGTGTTTAATAGGGCCCCCCCGCACGATTAGATTAATGGATATTCATTGCCGAGGAGCTTCACGAGGAGGGCACATGCGAGCACTTCGCATTAGTCGTAGGGAGGAACATCCTCGGCTCCCCCCGTACTTTGCTGCCGTACCACCCCAAGTATTTTGAAAGCGTGAGAATGGGGGTGCTAGGACTTTGTTCTCCACAGATTATACCAGTAAACTTTAGCAGGGTCCCTTCACTAAACACCTAGCGGCCGCAACGGGCTCAGCATTAGACGCCCAGTCAACCCATTGAGGCACGTGCAGTATCTTAACCTCCAGATGATTGGATATATCAACCTAATGGACAGCTCGTTTCTTGTCACTTTCAATGTGCTGGCCGAGTTACATGCATCCAGCCCCAGGCATCATAAGTCAATTATCGAAGAGAATGCGAAAGCGAGAGACGTAGAGGGGAGAAAAAATCAGTCCACCTTTTTCAATGATCCCATCACCCCATGCATATCGGCATTTGGGCGAGCAAAACTTCCAAGAAAGCCAAGCTCATCGCCACAACTACCTGCGTCATCAAGATATCTTCACCTCCTTGTTTTTTTTAGCCTGATGATTGAGTAGCCATTAAGTGATTGAGAGGGGAGAAGAATGGAACGGAAGCAGTTGCTACCTTTCCAACAGATACTACCTAGTACTTCGTCACCGTGTTGGGACATCCTTGCATACCCTGTACCCCATGCAAATGCAGGAAATTGTCCTCGCGAACGAGGAAAGATGTACTCCTAACCTCCGTCCGATGCCATCATCTCCGCACCGGAACTTCTACCTTGCAAGGCAATTAGGGCGGGGGAATTGGAGCACCTGCGGAGATCAACCATCCCATCGCAACATCACCGACAAACACCGCTCGGACTAATTGCTTCATTGCTATGCCATCTCCGAGATACGCAAACGTCACAGCACTACCTATTAGGTATGCAGCGACTTTAATACATATACCACCTGAGATGATGACGACGCAGCCGGCAACAGCATGTTGCGAAAGAGACGCAAACAAAGAAGCAAGATGGCACGGTCAAACAGCAAACTTGGTCAATACAAGGTTATAATAATAAAAGTAAGTCTTTATTCTTGTTTCTTACTAATAATTCATAATACAAACATGCAACCCGCGCCCATATGTCATTTCCTGCCCGGTTATACCAAAAACCCATCGGATATCTTAATCATCATCATTTCTTAGCAACCCACTCGCCAGCGATCCAGCGGTTGACAAAGTTGATGCTGCCCTCGGGCTCATCCGTGGGTGTCATGTGGCCGGCGCCGTAGACCTGAATCCAGGTGAGGTTGTGTGATGACTGAACGTTACCGTATGTCTTGTCTCCAACAGTGAGGTCCTTAGTCTTGGCGCTACGGAACTCGTCGCCGTGCTCCCACTCGAGGGCATTGACCCAGGCCTTGTTGCCGAGCCAGTTGCAGATGAAGTCGGCGTCACCGGCGTAGATAAGGACGGGAATCTCCTTCAGCAGGTCGGGAACAAGGCGGTAGATGGGCTTCATCCAGTCACCGTGCATCAAGAAGTTACGGTTGATGTCGAAGTTGCAGGAATCATAGGATGACACCTCAGCACCGAGGGCCTCCATGACATCAGGCTTGTTCAGGTACTCAGAGATGTAACCCAGACCCTTGTAGCACAGGTTGCCGGAATCCTCGCACTTGGAACGGATATCGTAGGGGTTGTAGCCAGTCTGCTGGTACGGTCCAATGAAGGCGTTGTTGCAGTAGATGGAAGCGGGCACGCAGAGCCAGGCGCTCTCCGAGTCGTAACAGTTCTTGATGAGACTCTGGCAGCGAGGCAGGGAGCTGTCCATGGCATTGCACTGGCTCTCGCTCAGGACAGCGGGGTAACCGCCCTCACCGCAGGCCATGGGCCGGTAGTAAGCGTACTGGGTGAACTCATCAGTCAAGCCATTGCCGACTGCAATGCTCTTGAGGTTGATGTTGCGGTCCTTGTGGGAGAGGATCTCGGACGCAAAGGTGGGGACGTAGTGTCCGCCATATGACTCTCCAGCAATGTGGAAGTCCTGAGTAGAATACTCGGGGAACTGGTGGAAGAAGAGGGTGAGAAGGGCGTAGACGTCCTTGCCAGCAGCGACAGTGTCGCTGACTGAGCCGCTGCCATATGAGTAGCCCACATTGACCGGCTGGTCAAGGAAGATGACGGAAGCGTTGTTGTTCCATGCGTGTGGGTTGTTGACAACCTGAATCTTCTGGTTGATAGAGGCCGGGCCCAGCTCAAAGAAGAGACCGGTAAGGGAGGAGCAGCCTGGGCCGCCATTGAGCCACAGGATGACGGGGTCGTTCTTGGGGTCGTTGCGGGACTCGAAGAACCCTGTAAAGCACAACATTGATTAGCCATGAGGCCTGCGTATAGGGGAATTGTATTGATTAGGAAACTCACAGTAGAACAAGTGCTTGTCCTTCTCGTCATCGTCGAGGTATCCGCTGAATTGCTTCACCTTATCGACACCGAGCTTTGCGGGATCGACCTTCTTGGCTCGCAGGCTGTAGTTGGACAGCTTGCCGCCCACCAGACGGCGGGACTCTCCAGTCTTGTCGTCCTCAACCCACACCTTCTGGAGGTCAGCACCCTTGACAACATGGTCCCATTCGCCATCGGCCTTGCGGTCGTGCTTCTTGGCCTTGATGCCCTTGGCCTCGGCAATGAACGCCTCCATGGCATCCGGGGCGAGCAGAGAGACCTCTTCCCAGACGGCCTTGGCATCGGCAGTGAGCTCGCCAAACGTCTCCTTGAGGGACGAGGCAAGCGCCTCAAAGTCGCCGCCGAACTTGACAGCCGGCTTGGAGTCACCGAGGACCTTTTGGTCCTGGAACGCCATGGCCGACGAGGCAGCGCCCAGCACGAGGGCGGAAGTAGACAACCGCATTGTGACTGATGGTAGTGATGTCAGGTACCAGAGTTCTCGATGCGGATTGAGATGGAGATGATGATAGAGATGGGAGAGGAATTGATGAATGAGAGATGGAAGAAGGACGAAGGGCCGGCTAATAAAGGGCGTGGCTGGCCGAGAGAAGCGGTCATTACGTATGCGAGCAGTCGCCAGGCAGCCCAACCTCTTGGTTCAAGCCCGGGGAAACTCAACCCAAAGCCGCTCAGGAACCTTGCCTAACGCATTCTTACTGTGAGGTACCTGTCGTTAGTGCTGCTGAGGCGCACTGTGACCCCTCGCTCCTGGCTACAGGAGTCGGGTAACAGATAGTCGCTGCAGTAGCGTTGCTGCCTGTTAGTGCGCCGCCCCCCTTCGCCGGTCGCGGATCTCCTGCCTGGCACTGTCCGAGTCCCTTGATGGCCCGCAAGCGATCGCCATCGGAGACTCGAAAGATGATCGCTGGAGCAGCGAGACAGTACAAAAGCAGGTACTTGGGCTTGCTGGGTCAGCTGCAAATAGAGTGAAGCCATTCTTGGTACTTACAGGCCTCACATACCCGCCGAGTCTCACATCTCCTTGGGCCCTTCCTAGGACTTCATGCTCCGTGCTTGTGTCTGTAACGCCCATAGATAAAGTACTCCGTGCTATCCATGCAAAACAAAGGTGCCCCCGGGATACTGATAGCCCCCACATATTGCCGTATCGGGTGTGGAGGCTCTCAGGCCCCGGCACGTACCGTTCACGTGGCCCCAATCAGCACTCAAAGCGAACGCGGTGAGGAGGTACGAGTACGAGTATCGCAATGGCTTCAGGCCTCACAGTTGGGCAACTTAGGTATCTATACTTGATGATGTACAGAGATACTGTGTAGCCCCTATTTTGTCAGAATAAGGGAGAACATTACCTGTATTTCGTCTTACTTTTATAGAATGGATTTTCTTCATGTCGTGTGACTCTTTTATTCGATCAGGTTGTATGATTGACGTGAATGAACAAGTCATGTAATCCAGCATTCTCAGGGATGTGGTTACTTTTAGAGATTACATCGTACCAAACACCATTCCATCCACAGCTTAAACTCCCCCTAAGCCTATGGAGTGAGTGATACTTGCAAGCGGTGTTTAACATTTTTTTTTCTTATTCATTTCATCTTATAACAATGCATACCCTATACAGAGACGCAGTCTAGTTAGCCTCTTCCGCAGCCTTGGCCGCTCCCTCTTCCTTCTGCTTCGCCTTCTCAGCCTTCTTCGCCGCAATCTGCTGCTCCTTGAGCAGTTTCTTCAGCTGGTTCTTGGTCAACTTTTCGGGACCACCTTCTGTCGAGGCAGCGGCTTCATCTGCCTTAACCACCGGTACAACGAGATCTGCGCGGGGCACCTTGGGGTTTCCTTGCCATTCTAGCGGGCGGACGGCCATGAACTGCTTCACGACCTCGTCTGTAACCTTGGCTCTTCTCTCCTGGAATGCGCCGACATACTCCTGGAGTTTCGCAATGCATATCGCCTTAAGCTATTTACATGTCAGTCAGTATACCGACAGCTACTCATAGGGGTTCTGCATGAAGCACTTACCTCGCCAGTCAGAAGCTTGCCGCTGAGGTAGTCTGCCCTAATCTTGGCCAGTTCCTATAGTCATAGGATTAGCGAAACTTGCTCATACCAAAATCTGACGGGCCACATACCTCATCATCTTCCAGGAAGAACTGCAAGTATTGGTATGAAACATCGACATCCGGGTTGCCTCCCTTCTCACGGTGCTCCTCAACAGTCTCACGACCTCCTGAGAAGGCGTATTTGTTGACCTTGTTCTTGATCTCCTTGGCCGAGTCCTTCATGAAAATGGCAGAGGTGTCGTCACTGGCCGACATCTTGGAGCCAGGGCCTTGCAGGGCATCCAGGAATCTCATGTGCACCAGAGAGGGCTTGGCATAGCGAAGGCTCACGGCGCAGTCTCGCGTCAAACGGAAGTAGGGGTCCTGATCAATGGCGCAAGGAATTAAGCAGGGGATCTTGGCCGTCTTCTTCTCATCGTCACCAAAGATGTGGGGGAAGGATGTGGCGAAGGATGTGGCACCCTGAATGCTAGGGAAGTGAATCTTGCCGATGTTCGAGCTAATGAGGTAAGAAAGGTTAGTGACATGTTGTTCGTTGCGGTATACCACGTAAATGAAGCACTCGAACGACAACCCACCTTCCATCGAAGCCAAAGACGGCCTTGGCCACGTTGAAAGTGACCCTCTTGGAGAATCTAGAAATGTTTCTGTAAAAAGCACCGCCCATGAACTCATAATCGGAAAAGATGAAGGTCTTCTTCATGTCGAAGCCAGCAGAGATGATGTCCTTGGCGTTAGTTTGAGTGTAGCTCATGACCTCCTCAATTGTTCGCTTTTCAGAGAAGAGGAATTTCTCATCTGTATAAAAGAGTTAGTGTTACTGCAGCAATTCAATGAGAATCTTGCATAGAGACAACTCACCATCTGTCAACATGATAATCAGGGGGGCGTCAAGAACATCCTGGAGCCACCTGTAATAACACATTAGAACACTTGCCCCAAGTCAAGGTCTCTATGAAACTCATACTTGACAAAGTCAAACACTTGAGTATGTCCAATGTGCATGCTGTCACTGCTAGGGCCTCGTCCAGTGTAGAGGAAGAAAGGCTCATTCTGGTAAAATTGCGTTAGATTCGGAGTCTCATACTGAAGAGAAGCCTATAACACCATTCGCATCCTCTTACCTTCTCATAGCGATCAAGAATTGTCGTCAGATCTCTGTGGCTAAAGACAATCCCACGGCGCATAAATCGATGCGGCTTGCTTCCCGTCACCTTCTCCCAGCGCTCCAACAGCGCATCGTCAATCAAGCTGGTGCCGAACTCGTCAATGAGCTTTCGGTAGTCGATGGCCTTGACCTTGCCATCCTCGCCGACTTCTCCAGAGACGGACCACGGGTTGATGTCCTGCTTGCCGGTTGCGGCAGGGGCATCAACCGTCGTGTCCTCAACGGCCGGGGCAATCGTAGCGTCAGCCATTTTTAGCTATAGTTCTGGATATCGTCGAACAAAACAAGAGCGTCGTGAATAAAAATCTTGGACAAACCAGATCCAACACGGCAAGGCTTATGCGGATTCTATGACTCTCAAGACCCTCTTGTGACTCCTTGTGACTCAACACACTCAAAGGCGGGGCAGTACCAGGCAAATATCAGCAGAGCAAGAATTCAAAGGCCAGGGTGTTTTGCAAGGCTGCTTCGCATTCTTGGTGGGGTAGCGCAAGAGGAAAAAAAAGTTCAAAGTGTGTGCATCAGCTTCCAAATATGACCAGGCGGCAGAAAAATACACCCCCAACTAAGCTGTATTGGGGCATCTCTGCCACAACAATACAACCGCTCATCTGGCAGGTGTTTAACCTTCTTGTCTGAATTTACACTATGATGGCAGAAATCGCAAGGGAATGCAATCGTGGTCGATTGACTTTTCTCAAAAGCATTCTCTTATGACTCTTCCTACTAAAGCGTTTGTAAGGCAAAAGCATGGAAGAGAAGTGGCAAAGACATCATCGCCCAGATTCAGTCTAAGCCAGGTCCGGATTTGTAATCCTCAGGTACGAGTACATAGATAATCCCCCGCCAAGGCTCTGCCAGTCAGCTAGCCTTGACATTTATATCCAACTTTGACGTCTTCTTTTTTTTCTTGCACGTCCTTCCAAACAGCAGCAACAAAACCAACACCCGTTTCCTTCATAAAGCGTTGATATTTCTCTTTTCGATTTACTATTTTCGTTCCTCTCAGCATTTCACGATTGTTACCCGATAATTCTTCGCAACAATGTCGCGAATCAACCTTCCCTCCAACCAGATCAAGCTCACAAACGTCTCGCTCGTGCGCCTGAAAAAGGGCAAGAAGCGCTTCGAAATCGCCTGCTACAAGAACAAAGTCCTCGAGTGGCGTTCCGGCATCGAGACGGACCTCGACAACGTCCTCCAGATCCCAAACGTATTCCTCAACGTTTCCAAGGGCCAGACTGCGCCCAAGGAGGACCTCGAAAAGGCCTTTGGCAAGGGCAAGTCCACCGACGAAATCGTCCTCGAGATTCTGAAAAAAGGAGAACTACAAGTTGGCGACAAAGAGCGGGCGGCGCAGCTAGAAAGGGTGCATAATGAGGTCATCAGCATCGTGGTTAGTAAGCTGGTCGATCCGCGGACGAAGAGAGTGTACACGCCCGGCATGATCGAAAAGGCCCTCGATATGCTGAGCTCGCAGGCGCACAGCGGAGAAAAGACGACGGATTCGGGAACTGCAACGCCCACGACGGCAGAGGCTGGCGAGGCCAAGCCTAAGACTAGAGAGCACACCTGGACGGGAGTTGTCACCACCAAGAGCGCAAAGAGTCAGGCCTTGGACGCCATGAAGGCACTCATCGCATATCAACCCATCCCAGTTGCGCGAGCTCGGATGAAGCTCCGAGTTTCATGCTCTACCAATGTTCTCAAGCAGGCAGTCAAGGCCCCCAAAACCGCCGCAAAGGAGGAGGATGGTGAAGCAAAGGCAGCCGGCACAGTCAAAGATCGGATTTTGAGCTACGTTGAGCAGGTTGAGAGCCAGGACGTCATGGGTTCAGAATGGGAAGTTGTGGGCTTTGTTGAGCCGGGCGCTTTCAAGGCTTTGTCTGATTTTATTGGCAACGAGACCAAGGGCCAAGGCAGAGTCGAGGTTTTGGATATGGCGGTTACACATGAGGATTAAAGCACAGAAATCAGATAGGAACCAAAAAAAGGAATAAAATGATACCCTCTGGCAACTTGACTGCAACTTGAGTTTCGAAAGGGTGATATAGTTAAAAAAAAATACTTCAATAGGCTGTAATTTTCCCCACGTCGTAAAAATGTGCACATCTCGACAACTACGGCTACAGCAGGATTTTATCACCATTCAATCACAAATATCAACACCATCATGGTAACGCTTTGAAAATGCTTTTAATTCATTTGACTCTGATCTAGAGTACAGCACCAGCTGCGTATGCCAGAAAGCAGTCCCATGGAAATGCTCATCACAGTGATGAAAAACCCAGCCGTCACGCCTGTCCACCCCAGACCGAAAACAGTAAAACCATTAGCCACCCTTCTTCTTGGAGACACCGACAGTTCGGCCACGACGACCGGTAGTCTTGGTGTGCTGACCACGGACACGGAGACCCCAGTAGTGTCGGAGACCACGGTGGGCACGGATCTTCTTGAGGCGCTCCAGATCCTCACGGAGCTTGGAGTCGACACCGTTGGCCAGGATGTGAGAGTCCTTGCCGTCAACAATATCGCGTTGTCTGTTCAAGAACCAGGCGGGGATCTTGTACTGGGTAGGGTTTTGGATGATGGTGACGATACGCTCGAGCTCTTCGGAGGTAAGCTCACCGGCGCTATAATTCAAACCACATGTTAGTTTTCCAAACTCTTTTCCATTTTTTGTGGTTTTCAACTCGCGGCCTCCGCCATCAAAAAAACGCATGGATTGGTGAATTCTCGTACCGCTTGTTCAGGTCGACATCGGCCTTCTTGCAGACCAAGTTGGAGTATCGGCGACCGACACCCTTGATCTTGGTCAAGGCGTACATAACCTTCTGCTTTCCATCGACGTTGGTGTTCAGAAGACGGAGAATCTAGATGAGGCAATGACTGTTAGCCCAAAAACGTTGCTCTCATGTTTCTTCTTCCACCCTCTCCCAGTCCGCCGCAAAAGCATCTCCAATGCTTTGGAAATTTTTGTTCGTTGCGATGATGACATCGACACGCCGCGTAAATTCCGTAGCAGCTAGAAACCTTTTGTCCGGGATGAATTGGAAATCACTTACGAACTGAAAGTTCGTCTTCTCTCCCGTGACGAGCGACATGCTGGGCAACTGTATGGGACGTTGCCGTGCTGCTCGTTAGATTCGATTGTTCGGGTTGAAGAGAAGAGGGCGGAGGATTTCCCAGGACTCGCTAAACATGGTGGAATTTTCGGCCCTTGTGGGGGCACAAAGTAGGGCACACACAGCGACCGGTCAACGTAAGCAGTCACGTGGCGCTTTCACGTGACTAACCGAGCCGAGGACAAATTTGTACCGTATTTATGTACCGTGCGCGCTTTCATTTACACTCACAGCCTTCTCCATACCTAGTGGTAGAGCAAATATTTTCCTTCTTTGCCCTGCTCTCCTCCACAGCCTATGCCGGCAAAGCTGGAAGCCGTCGGTACGATACGCCGCTGAGCTTAAATGTAACGACAATGGGCCTGATATTCATTTCAGTGCCCAGAAGCACCTTGCTTGAACGGTAAGTGTCTCGTAGATTCTTCAAAACGTAGATACGCCTTATCGTCTTTTTCCATTGCTCGACCAGCGTGTCCTCGCCTGCTGATCTTGAGCCGGATGCCCATACTTTTGTATGAGTATAAGACAAGAACAACCACAACGTTTTTTGAGTACGAGGTCTTTATTCTTTCGTGAAGGCTGTTCGTAATTTATCTGTTGTTACATGCTATGCTCTACATTTCTATAAGACTGAACCTGCGGGTTATTGTGGTCTATAACCTTGACCTCTATCCATTACGACCACACTTGTTTGCTCGTTTTGCTCTATCTGTTTGTCCGTCAACCCATTGAACGCGAAGCTTAAGACAACCACAACCAAGACCACCAAACCTATCAACCGAAGAAGAAACAGACGCCGTTATTCGATTGCTATGCCATTAGTACCATTAACCGATTAAAACATTTCAACAGTCCCATTTTTGTCCTTGGCTTATCCCTTTTCTCATTATAATTCTACATCATTGTCGTACTATATGCTGTTAGATGACCGCTCATCATAGAGAGTCAGGAGTTGTATATTTACCTCTTTTGGCTGCGTCAGCCTGCTGGACAAAAGATCCAAGAGGTTTGCCCGATCCATCTCATTTGATTGAGTACCGCCTCTTGAGGAATGCGCAATCATGACTTCAACCTGATTAAGCCCACGTATTTCTAAGAGCTCGTCCAGGCCGAGGACGTCTCCTAGTCGTGTATTCTTGTATGCCAAAGGGAAGTAAGACTTCATCAAGGCCGATCGTTCGTTGAGATGAATGTATGTCAGTCTAGAGATTACGATTCCCAGACTCTTAAGCTTGGGAAGCGATTTCAAGAGCTGAAACGTCTTTGCCGCCTCGGGACCGCTCCACTGAACCACGATTTTCCTTACGTTGTCAAAGAGTATGTTGTTATTCGTTAAATGCGATCGCAGCTCGCAGGGGCAGCGGAAGCGAAACGTCTTGGTGCGAAAAAATACTCGATAGAATTCCAAAGTTATTAGATTGGGACCAAAGATGCGTTTAAGGTCCTTCATCTGCGTTGTCTGAAAGGTGTTGTCTCGGTCGAAACGAGGACACTTGCAGGGGCCAGGCCTGTTGCTTGCCGGCAAAACGGATTTGGTGCGGAACACGTTATTTATCATCAGAGCGAAGATTCTCTCTCGTATCTCCATTGGCAACCGAAAAAAGGGGAATCCATCAACAGGAGATTTCCTGTCTATTGACGTGTTAATATGTGATGATAGGTCGAGGCCAAGAGAACGCGCAAAAACCGAGTCTTGACTGACCTGCAATTTCCAGAAGCTCTGTGCACATCTCAATGACGTCGACACACGTGGGAATCTCGTTGGGTTGATTCTTGATGATGTTGGCGCATTTTGTAATAGTATTGGCGATGGCTGCTCGTCGTTTTGGACTCAACCGCACGAGTCTGCCAATTTCTTCTGCGTCGATAGAACCGCTATGGTGGTCATCGAGGGCCATGAGCAGGTCCTGTATGTTCTTGTTCAGACCATACCTGGCCGGCACGGCCTTGGTCTTGAGGGTGTAGAATGACTTGGCAGGCATGGCTGATGGCAGGCCGCTCACGATGAACTTGAGTATAGTTAGTTGATGGGAGCGTGTCTTTTTCGATGCAAGATTAGAGTCTCACATATCCAGCTGCGGCCCTTAAAAATGGTTTTAAGATGACAGAGTTTTAAACTCTGGGAGTGACGAGACTTTCCAAACAAGAGGGAAGGAGGGCACCTGCCAGCTTTATGAGACGTTCGCCAGCTGCCTGGTGGCCAGTGGAGACTCGAAGTTTCCAGAGAAACTGTACATCACGAACAGGCAGTGTAAAATATTATGTGGAAGAGAAGACTCAACCTTTCGAGAGAAAGTAAAAAAGGGGGGGCATTTATAGGATATCATAGATACGGGGGGAAGGGGCGGCACTACACTGGGAATGTAAAGTAATTATTTATAGAGTAGCCGGATGCCTCGTGTTGTGAATTCATGGCTTGTAAAGAGAACGCGAAATGAAACGCCATGGCTTCCAAGACCCAATATTGGGAGAGCACCTACATAGTAAGTAGTAGTGACGGGCGGATAGGGTTCACATTCACTTACTTCACGGACATGTAGAAGGAAAACGCTGGAATAAGCTTCTAAAATCGTCAACGCGACGTAGTTTTCAAGAGCCCCCCAGAGTTTGGACAGCACTACCCGACCTCTTATAATCAGATAGATACAAAGCAGATCACGCTCACTTTCACATAACGAACAGGGTTGATGTGTAAGTAAATACTGAAATGCATTAAAATATTTTCTAAAACTACCGAAATACGAGCACATTATTGTGTACTGTATATGTAACCCAGTTGCTCGAGCTGTGTCGAGTGCTCCCGTCCAACGCCATGTTCCGTCTACAGCAAGCATGATACTCCTGCAGAATGTGCCCAATTCCATAATAGACAAAAGAAAAGCCAGTGCAAGATGCCAGAACCCCCCGTATCTAGCTGTAAAAACCGCCCCCATAGTCATAGCCGTTTGCGTCGTGATAAAACATAACACAGGGTGAACGCGCACACCTCGTGCCGGAGCCGAGATGTGGGTTGCACGAAGAAAGAATATTGCTGAACCAAGGAAATAAAAAAAGCAGCGGTCACATGAGGCTCGACGGTCTAGTAGATCTAGATCTGTCCCCTCATGCAGGTACGCTTGGCACCGGTGTTTAGCGCGGGTGTAGGTGGCGTCTATCCTCCGCATCGTGTATATTAAAACAGCGAAAGTAGGAGAAAAAGGAGGTTGAAAAAATAAAGAGGTAAAATAAGACAAGGTCGAAGAGGATGTATAGTCGTCGAGGGATGGCGATAATGAATTTTTTTTCCCAGTCAAGGGACTGTTGAACCAGCACGCGGTTTTTGTGTGCCTGGTCAGGTACCGGAAGTGTGAATCGATGCGCTGCGTGCATATAGCCATATAGCCGGTGATCGACTTGGCGAATGGGGAAAATTTCCGGTCGCAAGTCGCATAAGCATCGGTTCCCGGCTCTGCATCGTGCATATTGCAGAAAGCTCAGATCAGATGCTGTCTGGCGATCCAAGGTCGAGGCTGCCGTTACGAGTGCAGCACGGGCTGATGCCGTCAAAGTCGAGATCGACGACCTGGCTTGGGTCGCTGGCGCCAAATGTCATGGTGAAATGGCTGAGCATCTCCTGGTGCTTGAGGTTTTGTTCCGTAAGGGGCTTTTCGCTGGGATGCTTCCAGGTCCTGCCCTTGTTCTTCTTGCGGTTCTTTTCCTCAGCCTTGGCCTCCTTCTCCTTGGTGTCCTTGAACAGCCTTGAAAGCACCGAGCTTGTCTTTTTCAGCGACAGTTGAGGCGCCGATTCGTCGCTGGAGCTTTGTCGGGTCGAGTCTGTTGTGGCATTTGAGTCTGTCTGAGAAATAGTGTCTGAGTCGTCAGATCTGCGCAGGGCGCGACGAAATCGGTCCCGGATGGCCATTGTGATGTGAAGAGATGCTGGAAGTGTGCCGTAGAGGGCGAAGTAGATTCGAAGTCGAGAGCGACGAAAGGCTGATGCGTTATATGCAGGTACTTTGTATGCAGGTGTGCAGTTGTGAATGTAGCCGCGAAGCAAAGCAACTCGGGTATCACAATAAGGAGCCAAAGACGGGGGTGCTCGCTGTTTTTATTCCGAGTACATCAAGGTATTGATTGTTTCGAGCCCAAGGCTTAGAGTTTTTGAATGGCTGAAGAAGCTTTGGCGCCACGATAGACGGGAAAACCAACGCAGGCGCGGCGGGAGCAGATCGACGACTATTAAAGGGGACCGAGCGAAAACCGCTCACGGATCAAAGGGCAAATGTATGCGAACTATTGCTAGTCAGGGCTTTGTACAAGCATGCAATGTTCCAACACTACTGGCTCAGCATTACTGTGTACGAGTACTGTTCAGCACAGTCCGTGTTCCCTTTACGGAGCGCCCCCAGTGGCGACTCCAGCGCTCGGCCTTTCTCGAGCGGAGCAGAAACCACCACGAAGGCAGCAGCCAAACGACCAGGGCCCCAACGCGAGCTGCTTGCGGCTGGGATTGGCCCAGCCGGCGGTAAATTGGGCCTGGCCGACTCCAGAATCTCCAGGAATTCGTGCAAGCTGCAATTCCCCAGCCCGGGGTTCCCGCAGTCTCCACTGAAAATGAAGTCAGTATGGAGCTGCAGCCCGGAGAATGGCCTTGTTTGCAGCTGCCCAATTTTAGCGGCCTGTTTTAGAAGGGGGGCGCTGTTCTGGAGCGGTTTTTTTAGCGACCTCCTGATTCTCTCTCCCTCCCCATGGCGGAACTTTTCTCAGCCTCTGGGCCAACCAAGAGCCCAATTCCCCGAAGATGCGCGCGCCATCGTCCAACCCGACGGCCATATTTGGGGTCGTTGAGAGCGCGTAGATTCGCGGGGGCGCCGCTAACTGTCCTCTCCGAGATTTTAATTTCCTTGGTTCTGCAGCCATGATCTGGCGCCAGAACCTTGGAACGCCACCCAGGAAGGAAAATGTTGGCCACTGCCGCAGCGTCGTACTGTATGCATGTTTAATTACCACTTCGGCTCTCCTATCCTGTCTTCTTATCTTACTGAATCAAACTTTTTTTTTCTCTCCTTGTCAGACGCTGAGGGTGCCAGGATAGGTAATGTCAGAAGAGGGCGGAGACGGCGAGACACTTTAGTAAGCCGGACTTGTCCAAGGATTCGGACCCAAGCCCGCGGATGGGTGGACACTGCATGTGTCTTGTCTCTCGTGTTCCGTTTTCTTACGAGCTTGTGATTGTACTCGTACGCGGCCGGAAGCAGGCCCAGACCATCTTGCTGTGTGCGGCGTGTCTCAACGACATGTCTCAACGAGATGCCTTTGGTCTCGTCCTCTTCCGATGTCCTTATCTGGCGTGAAACCTCTATGTCGCATTCCGTTTGGTGTGGCGTTTGATGTGACAGCTTTTCGATTTAGTTCTGGCACCGACACACACATGCCGAGCCGCCGAAGGAATCCGCGCAGTTCTCGGTCACACTCACCAGAAGCTGACTCGCTGGATGTCGCACACCACCTTAGCGTATTAGCAGTATGCGACTCTGCAAAGGCCCGTGACAGTCGCAAACGGAGCCGCCATGGATGTCAGTCGCTGTCGATCGGCCACAGATCTGGGCTCAGCGGACACGGTTGATGGCCTGGGAAGAACATTTTGCCTTCCATGACTTGGTCCTGGACCATGCACGAGTAATCTGCACGAGTTTATGCACTGAGAACACAATTTGTTTCGACCTCGGCACTTCCGCCCCCAAAGTGATTTCACCTTCTCCTATTGCGCCGGCATAAACCCGCATGGCATGTTCGTAGACATATAATTTGAAGTCTTTTACTCTGCATTGACCCGCGCGTGAGCCGTGTCTCTAGCCCTTGGCGATCTTTATTGAAAGGCGCTTGATATTTTTCACCAAGGCCTTCGACTCTGCGTCTTCAGCGGCTGTGGCGGGCTCCGTCGGTGCCACAATCTACTTCCACCTCTTCTCGGTTGTGCCGTCCCGTAAAGAGCCGGCGATACAAGGCTGATCTCTCGTCGTCTCCGATGCGGGCGCCTCATTTTTTTGGTAAGTTGTCAGCCACAGTGTCTTTCATGAGGTGGCGGCACTAGCATCTACAACTTCGCCTCCCGGTTGTTGAGAGGGCGAAAACATCGAGGAACTATTGATCCGTTAAGGCCTTACCGGAGCCATTCAGGTCGAGTATCATCAACATGTGTCTGTTCATTTAGCGGGCCTGAGACCCAACCCAACAATTGAAAGAAGAAAGAGAGAAAAACACAATGGGTGGAGCTGAGACAGCCCTGTCCAACCTGGCACCGCTATGCTACCATGTGCCCAAGGCGTTGACCTTGTTGGACTCGGAACATCCGTGATGCGCGGACTTGCATGGAACGTGCTTGGGCTAGAAGCGCTCTGGAATGTTTGGTCTGGAACGTTGCATGCAACCCATTGAGTTTTGCTGAAGCTTGATCTGCGCTCTCAATTGATGCTCCACATATATCGGTAGCATCCATGGACAATAAGGGCAGATGATCTGAAGATAAGCTCTTCATGCAGCTTTGACATTCCTGCGGACAAAGTTGTCTCTTAAGCATCATGCAACTTAAAATAGATTGCATTGACTTTCCACTCAATTTTTACCTCAACTTTTTAGAGAAATGACCAACCTTGACTATGTACCCAAGTATTTGTATAGTTATGCTTCATAGGTACTAAACACCATTCACCCGTCAACTACCTATGGAGTACTTGAGCTGGTATTCTACATCATGACACCAACAAAAACCATGAGAACCGCTGTGTAAGCAAATGTAGCCGCAAAAACAGCATCCAGTGACCCCATGGATAACGCCATGAGTAACCCAAATGCAGCTACACAGCCCGTTATCACGCCAAGGCTTAGATATATCTCTTGTTTGAGCACCATCAGCCACATCGGGAAAATAAGAAATGCGCCGCCAACTACAGCGCCCCCAATTCGCGATAAGAATGCCTTTTTCTGAGTCTCTCCTCTCGTGTTTGCAATGGACTTTGCGCTCTGTCTATGTCTGTCTTCCCATGGCCCTGTTGGGATTGCCGTTTCCACGGGGGCTATGTCAGTGGCCTCGTTGCCATGCAGCGTAATAGCGAATTTGAGATAGATGTTGTCGTAGGCACGCGCGCTAGACGCAATAAATGGGTCGTCTGGGCTATTGTAGAATTCACAGACATCATCCCAGCTCAAGTCGTCTTCCGAAATGGGATATCCCTGGTGCTAGGTAGTATTGTTTGTATTAACTTTTCCGGGCTCGGGAGACATTGGCCAGTGGAATGATTTCAGTTCTTAGTTGCTCAATCTAACAAAGTCACGAAGCGGACGCTTCAGTCTGCAGGAATCATATGAAAGCTTCTTTGGAGATTTAGATTGATGCCTTTCAACTCAGAGCCACCGCCAAGATTTAGCATCAAGTCAGCCTTTGCTAGGTTAACATCTGCCATACACGCCTCGACTACGGCGTTTTCCAGCAAATTGGGTAGAACGTTTAACAAGAAAGCAGAAGTTGAGCAAACAAGGGCTCATGCAAATGGCGAATCGGCGGCTCTGGAGTAACATAATGACAACATGTAGTTGAATGTTGCTTATAGCTTAGAAGGCTGATACTTGTGCTTTGGTCCATCGTCTAGCTTCCATTGATTAACATTGTAGTATCATATAAAGAGTATTATAGTAGCTTAAACGATCAATTTATTCTAAATAGCCCCTAAAATTTCTTGGCGATATGTCGAAGCGATGCGAGCAACTTCAAGTTTCAATATGCATTCTTGTACAGGGGTCATTCATCCGCCGCCGTGATTGGTCGGTTCAAATATAAACCTCAGTGATGTCACTGACCCATCAGCCTGACCTTCAGCGCTCTTCGTGCCTGAACATCAGCACCTGCGTCAGAATCCGACGAATCTGATTGGCCAACGCCCACATGACGCATCACGATGCCCACCAACGTGCTCCAGGAGCTCGTGATTGATGCGACTTGACTTAGCCGTCATCTCAGCGTAACCAAAGGCCTCTTCTTCTCTACAGGCTGTGTGTCTCACCAGTGAGACTAGCATCTTTGAGACCGGTACACCATCCCGATCGATTGTCTGTCAACGGTAAATGCAGTGCCAGCTGTGCGGTCGCGTGGTCCTTCTGCCCAAGATCCTCAGCTTCGCCACATGATTTGTCTGATTTGAGCGAGGCCCCTGATTTGTTCAAGCTTCTCCATCTGCATACCCAGCTGAAAGGCCTTCAGGACGGGTTCCAATCCTCGCCTTACTCGGCCATGGCCCTCTCGTGAAGCTACTGCCCGTAGCCATCATCACCAAATCATCACCACATCATCGCCTTGTCGTCTCCACAACGCACTCTCTCTTGAAACATCGCATGCTACTCCGCTGATCGACGCCGACGGCGCAGCCGCATCACGATACGAAATCCGCTTCCACGCGTCTATACTCCACTGGCCGCCGCCATGACGGCATCATCCCCCCACGAGCCTGACCATGGCGAACCTCCTGTTCCTCGTCAGCAACAGTTTACTCCGAGCGCCAGCTCGCCATCGACTCCAGGCGCTGTTACGCCCCGCAACCGCTCTCTCGACGAGCAGCCAGAGCACGAGCGTGAACCTGTAAACGACGAACACTCTCCGCTATTACCGCCAGCCGACTACGATGCATTTGGTGCCAGGTCGGGCGGCCGAATTGATGACCATGCTGATGACAGCCAAACCACCAAGAGCTTGTGGTACCTGACCATCTTGACCATCGGTATTGGAGGTCTTCAAATCGCGTGGTCCGTCGAGCTCTCCAATGGCTCACCATATCTGCTGTCCCTGGGACTGAGCAAGTCTCTCATGGCTCTGGTCTGGATCGCGGGGCCACTGACCGGTACCTTGGTGCAGCCATATGTCGGCATGCTCAGCGATAGCTGCCGTCTCTCATGGGGTAAACGGAAACCGTTCATGCTCGGTGGTGCCGCTGCAACCATAATAGGGCTGCTCTTCTTGGCTTGGACAAAAGAAATTGTTAGCGGAGTTTTGAGCCTTTTTGGGGCTGATCCCGAATCACACGGCGTCAAGATTACCATTATTGTGACGGCGGTGATTGGAGTCTATCTGCTAGACTTTGCCATCAACACGGTCCAAGCTGCCCTCCGAGCTTTCATCGTTGATTGTGGGCCTGCCCATCAACAAGAGGCTGCGAATTCCATGGCCAGCCGCATGACAGGTATAGGAAATATCATTGGCTACATTGCGGGATACGTTAATTTGACGACACCCCTCTGGTTCCTGGGCAATACCCAGTTCAAGATTCTTTGCGCAATCGCAAGTATCTCGCTGGGATCTACGGTCATTTTGAGTGCCTCCGTGATTAAGGAACGAGATCCTCGATTAGACGGCCCTCCACGCAAGAAGCAGAGCATTTTCTTGTTCTTCTTTACCCTCTTCAAATCCATCAAGCGATTGCCGCCGCAGATCAAGCGGGTGTGTCAAGTCCAGTTCTTTGGTTGGGTCGGCTTCTTCCCTCTGTTGTTCTATACCTCTTCGTACATTGGAGAGATTTATGTCCAGCCTTTCCTTGAGAAGAACCCCCACATGACCCCCGAAGAGATTGACAAGCTATACGAGCAAGCAACTCGAATGGGTTCCTTTGCCCTCCTCATCAACTCCATTGTTAGCCTGCTGGTTAATGTGTTTCTTCCTTTTTTCGTTGCCCCAACTTATGATAGCCATCCTGTAGGAGACAGTTCGGATTCTGGCACCAAAAAGTCGTTCCTGGATCACCTGAGAATACCCGGCTTCACCCTTAGGCGGGCTTGGTTTGGGTCTCTCATCCTCTTCGCCATCGTCATGGTTTGCACTGTCTTTGTGAGGTCTGTCAACGCAGCCACAGCCTTGATTGGAGTCGCTGGAATCACTTGGGCCATTACTCTCTGGGCTCCGTTCGCCATCATCAGCGCCGAAATCAGTCGGCGTGATGCTCTCGCCCGCGCTAGGCGCCCCCGAAGAGACAATCGTGATGCTCCTCCGCCCTTGGCTCCCGCCACTGGCCACACATCTCCAATGGAAATGACAGAAGCGCCAAAGGAGGAGGAAGTGGATCAGGCGGGCGTGATCATGGGCATCCACAACATGTCCGTTTCCGCTCCTCAAATCATTGCCAATGTAGGCTCGAGCTTGATTTTCAAGATATGGCAGAAGCCGAGGGGAACACCTGGCGACCATAGCATCGCCATCGTCTTAGCGCTTGGAGGTCTTTTTGCGCTGGTATCTGCCTTTTTTGTGCTCAGAATCAAGGACGACGTGTCTGTTCCGCCAGAGACATTGGCTGACGAAGAACATGGTGATGCGGCCCAGGATGATGACGATGACGATGAGTCCCCTGACGGAGACTTTTCTGGAAGCACCAAACCTGGTTACTCCGCGGTGCCAACGGGAGAAGCTGACGCCCCGAGACTGGTAAGGAACCCCAGTTTTGGAGGCTTAGAAGTAGCGTCTGGATCTGATAGATAAGATGATGACTGAATTTGGAGAGCAACGGGTTTCCTATCAACTGCATAACATGGCATGCTATCTAGCACGAGGTATGAGGCAAGTAGACGTAGCAAGTTGGTTCGGTATATACGTGACAGTAGATCTCAGTAAGCAGGATATTAGTTGTATTAGTTTAGTTCTACCAAAGGGTAGAATTGCATGCTTGAGTATATGTATTATTAGCGCATTTGTCAATAATAAACCCATCGAGCAGAAGAAGCCAGTTTTCAGCATCTGTCTTGAACCACTTTCAGTCACACGTCATTTTGGCACCAAACCCCCAAAGCACATTTCTGGTAGAACACCGATTCCCCTTTTCTACCATTGTGAGTTCAATCTCTGCAGGCAATTCGATCACGGCTGCCCCTTGACAGTGGGTTCGTTTTCATGTCCAGGGCCCCATTCGAAAGCTCCCTTGAACAACAAAATCCCATCTCGCTTCACTCCTTAAGCCGCAGGCAACCTTGCCCTGCCGACCTTGCAGACGCCCATGGTAGTGACGACTTCTCCGGGCGACGGGCCCGACATTTGCCACGTGCTGGCGCCGGCCCAGAAGTGGCAGAACGAAGTACCGTTGACGCAGTACGTGATGTCGCAGTGAATGGCAGCGGGCGAGATGGTGGGCGCCGCGGTAGCTGTGCTCGTGCTGTTGAGAATGGATGCGGATGTGCTTGTAGCGGGAAGAAAGACGGCGGTGGCGGAGCTGGTGAGGAGGAGAGAGATGTATAAGATGGGCTTTAGGGAGAACATTGTAGGTAGTTTGGTGCTAACGGGTTTATCTTGTGTGGTGTTCTTGTTGTTGATAAGTCTCCCTTTTCTTTTGTTGGTGTATAAGTTCAATGTCGGTGGTTTGCTAGTTACTGGCTTTTTTCCTTGATGTGTGGTTGCTATTGAGGCAGGGGCTCGATTGTTCCTGCCCTCGAAGAATCAAGGCATATAGGGAGTGCCTTGATAGCACGATATATCTTGCAGAACAATACCGGAGAGAGAAAGACAAGTCACGCCTCTTTTATGTTGACATTGAACCATTTTCATCTCTTAAAAAAAAAAAAAAGTGCTACGAAGCGGCAGCCTCAGCAATGGTAAGTGATTCATTCACACGTGCAGCCATACTATCGAAATCAGTTGTGCTCGACTTGTGATTCAGAGACTTGATAGCGGTGAGACTTTTCGCTTCCATGAGTAATCCTAGTCGCTCTCGCTCTCTCTTTTTCTCTCTCTTTCTTCTGTAACAACATTTCACACTGGGGCTACGCAAAGTCTGTATCTAAAACGGAGATGATGCTCCTTGACGTCTATATGTTTTCTTCGCGGATGCCAGCATACCATCTCTAGAGCTTTACTCTCTCTCTATATTCCAGGAGCAGACTGTTTCTTCCATCAGTCTGGAGGCTAGCTCAGAAGAGTGTCGATGAAGGAGCTTTCTCTCTAGGAGTCGACTTTGGTGCTCACATTGACGAAATCAGGCTTTCTCTCAATGGAAACATCCTTTCAAGTAACTGTCATCCAGCCGTCAAAACAAAGCAAAAAATCCATTCTTTATTGACATCATCTTAGAAACTCCAAGAAACAAAACCCGAAAACCCCCAGCTCAAAGCTTCAGATTCACGTTCTGCCCAGCCATAACCCACAAAGACACCAAGATAGCCGATCCTGCTGCCCAGCAAATCGACCTTACAGGAGCCAGCCTTCGGTTCTGGCACAAGACGACGTAGGCAAAGATGTATGCAACCCGGGAGACGAGATAACCAATAGTCAACAAATTGAGCATTCGCACGCTAACGCCCGCGTAGTTGGCCGCCAGCACGCCGGAGGCGTACAAGCCCACCGTCTCAAACCCGTTCTCTTGAGCGCCCTGGGCTCGTATGAAGCGCTGTTGTTGCTGTTTAAAGGACGAAGAGTCAACATCAAATGCTTTCGAGTCGGATTGGTAATGAGAGGAGCTGGAATGAAAACAAGTGAGAACTCACGATTTTGTCGAGCTTCTCATCGGCAAGGACAGTTGCCCTCGTCTGTCGCGGATTGGCAGGGTCAAAAGACTTGCCAGCTAGAGCATTGGCAAAGGCTCCGGGAAGCATGCATAGCAGAAATGCTGCGGGAACCTAATGTGAGTAGGGCTGAGTTAGTTGCAATTCATCATGTCATGCAGTCTCGGTTTGACGTCTCGTACAGTGAAGAACGAATAGTTCTTGGTGAGATCCAGGCCCGCGATGAGACTCATTCTGACTGGTAGTTGGTTGAGACGAGAGATGGTTTGAAGTGACTTTGAAGAGCACAACGCCGACTGACGTTTCTGGATAGACAAAAGATGGCAGTCTGGTTTTTCCTCTTCAGCGATTTTTTTTGTTTAAGTAGAATTCTCCCTCGGTGCCCAGAGCGGGTACGAGTGAGAGGCATGTACATGGATTTAAATGCACGTCCTCTACGATATTACCCCATACCAGAAATCGAAGCTACCAGGATACCGCTTTCTCCATTCAGTCTAAACACGTAATGCACGCAACCTAGAAAACAAAACCCTGGCGATTGTTCAAGCCCAATTTTCCTAGTCCTGATCAAGCATCGTCAAAACATGAGATTCATTGCCAAGAGACGCACAAATAAAGGCCAGATTTGGGGGTTGACGCGCGTGGGGGTTTTGATTGGACGAGAAACTCCTTTTGCCGACGACCCGAAGGCCGAAGGGGTTGTGCTGTGCCTCTTGGGAATGGCCAAGTTGCATCAACGGGTAGCCTATTTGACGACTTACTTTTGCTTTTCGGACATTTTCGCAATACCGAGGCAGGGGTTTCAACTTTGTGATTACAATTGCATACATGCAGGTCTGAATATGGTTACGAATTGTTTTGTTATAGGTTTCGAGACACATATACTATCTGGTAGATTAGTAGTAATTGCTGCCTATTGCTACTTATGCAAATGGTCGGCAAATATATGATGTAGTTCTTTCGATTAGGTAGTTTAGGAAACACACTCTACACACCGACAACCGATTACGCCTTATGTATAAGAATTGCTCAATCTATATCTATGGCGAGCCGGTAAAAAAGTAATGTACAGTTTTGAAGCAAACTGTAATCTCCAATAGGACGAGAAGGTAACAAATAAAGAAAAAAGAGAAGAGTCATAATGCTCAAGCACTTGGTCAAATCCGAGGGTATATCCTCCTCCTCCTCCATATAGCATTCTATCTCTACCCCTGTCCATCGTCCATCATCCTCCTTCTTTGCCATGTTCAGGCCGTGAATCTCTTGGGAGAAGACTTTGGCAAAGAATTTCCTCTTGTCGCAACATTGGGAGCCTGATTATATACCTTGACCGAGTTGATAAGCCAAAATGCCTTGGCAAAGGCCGAAGGATTGTTAGAGACATAGTCCTCGCACGTGTCGGCCAAGGCGGCGCACTCGCTGTTGGATGCCCAAGCCTGGCCTGCCCAGTCACCGCAAAATGTAGTGTCAAAGACGATCTGGTTGTTCTTGAAGTAATTATCGATGCTGCAGCCGTTGACGCCTGTAAATTTGGCGAGTGGTTGGCCCCAGCCGTCCGGGTTGGGCGTACCAAGTGTGATGTCGACGGGGATATTAGTTCGTGGGAAGAACCAGACGGCAATGTGCTCGGATGTCCATTCGGTGGCGTAGACTCCTCCCCGAATAGCATTGAAGCCATCACCATAATTCTGATTGTCCGCGGTCGACTGGCCACATCCCGAATTGCTGTTATTGGGGCCACAATCGCTGCTGAGCAGTTGAGTAGACGAAGTAGATCCATTGTTGCTAACTGAGAAGCCAGGACCCGTATGCAGCGTAATAGAGTTGGTCGTCTGAGTGTTTACACCCTCGATAATGTCGATTTCTCCCGAAAACGGCCAATCAGGGCCAAGCATCCAGAAAGCAGGCCAGGCTCCGCAGATGCTACCCGGCATATGAGCAATATCGGCAATGAAAAGCCCGTGTGTAAAGGATTGTTGCGAGCTCACACGAACTGACTTGCGGCCTTTGGGCGGATTTTTGGTAGTGTAATCGACGCCCATAAAGACTCCTCCAATAGAAGTCCCGGCGAGACCCAAGGAGTTTGCAGTTTGAGCGTCAACATATTCGACAAAACCATGTGTTGGATCCGAGTCTGCGTAAAAGTCGAAGTGAGAAAAGAAGTTGGTTGCGTCGTAAGTAACGTCCAAAGCATATTGAGAAAATTGCGCGAAAGCACCTTTGCCAGCAAAGAGTGCGGCGATGGATAGGGCGAGGCCTCTAGAAGCGTACATGATGATGCCGTTATATAATAAGTTCAGGGTATCTCAAATTGAAGAATGTAATGCGAATGTCGTCGGTTACCGTGTGAGCCAGCCACAGGATATAACAAATATTGGAGAAGAAAAAAATGGTCTTGGTATATTTTATGAAAAAGAAAGAAATGGGTTATGTGCTTTGGCGAAAAGGCGAGGAGGGAGAGGTCAGTAGTGACTAATATGTCAAAACCAAATGGAATCTATTCATAGACAGAGTGAATTGTAATTGAACAGGACTCGTCTAACCAACAAATGACCGTTTGTTACTCAGTGAGGAACACCAGCTGCCGAAAGGATTGAACGGCCCAGGCTGAGAGTCCAGTGAGTAGAACCGAGGGAGTGAGAAGAAAGTGAACGGCCAAAGGGGCGATCTTGCGTGTCAACGGGAAGCAAACAAAACTCATGGTCAAGGCCACCGGGGGACTTCTGGTCATCTAAATACAGGCCGCAATGTCTCTGATTCTCTTCTTCCCGGTTCACGGACAGGGTCTTTGTGTAATGAGCGAGAGACATTCTGGACCCGTCAATCTCAGCCGCAGCGCAGGCTCCACGGCAGATTGGCCCGGCAGGGCCGCAAGTGTCATTTCTGTGGTAAATGGCCAAGATGCTACTGGTTATTCTTTGTGCGTGGTCCAGGTGTAGTCAACTGCGTCGGTAGGCGCCAAAGGGGGGCGAGAGTCTTGGTGTAATTGTGAGACGATGGTATCAGCGCCTCGTGGCCAATGAAGAGCTGCAGTCGGGGATTTCTCGCAGCGCGCGGTGCCTGGCGTTGGCGCGGTTTTCCCCTGATCAGCGCACTTTTACAGGCCCCGTGCGGCCAGCTAGCGAAGGGCGGGATGGCCCAAGGGACCGTGTAATAAGATCCGACATCGAGTATCCATGCATCTATGCTAAAATGGTCGGTGATTCGTAGTTAAGTGGTTACATCTCCAAAGATGAATGAAATTGGTATTTGCATATCTTCACCGCCATATGGTGTCTCAGATAGTATTTTCATAGGTATACATCTCACCGATGCCAGCAAGCAAAATCTGGGGAACGCACATCAACTGATACCACTTGCACTTTTGTCAAGGCACAGCTACTACTGCCAGCTACCTCAAGTGAAGCAGACGCAGCTTTGCTATTGCAGAATCCTAGATTCAAAACAAACAGAACGAACACTTTCATGACTGCTCTACGAAGTACTAAAATACGTTCTGGTACTTAAGGCCATGTTCATTTCCATTATGCTCATGCATGTGATCAATTTTAGCCGCGCTGGACTACCACTGAACGCGGCTACTCGAAACAAGTTGCTCGCCAAGTCCTACATGGTATATACCTAGTCGTGCATCAAGATGCTGATGCTACTTAGATATATATATTCGCAGTTTCACCTATGTCGGCAGCAGAAATCCAGTTTCTCTCTATTCAGCATCTTATTTTCATCTTCACGGCATCAATCAGACCGGAAATAGACATCACGCCTCTAAAACAACGGAATACCTGCTAACAAACGACCAATACTGTCTCCAGCATTGCACGCCCAGCACCTTGAAACAGCAAAATCAACATGATATATACCAGGCCCAAAATCATACGCCGATGATATTTGTGTCGATTTACCATATAGAATCCCGAGAGTAGCCAAAAGTGCTTCTTACTTGGTCATCTCATCACATGCCACTAGCCATCGCTCTGTCATCTTTCCTACACAAAGAGTCCATTTTCACCACCTACTTCTACCTAGGTAGTACTGATATAATTCTCACGCTCCTTTGACATTACAATGCAACGTTGATACATAGCCTCACTCTCGCAGAAGCCGCCATCATGACCAACCAACTCCCCCGCCCACCATCAAAACACCTTCTTCGGCCCTTTTAATCCTCTCTCACTCGCCCGTACACACAGACACACACACAAACCTCCCCCCGAAACTCACTAAATCATGCCACTCCTATTCAATCAATCCGCTCCCCCTAAAAAAAATCCTTCTCCGGCCCGTTTCCGCCGCAGATCATGTCACTTGCCATCTCCGGATACCTTCATCGCCAAACGAACCCCCCCTTGTCCCCATCGCTTATCTGCTCCACGACTCGCCTCGAGAGCCCACAAACGGGGGCCATCTCCTTTCGCATGGGTATCGCCTGGACCGTCCCCGGCAAATCACCTGCCGGAGATCAGCAGTCGCCCATGCATGGCATACTTATCTGATCAATATCCGAGTAGAAACCGCCATTGACCAAGATCGACAGCCGTCAAAATTTTGATCTTTTCTAGCTTTCATATCACCATGTCACTGGCCAAACTAAATGTGAAGATACTTAGAACACTATTAAAAAATACAAAAAACATCTCTATAAATTATCTCTTTGAATATATACCCAATCATAAAATAGGGGGGGACTCCGATGGATGTCGCCTTAAGATTTTTTTTCCTTTCTCCCTTCTTTTTCAATTTGAAAAAAAAGAAGGAAGAAAATCACCAAATGTTATGAGTGCCCAACGCCAGGAGACAACCACGCAATGGCGCCCTATGCATCGTGAGCCTTGCCTTTCCCTAATTTCTTCTTTCCTTTTAGAATGTCCACCCCGTGTGTTTACCCCAAACCCTGTATGTATTTGACTCGGGAAGCAAATTTCTTGCTCCCGTTTCTCCTTTTTGGCATCTCGCCTTCCCGGCCGCCGCACCACCCAATTCCTCCTGCTAAATGGAAGAATCGCAAGGTGCTGAGCCGTTCAGTAGAGATGCTTATTGTGATTCGTCGCCTCGTCAGATGGTAGCCCCTCTCCAATCATTGCCAATTATATTCGTCCAGCCGTGTAGGGAAAAGGGGACATGTTGATGCGTTGATACAATCAAGAAATATTAAGACCAACATCTATGCAACAAGCAAAAATCAAGATTAAAAAAAAAAAAAGAACAGATGATTTCTCAGAATGCTCTGTGCTAGTGAAATGAAGCCGACGACAAACGCGTTGTCTAGCTCGTGATTTGAAAAGTCGGGGTTGTGCCAGCACAAGATGTGAAAAAGGCAAGCCAAATTGTCGACCCCGTTGCTAGTGCAAGATGAATGCCAGATTATAGCTTGACTCTCTGGCCAGTAAGTTTGAACCAGATGAGGGCCACAATCTCCTCCTTGAAGAGCTCCCAAGGGTTTCGGTTGAGCCAGTAGCTGAACTCCCGGTAGTGATACATCTCACCCCAGCAATCACGGCCCCATTCGCAGCCAGCCATATTGACTACAAAGTCGCGATCTTTTTCGTTGTAGTGTATCCGGGTGTTGTTCAGACCGGATTCGTCTCCACACGCAGCGGTAGGGAAGCTGTTGATCAATCGCTGCGGTAAGAAGCCAGTATGTTGTCGAATCCAGGGCTGGGTACGGTACAGCTGCTCGAGAGCGTCTTGTTCCTTGTGTTCCCATTCCATGTGTTTTTGCTCATACAGCACTGGGTCCCACCAAATATCCAAAAGTTGTTCGGTCCAAGCACTGCGTCGAATGAAAAAGGAGCCCAAGTTGAATCCAGAGCAATCCTGAGTGAGCATAAGGTTCACGGAATTGATATTGCCATCGCCTACAGGGCTTCGCGCCTCTGCATCCAAATATTCATCCGTGAGGGGGTGGGTGATGTTGAGAGGATTGAAGACGTTGATATCGCGGTACACATGACGATCGAGGTGGTTAAACATATGATGCTGAAGAGAGTATGAGGGCTCCATGATGTAGGTGTTGAGATCCAACCACCAGAACCTGGTTGTGTTAGTCAAACTGCGGGAGAGACGACAAGGATATCCCTTGTGTGTGGGATTTCTTCTTTTGTTGCTCACCATTCGGCATTGGGGTATTTTCGCATCGCAGTCCGTATGAAGTCGACCTTTTCCCAGCTTTCTCGCCACTCGTGGGCATACCGCTTCTTGGTTTTCATGTCGACAATTTCCAGATCGTAGCCCCATCGTGTGGCATATTTCCGCTTGTTGCGTACGCTGTCTCGTTCAATGGCCCATTCTCGAGCGCCCTTCCATTCCATGACACCTCCGCCGACGTTGGCTGCCAGTATTATGACGAATTTCTCGCCGCCACCGCCCAGAGTAATCCGTCGCCACCAGTGAACGAAGCCGGGTGCCTCATCTATCTTCTCGTTAGCAAGATAAAGCTCATCAAATTGTAGGGGACGCAATGGCTCTGCTCACGGGTGCCATAATACACCACAATGGTGAAAAATATGACTAGTGGAAGAAGAATCCTCCACTTGAGTCTCCTGCCAATGCGGGCAGCGAAGGATCGTATCCTTCCGCCGTTCTGGATGTGTCCTCCTCGTTCATACTTTTCCCTCTCGGCATAGGTATTGCCCGGGCCAGAATTGAATCGTGGCAGACTACTGGATATGCGGCGCATGTGTCGGGTGAAGAAGCCCTGGTTCTGCGTCGAGAAGGACGGGTAGCCGTTGGCACCTCCTTGCTTCCTCATCTTGGCGGATTCCCAGGAGCTGCCAGCGGCATTGGAAGGACTTGAGCGGCCGCTGTTGATATTCAAGCCGGGACTCGACCACCCCCCACCTGGGACAGGTGACGGGCTTCGGGACAGAGACATTGGGTCGGCGGGAGTGCCTGTGACAAAGGACCAAGGGGACACAGAGATTAGCCAGCGAGCGACTCAAAGTTTGCGCGACACAAGATGACGCAGGGTAGGCGACGCGGGAAGCCTGCAAGGGAGCCGGCGATGGGAAGACGTACCGACGATAGGGGACAGCTGGGCCTGGTTGGCTGTGCGAGGATGGATGGACAGCAGGTTACCAGCGCGCACCTCGCTTAGAGAGTGGCTGCCAGCCGAAGAGCGCCGCCGGTGATGTGACGGCACAGGCCGGTCGTTGAAGGAGCTCGAGGAGCCGGCCGGGTGCCTTTGGGAAGCCAGGGTGAATAGCTGTGGTGCGGACGGTGGGAGAAGCTCGAGAGTTCGACAGGTGTCGAAATACGGAGTCGGCGTGGCAGCAGAAGCGGGCTGCGTGGGCTTCCTGATACGGAGCCGCACTAAAGCTAGAGGGAGAGGGAGAGAAAATGCAAGCAGCTCAATGCAGAGCAGAATGAGAGGCAGACGACACAAACTGGCTCCAGAAGGGGAGGGGCGCGGTTTCTGACTTCTGACAGGACAGAGGAGATCGTGAGAGAAGCCCCAAAGCAGAGATCGAACCCACACCGGGTACCAACTGTCGCAGACGGCGACACAAGCGCTAGCTGAGCAAATTCGCGTTCTGGCCAGATGTCGGTATGAGATATGGGATGGGATAGTCGAATGGGGGTCGAGGAAAAAAGAGGCGGTTTATTGGCACGTCTGAATACAGGGTCCGTAGGGCCAGGTCGGTTCAGGCTTGGCTTTGTACGGGTACCCAGGGGCGGCTGAGCGCAAAGTACCTCACCGTGCCCCCTGGCTGCTCAAGTGCCGCAAAAGAGGGCGACCTGGCGCCTGGCCGAAAACGACGGGGTACAACGCAAAGCGGACCTGTGCGGTAGCAGCAGAACGGGGCTACTTGCGCTGCTCTGGTGCTGACGATGCTTGATAAGGCCAAGTGCGTACCAGGTACATGGCGGTACGATTTAGAGAGCCCGAACGGGCGTGGCGAGTAGGGCTGCCACACAGTATCCAGCAGGTACAGGTAAGTACTGCTGCAGACTCTTGCAACGGCGCGACGAAGGGGGAGAATTTCGACGCCAGGGATAGGAATCAAGGTGTACCTTAGGTAGGTAGTGGCGCCAAGAGGTACATATTACAACAACAAGATGATGCTGAAAGACGACAACGACGACGATTCTACGAGTGCTGAAGCCGAGTCTCTCTCTCCATCTCGCTCGCTTACTCTGAAACGTTGCTGCAGCAAAGCGTTTTTTGCTTCTTTTTTCCCACGCACGGCCCTCGTGCTGGAATTGGGCGGTGGCTTAGTTTGCATATGACACGGTGCCAAAAAGCGACTGGCGAATCGAGATGCATTTTGCTGCAAAAGGGGGCCGGCACGCCTTGGTTGGAACTCCTCGTATCTGCGTTGGCGATGGTACGGTGGCAGTTGCGAGAGCACCTGTAATTAACAGTCTCATTAACCAAACACGGCAATATCATGCATGATCTGGATTGCGTCTTTTGCTTATTTTCCTTCTGGCCTTTCTTTGTCATTGTCCCTCTTGGTTTTGTCTGCTTGTTTTCTTTTTGCTACAAGCTGAAGAATTCGGTCTGACCTTTTTTTTTTTTTTTTTTTTTTTGTTAGTTCCCGTAGCAGTTTCATTCTCGCGTGTTCGGACGCACAACTGCAAGCGGCCACAAAATCGGTCTCAAGTGCGACGGTTACGGGAACCAAAACGGATTGATGTTATCGCGAGCCTGCTCAATCGCCGTGCAACGAACACACAAGACTCGAAGCTCGTGCCTCGTACCTGTACCCGTACCCGTACCCGTGCGTTTGGTGCCTGGCATCGCGCGATAAGGAGGATTATTAGCCGCTACCGGGGATGAGGAAATTTTAAGATTGATGAACCATGTTCCTTGCGATTGCCACTGGCTGATGCATACAAGCAGTATTTTGCCAGGCGCCCATCCATCATTCAGCTTCTGCCCTGCGTCCGTCAGGGGCGCACCACCCAACGAAGCCAATCATGGAATTCAATTGCGAGATTTTCTCCTTCGTCCAATATTACTGCGGAGTCCGTACTTGGTTCGTACAGACCCAATAGTTTAGTGAAGTCTCGTATGCGGCCGGTCTTGTTCCGTGCCGGCGCAGGCATTCGATAGCAATGGATTGGATCCCCTAATCCGCATCCTTCAGCAGGCCATTCGCACCATCTCGTAGCGTATGTACATGTATCCATCCCACTGCTTAGCTCAGGATCAAGGCGTTCATCGTGGGTCTTGATTGACTTCGCGAGCCAGTTCGGAGGAGACCGAGTCGTGGTTGCTGGCATGTCCCCTTGGGGGTTAGCGGTATGGCGTTAAATTTGATGTCAAGCCAAGCATTTTTCTTGGCTTTGACAGGACATGGATGGCCTCGTATTACTAATCTTCCATGTCGGGCAAGGTTTTGACGAACACCTCGTTTCCAGGCAGTGGAAAGTAAAACAGCCAGCTAGTCATCATGAATGCATTTTCTTAGTCAAGATCAGGCATGAAGCTGAGAAGATGGAGTTTTCTCGTATTTTTTTTCGGGCAGGCAAGAGGCCTTCGATAGGTGCAAAAAGTGAGGTCCATAACGCTTTCAGTTGCAGCGCTCCAGCACCGGCCCTAACCATAAGGCAGACAAGCCGTCAGCTTACTCGTCCAGGTAACACCGTCGACTTCATGTTGCCAATATTAACTTGCGCCACGGCACTCAATTGCCGCTTTTGATTCTGTCTGGGGAGCTAGAGCTATACGAAGCCCCAGGCTGATGGAAATGCTTAAACTTCTTGATAGTGTACGCTAAATCATGCATCACGGACAGAGTTCAGCCTTCGTCACATCTGCGTCTGGCGTCAATCCTTTCCCCCGCCTTTTGCTAAATGCTTATTGTGACCAGATCCGATATCCGTCGGGAAGACGTCACTCGTTCGTTTCTCCTGGACGCTATGGGATTCTATCATCTACGGTACACGTTCGTCCTCGCCTAACAACTACGTCAGGTGCCAAGAGTAGCAAGTGGTATAAGCGAACAAAAGCAACCAGAGTTACTACCTCTCTACCTTAGTATCGCAGAGAGCGGTATAAACACCTAATCAATCCAATATTTGATACCAGCTGCATTCCTGATATCTACGTAGGTAGTGATTCACGCACAATACAAGTACCTGCAGGTCCTGGGGTGGCTGAGACGTGTATCAAACGTGCGTACGTGTGCCTTTCGTCTTGACTTGCCATTTCTGCCATGTCTTGTTTCGGGTCACGCTCATGTGGTAACGCAATTGACTGTTGTGTATTATTTCTATGGCTAGCATTAGCTTTGCAAATCTTTACACTAAGATAGCGTTGTGTTAGTTAATCTGCCTGTTTTGTTGCTATGAACTGCAGTGTAGCTGTATTCATGTATTCACTGACATTTTCTTGGTTGACTACTAGGTATGGAGTATGTAGCTTCTGTTTTTGGGTTGAGCACCAGATAATCGCATGTTTCAGGCGCTTCCTAGATTACAATATGGGTAAATGATGCATGGGAATCCTTATTTTGGATCCATCTTGCTCCAGGGTCGCATCGATCACACCATTGTCGTGCATATTCTCTACATAACCAGGCGATTCCAGGGTAATGGATGTTCAGATTATTGGTGTTTTTGCCCATCCAGACTAGCAGCCCGCCACACCCCTGAAAGTCCCACAGCGGGTGTTGCGCAGTGGCCAAGCTTTAGCCGCCCGACAGGCGACAAGCGGCCAATCAGCTGGCCCTGGCCCGTAGCGCAGACATCCACAGCCAATCACATCGCGCATACCCGCTCACACGGCGTCTATTTCATACCTGCAAGCTGCAACTCCACCAACCATTCCGCCAGCCAGAATCGACATTGAGCTCAAGGCTCCGACATCAACCATGAGGAAACGCGCCAGACGGGAGCCTTTACCAGGTCAACAAGAGACGGACGGGATGAAGAATGCAATGGAATGGCCAGATTTGGGACCGGGCCACAGATGCAGAGTGGGGAAGCTGCGGCTGGCGGGTTCCTGCTGTGCTGGTATTGTCCGCTGATTGTTCTTCTTTATCATTCATCTGGCCTTCACTTTCTTACTTCTGTTCTATTTTCCGCTCAAACAGATCCGATTGTCATCTATTGTTGACTGTCGATTGTTGGTTGTTCATTATTGGGATTGGCGTTGTTTTCTGCTTGCTCTCGTTTCACGTCACCTCTTTTGCGTTCATTGAATATCCCGTTTCTTTGTCACTGATACGTTGACGACATTACTTTCGCCGTCACCTGCCTGGTGCTTGTGATGGTTATACTTTGATTCTTTCTACATTCTACTGCTCTTCAGCGCATCACGAGTAATTACGAGATACACAACGACGTCACGATCACGCGTCCGCTCCGAATGCTTGCGCCTTACATCATTTAATATGTCTAACTACGGCAAACTCGCGGAGCCTGTGAATGGCAGCAGGCTGTCATCACGGGCTAGTCGGGCTGCAATACTTCGTCATACCTCCTACATTTCTTCAAAAAGCCACCAAGGGGACGACTGGGAAGACTGGGAAGACGATGATGTTGTTACGCTAATAGATGTCGACGAAACACCGTCCGCTGATAACTCCGACAACAAGAAACTTCTTTTCAACAGCGCCTTTCTAGATATGAGCACAAGCAACTCTGCTGCGAATACTCGCAGCACATCTCCCTTGGAAAGCGACAGCGCATCTGTCAGCTCTGACGAGGACATCACGCCCATCGACGCCGCTGTCCAACCCGGCCTGTTGGCTCCGCCACCTACTCCAGCTTATATCCTCACAAAGCCCCCCAAACACCCAAGCGTAAAGCTATCCATGAGGCGCTCAGCTGCCAAGATCAACCGTCCAATATCAAGGAAACCCCCGAAGCAACGGAACGCAAAGCTTGGAATCAAGTTGATCACCGACATGACGAAGCTGAGGCGTCAAAATCACATAGCTGGACAGGCAAAGTCACCCGCAAGGCGAGCGCCAAAGTTTGTTGACGCGGCTGCTCTAAGAGCTCTAGAGGGATCTCCAAACCCACAGTCCGTTGGAAACTGGAACTGGTTAAATAAAGATGATGAGGGTCGCGTAACCGATTCCCCGCTACAAGCCACTCGTTCTCCAGCTGAGCAGCTTTCTCCGGAAGACAGACCGATTGTCATTGGAATTACACTACCCTCCGATGAAGTGACAAGCCGAGGAATCGACCCTCTCACGGCAACAGTCAACAACATTGATACCCCAGGCGGCATGAAAAATCCATACCCCTTTACATTTCAGGCTACCAACGACAGAGCAAATGCGCCCGCCGAACCTCATCAGCTCACGTCAGTCTGGTCTCCCGATACGCCTGAAACTGCAAGCTCGTTTAGCACAGTTAGATACCCTTCAAGCGTGTACTCGCAAGCATCTATGGCACCAGTCATGGGCTATGGCCCTAGAGATAACGAAGTGCCTCCTGTTCCTGCCGTCCCCGCCAACTACAAGAGAATGACGGCGGCACATCAACGCCTCATTGGTACAGAACGCCGCAAGAACGCGGAAGAGGAAGAAGAGTCTGGAACACCTTGCACACTGTTTGAAGAGGATGGTGTCACACCTTTGAAATCTCCTGCTAGTAAACTCTCTGCGCTCACTCCCCAGAGCGTGCGTGGCTGGTGGGACCACCACTTGGTCACGCCATTTCTAGACAAGAGAATGTCTTTTGCGAGTCGAAGAACCCAGATGGAGTCACCTTTGGATGAAAGAGCCCACCAAATGGCCAGATCTGCGGACAACCAGGGTTCAATGTTGACTCCAAAATACGTTGCGAGTCCACAGTCCTGGAAAACCCCAAAGTCTGGAGTCGACGCGAAGCAGACCTTTTCCCCTGTGGAAAGACAAGAGCAACGAGCAAACACCACAGCTACCCACCTTGATGGCAACCGCGCTATCTTGGGACTGTCAATGTTGGAAAGGGAGCAGAGTCCATCTGAGTCTTCTCCCGGAGCCGCTATGCCGAGAAATGGCAAAGGAAAGGGCCCGGAAAACCAGTTGTACAGTGATGGAATGGGAAATTCTGATATCCTGATTACATTTGCGGCAGATGAGGAAACGAAGTCGTTGGATAAGCCCAATGTTGTGGGCGAGAGCTTAGCACTTACATCCAAGTCTGGTATCCACCAACAAATGTCCTCCGAGAGTCGTGATGCGACGTCCCTGAAAACCTCAACTTCCACAGAAGTCCACAGATACGATTTCACCTCTACTTCTATCGAAGCAAAGGAGCATAAAACCTCATCAACTGCCTCATCAACTGACTATCTGCCGAAACATGACCCGAAACGCGATCTCACCCCTCCACCTAGGCCTCAGTGGAAGGAAACCCAGGCCCCAATTATCAGGGTGCCGACACCTCGCCAGACTCCACCACCAAGGGAGGGAGTGGTGCGAGAAGCTGAACGACCCATCGTGGTCCATATTGAGATAAATACCGGGGAACAGAAGCAGAAGTTTGTTGTTGATCGTGTGGCGGTAAACTCGACGCCCACCATTAAGATTCCTACTCCCCGGCGGACGCCGTCACCCCGCGGAAATGTCTCTAGGGCTGAGGCTGTAACTGAACCAGTAAGGGGTGATATGAAGCACGATGGTTCAGATAGTCGTGATATGGTTCACGGGCTGGGAATAACCAACTTGGCGGCGCATAATCCCCCTCCTTCCTCATCAGAGAAACTGGCCGGGGATAGCATCAAATATCAGGCGGTGTTCCCGCCGGACCATCATTTGCATACCCAGTTCTCCCCGAGAGAAGCAAAGGAAGCACCTGCTCTAGCTACGTCGACGATGTCAACAACGACAAGAAAGGCTATAACGTCAACTACGACATCAACCACGGCATCGACCACAGCGTCAACCAAGTCAACAAACACGTTACCAATTGCAGCTCCAAGCGCACATGCAGCGCCAATCGTGGCAGCGGCACCCATCGCTGCTGTAGTGCCCATCGCAGCAGAGCCAATCTTGTCTGCCGCAGCAACGAGAGAACCCGCGGCAACTTCACGAGCAGCCCCTCAAGAGTCTAATGTGGTCGCCACATCTCTCTCTCGTACAAGCATTATGTCTTCGCAAGACGCACATCGCATCGAACAAGCCCAGAGATCTACAAGGGAAGCACACAACACCACCAGCAAGGCAACCACCTCAATGCGAACGGGAGATGTCTCCCTTTCCGCCCGTAGTTTTGAGGGTGCTTCGACCGATGTATCCCGATCTGCGGGAATTCAGCGATTGGAACATAGTCGAGAGACACAAGCATCTACCGTGGCCCATGAAAATCACACCTCAGAGCAACAGAGTCGGTTCTCCGTATCACCAACCTCATCTAAATCGCCTGCCATGGAGAGAAGCTCGCGAACAGCGCAGCGACATGTCCGTACGGCAAGCAACTTTGTGTCGTCGGTGCTGTCTCGGCAGCGCTCTCCTGTTGATCAACGCCGCGGCGGTGGTGACGCTCGCTCTGTACAGCCCATCGAGATTATGCTGGAAGAGCAAAGGGGCCCCGAGCCTATGCCGGCAAGTCCAGAGAGAGCATATCTGACAATCAATGAGACTCACCCCAAGAGTGGGAACTGGGCAAGAGTCGGGTCTCCCGTTTTGGAGCATGGATACACTGAGCCTCTACCTGCTCGCCCTGTTGGAACATCCCTATCCCAGTCGCATGCCGACCAACTATCAGGCAAAGAGCACAAAATTGAGCGGAAACGGCGGCGGCATGAGAAGGAAGAAATGGCGGCAAGGCGAGCAGGTGGCTTCTGGAGGGGCCGAGGTTGCATGCCAAAGAAGGGCTGTTTTGGCCGCCCTGGGCCTGAGGGACGCAAAAAGAGAAGGATTTGGCTGTGTATCATTTGCATTCTCTTGCTTCTCATCATTATTCTGGCTGTTGTATTGGGTGTCGTCCTTGGAAGGCATCACGGATCAGGTAACAACACCGAAACGTCTGGACAAGACCCGCCGCCCTCGACATCATCCTCGACGCCCTCAACTCCGATACCCTCGTCGATATGGGTCAATCTCACGGACTACCCTGCCATGCCAACGGGGGTGTTGACCTTTGTTGGCCCAAACAACACTATTGCCAAGAGCGACTGCACTGAGCCATCGACCCTCTGGAGCTGTTCTTTGCCGAAAGATTCCCAGGCGTCTGTGTTGCCCTTTAAGCCAAATCAACCAACTCTTATCTTCCAAATTCAGTGGGACAACAGTACAAAGAGGGGGTGGAACATTCCCAATGGCACTCCGCCAACGGCTATTTCTCAAAGAGACACGAGCAGCAGTAATTCTTCAATTGATGGATTCAATCCAGACCCTAGCCCTCCGACTTTCCAAGAGATGTGGTTCTTGGGCGAGACTACAGATAATATCCAGTCCAGTCAAAAAGCAGGAGAGCCGACGCCCTTTTTTATCAGCATCCTTGACTCATTGAATGACACGATCAAGTTGCCAACTTTAAGCCGACGAGCTACTGCTTCGGACGTCAACATTTCGGATATTATTTTCCCGCCGGATTTGCAGGAAGACGGCACACCTGCGCCTGCCGTGATGCTCCCTAATCCGGTTCAGCAACCTGTTCGATTGTTTGACCGCGGCTTGCCGACTGAGCATTATGGGTTTTACACATACTTCCAACGAACAATCTTCCTCAAGTCTGTCACAGTTCTGAATGATTCAAGCCAAGGAAACGTGCCAGTGGATGAAGATGGTGGCTGCAGCGAAACCGAGGCTAACCATCTCGTTACTTGGGCCGAGACACGTATGCTTGTGCAAATTTGGACGCGGAAACTGAACAGTACAGCATCATTGCTGACGGCGGATGGCACCAAGGGAATTGATAACTCAGTCGATCTGGTTAAGCCCGGGACAATGCCATATCCGGTAACTGTGACTTTAGACACACATGGCGGCGATCCCAACCACAAAGTCGTCTGGGAGTGGCCCATGGATGACCGTCAAAAGCTGAATACCAGTGCTCCAGATCTATTAGTCAACAAGATGGATGTCGGAGGTACATGGATTAACCACCGAGGCAGCGGAAATGCCAAATTTGGAGGATTCGATGGAGGCACTGGAGGTTGCAAGTGCGAATGGGTAAATTGGGAATGAGGTGGATGCATAGAGGGACCGTGATAACAACACTATGGACACGTGTATATGATCGACGCCTTTCTTTCTTTTCTCTCTTTTCTTTCTCTTTTCTTTTCATTTATGTATTCTAATGGTGGACCATATGATGAAAATGGGTTGGGTATTTGGAATGAATATTTGCGCGTGGAGTTTAAAAAGTGCATTAGAATGGCGTTGCTCATTTATGAAGAGCCTTTGCTTATCAGATCTAAATTGGAAATAAACTGTGACTGTATATGAAAATTTAGTGTTGAATAGTAACATGATCGTATTCTGTAAATGAATGTGAAGCGGGATTGCTAGCAGAGAACAGTGGAGCCCCACCGCCCCGGGCTCCGTGGTGGAAAAAAAGAACGATCTGCCGGGACGGATCCGAAAGCCAACGTCTGCTAGACACACCAACTTTACACCTGAACTCCAAGTTCTCTTTATCGACCTTTGTTAAATAGCCCCTTTAAACTACATTTTCACGGAGTGCTAATAGAACAAAAGGGAAAGAGAGAAAGAGAAATGCTCCCACCAAGATGCCATCCCACGGCTTTCTCCTACCGGCTCACTTTACACAGCATTTCAGTTCTTAGTCGCTCCGTTTTTGCTTCTAGGACCAGGATAAAGCAGCGTTCCCTGGTCACTCTGGCGATTGAGACGTCATGCGATGACACGGCGGTGGCGGTACTGGAAAAGTCAGCGGGAGGTAAGACGAGGCTGCTCTTCAATGAGCGGGTTTCGTCGGATAACCGGGCGTTCAAGGGGATCCATCCGATGGTGACGGTGGAGGGGCACAATACTGCCCTGGGGCCGTTGGTAGAGAGGGCGTTGGAGAGTTTGAGGGAGGGTGAGGACGGCGTTGATGATGCTGGTCCTGGTGCTTGTTCTACTGGGGTGGCGAGCAAAGGGAGCAGCGTCGTCGTGACGGATGGTAAGAGGACCAAGAAGTGGAAGAAGAAGAAGATTAGGGTGCCTGATTTTGTTTGTGCTACTCGCGGGCCGGGCATCATGACGAACCTGTCTGTGGGATTGAATGTTGCAAAGGGGCTGGCGCTGGCCTGGGACGTTCCGTTTGTGGGAGTTCACCACATGCAAGCGCATGCCTTGACGCCGCGCCTGGTTGACGCCTTGGAGAGTGAACAAGGGCAACAAGAGGTACTATCAACTTCAACATCAACATTAAGATCACCGTCACCCTCGCCAACTTTTCCCTTCCTCTCTCTTCTCGTCTCCGGCGGCCACACCCAACTCATCCTCTCCACCACCCTCACGAACCACCGCATCCTCGCCACAACCGGCGACATCGCCATCGGCAACCTCCTCGACCAAACCGCCCGCGTCATCCTCCCGCCGGCCCTCCTCGAGTCCAGCCCAGATGTCAGTTACGGCCGCTTGCTCGAGGCCTTTGCTTTCCCCCCTGGAGCAGATACGCCTGCTGACTACGATGCGTTCTTCACGCCGGCTACTTCTCGACAGGACGAGATTCAGGAGGTTCCATCTGGCTATGGATGGACTGTTCCGCTGCCGTTTCGTAATTCGCGGAAGCTTGCGTATTCGTTTTCCAGCATCCATTCGCATGTTCACAACATTGCCGCCGCCGCAAACAACGGCAACACCAACAACAACCATCATGAAAACGATCTCGACTCACCCTCATCCTCCCCTTCTGACAGCATGCCCCTCGAAGAACGCCGTGCTCTCGCCCGCCACACCCTCCGCGCCGCCTTCCAGCACCTCGCCAGCCGCCTCATCCTCGCCCTCCAAGACTCGCCCTCTCTCCAACCCTCCTCCTCATCCTCTTCCCCCAAAAACGAACCAATCAAAACCATCGTCGTGGCCGGCGGCGTCGCAAGCAACCGCTTCCTCATGCACGTCCTGCGCACGACCCTCGCCGCGAGAGGCTTCGCCGACATGCGCATCGTCTCCCCGCCCCTGGAGCTGTGCACCGACAACGCCGCCATGATTGCCTGGGCCGGCATGGAGATGTTCGAGGCGGGATACAGGACGGAGCTGTCCGTGCGGCCGATTGCAAAGTGGCCCATGGATCCGGATGTTGGGGGCGGCATTCTGGGGGCTGGTGGATGGGTGAGAGAGGAGGAGTAAAGGAGTGGTGGCTCCATGTAAATTGAGAAACAGGCTGTCTGTTTGAGATGGCGTTGATGATACCCCCCTTATGCCGAGGTGTTGAAGTTGGATCCATATAGCCTGTATGCGTCTTTCCCTTTGTTCTATAATCTGTACGATAAGTGTTGTGTGATGGCCGTGCATTAGATTAGCCTCACATCAAATAGAATTAACCCTCTACACATATCCCATCACACTTTCAGCTTACTTCTTCTCGTTGAATCGAGGACAGAAAATCATTTGTTTCGTATTGATCTACTGCTTTCTTCATCTTCTCCCGGCACTGCAATACAAAGATTCATCGAGCCCCATTCAATTCTTATTTCTCATGCTTTAAATTAAAAACCTCCATCTCTCCACTTCTACGCCAGCGCGCTCGTGACGTTTGAAAACTCGCCCTTTTCCAGCTTCGTCTCCCAGAAGATCGGATTCGTGTCGAGGAAGCCGTGCTTGACCCAGCCCGCCTCCTTGACGTGGTACAGGTTGATGTATCCACCAGAGTACGCATCACGGTGCGTCGCAGCCAAGATACTCCGCTTGCCCAATTCCAAGGCCTCCTCGTCGGTCAGATCGTACTTGTACTCTGAATCCAACACACCATAGGCGAATGTCTGTCCACTGCCCACACAGAACATGTTGCCCGACAGTCGCGTGCCGTCGCTGTCGACGTAGTACAGAGCCGGGCCCTCCTCCTTGGTCACGCCGGCGCACATGGTGCCCATGCTGAGGCCCATGCCCTTGTAGCTGTAGATGAGGTTGGCCAGGATCTTGCTGGCGGCGGCGACGCTGATGCGGCGCTTGTGGCGAAGCTCGTGGAGGCGGCACTGCATGCCCAGCCAGGCCAGCCAGTACTGGCAGTCTGCGGCGCCACCGGCCATGGTTCCCAGCAGCACGCTGTTGATCTCAATCACCTTCTTGACCGTCTGTGAGGCAATCCAGTTGCCGGCCGTGGCTCGCGAATCAGTGGCCACGATGATGCCGCCCTGGAAGCGGAAGGCAAGCGTCGTCGTTCCGTGGGCAATCTTGATGGGACAGTCGGGGTTGGAGCGGTCGTCTGTGGCAGCGCGGAGCCATGCAGAGGGCTGGGAAGCATTAACGGTCAGCTTCTACTCGACATTCTAATACAGAGAAGCCATCACCGAAGCTATGGCTAGTAGGAACCAAAACGTACCTGGGCAATGGGCGGCATGGCAAAGTTGAGCGACAAGTGATCCGCCGGGTTCATCAGCTCATTGCTGAGCTCGTCATCCTCGAGAGGCTCGTTCTGGGCAAACGCCGGCCGGCTGTACTTGGCCACGAGAGAATCCATCGTATCGTGTCTGCGAAGAGAAGAAGAAGAATAAGGTGGTGGCTATGTGTGATGCTTAGAAAAGACCCCTCCAGGCCACAAGTCCAGATCAAATCGGATCAAATCAATGCCCTCAGTACCGCTGCGAGTAAATTCGCGGATTCTTGTAGGTCGAGGCAGAATTCCAAATGGATGCAGCCCGCAGTTGTCGAGCTTGGCGATTGTGGTATTTGGCGGTTCGTGGTTGAGAATTGAAAGGCCAAAAGACGCCCCTCGTTCCGAGTACCTCAAGAGCCTACCAGGTCAGGCAGCTTCCGTATCGCGCGTCACTGCTCTCTTTCGAGCAACACGAGCTTCTGATTGGCCATAATTCGAGCGTGCTGACTAAGTTACGCTCGGCGATTTTTGGCGGCCTTGTTGCCTGATGGACTTAGTCTGTATCAGCAAACAATTGCGCATCACCCTAGTCTACAGGTATGCATACATATTTGGATGATAATAGATGCTGGGTAAGAAAAAAAGAGAGAAAACATTGAATCAAAAGTCCTAGATGAGATTATTGGCACTATCCAATAAATAAATAAATAAAATAAAATGCATTCGCTGTCCCATTTGACCTCGCCTGACCCGCACTGTTTATATATATATATATACATCATAGAACCCCCATACCGTTTCCTCCCATCCATCACCTCAGACTCCAGGCAGATAGGCTATAACAAATAATACAGAGCTGCAATTCCATAAAAAAGAGTCGAAAGAAAACGACAAGAAGCAAACGAATCATTGGAGCCGACGTAGAGAGCGAAGATACGGCCGTGACATTGCGTTAGAAGCAACTTGTAAAACAAATACAGATACTCGATCCCGAATGGAGACCCATGAGAGCCTTGGAAGGAACTGGAAGGATTGAACAAAAGCTTTTGTTGCTGAATCGCTCAAGGATTTTGCGATGGGTCTCGACTCCGCGCCTCTCGCTTGCTCAGAAAGCCGCGTCGTGAGAAGGACTTGGGGCTGTCGGGATACTTCTCCTCCGCAGGTTGGAAAGAGCTCTTGACTGTCACCGTGCCAGCGCCAACGCTGAGATCCTTTGCACCGGCGCTGCCGGTCTCGTCAACAAAGTAAAAATGCTCTCCCAAACCGTCATCGCTGCCAAACAAATGTTCACCTCTGGCCTCAATCTTGAACTGTGCATCAGGAGTGCAGCTGAAACGGAACGTCTCGTCAAAGGTCCACTGCCCATTGGGCGACTTGTAGTGCTTCGTTTTGCCAACAACCTTTTCCCTAGGCGAGATTTGGGTGATGAGGATGTACAGGTCTGTGGAATGAGAATATCCGGAAGCGCCAACAACGGTAAACGTTGCTGTTCCGGTGGGAGCTCCAAAGCCCATGGCGCTGTGCACCGAAGAGCTGCCGAAGCTCCTGGTTCTGTTATGACCAGAGCCCTCGGGTGTCAGATGCGGAGGGATATCCCTAGAACCATCCACGGCGCTGGTTGTTGGCCTGGTGCTGGGGTTGGAGTTGTTGTTGCTGTTGGGGAAATCGCTGCCATTGGTAATGATACTTGGCACTGTAGGCACCTCTGTGAGCTCCGACAACGAACCGTTGGGGTCATCCCGATCCTTTTTACCAAGGATGCCGCGCTTCAAGAACGAGGCACCTCTGCCCACGCCGTGACCTACAGCGGTGGCTCCCTTGAACGGCACTCCGGCTACTCCAGTAACGATGCGAGAGGTGCCGCCAAAAGTGCCCTGGAACGTTGACGTGCCTTGTCTTGCACGAGTAACGTAATCGGGACGGAAAACCATTCGGAGTTTGATGCTTCCCGACTTGCCATCCAGCGGGAAGCTCTGCTCCATGGCCTTGAAAGGCTGGAGATTGTCTAGCCTGATGACGGTGGCGCCCAAGAAATCAGGCTTGTCAGCAAAGTCGTAATCGTAGACGTTGCACACAAAGTGGGCTCCTGTCCTCGATGGCACAGAAACCTCAAAGAACTCGTTCCACACTGGCGACAATGTCTTCTTCTGCACCTTCGTCTTGTATACTTCCACGTCGTTCAACTCGAACTTGCAGTAAGGGTCGCTCTTCCCGTTCCTGTCTGCCGACGGCAAGTCTGTGCCGCTCAAGACATCGACACGGAGGTTGCCCATGTTGTTGATACTCTCGCTGGCGTCCAAATCCATCTTGAGGGGGATATACTTGAGGCTAACCTTGACCCAGCTGGACTTGCCATCGTCGCTCTTGAGCTTCAATGTTGTGGGATTGTTCTGCATATGATGTTAGCACATGTTTCTACGCATTATATAGTAATCATAGTCAAGGTGATGATTATCGGGGGAATACGAGGGAAATATCAATCTGAGTGGGACGAAATCACAACGCATTACTTTGACTTACCAGACATTGCTTCAATGTCTCCAACGTATTGCCAGACAAGTACGCCAGAGTATCTTCGGCATCATCGCCCTTCTTCCGTGCCTTGATCGTCAAACGAGAAAAGTCCAGCTCTCGGATGATACAGTCGCCAATCTCGTCAAACTTGTGCGACTTTGATGGCACTATTGTGGATGTATAAGACGGGTAAGCCATGTCGTCCACGTAAATTTCCAGTTGGCTATCCCTTTCGGGCATCTCCGATTCCAATAGTCTGAAGATGAGAACGCCGCTCTCATATCTGAGCAATTCTTCGGGGCTCAGCCGGATCTTGGGCGGTCCCTTCTTCTCTACTGACATCGACGACCTCATCGACGCCGGCGAGATCGGCCGGCCATCCTCGCCTGTAGCAGCGCTCAACTTGGCCGTATCAACCGATTTCCTGGACACATCGACTGATTTTCTGGATGCGTCGAGGGATGGCTTTGGTGCAGATTTAGAGGCGGAGCTTTGTGGTCTGTCAAGGGAGGCCCTGGGTTCTTCGCCATTTTCTTCAGCAGCTTCTGCCGCCTCCTCCTCTTCCTCTTCAGGATCGGCGATGTTGAGGCAGGGATAGAATGCAACGGTGTAGGTCAATGTACCTTTGGAAATGCCCTTGCCGTGAATGCGGAGTTCGCTCTGGAGAACGCGCTTTGTATCATGCACGAGATACTCGCCAAGCTCATCTTGCTGAATATAATCCGCTGCAGAGACTTCACACAATCCGAGGGAACGATCTTTGCCAACCTTCTCCTCGTCCATTACCTCAAGAGTGAGTCTGTCTCGAGCAGAATGAACAGGAACGTAGAGGACTTCATCCCATACAGGATTCAGGTCATTCTTGAACGTTACCGTTCGCGCCTTGTCAATACCAGAAAGAAGAACTCGGACATATGGATCGGATTTGCCAAAAGCTTCAAAGTTACGGAGATCATTTGCCTTCTGGAAATGAAGCCGCATGACGCCAATTGGTGTGATGTAGCCACCGGTGCCAGCCACGCCTGAAATGGCCACTGGTTTCCACTGTGCCATCATCTTGACGCGGCCGGTTTGAGCGCCTGAGAGGTGATACCATTCTTTGCCTTGTTCCATGCATTCCAGGAGGTCATCGAGCTTAATTTGATATTTTCCGAGAGTCAAGTCAGAGGCAAGATCTCGGTCATCCTTGATAGTAACGCCAAGTTTTGCCCTCTTGCGATCTGTGATGAGAATTTCCTTGGAGCCATTGTCCCAGATGGGGTTGTTGACACGTTTAAGCTTCTTTGTCTGGTGGATGACCTTACCGTTGAGGAACATGACAGCATAGGGGTTGAGAAGGCCGACGAGACTTTTGGTTCCATCCAAGTCTTTGGCCTGCTCAACAGTGAAGCGCAGAATACCCTGATTGGAGACCGGAGGAGGCTCCACTTTGCCATCTTCGCCTTTCAGGCCTTCGAGGACCGGGAAGAAACGGAGGTCGCAAGAGACCACACCACGGTTTTTGCCGGCAGCGAGAACCTCGAGACGTTCGTTTTCGTACACGTGAAGTTCCTCAATTCTCTCCAAGGGAAAAGATGCCACACCCAATTCCTTGGACTTGCGGAAGCCATTCTTGTCGAAGACCTGAATATCCAGAGTGTCGTTGAAAGAAGTAACAATGATATAATGGGTTTCATTCCATCTTGGGTTGGGATTATCGTCGATAGTTTTGGTTCGCGCAAGTTCTTGGCGGCGGTTCAGAGTAAGAACGGCGTATGGATCAACGGTGCCCGCAAAATTATCGGTATTCTTGAGGTTGTGTGCTCCGTGAAGTGTCACGACGAGCACACCAATGGCCTGATCGACGGGTGATCCCGCAAGCATCTTGGCGACTTCGATAGGGAAGACGTGAGGAGCATACATCATGGGCGCTAGGTTGCCATGAATCTGTTCCAAGATGAATTTTTCCAGACCCGGAATGAAATTAATATCAAAGCCAAAGCTCTCACCACCGAGGGGCTTGCAAACATAGTCAATGGTTGGCTTCTCCAGGAAACACATTTCAATCTTCTCGACGTGTGGGAAAGGAATCTGCAGTTTGATATTGAGTCGCATGATACCCGAGAAAGCCATATCCTCGACAATGACGTCAAGGCCTTTACTGATCATGGCCTTTCCGACTCGGATTTCCAGTACAACCTTGGGGTTGATTTTGTTCTTGATCTGCTTCTTAGTCATATCGGTAGTGTCATTGGGCGTGAAGCTGAATTTCCAGTCCATTCTAACAATATCGTCTCCCACATTGGGGTAAGTCTTCACATGCTCCATGCGGGGGGGCTTAGTACCCAGCGTGAAGGTCTTGAGTTTGAGACTGTCCAGAAAAGCCGGTGTCGCAGAGGATAGCACTTGGTCGACAGTGTTGACGATGGTTTGGGCGAGGACGGGCTGGTAGATGGGCCAAAACTTGACCATGAATGAATTGATCCACTCAAGAGATTCATGATCAGCCTCGAGCCTCTTAAGGGCCATCTCTCGGGTGATGTCATCACGAAAGTTCCGGCGCACTCGTCTCAAGGAAGTCCGATAGTAGGTGCCGCAAATTGCCATGACCATGATTACCCAGCCGAGACCGCCGCCGAAAACCGCTACAAGCCATGAGGCGATACAGGCGAAGATAATAACGCCGGTGTTGTGGTACCAATCTGTTTATCCGTGTAAGATTGCGATATTGTTTTTGTTGGGCCAATGAAACCTACCTCCAAACAGATGATCCGGCAGCTGGCTTTCAACCCATGTAGTGTGATCGAGCAGGCTCTCAGCTTCAAGCGCACTCTCGACAGGCCATCCAATCTGAGGAGCCCAGCCTGTTCGCGAGTAGGGGACCTCGGCATCATCCCCATTGGCTAGAGTTTTGCTCTGTTCATCCTTGCTCACTTCGACAACACCTTCTTTTGTCGGTTCCGGGAGCTCTTCATCCGGGCCAGTACCGTCGTCGACATCCGTTGCGATGGCCGTAGCCTTGTTCCGTCTAAGATGCTGAAGTTCGGGAGGGATAGCCTGGATAGAGATGCATTATCAGCATTCGCCTGTTTTTATAGGACTTGGGAAAGGGGGATGCATCATACGGCAGCGACCTGAGAACGCTTTTCTTCTATAGTAGCATTGGGGTCGAAGTGGAAGGCGGGAGCACCAGCATTTCTAGCTTGATCGACCATGAGCCTTTCAGCGTCGTCAGCCGATACCGCAATCCCGGGGTCTTGAGCAGCCTCGATGGCCCCCTGCAGCTTGAGTTCGCGCGCCTCCTGGGCCGACATGATGGCCAGCAATGGGCGCTGTTGCAACTATTGCTCGTGTGCACCAACTGGGCCGTTCAATTGATCTGGTTGCTTTGCGATAACGTCATTCAGAAGCCCGGCAGCTTATGGAGGGGCAGTGGCCAGATATGTCAAGTGTCAAAAGCAACCGAGCTGGGCCGCGAATGATAAAAGGGGAAGCAGGAAAGAAAAAAAGGGAAACGGTTCTCTATGGATATTTTATTTTACGGTCAGCACGATTGTGTCCAAGGCCCGCTTGAGCTGATCGGGGCTATCAAAGGGAAGAAAGAACAAGGCTGGACGATGTCGGAAACCGAAGCAATGGCCAAAGGGAAAAGAGGACAGCTAGTGGCAGAAAGATCACACCTTTTGATTTTCTGGACAAAGCCACAAACTAATGCACGTGTGGCTCGGCACAAGACGCGAAAGCTGGAAACGAGAAAGAAAAGAGAGTCAAAAGAAGTGGTGGGTGGAGCTGACGACAGGTCGATTGTCCGTGGCGCAGAGACGATTATCATCAAGAAAACTGGCGTGTACGACAAGCGGTACCTGTCCCGTGTGTGCGAGTTGTAGCGTGCGCACATGTACTCTGTGTCTAAGCTCAGCGCGGCAGGGTGCTACAGGTCTGCCAGCCAGGAGCTACAGTGGAGCTAGGTGGTGAGCTTGGCTGTTGGACCCCACTGCAGCTTCGCTGGCCCTCCCCTGCACTGCTGAAAGCGTGGCGACGACGTAATTGTCAGTGCTAGCGCGGGCCGGGCAGGCAAGGGAACATGGAATGGTCACTCCCAACCTGTGCGATTGGCGCCTGCTAAGGGGGGCCGCTGCAGCTGGAGGTTTTAGCGCCTAGCTTTGGAGGGGTGTTGTGCTGCGGGATGCTCTGGAGCCTGTGGTGGCCCCATCCCAGCGGTGGTTAAGCGCTATCGTGGCCGCTAACAGTGGAAATCCGGCAGCAGTAGGAGGCCTCGACTATTTTCTATTCTGCCGCTCTGCATGCAGCTATGGATCCGTTGATGTCTCTGCATCATGAAGAGTGCGGGTGAGCGCTTATCAGCATTGAAACTTTCTCACTCCACCGTCGGGTACGACTGCGTGACGAAACGGTCCTGGTCGGGTAACATATGAGTGCAGTGCAGAATTCCATCAGCAAGGGGGCACCAAACAAAAGGAGACGGCATTGATGCCAAGTATATGTAATCTCAGGCAGCAAAAAATTAAAAATATCCATGGATGGCAAATAAGGATGCTTAAGATTGGTACCACAGTGCAGCAAGCATCTCGCCTGCCATGGCTGCTTGCAGATGGTGGCACTTTTTGAAGAAAGGCCGCAATCGTCGGTCTTGTGGAGCGAGAGGGTAAAAAAGGGTGAAATCAAATCTCATTTCGGATCGAAATATCCGCGGGCCTGCAGCACTAGAACTGCTAAAGAAGTCTGGTCCTGTTTGTGGATATCCTCCTTATTAGCCGCCATCCACCGTCATCTCTTCAACTGAGTGAGGAGTATAGTAATGCTTTGTCTAGCCGAGGTCTCGGTTTAGGAGTCTGAATAGATGCAGTATAAGAGCTCGTGGTTGAACAACGATGACAAGTAAGAGACAACTTGTATCCAACATAGTCCATCCATTATGCTGTGCTTGTAGTATCGGATTGGATTACAATGATTTGCAACAACACAACGTAATTGAGCCTTTTACGCACCCTTATCTGATATATCAGTAGCATGTAATGTAGACGGCTCAAACTTCGTTGGACAGGGTGCGAGGACAACCTCAGCCGGTATCCCTCAACATGCAGGTATGTATGGCTATATTAGTGCTGTTCCACGTAAACGAATAGCAACAGACAAATAAATCGCTTCCCATCGTCCATGTGAACACGCCACTCCTCCCGAGCAGCAACCTAACATCAACTGGGTCACTCAACTAACCAACTAACCAAAACTTCATGCAACCACCGAGGTTCCATGCATCGACCAAAGCAAACAGGGATGCGACACTCGTTCCTCGTCACTAAACCACCTTCGTCCCTAGCGTCACAGGCCCCGATCGGTCGGGCTCTGGACGATCTACATGGAATGAAGTCATGCCTAGAAATATTTTCTTCAATGGAAGGCAGAAGAAGAATCCTTGATCTTTTTTTCATCTGCCCCATCCTTTGAAGATAGGCGAACACGAGCGTGCTAGATTGATGATCTACAAATATAAGAAAAAGGCAAGCCACACCATTTTTCAGCAAGGTTGTGATTATTATAGTAATACATGTAATATACAAACACGAGGACTCGTGGTGCAAAGCACCACGTCACCTCAAACAGTGCTGTTTCAAGCTGTCAAAAATCAAGCCCCGGACATGTGAGCTGCCGTGTCGGCAATTGCGGGGTAATATATATGTCCTACACTCCAAGAACCGGTGCGGCTGTACGACATTTAGAATCCTGGTTTTCTTGATCGTCGCCGGCATGGCGTTTTGAGGGAGGGCTTTGCGTTTGGACGAATAGTATCACGACAATCTCAGATGCCAATGCAAGCACTTCCGCATGTGATCCGAAAATTACCGGTTTCCCATTCACTGCTGCTGCCTATGTGTTCACAACATTGAATGGATACGAGTGATTGAAGCACTGCCAGAGGCCCAAGAAGATGTCGGTGACGATAAATTGTACATTGCAGACAGAAAGAGAAGAAGGGAGTTCTGTATATTAATTTCAAACGCTACCATACATCTCTTAAATTCGTTAAATTCGCTTCAGCTAACCCGAGACTGTTATTTGCCAGCAGCACCCCTTGGCCTGTAGTCTGCATGCTGTACGAAATAAGTGATATCATCAAAAGGAGGGGAATCCGGTATATGCCTGGGCAAGCAAGCTGTAAAATCTTTCAAATCTGGCCTCAAGTGCGCCGAATACTCCAATATGCAAACGAACGAATCTGTAAAACAACCAAACAACCGGCCGTCCGCCGCCTATCTTCCATCTAGTACCCGAATCCGTCGTGTTGATGCACGGGACATCTCCCCGGATGATTGACAAACCAGGCTGAAATACAAGACCGGTGAAACCGACAAAGGCACTCAAGCCGCGCCATGGGAATGCCGACGGTAAACTCCTCTAAGCAGATGGTGCATTCTGCGTCATCAATGCAGTCCTTCTCCGTGGCGGGATACGTATACATGCCAGTGCGCCTGGGAGGGGGGAGCGGTGCAGCGCCGTCCGATGCCCCACGAGGACTGCCATATGTGCTGTGTGATTGGATACAGGAAGTAATATGCGACTCTCGAAGAGCCTCAAAATTCGGCAGTTCCCGAGATGGCAGCTCCAAGTGGCAAATGGGGCACTCATCCTCTTCCGCAATCTGTGGAGGAGGGGGTAAAGCACGCTGCCGTGACGATGACCCGGACTCTCCAGTTAAACGACGTCGATGGATATGGTGCTGGTTTGGCATACTGAAAGGCGATGGTCCAGCCGCCATCAGCCGATTAATGGATGCCACTTCGTAATGGGCGCTGCGCCTACGTGAGGAGGAGGAAGAGGACGAAGCACCTCCTGCCCTTTGTCCAGTTGGATCCTAGTGAAACAACATGTCAGAAAGAAGCGCTTTTCCCGTAGTGAATCACATCACATCTCTTGCGCTTACCATGGTGATACTCCTTGTCCTAGAGGTGTAGAACTGATAAGGATCATTGCTCTGGCCAGCCGCAAAAACTCCTCCGTATCGATTTACAGGAGGCGGAGCAGGATATCCGGCCCCTAGGCTGGTCCGGGACCTGCGTCGTGCCTCACGCGGCGAAAGGGCAGGAGAAGTTGGACTTTGTGGAGGTGCAGTATTGGGATCAGGGACGCACGGGTTGCAGAGGCGCACTCGCTCGCCCCCGGAGAGTCCATTCATATCGACATAGCTCGCACCCGAGCCGTAGAGCAGTGCCGGGGGAAGCGGTACTTCTGAGCCAGGCGCTCTAACAATAAATTGGTGCGGAATAATGATCCTATGGGGTGAGCAAGAGTTGCAAACGACTCTCCCACATTTTCTATTCACCCATTAGTCAGTCATGTCTTCTCTACCTCTTCTGACTATACCACGACGAGAGAGCATACCTGCAATGATGTTTGCGCACAAAGATACTAAACTGAGTGCGGCAAATAGGGCAGTATGTCACCTCGGCATCCGGTTGCCACCTAGGAAGAACAACTGATCCTGTGCGCTCACGCTCACGCTCGCGCTCGCGCTCAGGTGGTCCGAACAGTGACTGAAGTAAGCCGCTGCCTTCATTCGTATCAGCGCCATACACGGCAGATAGCTGATCCCGAGCAGACATTCTGGGTGAGCTGCTGCCTGACAAATCCGTTGCCGATGCGCTGGCCGTAAATGCTCGACCGCCGTGATCAGAGGACTCGCCCCAGATATCACTACCCAACGGATCGCTAGATTGCAAGTCAATGCTTCTAGAAGGAACGCGAGTGCGGATCGGTAAGGACGATGTTCTGGCAGGGAGGGCTGTGGGATTCGCTGCTGATGCAGCCCTCGTCGCGCTCACAGCCTCTCTCTCGGCAGCTAACCCAGATGATAAGCTCGATAGTGGCGCTGAAGTATCAGCAATCAGAGTTTCGTCGTCTCTCTGTTGTGGCTCGGCCGTGGTGCCGTCGTGGTCAGGTACCGGATGCTCGTCTTCGATAGAAGTCCTCGGGGAGATGCTACCTTGTCGAGCTTCTGCCACCTCGACGACGCTCTCTCTCGGAAGGCTGGGTTCGCCGGTATCATCGACAGAAAGCCGCCTCTCAACGAGATGAGAGGGACAGTCGAAGTATCGGCAACACTCTTGGTCGTAGAATTCCGATGTTCTCCAGCGACAGGAGAGGCCATGGGGACTTGGTTCTTCGTCGCTCGAATATGGTGCGTCGAGTATCGCATCCGCACTGGGACTCGCCTCCCTTGCATCATGATCATGGGGCGCTCGGGCGCTCGGTCCACCTTGCTGGCTAGCCATGCTGGAATATGTCTTTAGACGAACAGCACTTTTCAAACAGAGGCAAACAGGTAAATGAAGACAACCGGCGACGCCGGGGCAGCTTTGCGAACGAGGGATAAGCCGTGCGCGGGCGGGAACTGATGGCTGATATAGACCTCAAGCCCCCCTCGAGCGCGAGACACTTTGAGCGATGATGCACACGGTACCACGCCTCCTGAGAGGGCTCAAGTCATGGTCAGGCCACAAACCTTCTATAAACGAGGCAGCCGCAACGAGGCAGTAAAATCAAGCACAACAACGGGGCATGGAATCACGACGTAGTCGGAACCCCTTTGAGTTGAGGTCTGAGACACGCGATCACTTATCGGTGCAGAGGGCTGAAGCTTATCGAGAGGGTGGCGCCAGCGCTTAGTCAGTCACTAAGCCCGTGCACCTGACACTGTTGTGCGATGCTGGTTGGAGCGTGGAGGTTTCAAACTTGTGAGTCTATGCGTGGTTTGGACTCGTATAAGTGACCTGAGGAGCGTCATGGATGGCCTCATTTTATGCTAGGGACGGAATGTTGGATATCACTCTGTGGCTATTGAATATCTAATTTAACTACTTATATTTAGAGAGTAGCTACTCGGCGCCCTAATTTAGCTATCTACCTAGCACCCCAGCGACCCCGTAGAATACAAGTGACGGAACACGATGCATAGGAACCCCAGAAGCCTCAATTTGTTTTCCTACTAAAACACTTACTTGGGTACCTGTAGATCCGGTTCCTTGAGTGTCCGCTAGGTACCTACTAGGTATTCTTATTATTTTCTGCCAATACCACTACCTTTTTCTAATATCTCGTACTACAGCTACATGTAGGTATAGCTAAGGTACATATACCTACCTAGGTACCTTATGTTTCTCTGGCTTTAGATTTGAGAACGAATTGCTGGATAGCGAACTTGGGGAGCTAAATACATTAGCCACCCCCTTGTGTAATTGGTTTCCTGCAGTTCTATAACATTACTAGCCATGAGAATGTGATAGCGCTTGCATATTTTTTTTGACCTTTCTGAACTAATCAAGGCTGGTCTACTCCGTAGACAACGACGATTGCCTGCTAACTGGTGCAAATGGGTATCTCGCTTAGTCGACTCCTTAATCAAAAGAGTCAATAGCCCGTACATGAATACATGAAATCCAACATTAAGACATTTATTCGCCCACTTCGCGATCATTATCCCAGTGTATGAAAGAGATGACTCTCCATTTCCACGAGTAATGTCTAATTTTCTTTCCCCAGAAATACAACGGGATCCACATAATGAGGACTCCCCCCGCAATTCCCGCCATGGCTCCAAACGCGTCCCGGTAGCCAGATAGATTGATCCAAGGGTTTGTTTCAAAGGAGAGGAAGAAGGCAAACAGGGCTGAAGTATCTTTTCGTTAGTAACAAAGACGTCTAGTGGGCGTTCCATTGATGGACTCACCTTTGAATCCTGTAACTGCCAGAGTAATTTCACCTGCAACCGGCCGGTACGAGTCAATGACATAGACGATACAAATCGTGTTGGCTTGCGTGATGGAGAAATTGACTGCATCTCATAGTTAGCGCCAACAGTTGTCTTGTAAAAGGCAAGGACTGGCAAGTGGTAGTTCTTACGGAGACCTATTCCTATGGTTGGACATATCCAGTGAAGCTTGTACTGGATACCGACGCCATAGAGGACCAGAGCAAGCGGGGCGGTGATTGCAGATATCATGACTGCTGGTAGCCGCATTTCAGGTTCTCGAATACCGCCGTTTCTCTTTGTTAGAATATCTGCAACCTTATCCCCAAGGTGTCCTCCTGCAGGTAGCCCTAGTAAAGAGCCAATCACGCCAGCAATATAGCAAAGTCCAACCTGGTAAGATGCAAAGCCATACGTCGTATTAAATGCCGAGGCTGAGTTAGACGAAACCGCCACGAGAAACCCGATAGTAACGGCCAGGGCAAGAGCAGACCACAGCACCGGTGGAAGGACAATGAGGCCAAAGGGGCGAATCATCATCTTGAAGAGGTTCTCCTTGGTGCTTGCGGCCTTGAATACTAATAGGGTTTCGAAATAGCTCATCTTCTTCGGGGAAGACAGCTCTCCTTGGGTCGTAGTTGAAGTTGATAGATCACTAGGTGTATCTGCAGGAGGCGAGCTATAATCTTCGATCCGAGAGTAGCTGGTCTCGGGCACAGTAAAGAGTAGAGCAAGAAGAACAAAGCCAATCAAGGCAGAGCCAACCTGATAGATAGTTCGCCAAGTATGATGAATCGTGATGAGGCCGGAAATCACCAATCCTCCCGATGCCCCTATGGATAAGAAGCAGGTGTACGCGGACATGATCCTGCCTCTTTCGTGGAGAAAGAAGATGTCGGCAATGGTAATGGGAGCAAGCGTCTCCGCTGCACCGGCACCGAATCCCATGAGGATTCGGCCTGCCAGAAACCTGGTATACGATTTCTCAAAGATGAGCCATACCGCCGTGGCAAAGTAAATCATATAGCTCACGACATACACTGGCCGGCGGCCCCATTTGTTGGCCACAGGCACCCAGATGATGTTGCCCAGTCCTATCAGCAGAGACGTGGTGGTGAAGAAGTAGGCCGTCTTTGGAATGGCGGACGTGACAAAGGTGCCATCAGCCAAGGAATCTGGGAAGAAATCGGCTGCCGTCGCCGGCACCGCGATAGCCGGCCCGGCGGCAAGAAAATTGGACATGGCCATCGTCAAGCAAAGAACCCCGGCGACGTAGTACTTGCGCCATGGTGACCTGAGATGGACAGAGTGGTTAACTGGAGAGCAGAGCAGCTGCCGTGGGTATTAACCTACCAGTTTAAGGGGTCGTTGGGATCGGAGGACGGCGTGGGAACCAGGATCACGGCATTCGTCTCTGGATGAACAAGGCGTAGATTGCCGAGCGTCCTCTTTCGGGTCTTTTCTTTTTCTTCGAAGGATTCTTCAGCCTGTGGATCCAGCGCTGGAGCTATGATATCGTCTTGGACAGCCATGATTGAGGGCACAAAAAGTGGCGAGAGGTGGCTTCCTCGACAGTTCCCAAGGGTACAGAGATTAGAAGAGAAATTTGAATCGGTGTCATGAGCTTGGCATCTTTGAGGACTGCTCGCGAAGCTGGTCCGGGGATCTGGTCAGAGGAGCCCCGTGAGCACCCTGGATACTGCCAGGTTCTGAATGGGTGGTGAATATCACCTGGGACATATGTATGTACATGTAAGAAGGTACCATGAACATAGGCTCAAGGACACGGGAGGCTCCTCAGGGGTTCCGTGCCGCGGAGTTTCTCAAAAGGGAGGGTAGGGTTGGGATGGTGTTGAACGAACTGAGACATCTTTGCCCTATGACAGCTAAGTCGAATTCGATATGCCAATGAGAATCCACAAACCGCCACCAAATATTATTTAGGGAAAAGAAGCAAGGAAAATTGCATCTCGCAAGGCTTACCGTGGCGCCAATCTTAGCATCCAATAGTGCCGGGGAGGGGAAAAAGAAATGGAAGAGAGCCCCGTAGGTGTAGCGTGTCGCCCACTTAATTACTGATACTGATATTGCACATGTACTTACAACGTGGAAGATATAACTGAAGATGCCGAACCTCCAGTAGTACAAAGTACGGGCCTATTCTGGTAATGCCACCTATTTCTCCATACGGATAGATACCCGTAAAAGAGATCCCAATTTGGAGACTGCTTACGAGTACTACAGGCAACGACGCGAATTGCTGGGGACCAACGTGTGTCGAGAGGTCGGCAAACTTAACGACCGGGGGCGGCAACAGCAAGGGCCGTTTCAGTATCCCTGTACCCGCATTCTGTTTGCCGATTGCTATTGTATTCCAAGATGCGACGGCGCCACTGTGTTTGATGTTGGCTCGAGTAGCATTACTGATGGTGGCCGATAGGCCTCAATACTACCTTGAATTATTACTCGAAGTAATACCAGGCCTTATTGGGTGTCTGAGTGACAACTATCGCTTCTGTGTGTGCCGCTGATTGGATGCCATACCTTGACGTGTGCTCGACGTAAATCTAATCCCAGTGGCATCACGTTTGAGATTGACAACTTTAGCCTGATATGATAACATACGAACACATGTACATACCCAGAGCCTTGCCAGATCAACTCCCGAGAACCTCTGCACTACCGGATATCTCCGGCTGCCCTGTTCCAAGCCGACACGCCACAAGTAATAGAGATTGATGGATAATTCTTTACCAGGCGGCAACGGGCTGCATGACATCGAGCGGTCCGCTGGTGGCGACTGCTAGGTAGTTTGCCAGAGTCATTTGCTTGTCGGAGTCCAAAGTTTGTCCCCAGCTTTTGAATCCATCTAGACCTTCGCGTGCCGAGATTTGGGTTAAGCTTTGCTAGGGCGGCGGCCACTAACAGAGTTTTGCAGCACATACGCCTAAAAGGCCCCCAGCTGAAGAAGCCGGTGTCCACAAACACCAATCAACGACGGACTCCATCCGTGAACAGAGAAATTTTAGTAGGTGACCTGGACCAATTACTGCCATCTGCCACGCCTGTAATTCCGGGCAAGGCCCGAGGCACGCATTTACCGCCTCCAGCTTGCACTTATACGGCATCAGTACGTATGGACAGCCTGTAAGGGCTCCAGCAGCACCCCAGATTGGCCCCCACGCACCCTCGGTGACCGCAGAAACGGCCCTGAAATCTATGCAATACTCCAGCTGCGTCTTCAGCCCTGGCTTCGAAGCTCGTCTGGGCCCCTTTCGACTCAACAAATCTTCCGATGTTCCACCGCCCTCACCCTCACCACTCGTACGGCACGGCACGGCTATGCCCATTGGTTCTGGTACGAGGTATTTAGTACCGGCACTTGTCCGTGCTACGCACCCGCTGTGGCGGTACTAGTACCACTAGCGACGGCTAGCAGCCTCTGAAACCTCCATGGAGACGTACGTACGTATGGAGTACGCGTACTCAACCTCGACAGCCACAAGTTGATCTCAGCTCCACGAACTCCTAGCAGCAACACTAACACGACGACCAGGACCCTTTAGCAGTATGCCAAGCTTCCTCGCGCACACCAGCTCGCGCCCAACCTACACGCGACGCCTTGGACAAAGCGTCTAAGGAACCGCGTAGCGCCATCTGTCTCTCGGTAGCTCTGATCGGCTTGTGCTTGGATAGCATCTTATTAGAACTTAGTATTCCAGCTTGCTCAGCCTTACCGGCACCGGCGTTGCCTTTGCTCCGGCCCCTCTGGTCCGGGGGTTCGCCTTTCAGCTTGTTACAACCCTGAGCTCGAGGCGGCGCCTTCTCCTAATCCCCAATTCTATCCGCGAGGCTGTCCTCCAATCTCATCCTCGAAGGGCCTTGATGTGGTCTTAAACCCTGCCAACCAGATTACCGGGTGGACTCGGGGCCTCCGCCGCTCCGTAGCCAGCACGCAATGGCCGGACCATCTCTATCACACATCCTCGATCCCATGGGTCCGGGCAGCGATCCTCGGCCACTATCTGCGCCTGGCTCTGTCCCAGCGCCTTTGTCTGAGCCTGTTTCTGCGCCTCCTCCGCCCTACCCGCTGGCACAGCAGCCTGTCGCTGGCTCCGATGCTGCCGCTACAAGTACGGTAGGCTCCGCGCCGTTGAATCTTGCTGGTACGGCCCATGATCACATCGCCATGCCAGCAGTGCCGCCGTCAACGACAGCTCCCGGTGTTACCACTGCCGCCGCCGCTGCTGCTGATGGTGTAACTCCTGGTGTCACTGCTGAACCCTCAGGATCAGGGTCGAACCAGAGCCACCAAAACAGCAATCCCTATGCTTGTCGCGACTGTGGCCGGACTTATTCACGGCCAGAGCACCTTGTTAGACATGTCCAGACTCACACTCTGGGGCGGCGCTTTGCGTGCGAAATCTGTAAAAAGACATTCGCCCGGAAGGATTTGCTGAGGCGCCATGTCACTAACCATGAGAACGACTCGCCCTTGAAGCGTGAACGGATGGTTTCATCACCAAACTCCAGTCGCGTTACCCAGGCTTGCCGTCACTGTGCCGTTGCTCGCGTGAAATGCGATGAGGCGAAGCCGTGCAGGCGCTGTGTCCGCCGTAGCCTGCCCTGTTCTTCTTATGAGACCAGCCCAGGCACTGTTAGGCATCTTGTCCATCTTCCAGCGGGCGGGCAGGATGCCACGCAGACTCGTCCAAGCGGCGCTGCTTCTGTAGGATCCACAGACTCCAACTCCACACTTCAAAATGCCTCTGCAAACTTCATCCGCGACAATACAACTAGTAAGAGCAGCCCTCTGTCACAGTCTACGTCATCAAGACAAGGCGACAGCCAGCTGACCACTCCGGATACGGGGGTAGGACCAGGTAAGCCTCGTGATTAATCTTCGGAAAATGAATATTGGATCACACATGTATGCTGTTTTCGATTGGGGGCGCCAAGACTGACAATGAACCCCCTTTCTAGGCAGTATTACTAACAACCCAAGTCAACCCCATGATCCTTCAAGAACTGGCTCAGGTCCTATGGAGTTCAATAACATCCCTTTCTTTGACTTCCTTCGCGATGTCCTCTACCCTCAGCCAGTGGATCTGTCACGGCCATCCGAGTCTCAAGGTCCAGCCGTGTTGGACTTCTGTGACGATATGGATATGGATCTGACAGAGATGGACTTTGGCCTCCTGGACCATTGGAACCTGGATCTGGACGATGGCTCTCTGATAACACCCACAATGACTGGTCATAACCCGCAAAACTCATTGGAAATGTCTCAAATGCGGCAGAATCTTGCCAACGTCTGGGGGGAATTGCCGTGGAAGTGGGACCCCACCACCAAGGACAACGCCTACACTGAGCAGGGTAATCTTCCCGTATCAGCCACAGATGTTTCCAATGCTCAATTCCAAGAGGTCAAGAGACAACTGGAGCGAGTGGTTGATCAAAGACTGAATCTTCCCAGCCGCGACCAGATTCTAGCCATTGTCTTGAAGACTTGTCGAGATGCTTCCACGGCCGGCCGGGTGGCCGCCTCTTTTCCAACAGTCGATGTGATGGACACAATGGTTCAAGCCTTTTTGGCGGCTCACCTCCGTCAGGTATCGACATGGATACACTATCCCACCCTTAAGCTGAATGCGGTATGGCCTGAATGGATTGGAAACGCTGTGGCTGCTGGCGCTGTCTTGATGCCAGCTCCGACGTTGCGAAAGTTTGGATTTGCCGTTCAAGAGGCAGTTCGTAAGTGGAATTCCTTTGGCTCTCTCTGCTTCCTCTGCCCTTTCCTTCATCGATAAAGTTGTGTGTGTTGAAGAGGCGTCATGAGCTTATACCAGAAACTACTAGGAATTACAATACCTGCACGAGTAAGATACATTTACACCCAGCCAACGATCAGATGTTCACCGAAAGTCCGTCCCATCATCTAACTCATGTGACAGTTTGAAGACAATAACACAGCCATACAAAACCTTAGTCTTGTCCAATCCCTCATTCTGGGGCAAGATATCGGCTTGTGGAGCGGCAACCGCAGGAAAATGGAGATCGCCGAGTGCCATTTAGTCATTCCGGTAACAGTATGAGAAACTACACACTGCCAACTTTGTCTTCCGTACGATTAATCAGTGCTGCTAGATGATGCGATATCGTCGGCTGTTCCAGCGATGTATGTACCCCGTTATCACGGTCGAGCCCTCCGATGAGGGCGAAATACTAGAACAAAAGTGGATGAAATGGGCGGCTGCGGAACAATGGAAGAGGTCAGTTTAGGATAGGCCTGCTCCTCATCGATCTGGTGCTAACATGAAAGGGGGAAAGGCTCGTATTCCACTGTTACATCCGGGAAGCCCAAATATCCATGACAGCGTTGACGAATCCATGCATGTCGTATGCCGAGTTGACGCTACCTCTACCGGAACAGAAAGACCTGTGGTCTGCGAAAACAGCGTCTGAGTGGAAGGCCATCTATTTAACGAGATCTGTTGGACCGAATTTAAAGGCGCCATCAATCGCCGACATGTACAGAGACCCACGTCAGTTTGCTGACAACAGCACGCGTATCGATATGCAGCTGTCCGTCTCTGTTTTCCTTCACGGCTTTTGGTCAATGGTTTTGGAATACTCTCAAATGAGCGTGGTGCACCAATTTCGTAGCTACTCCAAAGAAGTGTCAAACCCGATGCTTAGCTCAAGACGTCAGGAGCTCATGAGAGATCTGCAGTCGTTTCAATTTGTTGCGTCAAAACTGCAGGATGTTTCTCCTCAGGAGCATGTTGTCTTGTGTCTTCTTATGATGCACCTGCACGTATCCTTAGACGACCTGCAGATCTTTTCGGGCAAGCAAGGGGAGGAAGAGGCCCGCCGTATGTACCCCATTCTACAACAATGGACAGCTAGCTCCGACTCCTGGCATGCAGTCTATTGCGCTGGTCAGATCTTTCGACATGCCAAGCTGTTTCCTTCAGGGTCCTTGAAGGATTTCTACGCCATAGCAGTCCACCATGCCGCGCTTGCTTTGTGGACATACGGCGTTGTGTTTCGAGCCAGCCAGCAGCAAGAAATGCCATCGCAGTATGGGTTTGAACCTATGTATCTGGACGACGGCGATGCCACAACGATTCAACAGTTTTTGAGTTTCGGACAGGGGCGGCCTTTTATCCAAGGGCCTGCAGGATCGAGCTCTGGCGCTGCGCCAGGCGATGCATCGGTTTACGACCCTCGTGCGTGTATGGATATTGCACAGGAAATTTTACAGGCCAACTTTCGACGGCCTCAGGATGCCTTGCCGCCTCTTGTAGAGAATCTCTGCCAGCTAATTAAACAGCTTGGAAACGCAGCTTGGGCGGTTGGATTGGGGTAGTCGAGTCGACTGTATATTTATTGGAAAGCGTTTTCCCTTGGCTCGTCACTAAGGAGGGGATATCTTGCATCGTTTTATGATACCCGGGCGTGGGGGATACTGGCGTACAACGGACAGCATGCAGTGTAATGTAGATTGATTGCATATTAGATGGATGGATGGATATATGCATTATACGTCGAGCTCGTATATATTTTTTCTAGCTCATCTATACTTTTTCTGTTTTTTTGCATCACACAGATGGCTAGCGAGTGTTGTATTGATTGGTTGTCAGCCAATTCGCCAGGCAGAGCCACGTGCAGGCCTAAGTCGAGCCTTGGATCCATTCGTCAGAATCACTGACGCTCTGTGAATGTCATTGCTCCATGTCGTTAGCTGTAGTGCTAAATATTTGCATGTGCTTATAGGCCAAGCAGCACAAGCTTCAGCTGCCCACAGACAACAGCCCCCCACCAAGCCTAAGCTAAGAGAAGACGGCGCCCGTAGCCCGCTATCCTTGAAACGAACACTTTGGCAAACAGACTTCTGACAGGAGCAGCGAGGCTGAGTGAGGATTGGTCATCGCGGTCTCTTGCATGTGCTTTTCCCTCATTCATGAACCATCGTCTATAATCCTGCTGTGTCTTGTGCTCTTGGTCTTCGTTTTTTCTTTTCTCGACATTTTGGTGAGAACCTGGTGATTGGCCGCTTTCCCCTTTCCTCTCCCCCACTGCTCAGCGATTTAGATACTCGTATTATATCGTCGTCTTGCCTCTCACCTCATCTCTCTTATCTACAAACACATCACTTGGAAATCAGCACGCGACGGATTACTCTCCAATATCATTCGTCTGACCGCAACTATCGACAGCAATAGCACCATAACATACGCCAACACAGCACAACACAAAGACTTTCAAGATCTCTACGGCCAGCGGGGCATTTGTGGTCACCCGTACATGTGATCGCGACAGTAAGGCAGGGCCATGGATTCCACATCCAGCTTCCTCCGCTGGTCGCCGTTGTCCCAAACCGCCGTCGCAGTCACGACGACGGCCGTTGCCACAACGCTGCTCATATTTGCCAGATCAGCGCTGTGGCCGCGATGGGGCAAGGCGCTCCCGAACCCGCTCAAGACGGCGATTCCGGGAACGCCGAAGGACGAGATTGATGGGCTTGTTTATCGGCCGGATGCCTTTCCGGGGGCGAGGGATGTTGATACACCAGTAAGTGGCTCTATATACACTATTTGGGGGGAGTATTGGGCAGGTGAGATATGATGAGATGAAGTGGGACGAGATTGGATGAGATCGGACAGAATGAGATGAGACGAGACAAGAGAAGAATAGCGGAGAAACCTATCAAGCATGTAAAGGCAAGGGTTGAAGCTAAACTTGATGATTTTCTATCAGTATGGATCCATCCGCGTCTACGAATTCGGTCCCGAGAATGGCGAAAAGGTCTTGCTTGTCCATGGTATCAGCACCCCGTGCATAACTCTCTCCCGCATCGCTCACGGACTTGTCGATCGTGGATGTCGTGTGATGCTTTTTGTAAGACAAAAACCACCCCCACGCCTCCAAATGGGAAGTGCCACGTACTGGACTAATGATTGCTACAGGATCTCTTTGGTCGAGGCTTTTCAGACGGCGTTGGTGACCTCCCTCACGATGAGCGCCTCTACACTACTCAGATTCTTCTCGTGCTTGCCTCTAGTCCCCTTGCCTGGACCGGTAATGATGCTTTCCGTCTTATTGGGTATTCTCTTGGTGGAGGCATCGCCGTACACTTTGCCACTTCGTTCCCTCACCTCGTTTCATCGCTTGTTCTGCTCGCCCCCGCCGGTCTCATTAACCCCGAGGATTTTGGTGCCATGTCTCTCTTCATCTTTCGGTCAGGCTTTGTACCAGAGGGACTTCTCGCCTACTTGACACGGTCTCGTCTGCAGCAACCCATTGCATCGGCCAGAAAACCCAAGGAAGCCTCCGCAACTGCATCGATGGCTGAAGTCGCTATGGCAGAGACCTCCGGCACTACCGAACAGACAGATGGCACCATTCCCCTGGAACAGCACGTATTGATGTATGTCAGATGGATGGTTCTCAACCACGCCGGCTTCATCCCCTCGTTCATGTCATCCATTAGGCATGCGCCCTTGACGCACCAGCATGATAGCTGGAAGCTTCTTGCCCGCCGGAAGCCTGGTACAACTACGGTTCTATTGGCTCAAAACGACGAGCTCATTGATGTGAACGACTACGAGCGGGAAGCTCTTCCACTCATCGGAGGAAGGGACAATGTAGTTTGGAAAGTTCTTCCCGGCACTCATGATTTTGTCATGACACATTCTAATAACATTCTCAAGGAGTTGGATGAGGTGTGGCAATAAAGTGTTGGCAACATTCAATGATTTAACAATTTTGATATTTTTAAACAAGACATCACTAGCGAGAAATTTCAGCGAGAGAGTAAGAAAGAACTGGCGCCTTTGCTCCAAGGGGGCAAGGGTGCATTGATTTGAAGAAGAGATTTGTATCCATGTCTGAGTAAGAGTTGCGTTGTTAGACTTTTCACAAAACAAATGCTCCAATAAAATGAAAGAAAACCCAAAAACCAAGTCGTCTGTTTAACCTCAAATGCCGATTATGTATAGTATATAATGTATGTTCTCCCAATAACCTCTGTATTCTTACAAAAATTACCTGTCCAGAGCCTGGCTTTGACACTGTTTCACCACGTCCGTTAGCAATCGGCCATAAATGAGGAGAGATAGAAGTTGAGGAGAAGAGGAGAAACGACTCACCATTTGCCAATAAACGCCCTTCTTCTTCAACAGTTCGAGATGGCTTCCCTGCTCAAGCAGCTTGCCCTCTCCCAAAACGAAAATGACATCCGCATTCTGCACCGTAGCCAGTCTATGAGCAACCACAACCATTGTGCGGCCCTTTCCGGCTCGCTCAAACGCAGCCTGGACGAGCTTCTCGCTCTCGGAATCGAGCGAGCTGGTGGCCTCGTCAAGGAGCAAGATCTCCGGGTTTCGAATGAGCGCGCGGGCAATCGCGACGCGCTGCTTCTGGCCTCCGGAGAGGGAAACACCGCGGGAGCCGATGTTTGTGTTGTAACCTTCTGGGAGGGAGACGATGAAGTCGTGGATGGAGGCGTCGCGGCAGGCTTGGTGGATTTGTTCGTCGGTGACGGTGGTTTCGTCAACGCCGAGGATGATGTTGTCTCTGAGAGTGCCTGTGATGGGGACAAAGTTCTGTTAGCTCAGGGACTTTTGTTATTGAATGATGTGAAGTTGTTGGAGGGAACTGACCTTGGAAGAGGGTTGGTTCTTGTGCTACAAGAGAGAGATGTTTGCGGTAGTCGAAGATGTTGACCTCGGCGATATCCTGGCCGTTGCACAAGATACGACCTTTGTCGAGATCATAGAACCTGTTGCACACAAAAATATTAGTTCCTATAAACAGAAATTGTTGCTCAGATGCTTCCGCTTGACTGACCGTTCTAGGAGGGAAATGATGCTCGTCTTGCCACATCCAGATGCTCCCACAAGAGCTGCAAACTGGCCCTTCTCAATCGTCAAGTTCAGTCCACGGAAGACAGGAATGTCTCGAGTCGGGTACTTGAAATGCAAATCCTGCAATTCAATTTTCATCCCTCCCTGAGACTCGGGGAGACTCTTTGCTCCAGAGCTCTTGCCTTGGATCATAGTGTCCCTCGTGTTTAAGATCCGGTTCGATGCGGCCGTGACCTGCGCCGCGTTTGGCCCAAAACCGAAACTCTGACCAGCCGACTCGGAAGCGTTCATAATGGCCATGAAGCACACAAGATAATTCTCAATCTTGTACTCGCCGCTGACCAAAAGGCGGCTTCCATAGTAGAAAATGAGAGACTGGCAAGCCAATGTGCAGCTGTCGGCAAATCCAAAGAGGAGACTAACCCAACGAGCCTTCTTGAAAGCCGTCTTAACATGGCCATTGCACAGTGTTTCAAAACGTTGCGATATAGGGGCCTCCAGGGTCAAAGATGTGACTGTTCTAAAGGCACCAATCGATTCGGAGGCAAACTTTGAGCTTTCTGCAAAGACCTCGTTGTTCATCTTTTCAAACTGGATTTCGTACTTGAAACGCCAATACGATGAGGCGAGAAGAATAGGCATGACGACGGCAGCACCGACTAAGGCTAACTTCCATCCAAAGGAAAAGGCAATGGCAATGGATCCGGTGAGGTTGAAAATGGCGATGTAGACGCTGGCCATGTTGGCGCCCATGAGTTCCTCAAGTCGCTGGGGATCTCCCGCAGCACGGGCTGTCATGGTACCATGAGAATGATCCTCATCGTCGAAGAAAGATGTCTTTTGGTAAAGAATGGCTTCAAAATACTGTTGCTGATATTTAGCTCGAATTATTGATGCCATCCGGGTAGAAGAAAAGATCGTTCCAAAGTAAGCGCAGCCAACGCCGATGGCCAACACCAACCACATCAGGGACCAGAACCGGCTCTCGTGTAGTAGTTCCTGTCCGGTAAACTGAAACACCACAATGAGTTTGGCAAACAGCCAGGCTTGCAATGGAACCGCTGCTCCAGCACAAGCGGCAAAACCCACCGTCAGGAACATCAAATACCAGTGGCTTTTGGTTTCGTAGAATAGGCGGCCGAAACTGTTGAAGATGTTGCGTTGTTTCTCGGTGTTGTCGCTTGTCTGGGCTTCGGCTTCGGTAACGGCATGGCTTTTTTCCCGGGCTATATCCTCATAAACATCTTCCTTTTCATCGCTCTCATCAGATTGGGGCGATCCTCCCAAAGACAGTGCTTGAGCCTGGACGAGGCCAGAATAGACACCGCCATCCAGGGCGATAAGGCTTTCGTGGGTGCCCTCCTCTACGACTTTTCCTTTCTTAATCACGATGATTCGGTCAGCTTTCTTAATTGTGGACAGGCGGTGGGCTATCGTGATTGTTGTCCGGTTTTGGGCCACGCGGTCGAGGGCAGCTTGGACTATACGCTCTCCTCGAACATCGATCGCGCTGGTCGCTTCGTCAAGGATAAGGATCTTTGGCTTTCGGACGATAGATCTCGCAATGGCAATACGTTGACGCTGACCACCGGAGAGTTTGGCACCACTGTCACCAACAATAGTGTCGTAACCCTAGAATCAGATTGAAAAGTCAGCCTTTGTAAGTTCAAAACGGAAGATTCTCAGCTGACCTGTGGAAGCTTGTCAATAAACTCATCAGCAAATGCTTCGACACATGCATCCTTGACCAATTCTCGTTTCTTCTCTTCAGACTCGCTCTCCCATTGCGTGCCAATCAAACCATTCGCCACGTTTTTGAAGATTGTGTCGTTGAAGAGGAAGGGTTCCTGCTGGACTAATCCAATTTGTGATCTCCACCACTTCAAATTGATGTCGTCAAGAGCATGACCACATGTTGTGAGTGTACCACTGAGTTTCACCGGTGAGCCCGTTTCTTCTGGTTCTTGCGCTCTGATCTCCTCTGCTTCCTCCTCAACCGACTTCTTATTCTTATTCTTCTTCTTCTTTTCCTGTTCCACGGCTTCCTCAATGACGTATTGTTCCTTAAGAGTATACCATCTTTCGATCAGTCCTACAACCGTACTCTTTCCCGAACCTGAGGGGCCAACAATGGCATTGATTTTACCCGACTCGATGCGGAGATCCAACTCGTCTAGAATTTTGACATGGGGACGGCTCGGATAGGCGAATGTGACTTTATCGAACACAATATCTTCCGTAGCAGAAACATCTGGTTCCGTGAGATGACCTTTATTCGGCTGGGGGGCGTCTATCACAGTGAAGAACTGGGCAGCGGCAACTGTAGCTTTACTGACAGCTAGAAGAGGGGTGGTAGTTCGTTCCAGGGAGAAAACGACCATCATGACGGACATCAAAACGCTTTTCAACTCAGCATTGGGCAATCCTACGTATAATAGAAGTAGATGAACTTACATGACAATCGTTCCAACGTTATCAATTCGGCCTTCAGCCACGGACTTGGTTCCATACCAGAATGCAAGCGCAAAGGCGGAAAACACGCTGAAGAACTGCAATACGTTAACAAAGCTCTTTGTGTGCACTTTGAAGGGGGCTGGAGAATCTTTACAATGAGCCCAAACTGCAGGGACATGAAGGGAGCTGTACGCTGAGCGTGCCTTTTGGCTTCCTCGACAGATATTCCGTATTTCTTTACCATGCGGCTCTCGGCGCCACACGCTGCAATCATACGAATGCTAGCAAATGTTTCGCTTGCGACGGCAGAGGATTTTGCTTCAGCCTAGTTAAGGAGGTTAGCTTATTCTTGACAGCGTGCTATCGTATCATTGAATTGAAGTACCACTTACGAGAGTTACTTTTCCGTGGCCCTTGACAATGATCGGCAGCAGCACTGATACGGTGAGGGCAATGAAGAGAATCGCCGAGGAGGTAACGAGCGTGAGGGCCCAATTCCGAGTAAACGCAATGATGATGGCAGCAACAATTGTGGCATTGTACTCAAAAAAGACACCGAGCTTCTCCGAAATACCAAGCTGCAGCACATTGCTGGTAGATGTAATTGTTGTAGTAGCATAGCCGGGAGGCATTGAATCCAAGACATGTATGCTTTGACCCAACAGTGCTGTCAAGTAATGCAGTCGGATAGCTGAGGATATTCGGATTCCAATCATTCGAAAAGCAAACTATTTAGATGCAATACGCTTTAGTAATCTCGCGGTTCGAGGGGAATAAGTGTAATAGGTCGCACCTTGTTGATATAGTTGAGTCCTAGTCGACCAAGAAATAGAGCAAACATGTATAGACTAGCAATGATTTTGTTTAGCGAGTTATATAAAAAAAAAAAAAAAGCATAGAAAGCAGTTACTGACGATAGTTTATCCGCCCTTTTGCGGAAGCCATCCTGACCTAGGTTGGCAGCGTTGGTAAAGTCGCTTATACTTCCAACGAAATTACCTATAGCAACACTGTGAGTCTCGTGTTTATGGCGACCTGCACGGAATGATGCACAAAATATTAACGCGACGCCTCGAGGAAAACATACCAAAGACTACGTTCATCAATGGCAACGTGATGCCGGCGCCAATGGAGGCAAAGACGCCGGCAGCGTAGGCGACAAAGTCCCATTTTGTTGCGTATTGGAAGACTCGCTATGAGAAGTGAAAAGCCAGTATTGATTAGCAGCTCAGCAGCTACAGCCGTTTTGCGTATGGTTGGAACATACCACATAGTCCTTAAAGGAGGCTATTCGCTTGGGGCGACCTTTTGCTTGCTTCTGCGCTGACTCGGCGGTGGCGGCATCGTCAACAGAGACGTGCTTCTCGGCCTCTACAGTTATAGGGCCGTCTGGCTTCTCAATGTCGACCTTTTCCATCACGAAGCGGCGAGGATTTTGGAGCCGGAACGGATGAAAGAGACACGGTAGACGAAGGGCATTACATCAATGGGATTTTGAGAATGGGAGGAACAGAAGCACAGGCGATGATGCGAAGCAAAAGTACCAGGGTATGGTATGTACATGGACCGCCTAGGTTAGCTGACCATTTGCAAGCCGATGAATACGACTTTGGCGGGACTTGGCCGCGCTTCGGGCCCTTCTGGGTCCCGGAAGATTAATTAGAGGTGGCTTTAAGGGATTCAATCAAGAACGATGAATGCGGGCGAATCGCAGTGGATACTGTGTTTGCCCCGGGTGTCTTCTCCAGAGCTAAAACGAGGCAGCCCATGTGGTGTGTATTTTAAGTTCGTCTCGTTACGTGTACACGGTGTCATCCCTGTATGGATGCCTAGCAAAAGGCGATCGGTTGATTTGGATCTGATTCAACACATGTCTATGATGCTCGGTTTTATCCGCTGGCGGTGTGTGATGCGTACCTGTATCGCCACTACCTGCCTATCTGTGCTATCCGTCGAATAAGCACTGTATCTACTAGCTGCAAACTTCATCTCGACGGAATATCACCAATATCAGACCACACCTACAGTAGGGTTTACAAAGCAAAGGACGGAGTGTACAAGTCATCAAATGTTAGGATATGAGGTACCTTTGCTTCGAGTTCAGCAGGCAGTGCAGCTCTGCAACGCTATGCTTAGTTGCAGTTAGGTCCCAGGCTTGTTAACATGAAATGCTGTCCTTAATTTCCCATTATTGCCAGGCTAGCTCATTCTCAACTCCATTCGGTTACCCACGTCTAGGAGAAAGCCATTGACGATGAATGAATGTTCGTATCTATCAATCTGAATACATGTCTTTATATGAAACCCCTCTATTTGCAGTCCTATTTACCATAATAGACAGCCCGTATTACGCGTAACGCTGAGGCGCATAGGAATGGTATGGCAGCACACACATACCTGAATCTCGCTAGCATTAAGTCGCGCTTCAAGGCAGCAATTCTTCCTGCAGGCATCACTCCAAAATGTCTTTGCGCTGCTGACGTGGAATCACGCCGAGTGGCGCTGTCGCACTGCTTGATGAGCTTGATGTCTCATAGAGCTAAGAGGTCGGCAAACTTGAGATTATGTATGCCATTCGGAGCACTTTGATGGCTTTGAATCTCTGCGCCATGCTAGTAGATGTCCCATTGAAAGCCTTCAGTGGCGCTGTATTGTTCAGTCTGCAAAGGCTCGGTTACAGCGCCCGAGACGTATACTTGCCATTTAAAGTAGGCGGTGATAGAATGGGAAAACATGCACTAGATTGACCACGCCGTGTTGGGAACGTGATAGAAGACACTGGCATGCACACACCATCCTATCGGAGATGACATCTTTGACTCTGTCGGGTTGCTCCTTGACCCCGAAAAGCCGTTCATCAGGCGCCACATGGCGGCTCGCTTCGCTGAGGGTAACAGTGCTCAATCCTTTGTAACAGCAGGCTTGAGGAGTCAAGACACGCAGCCTTGGATCTAATATTCTACGACAAAAGACATTTGTGCTGTGAGTCACGTAGCATAATAGTGGTCCCTTTTCATGCTCCTTAGGTAGTTTCGAGATACTATCCTGACCCCAAGTTGAACAGGGCATTTGAGGCTGTCCCAAAAGTCGCCGGACCCGGAGATTTTCCTAAATGCAAAAGGTACCGGCCAATGTTTAAAGATGAAAAACAGAAGTGGGATCACGAAGCATTAAGCATATATTCCTTGTGTTTCTGATTGCCTACCTATCTTTCTACCCTGAATAGGTGGACATCTGTGAACTGCTCTCGAACGGGCTTAGTTCCGCTGCGCTGCTAGCATGACTTACATACAGGTACGTACCTGTATTCTGGAGAAGGCGGACCATCTGCCACTTACAGGCCGTCTCTGCCTTGGATATTCCTCAACTCGTATCTAATATGTACGTCAAAGAAGTTTTTTATGATATACAGCTAATAAAACCCTCACGCGGCGTATTGTGAAGCTCAATAAAGTAGCAACTGCATTGCGCTTTATGTTGCTAGATCACGCATTTCTACCTGAACTCTGTGTTTATCGCATTTCTTATCGATAACAAAATTCCGCACTTTCTGCCCCGCCTGTCGAGCCACCATCTAAACAGCGCTGATGACTCCTGCCACAACTCCAGGCCTAATTTTTCCCCTCTACCCCTCGGATGAAGATTGCTTTGGCTGCATTTAGGTCTGTTCGACCATATCGGCCATTGTCGCAATTGCAAGGACCAAGACTTGCGACTCCTCTCTCTCTCACTGTCTCTCTCTATCACTCACAAGCACCAGCCGTCGAGATGGCTCCCAAGACAAAGTTCGAACTGAAAACGGCCAAGGGCACCAAAGATTGTAAGTTGTGACTCTTCCTCATTGTAGAAGAAAACTCCAAGCTTACTCACCCCACGGGAATGGCAAGGACATGGTCATCCGAGACAAGATCTTCAGCACCATCACCGAAGTCTTCAAGCGCCACGGCGGAGTTACCATCGACACACCCGTTTTCGAGCTCAAGGAGATTCTGTCTGGCAAATATGGCGAGGATAGCAAGCTCATCTACGACCTCGCCGACCAAGGTGGCGAGCTCTGCTCGCTGAGATACGACCTGACGGTTCCATTTGCCCGTTTCCTTGCGATGAACAAGGACATCCAGAACATTAAGCGCTATCACATCGCCAAGGTCTATCGCCGAGACCAGCCTGCCATGACAAAGGGCAGGATGCGAGAGTTTTACCAGTGCGATTTCGATATTGCTGGTACCTACGATGCCATGTTGCCCGACGCCGAAGTCATTCGCATCATCACTGAAGTCTTTGAGGGTCTGGGATGGAACGGCGCGTACACCATTAAGCTCAACCACCGCAAGATCCTCGACGGTATCTTCCAGGTCTGCGGTGTCCCGGAAGACAAGATCAGAACAATCTCTTCTGCAGTTGACAAGCTTGACAAGCTGCCGTGGGCGGATGTCCGAAAAGAGATGACCGAGGAGAAAGGCCTGGCAGAGGATGTTGCTGACCGCATTGGAGAGTGGGTTGTCCTGAGAGGCCGCCACGAGCTGCTCGAGAAGCTGCGCAACGATGAGAAGCTTTCGGCGAACGAGTCCATGAAGCAAGGTATTGCGGATGTCGCTCTCCTCTTTGAATATCTTGAGGCCTTTGGCGCCCTCGATAAGGTTTCGTTTGACCTTGGCTTGGCTCGCGGCCTGGATTACTATACCGGCCTTATCTACGAGGTAGTCACCGAGGGCTCTGCCCCTGAGGCTACCCCTGGCTCAGAGGATGCCGCAAAGCCAAGCAAGAAGAAATCCAAGGGCAAAGGAGATGATGAAGATCGGTCTGACGACCCCACCATCGGTGTTGGAAGCGTCGCTGCTGGTGGTCGATACGATAATCTGGTCGGCATGTTCTCTGGAAAGACTCAGATTCCGTGTGTTGGCATCTCATTTGGCGTCGACCGCATCTTCTCTATCACCAAGGCCCGGATGGCGGCGGACAAGTCAGCCGACCAGGTGCGCGGTAACGAAGTCGATGTCTATGTCATGGCTTTAGGTGGAAAGGGGCTGGTCAAGGAGCGCTTGGAAATCTGCGCAAAGCTGTGGCAGGCTGGAATCAAGGTAGGAGACTCTATTCCCACTAATAACTCTTAGAATAGACGAGGCTAATAGGGCATCTACAGGCGGAATTCCTATACAAGGCGAAGCCCAAGATGCAGGCTCAGTTCAAGGCTGCGGAAGCCAACGGTGTGCCCTTTGCCATCTTCATCGGTGAAGACGAGCTGGCTCAAGGCAAGGTCAAGATCAAGGAGATGGGTCTCAAGGACGGACACCCTGAGAAGGACGGAGTACTGGTAGACACAACGCGCATGGCGGATGACCTGAAATACCGGATACAGCGCAAGCGGGAATTGGAGAGCATTACGATACAAGCCGAAGGCCTCAAGGTTGTGGGCGGCGTCAAGGGTGAGACAGCCAAGCCAGCAGAGGCTCCTAAGGAGGAGGAAGCCCCAAAGACGGATGAAGCTCCAAAGACGGAGGAGGCTCCAAAGACAGAGGAAGCCCCAGCAGCGGATGCTACCACCGCAGCTCCCACCGAAACTCCGGCATCATAGACTATCTGGACAAAAATGAATGAATGGAATAGCGTGCAATGGCGCAATTTGAGTAACATAACCAGACGGCCTCATAGTGAACTACAAGATGACTGCGGAGTGGACCCAGCTCTGACTGGAGCTGGTACAAGCAAGTCGGCCACAGGGTCGGACCTAGCCAAGTGGTCAAGTATGTAAAGTGTTATACTCGTCATGACATCTTTCACAGCACACTGTTAGTTCACGGAGTTGATGTGACATGTGAGATGACGCTTTAGGCAATAGATAGTAGGTGGTACTACGAATATAAAGCACAGTTATGGAAAGCAAAAGAAGAAAACCAGCCATTCGATTTACATGATCTCCGCGGCTTGCTTAGCGGTTGGGTTCTCAATTGACCGTGTTAGGTTGACTAGGTACCTAGTAGTTATGGAGATAAATCGGGGGAACCCAACACGATAGATTCTCGATCTGCAGTTGGCTGATAGGAAGAGCAGTCTGTTATCTCGCAGACGATGACGGCTTATTGAAGCGGTAGTGCTACCATGGCTCATTCCGTGTGGAGTGTCTGGCAGCATCCGAAATGATGTAGAGAGGCATCGGCTGAGCGGTTCATGCGTACTAGGTAGTATCATACATGTATTCAAGGAACTAGTACCGTGACTGAAGCCATTTACATATCTGGTGCTACTTGGTGCTACCAATTGTGATCTACTGCATCTCAAAGGGCCCACGATTCTCCTAACATGGGGTACCCGGGCAACGAAGGACGGGTATATCTCATTAAACAAACTACTATCAAACGGATATAACCCTGATGCTTGTCCCGTGGTAGACATGGACGGATTCCGCTTGGACGCCACGTTTTTCTCGATTTTTAATCTCATACGGAACAAAAATCTTGGGGTTCTCCGCAGATGTGTGATTCATCAAGATGAGTTGCCTAATTTCCAGCGGTCCCAACACTGATGTAGGTAGAGAGCTGAATTTGCTCGTACATGTGACACCCCATCTACCGTTCCCGGTAATTAATATGAACACATCGTTGGCGGAATGATGCGTTACGCAGAGACCGCGAACCTTGAGAGGCGGTACGGCTTGTACACGGTGATACGGAGAACACGGGAAGTAAAGACAAAGGTACTAAGCACTTCGTTTGGGGCCCCCTTGGTCGGGTGTTCGCACCTGAGATTGAGATGGATACGAGGCACGAAGCCGCACTCACCAAACGCGCGAAGTAAGAAGCACGGACTGCAACCGCCGCACCGCACCAGCATCGTAAGAGAGAACGGCGAGCAAGGACTGGCCAATGGAGCGGCCGAAACGAAGCTGTGACTGGGCGAACGGCCGACTAACGGGTCGGGCTATCAATTATCGGAAGCTGTACGAGTACATAGCTGCATGTACGAGTACTGTACTGTTACTGGTAACAAAAGGCGAAAAAGAAAAGTGTGGCTTTCAGTTTCTTGTCTTACTTTGCGGCCTTTGTACTGCAGGGATAACTGTGGCCGGTGACTTTTGGACGCGGTTAACAGTTCCGGCTTCCGGTGGTTTTTCTTTTCCTCATTTCACTTTTTTTATGCTTTTCTTCTTTTGGTGAGTAATGCTCCGTACTTGGGCCCGTTCTCGCGAAGTTGGATGGTGATCGAAACGGTGGGCTTTGGTGTACTTGTTGGTTCTTGTGCCTGCGTTGTGAGGTTGGATCATGAAGCAAGAACGCGTCTTGCACGAGGTGGAAACTGCCTGGGGAAAAAAAAAAAAAAGTTTCACACCGGGACAGTATTTCGTGCATACCCGTACATTCCAAAAGAGAGAGACACGGTAGTAGCCTTTGCCTGCTTGGATCTATGGGTGATTTGTCTCATCAGCGCAGCTCCGTTGGGGATAAGCGTAAACGGTCGAGCCTGCCATGGTTCGACGCATGGATCCCTTCGTACCTGCGCAAAGTCGGTGCCAGAATCCTTTGGCATACATGTTACGTTTGTCACGGGACATGAATGCCTGAGGAACTGAGCGAATGCTTTCCGGGCGCTACCAGGTAATTACAATCACCACTGCAGTTATTTCCTGCCTGGAACCTTTGACTAATACAACAACTCGCGGACAACACTCGATCCCCAGTCATTCATAATTTCACTGCAGCAGCTCATTCCGCGAGAACCACAATTTCTCCCAGGCAAGGGCCCGGGGAAGCGGGATCCAGGGGGGAGGGCCCGTTAGCGCGGCGTCCAGTAGCCTGCCAGAACGGCCAACCGGTACGGCTACCGCAGCTGTCCGGGATCAGATTTTGCTGTGCAAGGGGGATAGGGGGGATGCGACCAGGGGATGCGACCGGGTGTGAACGTTAGCAGTACGACCTACAGTCCGCATGGGGATTTCACCAGGCTCCCGGGTCCCTATTGTCGTGGTGTTGTGAGAGCAATGAGATCGAGGCATCGTTGCTACCAACGGGCACTCCGCACAACAGCGATGCGAGAAGAGGCATAACACGATTTGTTAGCAAGGGACATTAGACGCTGAACCAATTGGAAGAAAGGGAACCTAGTCGAGAGGCAACAGAGAAAACATGAAGGCAGGAAAAAGAAAGAAAAGCCTTTCCCGTGGTGGCGGGACTCTGAACCCCCCTCTGAGACCCCCCGGGATGCCGGCTGGTGTCTGTGTTGCATCTGCCAGTCTCAGATGCGCCCGAGCTTTTTTTCCTCTCTTTTTTTCTTTTTCTTTGCCCTCCTTCACATACTCGACTGTTATCGCCATTTCCACGCTCGTTGTGCAAACCAGTCCTTCTTTAAAAGCCCTACCTGCAGTCTCTCCCTCCCTTGGTGGACCGGTTTTTGAAATCGTGTTTCTACCAACTTTCAATCCTTACTGTCTTGCATACTGCCACTCTTTTCTTCCCTTCCCTGCCTCTCATTAGCATAACGAGTATACTTAATTCTCTCACACTGCGGCTCGAGTCCACCCGAGTAGTTTCCTTTACATGAATACATACTACTCTTCATCATCCACCACTACGCTCTCTATCTCCTCTTCCAAAGCTATTCGCTATCTTATACATACACGCTCCGGTTATTAATCATCTCTCCTGTCTTGACCACGCTTCTACGACATTGTACTTTCACGTACTACTTCCGATCTCTCGATACTCTATCCAATACGGCAAACCCTCGTTCTAAAAGCCGGAGTCATCTTCATCAACAAACAAACTCTCCTTCACAATGCCGGGCCTCATCCCCCTTCGTATGAGCACGCTCATTTCACCTTCAAAAATCACATTCTCTTTCTCAGACGATAAGTCCGACTACACATCATGGGAACCAACACCATACAGACCAAGAACACACGAGGTGGAGCATAGGCGAGCAGCACGAGAACGAGTAGTTCCCGAGCCTCTCATCGTTCCTAAACCAGCTCCCACAACACCTGCGCAATGGAAGAAAGCTCTATCTGAGGTTAAGAGGGACTTTGCCAATCGAAAATATCGGCAATGCTCTATGCGATGTACTGAGATTCTCGATGACGTGAAAGACTCGGTAAGATATAATGGGCGACCCAGTAGAGAGCCTTGTTACAGTTTCACTAACACGATCACTTCCCAGAACAAGCCAGAGACTGCATGCCTCATCTACATCCGCTTCTATGCCGCCTCTGCTCTCGAGATGCAAGTGCGCTCCCTACAACACAACTCTCCTTACAGGACAAAGCTCCTCCACCAAGCTCGCCACCACTATCGTGTCGCTGCTGATCTCATCAAAGAGGATGAAGCTGCTAAGCGACGTCCCTCATCGCGCTCTCTCTCTCCAATGTCCAGCCTACACACTCCTTTTGGTTCAGACGCTTCAGTCTCCACAGTCTCTACACGAATCTCATCTCCCTCACTATCCATCAGCTCACTGGATAGCTGTCTGAAGGGCCGCAACAGCCGGCCCAAGCCAAAGAAGCGCGTCGCCTTCTGCGATGTACCCTCTTATGAGCCATCATGCGAGCCATCATACGAGTCTAGCTACGAACCACTGGTCCGACCGGACTCTCCCACCCTTGGTTTTGATGACGACTGGGGCTTCCGCCAGCCTACTCCTGAACCTCCGGCCCTTTACCCGCAGCCCATGCAGCTCGAGTCCGGAAGGCCGCAGTTCCCACTCCCTTCTCCCACAAACTCTGAGTTTAGCACTATCCCAGACGACGACGATAGCTATTTTGATACCCCTACCACTGCAGATAGCTTTCTCCACGCCCGCTCTGTCCACCACTACTGTACCGTGCTCTCAAGCCTGCAGCGGCAAATCGCCTCTCACCTGGAATGGTTAGAGCGTGACATTGCCGCAGCAGAGAATCCCAAGCCTACTCAAATCCTCAGTGAGGAGATGCGTGCTCTAGAACTGCGCACGCGCATCGAGCGGCTGAGGGCCAACGGCTGGAAGAGACAGCGGTTCGACTTCCGACGGTATGAAGCCCTTCGGGAGAGTGCCATGGCGGATATTGTCTGAGGCAAAATGGAGAAAAGGAAAAAAGTAAAAGTAAAAGTAAAAGCAAAGCAAAAAGTTACATATTGGTGTTCTGTTGTCATTTATTGATTGGACTTTGCATTTTGTATTGTTTGATTGCATTTGGTCTTGTTTCACTTGAGCTATCTGGGTTTTGATGTTTATTAGTGCTTTTTGGAGCTGCGGCGAAGGGCATCGATAGATATTGGAAGTGAGCCATGTGTGCTCGCTATGACAGGATTCATGGAGAAACTGTATAGATATCTACGTTGGACAGGATAGAATAAAAGGACAAAGAATTACTTCAAGAAACATGCTAGTGAAGGTTCGAGAAAATGCAAAAAGCAGATATAAATATCAGGAAATATTAGGCAAGTTAGACACCTAAACAAATATTGTTGACTGTGAATCTCCAACTGATTTTGTTCACCTTCCGATCAAAATCCTTCTCTTGCTCTCGACCCGTGGGTAAATGAAACTTTTTTTTTCTGAGTTGCGAATGACTGAACGGCAGTGTCCAATAATAGGCAAATTCGACCAAGTAACTGAACAAAACAGGTAGAAAAACTAAAGCGCACAAATGACACTTGGCTCATATTCAGGCTTCATCATTGAAACTCTTCCTCTTGGCCTGCTTGGCAAGCTCTTCATCTGTGATTTCGGCCTCTTTCTTGGCTGCATGATCCGCTATCGCAGCCAGGGCCACTGATCGAAACAATGAGCCATCCTTAACCTTTTCTCGCAACACGCTCGTTTTAGAAGGGGCAGGTTGTCCAGGAATAGCATCCTTGGCAGCTGCCATCTCATCGCTGTCAGAGTCTGACTCGGCATCCTGGAGTTCGGCAATTCGTTTTCGGAGGCTGACGGCCAAGATGGCGTGCTTGAGTTTTGCGCGTGCTTCGCGAGCCTTGCGCAATTCGGGCAGCAAATCGTGGTCGGTGGCGTTCTTACCACTGAGCCAGATATGTCCAAGTGCTTGCTACAGTTTCATACAATAATTAGTCCAGTCGAGATAGCATCATATTCCGAAAGTGACTAACCTCAGCCGTCCATCTGCTGTTGGGGTCGGGCACAATGAGAGAGTTGATAAAATCTTTGGCGTCTGCACTGACATCCTTCCAGTACCTTTCGTGGAAGATGACGGACCCCCTGGTGCACTCCTCGAGTAGATCTTGAAGGTTCTCACTGCGGAAAGGAGAGTAGCCGCAGAGCAGGGTGTAAGTGATGACACCGAGAGACCACATATCCACAGGCTTTCCGTGGCCTTGCTTAGCCATCACCTCGGGAGCTGCATAACCGAAGGAGCCAGCCATCGTCTTCAAAGTCTCGTCTTTGCTGTCGAGTGTTTTGGCAATACCAAAATCGGCCAGCACCAGATCGGAGTCTGCGTCCTGTGTAACGTAGATGAGGTTTTCCGGCTTTAGATCTTTGCACATAAAGTTAGTTGGTGTACAACAATTGTTGATCTCTGGTAACTCACCTCGGTGAACTACGTTGTTCTGATGAAGATAGGTGACAGCGCCTAGCACCTGCTTAATTGTTTGAGAAGCATCCTTTTCGGTGAATTTTCCCTGGTCGCAGATTCGATCGAACAACTCTCCACCGGTGGCGAGTTGAGTGACAATGTAGAACTTATCCTATATACCGCCGTAGCATTAGTCTCTCCCCTAATACCCTCCTATTTTAAGCGAGAAACGTACTCTCGATTCGAACCAGTCAACAAACTTGACGATGTGAGGATGCTGTAATCGCTGAAGGAGGTTCAGCTCGTCATACACCATCTGCTCGTTGCCTTTGACGTTCTTTTTCAGAATGATCTTGATGGCAACCTTGCCGGTAGGGCCATCGGCCTCGCGCACGACACCATAAGTGCCTGCACCGAGAGTTCGTCCGAACCTGTATTTTGCTCTGTGTTATAATATCGAGCCGTTAATGCTGAATTCAATGTCGGTGTTGGCTGAGGCAGGTATCGTACTTTTTCTCATAGCTCTCGGGTTGGCCATGGAGGCGGTTTAGCATGCCAGCGACTAGATGCGGAGGCGGTGCTTGTTAGGAACTGATTCTTAGACGAGAAAGACGGCAAACGCCGCCTGAGATAAACACAAACTGCGACACATCTGGCACATGCGCTCAACTCATATAGAAGTTTGCCATGTCCCAGTGGCGGCGGTGTAAGAAATGCGACTTACAACTCATCTTGGAGGCTGGCGGGGTATCTTTGGAACGCGAGAAGTGGTATTCAAGTCGAGTTTGCGATTCAAGCACAGTTCAAGCCAGCGATCTGCTCCGAGATCTGGCCGAGGATATCTCCCAATTCAAACAGCAGCAAGAAGCAGCCGAGGAGAAGATGCGGGAGGGGCGACAAGAAAAGGATGATGGGACAGAGCGAGAGCTGAAGGAGCTACAGCGGCAGCTGAGAATAAATACGACATGCAAAATATGTACTCCAGTCTCTCAGTGCTACTACTAAGGTACCTACTAGGTAAGGACCCGTTGACCTCAAGCAGCCCCTCATCAGGTTCTAGCCAGACTGGCTGTCAGCCAAAGGGGCACTAGCTCTGTACAAAGTAATACATGGTGGAGATGGGCCAGAGGAGAAAGGGTGGGCGGACGATCCATGGCCGGCTGCTAAGCTGTAAGGCAAGGCAAGGCTATTTTGCATGTGGATAAGGAATGGAGGTAATCGCGACGCTGGGCTGGCCCGAGTCCGTTGACGAAGCCCAGTACCGCACAAGTACTCTCATTGACGGTGGGTAAAGAGGTATGTGTTCGTTTAGAGGGGCGCCCCTAATGCTAAACCGACTGTCGGTTTCTATCTCCAACCCGACTACTGTACAATCAAGGTACGAAGAACTCGCACAACCTTGAAGGCCTCCAGTGGGCGAGCTTAAGTTGGCACCAGCTAGACAGAAGCGTGAGGCTCATCCAGGGGTTAAGCAAAGAGAAACCGGCATTCTGGCGGCTGTGTAAGTCGGTGCTCTGTCGGGTTTCTTCTCTCGAGCAAACCCCCACCCAAAAGTACTTGCCCTGGCGCATTGGCACCAGTAGCAGACAGGTTCAGGCCGGCAATTCTTACCAGGGAGGGAGCAAGCCATTCGCTGTGCACGGCTGATGTTTGTGGCTGTGCAGCACAAGATGGGATTTTCATTCGATATCGCCTACGATACATGTGCAAGTAAAACACCACAAACACCCTCTTCGAGGGAATAAAACGTCACTGTACTTCTAATGAACTAGACGATACAAAGAGCCAAGATGTCACATTCGCTGGGCCGTGGCTCGGCCAAGTGGCATCAGGCCGAAGGCCAAGCCAGCCAACCAGCAAACAACCAGATGCCATCAATTTGTTGCCGACCAGGTTGAGACACGCTTAGGCTTTGTGAGAGAGCGGGTAGGCGGCCTCCATCTCATCTCTGGGATGCCAAGACGCGGTTGCCGATTCGTCTAAAGCGGTTCCGAGATGCCTCAAGGCCATTCCTAGGGCTGATTTGGGACTTCACTGCAGGCTATATTGAAGTCCCATTGACGCGATAGCGAGCGGCCTCTGAGCGGGTCGCGTGCCCGATTAGATCGAAGCGGCTGCCTCACTCCAGAGTTACGGCCCTCGATTTCTCTTAGTTGCCTCGTCTATCATCGACATTGAGGCGAATTTGGCCGCCTGAAGGATGCGTCACCGAACAATACACAATCATGCGCCGCAGAGAAAACTGCATGTGGAATTGAAGCAACTCCATAATGGCACAGGTGCACCTCCTAGGTAGAATGCCAGGCCCCCAAATACACTGCTTATGACCGCATATGATGATTATAACCAACCAGTGCTTTATTTGGATCCTTTGTTTGCCCTGGCTTGCCTCTACATCCTCAATTCATCATTTCCCCAATATCCATATTTTTTTTTTGAGTATCCTTGAAATATGTTCCTCTCGGGTTTTGGTTTCGTTTTCCGCCATTCTGCCAATAGAAAGTTGGTATCTGCGAAGGCTTTCATCTGTTTTAACTGATCTACTTACGGTATAAGCTAAACTTGCATCATGTATCCCAGGCCCAGTAAACGTGGACTAGCAATATCTCAATGACTAGGTACTCATCATACAGTTATGACCATATGCAATTTCCTAGATGGCGTCTTAGCCAGTAAACCTGGTTTAGTCAAGCAATATTTCTGTGTTCTCTACAAGCTGCTCACTTCGCGTCATATAACCAGGCCGTATTGGGTATTTCGCAAGGCGTTTTGCAATTATGCCTCGCCCAATATCATTGCAACACCAGCCGATGGACGCGAATATCCCTACCGCCCTTTCAATTTGCATGGATGGCTTTTTTCGGACAGCTGCTGATTCCATTACCAGAGGATTGAAATATTGAGAAATGATCACTTCACTATTTTCCATGCGCATAGAGCGGGTAGCTACCAAAACCCTGCTCTTTTCCAAACTACTTATTGTGCTCTTTTGAGAAATACGGCCGGGCATAAATATTTGCCACTCACTATGTCCTCGTCTTCTGTTGTTTTCATGGGATGCCTAACACAAACTTCGTTATTATCTTTAAAGTAATATTCTTGTCTATAATATTACATGCTGTAATAGCTGTATAAGAAATACCTCCGCTTCGATATGCACATAGAATAAGAACATCTTTTGGTAGTGATTGGCTTCATAGGTAGGTACCATAATATGCAGTTGGTTGTATCTTGCATTGGTGCCAGAAATATATTGGTGCAATAGCCGCTCAGGCTATTTTATATGGACCAATGTTTCTAGCATCGGCGGTTACCCAGAAGATACCGGCGACTCTGCTCTGTTAAATAAAATTCAATCGTCCGCACCGGTTTCTTTTTTTTCTCCCTCCTGTTTGTTCATAGATTGAAGGTGTAATATACATTTCTCTCCTCTAATGTTTTCGCTGTGGTAGTGATATTTTTTTTGGTCAATTTGTTTAGCATGAGCCAATCCCAAGTCACTAACACGGAGCGATCCATGCCCATAACTGCTGCTCCGGCCTCCGGTACTACTCCGAGCGTATCTAAGGTAACAGAAAGTGTCTACAGTAGACATTTGTGCTTAGTAGCTTTCCATTTGACTGTATTACTGATAAATAGAATGGGAACAGGCACAAAGATCTAAAGATGGCCATACCAAATCGTCATGGCTCAGCAGCATTCTCTCAAAGCCAGCCCCCTTTTCTCTAGCTTCGAGACGCCGCAAACCTTCTGTACCAGAAGCTCCGCCAAAGCCCAAAAAAAGCAAAGGTTCCCTTGGATTGAGCACACTGTATGAGCCACCAGATGGTGCTGTGATAGCAGAGATGATCTTCATCCATGGCCTAGGGGGAGGCTCTATAAAAACTTGGTGCGACTCATCCGGGCCGGCTGCTCCAAGCTGTTGGCCACGGGACTGGCTACCGGCCGATGCAGAGTTTAAGCATGTTCGAATTCATACATTTGGCTATGAAGCTGATTGGAGAGAGCGAACGCCCAGCATATTATCAGTTCATGATTTTGCCCAATCCCTACTTGGAGAGATAAAAAATCACCATCTTATCAAGCGGAGCGACGCTGGTATTGTGTTTGTTGGTCACAGCATGGGCGGATGCGTGGCCAAAAAAGCTTATATCCTAGCACGACAAGATCCCATCTGCGCAGATCTTGCCAGCCGATTCCATTCGATGTTCTTTCTTGCTACCCCTCATCGTGGCTCCGAGCTGGGCAAAGTCCTGCGAAACTTACTGTTAGTGACAGGAGTTTCCAAGCCATATGTCAAGGATCTGGTGGCCAATTCAGGCCCTGTGCTAGAAGTGAACGAGACGTTTCACCAGTTTGCCTCAGATCTACATCTCTGGTCTTTTTACGAGAGCTTACCGATGTCAGATTTCTCAAATATACTAGTTGTTGATAAGCACTCTGCTACACTCGGGTTCGATAATGAGAGCGTGTCATTCATGGACGCGGACCATCGTACCATTTGCAAATTCAGACATCAGTCAGATCACAATTACAAAAAGGTGCGCAACGCACTACTGAGTGCGGTAGAGATGATCAAATCTAACTGTAAGGAATCCACTAAATCCAGCTGCTTTGCATCGATGTGAAGGGTTATTTCGGACGTGTATACATATTTGAAGAGTGTCTATGGCTAACTTCTGTGCTCACGTGTGATACAGCGCCTATAATGGCTGCTAAAGCCAGACTGAGTCCTTATTTGGGAGTCGACGATACGTTTGAGGATGATCTGAATCTGCATCGCGAAAGCAGGCACCCCGAGTCGTGTGCTTGGGTCGTTGAAAACTCCGGTTTCCGTAACTGGACAACACTTCATCCAGAATCGCCGCCTGTCTATTGGCTCGTTGCTGGAATAGGAACAGGAAAATCAGTCATATGCAGCCGCATCGTGGACTATCTTCAGAGAGAGTCTATACGATGCAGCTACTATTTTATCAAGCGAGGAAAGGGGAATACGCATGACTTATCCAATCTTCTTATGAGCATGGCCTTACAAATGGCGCTACAAGATGCGCAAGTTCGACAGGCCATTATTCGCCTTCAAGAAAAGGGCGTGTCTTGGGAAGAGCAGACAGACAAGCTGATATGGAGAAAGCTATTTCAAGAGACCATATTCAATATTCAGTCACCGTCGCCCCATTTCTGGATCATTGATGGATTAGATGAGTATTCCAGATCTTCGGACATTTTTCGACTCCTTGAACAGATCCCCCAGCATCTTCGCGTATTCATTACAAGCCAATATACCCAAGAAATACAAGAAGGCATGCTTTCATTGGGCCAGCGGGTTTCAATATGGATGATCGATTCTCAGGATACTGGTAAGCTCTTATATATTCTACGAAACGAATTGCCAACATCTGGGAGTACATGACCGCTGACTATGTATGTTTACATCAAAGTGGCTGACATGCGATCCGTCGTCAAAGCAAGGCTTACGCAACTTAGGCACTTGGAAACCGGGGATCTGGTCTCTCGAATCGTTGATAAATCTAACGGCTCCTTCATTTGGATCCGTCTGGTCCTTCAAGAGCTTGAAACGGCATTTACCAAAGAGGATGTTGAGGCTATATTGGAAGAAGTCCCCAGTGATCTGCACGAAATGTACGCCAGAATCCTCAAATCCATTGAAAAAGACAAACGTCGAGCTAAACTGGCAAAGTCAATCCTCAGATGGATAACCCTGGCCCAACGACCAATGACGATTGAGGAGCTTCGTGGTGCTGTGCACATGGATATCCAAGCTTTACCACAGAAGATGGTCCATGCTGCTGTTGTTGCATGTGGAGAATTCATCTTGATAGATCAAAGTCAAAGATTGCATCTCATTCACGAAACAGCAAGACAGTTCCTCTACCGGGTAGATCTTGGATCGCAATTTGCTATAGAGCCAGCCAAGGACCACGGACATCTCGCAGCACTTTGCATATCGTATTTGGCAAAGCACCTGGGGATCGAACAGTCTATGCGCCGCATCGATTCTTCTTTTCTTTGGTATGCATCGGAATGCTTTTCGCAACATATAGTCAAGTCAAATGCGGGGGAGTATACGTCTTCTGACACCATAACCCAGTTCCTAGACAGCTGGGTTTTGTATTGGATCGAGGGCTTGGCTCGAAGGCAAAAACTTGGAGTTGCTATTCGATCGGCTATTGATCTAGAAAAATACGCAGATTGTGGTACAAAGGAGGGAATCTGGTCAAATCATGATATTTTGCGCCTCAAGGATTGGACGACAGACGTCTCACGAGTCGTGATGAATTTTCGGGAGCCGTTGCTCAAGAGCCCCGCGTCAATCCACAGTCTTGTGCCTCTATTTTGTCCTACTCGATCAATGATTTATCGCCACACTTCTTCCTCTGGGGACATGGAACTAGCCATAGTTGGCCAGCAAGATCTCAGGTGGGACGAGTGTCTAATGCACACTGAACACGATGCGATGGTGGAAGTTGTCACATGTGGACAATGTCACATCGCCATCGGCTTATCTACCGGATATATCACTGTTTATGACATTATCTTACTTCAAAGTACCATCGAGGTCAAGTTCTTGAATTCCCACTTGAAGCTAATTGGCTTCGGATGTGATGATAAATATCTAGCTGCTACCGGTTTTGGCAAAGCTGCCATTTGGGAAACCAAGACTGGCACGCTGAGATATACCTTCGATTGTGGTTCGGTTCTATCGTTCAGCTTTAGCATGGACCAGTTTATCACCATTTCTTCATCTGGTTCGACAGAGATAAGGTGAGCATTGCGATTAGCCCTGATATGGATCCTGTTCTTTTTCTCATACCCCTTTAGGAATCTTAAACCCGCAGAATCACGCGTGCTTCAGTGGAGTGCATTTGACAATTCTCTTATTGAGGCAACTTTACCATCTTCAGCAGCATGCGAAGCCAAATTCGATGAGTGTTGTCCGCGCCGCTTCGGAGTCGCCTTTTACAGCAGCGGCGATATCTACATTTTGGATATCGATACATTATCTGTCCTAGGTACCCTACGAGAGCCCGGAATGAATCTTGTAAAAGAATTCTCATTTAATCCTGGCCCTGGAAAAGCCCTTCTTGCTGCTCTATACACTGGTGGTGGGATTGCCATATTCGATACCAACACTATGAGCCAAATATATTTTGGGCCAGATATGTTTGCAAATCATGTGTCCTGGACTTCGGATGGAGATCACCTTATCATAGGCACTGGAGAAATTGCCTACACACTTGAAATATACAAAATGCAAACTTCGGATCTTGTCAGCCTCGAATTAATATGCCAAGTTGACCATCCTGGAACCCCCGTCACGCCTCTTGTAGTCGCTAGCAAGGGAAAACATGTCGTTGGTGCGCACAGTCGTCAGAGCCGCGTATGGGAATTCTCAGCGCTTGATTTGCAAGACAAAGAAGAAGATACGTCCGTTGATGCTGGGTGTCATAAGCCTGAGCTGCTGTCTCGGGATTCATGGGCAACCACCGGATCACGGAAGGCTATTATTACGGTCATGGCTCTCTCTGATGACGGCCGTGTTGTAATTTGTGGTACGGATACTGGCGATGTTGTTACTTTCTCTACTCTAGATGGATCATGCGTCGCACAACTTCATCAAAGGCACGATTGCGCAATTACCAGCCTTGTGTTGGTTCAGGATAAGCATGAAGACTTGGTCATCACAGGAGACGAAGAAGGATTCGTAATAGTTGCCAAGGGTCTACATGAGCGATGCCAATGGGGTGACGTTGAAGTTGATTTTGAGAAAAGATGTGGCAATATGGTTGAGCAACTGCTCCTGAGCCCATCCAAGGACAGGTTGCTCATCATCACACTGTCTGGATCTGAACTCTGGGAATTGCCGTCCAACGAGCTATTGCACAGTCTGCGAGTGCCCAAGAGCTCAGCAAACCTACGGCGAGCAGTACAGTTCCCCTTGATGAAAGATAGGTTTATCATCTTGGAAAATTCGTCGAGTCACGTTTTCTACTGGCACAATTTTGAACGCCCTTCAGAGGGATCAATAAGCCTACATAGAGATGGGCGATTACCCGAACCAGAGTATGTTACCAACACATCCTATCTCTGCAACGACCATGTGTTCGTAGAGAAGCTGGCCGATCCCTTAACCGGCACTCGCACGAATTGCTGGGACACGAATAATTTCTTGGGTAGTGATGGTGCAGTGGAAGTCAGCCCAAGGCGTGGATTACAGACTCTGAGCTGTGTATTAGGCGATGTTATCTCCGTCACTGAAGATACTCTTGTGTTCCTTCATAAGGATAGATGGATTTGTACTGTGGACTTGAACACTTTTCCTCTTACCATGGAAGTGAAGCGGCATTTCTTCATCCCTCCGGAATGGGTAAGCATATTAGGCACAGTCATATGCACCCTCACTCCGGAAAATAACTTGGTTTTTGCCACCAAGCAACATATAGTCATCGTCAAGAGGTGGATGGGAATATGGGAGACCGATCTGCTTGGACATTTCGACATGGACGCCGAACTTGAAGAATATAGAGAAACTGATATCTGGGTAACAGGACGGCCGCTTCGGTGACGCTGAGAACTTGCGCATGGTATATTGATGTGACATTATTTCTTTAATTGAATATGTAATATGTTTATGTAGTTATGAAAGGTTCCGGGTTGACTTTTAGGATCTGAGAGTAAAGGGGCTATATTAAATCGCAACTGCGTTTAGCTTTGAGCAAAAGTTGCACGAACCTCGGAGAAAAAGAGCCTTGTATATAAATGAATAAGCTACTATCTGCTTAGTCGGTAGGTAATCCATGAAGGGACTATACACAATGTAATATGATATGGCATTGTTAATATGGGGTTCTTGCATATATATCAACCTATAAGTCGGTTTTACGGCCGGCCTGCACTCTACACTCACCAGATGCATGCGTCAACAAGCGCTTACTATACTGCTCTGGTGACCTCGAGTCCTACGGGAACAATCGCATCCTTGGCAAGGCTTCTATCCGGTTGGGAACAGAATAGTCGCGTGTGAGGTCTAATAATTGTTTTGTGTGTAAGGTATGAAGTAATGGTTGATTCAATCTCCGTGTCTCAAAACATTCACTGCAGACGCCGGCGGTTTAATTGTCCCGCCACACAGAGGCTGCACGCACTAAATTTTGGCAGTTGGTTCACTGTTCCCTTCCACAGCTGCTGCGCCTACGCGAGCGCCACACTTGAGCTGCCTTGGACCCCTCCGACGCATTTAAAACAGCCCGTCAGGTTGCCGCTCCGACTTGATCTCTTAGTACATATTACTCCATACCTCTGGAAGCCTTGCTTGCTCGACAACCCAAACAAACACCGACTCGTTATTGCTATTTGCTTGGGCGCCTCTTAACAGATCCCCTCTCGACTGACAGAATGGCTACGAGCATGCGAACGAAAAGAGTGGCCAAGGAGCGTCAGAAGGTACTTTGTCTTCTCCCTCGCCCACTCCCATGCCGGTACCAGGCTCGTATCAAAGATTTAAGCGCTGACCATCGGCAGATTGATAAGTTCGGCCTGCCTCCTGGCATCGAGCTCGTAGACGGCAACGACTTGAAAGAGTGGCTCTTTGATATTCGCGTCTTGGATAACAACCCTCTATATAACGGCAATGTCTACCAGCTGAAATTCGTCTTCTCCGATTCGTATCCTATAGGTAATCCTGTTCTGCCAGCTCCCCGCATCACCCACCATGGAACCGGTCGTCTAACAAGCATTTCAAGAACCCCCCGAAGTCACCTTTGTAGACAGACCAGCTCGGCCAGTCCCCATGCATCCACACATCTACTCGAACGGAATAATATGCCTTGATCTTTTGGGCAACCAAGGATGGAGCCCAGTCCAAAGCGCGGAGAGCGTCTGCATGAGCATACAAAGCATGCTCACGAGCAACAATAAGAACGAGCGACCACCTGGCGACGAAGAGTTTGTGCGCGGGAACAAGCAGCGGCCCCGAGATATAGAATTCTTATACCACGACAACACCGTGTAACGATCTTATCTTCATGGACTACAGGGGTTTCTTTCTTTTTTCTCTGTTATTGGTTTACTTCTGGCGGATTCTTGCATTATTTCAGCAGCCGCGAGGGCTCATCGGCGTTTTACAATCACGTAAATGTGACACAGGAATAGGCATTTGTTACGGCAATCTGAGGCTTTCTTCTGCTGATTCTCGAGGCTAAGCGATCTTTTCCTTTTCCCTTTCTTTTTTTGGGGTTTTCTTCAGCAGTTTTATGGAGCGGTGTGTTTTTTATTCTCACGTCGCCTCCTCACACAAAATCGACGACAAAGGCATCGGGCGCATGCACGGCGCAACTGGGGCAATGGCTGGCGAGGAAAGCGCATGTAACCTTGTTTTCCCAACCTAGAAGATGCATTTACGTATACTCGGAAGTTCATAGAATTGATTTCTCTTCTTCAAGATTTGTATTACATCTCTGCTGTCGTCAGGGTCCTTTTTCTTCTTCTTTCGCTTCTGTGATAGACGGCAAGGGAAAAATTCTCATCATGGCATGACGGGCCTCCATCTGCCGACATGTGCCCAAAGGGTACATATGACGTCGTCGCTCAGTCTCTGCCTCTGCCTCATAGACCAGCCTGCTAATTTGTAGCGACCACAGTCACTAAAGCCGCAAGCTGCGGGGCCCCCCGCCGGCGCTTCACCGCCCGCTGACAAGGGGCCGAGTTGAGCCACACCTCGCATCTCGTGCAACCTGCCACTAGAATAGAGCTCCCGAGCTGCCTCATCCAAAACCCCCCACGAGCTCCCCGCTTGCACGGCCAGCAATCATGGCTCCGCGCGCGGAATTCAGCACCGAGCAGATCCGGGGCAAAGCGCGCAAGGACCTGCTCTACCTGCTCGAGGGTGTAAGTAAGGCTCACTGTCTCTGTCTAGGGACCTTCCCGGCTGCTAAACACACAGCTTGACGTTTCTGTAGGTCCGCGGCAAGAAGAACCTCGTATTTGACCGCAGCCTGGTCGGCCCCATCGGCACAATCGTCAAGGTTGCTACGCTCCAAGAGTATGGCGTCGATAAGTTCTTTATTCTCGAGAATAACAACGTGGATGCGAGCCAGCGCAATGTCGTCTTTGTGGCTCGTGGAGAATGCGGCCGACATGCAGAGGCCATAGCAGGTAAGATACGGGTTGCGGTGCAGATCAGATGCGGTGCGGTGCGATATGATGTGGTGACCAGTTCTCACTGGCCACATCGAATATCTGCCGTCGTACGTGTGAAATCGAAATCAAAACTACTAGCTAGCTATCCGGTGTAGTTCTTGTCCTGGCCGAGTGAGCTGACGCACATGTGCCTCTACAGCTCAGATCAAACGAATTCAGCGGGAAAGCCAGACGACTCATGATTTCCACATATTCTGGGTGCCCCGGCGCACTCTTGTATCCGACCAACTGCTCGAGGAAGCTGGCATTCTCGGCGACGTCAACATATCCGAGCTACCACTGCTCTTTTTCCCGCTTGAAGATGACGTCTTATCGCTTGAGTTAGAGGATTCCTTCAAGGACCTCTACTTGTCCAAAGATGTCACTCCAAACTTTCTCATGGCCAAGGCACTCATGGAAGTGCAGCAGAACCATGGCTTGTTCCCAAGAATCATTGGTAAAGGCGACAATGCGAAGCGGGTGGCCGATCTCCTCGTTCGTATGCGTCAAGAGCGGCTGGCGGGCGAGAATGGAAGCGACGTCAAGACGGCACTCACCCCCAGCACGACCAACGAGAGCGTCATAATTATCGATCGTGAAGTCGACTTTGTCACCCCGTTGCTCACGCAGCTAACATATGAGGGTCTCATTGATGAGATTTTTGAAATTCAGAATAACCAGGCCAAGGTTGACACGACCATTGTGGGAGCACCGGCGCAGTCTTCCGCGGCCACATCACAGAGCAGAAAACGGACGGTTCAGCTCGACTCCAGCGATAAATTATACGAGCAGTTACGCAATGCAAATTTTGCCATCGTGGGCGGGCTGCTCAACAAGGTCGCGAGACGCCTACAAAAGGTCCAAACTGATTACGAGAGCAAGCATAAGACCAAGACAATTGCCGAGCTCAAAGAATTCGTGAGCCAACTACCTGGCTACCAACAAGAACACCAGAGCGCGAGGATACACACCGGTCTCGCTGAGGAAATCATCAAGCACACGCGGACAGATCTATTCAAGGGCCTTCTGGAGGTTCAGCAGAATCTTGCTGCCGGTGCCGATCCATCGTCGCAATTCGACGGCATCGAAGAGCTGATAGCCAGAGACGCTCCCCTACGAGAGACGCTTCGGCTGCTCTGTATATACTCGTGCATATCTGGGGGTATCAAGCCCAAGGACTTGGAGCAGTTCAAACGCCTAATACTTCAAGGGTATGGCTATCAGCACCTCCTCACGCTCAACAACTTGGAGAAGCTGCAACTATTCCTATCGCGCTCATCTCCACTTGCGGGTATGATCCCCATGACGGGGAATTCTGGTGCTGATGGGAACAAAACCAATTACACGTATCTACGAAAGCAGCTACGGCTGATTGTCGATGAAGTGCAAGAGGACGATCCCAACGACATCGCATACGTGTATAGCGGCTATGCCCCTCTTTCGATCCGACTTGTACAATGTATCCTTCAGAAACAGTACCTGCTGTCTATAACGAAGGGCACCGTCTCAGCGAATACTGGCGGCGGTGCCCCCGGAGCAGGAACACAAGGATGGCAAGGATTCGACGACGCTGTCAAGCACGTTCGAGGGCAGACTTTCTATGAACTTCAGAAGGGCGAGGACAAGGCGGTCAAGGCAAGGGCCCTCTTGTCCGGCAGCGGACATAAGCAGACAGTCTTTGTGGTCTTCATCGGAGGAGTCACGTTTACTGAGATTGCCGCGTTGAGATTTATCGCGAAGCAAGAAGAAGGTAAGCGAAATCGAGGCGTGGTACGGGTCTATCCAGTGCTCACGGCTAACTTTTTTTTTTCAGGTCGGAGAAATATTGTCATCTGTGCGACTTCTATAATTAGCGGGAACCGCATGATGGACGCGGCAATCGAGAAAGAAGCGTTCGCGCGCAAGGAGGCGGCGCTGCCCAACAGCCCTTAGGCTCAAGGTTATCAGTGTCGTATACGATGTTTTGGAGTTGACGGCGTACTGGTTGGTGGGGGTTTATTCTCGTGGAGCATGAGAGCGTCTCGGTCAAGATTTGGCATGACTGCGTTTTTTCTTCTTCTCCTTTCTTCCCTTTTGAATCTTAATCGAGCTGTCTCGTCGCTGATGCATCAGTGGTTTGAAGTTGATTCCTCGCGAGATACTGGCGGACTTAGTTCATTAGAGCGCGCCCCACATCAGGGAGCGTCGCGATTGGATTGCTTGTCTCACGTGACCAGTGCCAATGCGATGAACTCGGCGTTCTTGAGGGGCCGCGATGAGCTGATGGCTCTATTATTTCCTGCTCATTGGCCCTTCCTTGGAGTAAAATACTGGCCACTGTGCCGCTGAACTTGATTCATTCCAGCCTGAAGACCCTCAATGGTCCGATAATCGATGACAGTGGCCCATTTTGGACTTGCATCGCAGCCTTGTAGCCACTACTCCTTTAGATACACTCCTTAGCCAGTGAAGCTCCAAACGACTTATTATTCCGCTTACAAAATAGGTATATACACCGCGAGTGAGAGCATCGGGGTCTCTTGGCTGACAACCCAACCAGACAGACAATTTTGATGGCAGACTCCATCATCATATGATGCGTCTACCCAGCGTCATGCTGTATGACTGTCATACTACCGAGTGTCGTCGTCGATGATCCCGTCTCCATTCCGACATCCGTAGCCTCTCATATATCGACACCGACCCTACCTAATCACTGTCAGAGCAGGTGCCTTGTTAGACCATTCGCCATGGCAACTGGTGTCGAAAATCATCTCAGTCTAGAAAAGGAAGTGCCGATTGGGCCGAGTTTTTCGTACCCGCAAGACGTCGACTCCTCGTCGCCAATATCAAGCCTAGCGCCGGAGTCTGTCACCCACAGCCAGAGCCAGAGCCAGAGCCAGATACCGGCGTCGCCCAGCAGCAGTTTAAGCTATCCCCAGGTATCGGGGCAGGGCTCGTCGGATGAGTCTTCAGAGGTCGCACCCGAGATTGTTGTGTGGACGGAAGATATGGATTTGAGCAGCAGCAGCCTATCAACCCATGACCCAGAAGACTCTTCTGGCATGCATCTTGATACGGAGTGAGTCTATGACCGCCGCCACCACCCTAAGAAAAAAAAAAAAAAAAAAGAAATCACGTCGTTGGAATCTTTCTTTTCTTTTTCCCCTTTCTTTTTGTTTATGTCTAGTTGTTAAAGGCTTATTCTAATTATTTTCAATCCTTGGGTAGTGATGAGAAGCATCAGCACGGCGATGATAGCCCGCTACCAGTCGAACCCACAGACGACCCCATTGCTGAGTCGTTCTCTTCTTCGCATTCCTCCCTAACAGACCTTTCAGACGCCTCATCGTCTCCTTCAATTGTCTCTAGTAAGGCTACGACACCTGTCGAGACTGAAATACCTAGTCGCCCACAGGTTGTTAGGGCGGCACAAAGCTTTTCGGCATCATCGCACCGCCATGATATTGAGCGTTTGACCTTCAACGTTCGGCCGAAGTCATCTGTCCCGACAGATATTCCATCCTACCAATATGCCAGCGAGTGCATTGCTGCCGCCGAATCATCGCGGCTAAATCCGTACGCGCTACATCCTGAAGAGTATCACTTCCTCCGGCATCACATATCCCACTCCCAAGTTACGACATACCTTAATATCAGAAACGGCATACTGCGCATATGGATGAAGCAGCCATCGGTCAGTGTAACACGGCACGAGGCGGTCGGATGTGCTAATGCGCGCTGGTTCGATGCTGCGAACGTGTGTTACGACTGGCTGATCCGTCGTGGATACATAAACTATGGCTGCGTGCAGCTTCCTGAACCCCAATCTGAACTCAGGGTCGAGCCCCCTACAAAGAAGCGAAAGACTATCGCTGTAATTGGAGCAGGCATCTCAGGCTTATCCTGCGCCAGGCAGCTAGATGGTCTCTTTAAACAGCACGCGGGCCACTTCTATGCAAGAGGTGAAGAGCCACCCAAGGTGATTCTTCTCGAAGGCAGAGGTCGCGTTGGAGGCAGAGTATATTCTCGAGAGTTCAAAACAAGAACAGCCGAGAGCGAAATTGAATTCAAGGGAAAGAGACATACCGCCGAGATGGGCGGCATGATTATCACGGGGTTTGATCGCGGCAATCCCTTGAATGTGATTGTCCGCGGTCAGCTGGGCATACCATATCATTCCCTTACTGCTGAGACTACAATTTACGACAGCAATGGCAAACCGGTAGACCCAATCAGGGATCTCCTGGTTGAAAAACTCTACAATGATTGTTTAGATCGCGTCAGCGAGTTCAAGTTCAAGTCCCAGCCATCCAAGTTGATTGAGGGCAACCGTGACCTAATCGATGATGGTCGGGATAGCCCCGGAGACGGCTCCAAGACGATAATGCAAGCTGAAGAGGCCACCGCTGCGCTTCCCGATGCTCCATCAGTGTCCCAACAAAACGTACCCGAGACAGTAAACATGGTTCCAGTCTCTGCAGATAAGCTAACGGGCCGAGTACATAACGAGCCTGGAGTCCCCGCAACTGTCAAGGCATCAGAAAAGGCAAGGTTGATGGGATGGAACATCAGACCGGGGGCGGCAGAGAAAGGCAACCTTGATTTAACACCCGCCACCGCTCTGGAAGGATCAACATTAGGATCAGTCTTGGACCACGCCATTACCCAGTACAAGAACATTGTTGATCTAAACGCACAAGACCACCGATTAATAAATTGGCACATTGCCAATCTAGAATATAGCAACGCTACAAATCTTCATAAGCTGAGCCTCGGCCTTTGGGACATTGATGCCGGCAACGAATGGGAGGGCAACCACACCATGGTTGTCGGCGGCTATCAGAGTGTCGCTCGTGGCCTGCTCCAATGTCCATCGCCGCTCGACATCATGACCAAGTTCCCAGTGCAGAAAATTACCTACAACGGCGAGGGTTTTGATGGAGTAGCTATAATTGAAAGCGAAGATGGTACACAAGTAGAGGCCAATGCCGTCGTCTGCACCATACCCCTTGGCGTCCTCAAGCAAGGCAGTATTGGCTTCGAGCCTCCGCTGCCTTCGGAGAAGGCGGATGCAATTGGTCGACTAGGGTTTGGTATCCTCAACAAGGTTGTCTTGCTTTACGACAAGGTGTTTTGGGATTCAGACAGACATATCTTTGGTGTACTCCGAGATGCGACCAACCGTCATAGCACATCCCAACAAGATTATAGCACAAATCGGGGACGCTTCTTTCAGTGGTTCAATGTCACCAATACAACTGGTCTACCCTGTCTAATCGCACTCATGGCCGGAGACGCTGGCTTTGACACAGAGCATACGAGTAATGATAGTCTCGTTGCCGAAGCCACGGAGATCTTGAGGAGCGTCTTTGGCAAAGACGTTCCTTATCCCATAGAGACGGTGGTGACGAGATGGGGTTCTGATCGGTTTGCCCGAGGCAGCTACTCTTCGGCTGCCCCCGATATGCTGCCAGAAGACTACAACGTCATGGCGCAACCTGCGGGCAATCTTTTTTTCGCTGGAGAGCATACCATCGGCACGCACCCAGCGACCGTTCACGGCGCATATTTATCAGGACTGCGTGCTGCATCCGAAGTCTTGGAAGCAATGATTGGGCCCATCGAGGTCCCGACTCCTCTCGTTCTCCCAAGGGACTCACTTTTGCTGCATAAACGTAAGGAGGCGGCCAAGGATCCCCGGCAGGCACGCTTAGAAGCATATGAGATAGAGGTATGGGAGCACGTCCTCTCCAAGATTGGCGACCGGCCATTGCGCCCGAACAAGGTGTCCGGTAGTGCCTACATCTTATTCAGCAAGGCTCATTTTGAAGCCGCGAAAAAGAAATGCGAAGAAAGCCGCAAACCCGGCAAGACACGGTCCCTGCCAAACGAGGTTCGCATAATGACATCTCGTATGTGGAAAGAGGCCACGCCGGACGAAAGAAAACCATATGAAGAACAGGCCGCTGAGCAGAAGAAGCTTTACCTTCAAGCGATGCAGGAGTACACTGAGCTGGCGGAGAAGTGGGATCGCCAAGCCATCGCGCTCCGAGCTGCCTACGAACAAGAGCATCCTAGCTTGCCCGGTCCGGAGGAAGGACCGGAGGATGCGTCTATGATGCAGAAGCATCGGCGGGCGAGGAACGTGAGTTATGCAGAGGGTGGAGACAGCGATGTGGAATTATAAAACTGACCACGGTCTCTTCGTTTGTGGCATTATATACCTGGTGTTTGGATGCTTCGGTCCCGCGGGATTTTGTAAAGGCGTTGATAAAAGTCCTGCTTGAGGATGGGTTCATATTACCTATCTAGGTGCTGCATGTTTATAGGACGAGGTATATAAATTAATCAATCAATCAATTGGAAGTCGTCATTAAATCATTCGTGATCCTCGAGCTCGCCAATACCGAGTCAAGTAATACAGTATGAGGATCAATCAATCATTCATTTATTTTTATTTCATCTTGATGCAACATTTCCGTTCGAGCTGGTATCTACTAAGAAAATTTATTTGTGGGTTTGATACACTGACTGGGGACACCGCGCTGGGTAACCTCTAGCTTTGTTATTACACAGGATGAAAAAAGTATGTAGTTTTTTCTTTTCTCTTTCTCCGGCGTGCCAGCTCTTTGCTTTCGTTCTACCGACAAAAAAAGAAGTAAAAAAATCAAAATTATATTTTTCTTTCTTTACATTTCTTCGGAGGCAATAGCACCAGTAATAATCTCGACCAGCTCTCCGGTAATGACAGCCTGTCGGGTACGGTTGTACAGAATCTGGTACTTGCCGATCATCTCACCAGCGTTCTTGGAGGCGTTCTGAGGGATTTAATCAGCATCGTTGAAAAAAAGAGTAGAATGAGAAAATTTTGTAATTAAAAACTTACCTCCATGGCGTTTCGTCGAGCAGACTGCTCGCAGGCGTGGCCCTCAGCCAGAGCCCAGTAGAGGGAGTTGGCAAGAGAGTACTCGCGCAGGTTGGCAAGGGCCTCATCCTCAACCTCAAAGGCGGAGATGTTGGCTATGTAGACGGTTAGCCTCATTTTGCATTTAAAAGATGGTAAAAGCGATAGAAGTGCGACATACGGGACTGAGAAATGGCCTCCTCGGAAAATGCCTCAATGAAGGTAGGCTCGTAGCTGGTGGCGTTGATGAACTTGTTGTACAGGATCTTGACATCCGTGTACTCAGTGGGCAGCAGGACGATCTGGTCGGCGATGGCCTGGGCATCGGCAAAGGTGGGAATGTCCTTGCCAATGCCGGCGAAGTTGAGCTGGATACCCTTGGCGTTGGTTCGCGACAGCTGGGCCTTGCACTTCTCGCCAATGATGACCAGGTCGAAAGGAGGCTCCTCAGCAGTCATGCGGCGGATGGTACGGCTCAAGCCAGAGTGAATACCACCGCAGAGACCCTTGTCGGAAGAGCAGACAATAACGAGGGACTTCTTCTCCTCAGCCTCGGCGGCAGTGGTCTCGGCGGACTTGAAGACCTCGTTGGAAGCCTCGCCGTACTTGCGGGAGTCGTTCATGCTGCGGGTAGCACGGGTGAGCTTGGTGGAGGCGACGACCTTCATGGTGTTGGTGATCTTCTCGATGTTTCGAATCGACTTCAAACGAGTCTCGATCTCACGGAGCGTCGCATAGGTGGCGGCAGTGCTGGGGCCAGCAGCAGCTCTGGAGCACTCATTGTTAGTCCTACATACGCTGATTGTAATTTTTATCTCTTCCCCGTCTTCTCCATAGAGAAAAATTCCATATGCTCTTGGCCAACTCTGGCGCTAGCTGTCGTCGAGGCGCTCATGGATCGCAAAACTCGAATCGCGGGCCATTTGAGGCTCCCGCGGCTATAACAAATTTCTTATAGATGCTAGTCGGAGGGAAGAAAAACTCACCGGGGAGCTGCAACGGCAGCTCGCAGAGCCGGTCGGGCAGCCCTTGACAACATTCTGGCAAGTGTGAAAAGTCAAACTAAGCCCTCTGGCCAACGCAGACCCAATTGATCGTGACGTGGATCAATTGACGGGGTGTTCGTGGGGATGCAGTTCGGGTTGGTGAGTGATTGCAGTTTTGCTCACTTTGCCGGCAAATCGACGGGAAAGCTCGGGTCCGGAGTACCTTGTACCTTCGTACCAGAATGCGGGCGGTGCAGCCTTGCTGTGCACTAACGCCGTTGGCAGCGCATCGCTAGCAAAAGTGTTATGCCACCTTTTCAGTAGCCCCCCGTTACAGAGATATCAAAAGTGGGTATATCCAATATTGCTATAACCCGCATTGCAGGGTAGGCATCGAAGCCGATTAGATGCATAAGGCTTTTCAAAGCCGAAAACACGAGGCGATCCTTCTTACACTCTTTTCCGCCAGCTTTTCTGCGTTCCTCAGGCTTTCTCTCGCCCGGGGCTGTCGAGGTTCACTTCTCGCCAGCCTTATCTGAATTTCGCAGATCTGTTCTCTTCTCTTTTCCCCCGAGTTTCCCTCGGCCTTACACTTTGCAATCGCGGCTGCAGCATTCCTTACGTTGCTCGCGCCTCATTCAGAGCCTTGCGTCCGCCGAGTGCAAGTTGGTCCTCGCTTCCAACCATGGGTACCTACAGCTCAGACGATGACATGCCTCTTGCGAGGCCAAACGGGCGTTGTAAGACTCCTCCATCCTCCCTCTTGATATTTTTTTTTCTCCTCTCCCAGTTTCCCAACTCAGGCATATCCTCAACACACGCGACTGCGACTGCGCCGGCGCTTACGGGAGACGCATCAATCCATGTCCAATCGCGCGCAAGTAAGCATTGGTATTTGGCTAATCGCAGCATCAACTCTAGTGTCATCTTCCAAGATATCCCGCGCTCAAGACATCGCCTTGGATAAGTCTGTGCCTAAGAAAGGCTCTGGAATGGCTGGACTATCCATCCGTAACGGACCCGTCGAAAATGGCGACATGGACTTGGATTCGCCCTCTACAAACGGGGCGAAGCGTAAGTCACGAGTCTCATTAACGCAGGTCGATTACAAAGATGGATCGGACAGCGATGGTGAACCTCTGGTAGGCGATCCCTTTCGTAACAACGCTGGCAAACGCTGTCATAGGTACCGTCAGCTAACGGCTTGGTATTTAGGCAAAACGACCACGATCCAAAAAGGTCGAGCAATCCGATTCGGACGATGAACCCATGGTCAAAGCTAGAGGGAAGAAGCTGCCTCCTTCTTACAAGGAAACTGCACTGCCTGAGTCCTCCTCTGATGAGCAACCTCTAGGTGTCAAGCTGGCTAAGAAAAAGGCTGACATCGAGAAGAAGGCCGAGAAGGAGGCTAAGTCTATTCGTGCTAAAGAAGCGAAGGCAAAGGCTACACCGAAAAAGGCCCTTAAGAACGAATCAGATGATGACCTGCCTCTTGCGGCCAAAAAGCGGCAGTCAAATGGCTCGGCTGTAAAGAGAAAGTCTACTGGATTAAAGAAGGAGGAGTCTGATTCTGATGCGCCCATTTCCAAGAAGTCGAAACCAGCTAGTGCTTCTGCCAAGGGGAAGAAAGCAGTATCGGCAAAGGACACCAAAGACACCAAGAAAGCCAAATCCAAAGAACCCAGCGAGGAAGAAGAGGAGGAGGAGTTTGAGTGGTGGAATGCGCCGAAGCGAGAAGACGACAGCATCAAGTGGCGAACTCTCGAGCACAACGGAGTTTTGTTCGCGCCAGAATATGAACCCCTTCCGAAACACATAAAGATGTACTACGATGGCAAACCCGTCTCACTCGCCCCGGAAGCAGAGGAGGTCGCCACTTTTTGGGTTGCCATGATGACTGCCGCATCTACTCACCACTTGGAGAACCCTATTTTCCGCAAAAACTTCTTTACAGACTTCTCTGAAATTATCAAGAAGCACGGCGCTAAAGATGCCCAAGGGAACAAGATTGACATCAAGAGCTTGGATAAGTGCGATTTCTCCAAGATGGCAGAATACTGGACAGCAAAGAATGAAGCCAAGAAGAGCATGACCAAGGAGGAGAAAGCAGCTGCCAAGGCTGAGAAAGATGCGCTCGAGGCTCCGTATCTTTACTGTACGTGGGATGGAAGAAAGCAAAAGGTTGGCAACTTCCGAGTGGAACCTCCCAGCTTATTCCGTGGGCGAGGCGAACATCCCAAGACTGGTAAGGTCAAAGTTCGAGTTATGCCGGAACAGATCACCATCAATATTGGCAAAGGTGCCAAGGTGCCAACTCCGCCTGCAGGGCACAAGTGGAAAGCCGTCCAGCATGACCAGAAGGCTACGTGGCTTGCCATGTGGCAGGAAAACATCAACGGCGCTTACAAGTACGTCATGCTTGGAGCTGCCAGTGATGTGAAAGGACAGAGTGACTACAAGAAGTTCGAAAAGGCTCGTGAGCTGAAGAAGCACATTGACAAGATCCGCCGTGACTACACCAAGGATCTCAAGAGTGAGGTCATGGCAGATCGTCAGCGCGCAACAGCCATGTATCTGATCGACAAACTTGCGCTCAGAGCTGGAAATGAGAAGGACACCGAAAATGAAGCCGACACTGTTGGTTGCTGCTCTTTGAAGTACGAGCATATCACCTTGCAGCCCCCAGATCAAGTCACATTTGACTTTCTGGGTAAGGACAGTATTAGATACAACGAAACGGCCCGTGTTGATCCGCAAGTCTTCAAGAATTTGAAGCTGTTCAAAAAGGCGCCAAAGACGGACGGCGATGATCTCTTCGATCGCCTCAACGTAAGCAACAACACACCTCGTCTGAATTGAGGAGAGCTGAATACTAATTACCAATGCTAGACGTCTCAACTGAACAAGCATCTCAACAGCTATATGCCTGGGTTGACTGCCAAGGTTTTCCGTACCTACAATGCGTCCTACACCATGTCCGAGCTGCTCAAGGAACTCGGGAAAGATCCACGCTCTCGCGGTACTATCGCGGAGAAGGTGAAGCTTTACAATGACTGTAACCGTAAGGTCGCCATTCTTTGCAATCACAAGCGAACTGTTGGCGCAGGGCACGAGCAGCAAATGCAAAAGCTTGGAGATAGGGTAAGTCACATTCCCTTATTCAACAACCTCTTAAACCCGAGAAGACGAAGACAGTGCTAACTCCTCATCAGATCAAAGGCCTCAGGTATCAAAAATGGCGAACCAAGAAAATGATGCTCGACATTGATCCAACTCAGAAGAAGAAGAAGGGCGCGGCCTTCTTTGAGAAAGACGAAGATCTCGATGACGAATGGATCAAGGAGCACCAACAATTCCTGATCGAAGAGCAACGCACCAAGATCACGAAGAAATTTGAAAAGGACAACGAGAAACTTAAGGCTAACAAAGAACGAGTTTTGCCTGAAAAGGAGCTTAAGGAGCGTCTCCAGGCAGTCAAGGAACTCGAGGCCAAGTTCAAAAAGGAGAACAAAACCAACAAGGTGGAGGCTGAGGGCAGAGGAGCAAGCGTGGAGAAGTTCTTGGGTGCTATTGACAAGATTGACGAGCGCATCCGGGTCTTGGAAACACAGGCCGAAGACCGTGATGGCAATAAAGAGGTCGCCCTGAGCACTTCAAAGATTGTAAGTCGCCTCGACAATACCGCTAATGAAGATATAAGAATGCTAACAATGAGCCGTAGAATTACATCGACCCTCGTCTGACGGTGGTGTTTTCAAAGAAGTTTGATGTTCCTATTGAGAAGTTCTTCTCCAAGACTCTCCGAGACAAGTTCCGATGGGCTATCAAGTCAGTCGAGGACGCGGAGGACTGGGAATTCTAGACATAGAATCAGCCCAAAAGTCAGATACAAGAGGCGAAGCATCCACACTGCTCTTCCTTCGCTAAAAGTTGTTTATTTTTTTTTTTGCTTTTCTCTTAGTTCTTTTTGCCTTTGCTTTTTGTTTTGTTTTCCGCAGTGGTTTTTTCCCTCTCACGTTATATATACATGTTACGGTAAAAGGTGGTACTTCCACCTCAGAATACGGCCATATCAGGTAGACGCGGCGCAGCAAAACGACACTTGCAAGTATTTATTTTATTATCACGGCTCCACGAACATTGTACGATGGAGTTAGAGGCGGACGGCGAAACTTGGAACCATGGACGCACACGGCGGAAAGGGAAAGGGGGGGTTGGGCTCGGCTCACACAAAGTGCTTATTTCAGAGGAGTCTAGGACGATGGATGAGTGAAGGGTAGAAGGGACAATATTCTTTCTTTACGACTGACAACAGATTTTCTGAGGGACGCATTCAAAAGAGTGAGGCGATGAGGGTAGGAGATAGCGAGAATCATAGCGAGGAATTGAGAGAGGCTTGAGCTTTTTTTGAGGTTTCAGCCATGCTGTACTGTTTTAATTGAGTTTTTTTTTTTTTTTTAACTCCCTCTTACTCGATAGATTATACGAGTCCTCCGTTTGAACGTTATCATGTGATACCAGCTTAATGATGTTTCTTTTTTGTTTCTCCTTATCTGTCGACGATAGAGCTCTATTGCCATGTCTTCTTTTGCTCTACTGTTTTTATAGACATCTCTTACTCAAGGAACGAAAGCCAACTATATTGGTGAAAAGAAATTATGTGTTGTTAAAATCCAAGTTGCTTTGGTGTCATTTATTGTCGACAACTATATGTGATGTGATATCTTCATCTTATACTTTCAGCTTGTATCCAAGATAATCTTTAACCATTGATGAGTAGAAGATAGTATTGGCTCATTGGAAATGCTAGGGAGCATCTCTACATCTATAGAGTATATATACATATTCAATACCAAGACAACGATATATGATGCCATCTATAATAAATGTCCAAAACGCACGATGCAGTGCAACGCCATAAAAAATGCAATCCCCGTGTGGAGCACATGTCTGTTGCTTCTTTGCCCAATTTATAAAACCGCGGTAGGTGACACTCATTCCCAATATATACACCATTCATTAATAACACATCAGCCATTAAACCCACATATGCCTCGCACATAGACTCGTTATATCCTTGCAACAAAGGCCAACACACCAATAGCAAAGTGGCTCATCAGAAGCACCAACAGCGACGGCAAAGGCACACGGGACGCCGCACTCGCATTGCGTGCAATCTTGCCGTCTGGGTTCATATGCCAACCGCTAGGAATGCTTCCGATAGTGGCACCTGCAACCCACGGCCAGCTCTGAGTGGCCGTAGCTGAGCCTTTATTCGTGCCGATGCCACCAACGGGAATGGACAGCACGGCTGTTGGGGTTGTGGCAGCATTGCTGGCGCTGGCTGTGATGGTGAGGGAGTTTTCATTGTTGGCGTTCCCGTTGATCTGACCACCGACGGCTTGGATGGACTGCCATGAGCCCGAGTTGTTGCTGTAAACGTACTGCTTGCCGGTAGAGTAGTCTGTGACAGTGACGCTCTGGACCAACATACTAAAGGGTCCCTTGCTGAAATCCGTAGGCCCCTGGGCCCATTGAACAGTGCCTGGAGCATTGGTGCTTGGATCACCGCCGGCCCAAGAGCCGAACTTAATCTGCATTGGCGTCTGCGGATATTGATTCGCTTCAGCATTGGCCTGGGTCAGAGTGCGCAACACAGAATTGCCCGCCGTCCACACGATCCTGTCCTGGGTCCAGTCGATGGTGTACTTGATCCAGTTTGCTTGGGTACCCGAGACGCTGTGGAACTGTCCGCGGTTATACGTTGTCGTCTGGCCTTTGCCAAAGTAGTTGGACTGAACCTGGTCGGGCTCAGCACCTAGCCACTCCAAATCGATCTCATCAAGATCATCAGATTGCAACACCAGCGAGGAGACAATGCCTGCTCCAGGGGCGGCTTTCATGGTGACTTCAACACGGCCAAACATGATGTAAAACACAGATTCGAGCTGTGGAGCGTCACCACCACCGGCCACCGTGAATGAGACGCCATTGCTATCATATGTCGGCGCACCAGAAGCGACAAAGGAGTTAACAGAGCCCTTGGTGAAGTCCACATTGATAGTCATGCCCAGAGCCGTGTCAGCAGGACATGAACCTATTGCGTCGCAAAGACACTGTAATCAGCCAAAAAGTTCCATGTCAAAAAGCAGAGGCGATCAATCAACTCACTAGTTGTCAGCGGATTGCACCGGCTCCAAGTCTGCCCCAAAACAGCTCCGGGGAGCGTCAATGCAGCTACAGCCGCGCAGGCACCGCTCGCCACGGGTCTCATGGCTGCAAGGAGGGTAAGAATGAAAAAGTGACAGCAAGAGGCGGGAGGGGGAAAGGGACGGGAGTCTGCAAGTGATGCAGCTTCGTGCAGCTTGTGTGACAGAAGGTTTTTCCTAGCGCCACGCAAGGGAAAATAAGAAGCTCCAATAAGATATAGACAAAGAGAGGAAATGGTGTTGGAGCTGTTGCTTTGGAGTTGCTGTCACTTGCAATAAGTCGTTCGCGTATTTAGTTGAACTAACAAGTAACGCAAGCCGTCAAATAGACGAGAACGATGCAAGGGATGCCCGTGAGAGTTTGCTAGTCACTTTAGACTATATTTCCAGCATTCCAGAGTACCGAAAAAAGCAATATAGAGACACAGCGATAGGGCAGTTTTACAAAAATAAAATTGAAAAAATGAAGCCGCAGCTGAGATGCAGGTTTAAGCAAATGGCTGGTTATAAGCGGGGGCTTTGCACCTTCCCAGCCACTCGACTTGCCAATGTCCTCGTCATCGTCATCAAGGCCAATTGCCAAGGCAGGCGCGTATCCAAGATATCGCCTTTTACGGAGCAGTCGCGCAGGTTTCTGGTTCTATCCTCTCTCATCTCTTTCTTTCTCGCCCGCTGCTTCCTTCTCTCACTTTTCGTCCCTCACCAGGCAAGTACATGTTGGTGCGTCTAGGCGCTGGGCAAGTCCTCCCTCGCATCAATGACCCCACCGCCTTCCGCCAAATTTCTCAGATATGTTTGACCCGATTAATCATTTTTTTAGTTTTTCTTTTTATTGTGTTTTTGTCTTAATTATTGAACTTCACTTTTCCCAATTCTGTGCATAATGCATATGCAGCCAACGGTAGTTACTTTTGTCCTCTTGCTTCCTACCTAAAGCATCCCCAATCCCCCCATATCTCCAACAGCGCGCTTTTGGCGGTCAACCACTCATGCGCTGGCCACTGAGTGACAGCTGGCTCGCGCATGCTTGCCTCTGTCCAATGTACCTAGCACCATTAAAGCGGGTGGTTGGGACCTGGCGCAGTAGCACGGCCGGCCCCTCTAGCCGCGAGCCGATTGGACGCAGTCACTTGGAGCCTAAAAGCGGGTCCCGGCGCCGGAGCGCTAGAATTTCGGTCAAGCTCTGCCCGCCGGTCTTCCGGCCTACCCTACACGCAGATGGAGCAATCCATAATCATCTCCATTGGGCTTCTGACGTGGCCGCCGAAGGTGGAGGAGAGCCGGCAGCATCTTGCGGGACATGCGGTGAAGGACCGTCCATTGTGCCGTTTACCAGTAGTAGCCGATGACTTCGAGCGTCCTGAACGGGGCCTGTACCGTACGGACCCTGTGCTTGTACAGCTACGAGCATGATGGCCCTCTGCCCCAGTAGTGACGTGTGCAACTTCAAGACGCTACAGGCTTGCTCGCATGCGTTGGAATGGCCGCACTAGGAATTGCTTCTCCCAGATCCGACGGTAGCTAAGATCACGATGCTTGACATACTCTTGCGAGGACAACACCAACGGTGATACAGTGATACAAACACACCCTAAAAGCAGGGCACGGGCCCTTGCAGCCTCACGGACACGGCGTCTCGAGTCCGCCTCTGTCTGAGGACATGAACTAGGCGTACGAGCGGACGGCATCGCATCGGAAACATTGAGACAATGACAAAAGTTACCCAGACACGGCTTCGTATGTAGGGAGAGCTTTGCATTGTCACATCCCCGCTGCGCTGCAATGCCCAAGACCCCTCCTCCCTTAGGGCCCGAAATCCCACATCACCAATCAGCCAACCGCAATGGCACTGGTCAAGTCAATGTCGTATCGCTTAATTCGTAGAAGGCTCTTATTCAACATTCACATCACAGGCGGTAAAAGGCACAGTCGCCCCGTCAATTAGACAAGTGACATACACGGCTCGCTAGCCGTTGTGACAACCAAGCCACAAAGAAGAAAGGAAATGAGGAGAAGTGGGAAGAAAAAGAAAAGAAAAAACAAGGGAGTCAGACCACTTGGCCGTTGAGGTGTTGGTCGTACATACCATCAGATGCAGAAGAAGCAAAGTTTTTCCTGTTTCAGGCCTCAACCAACCAAAAGTGAAAATTCGCATGTGCTACAAGCGCATACTGTAGGATGAGTTAACATGACAGCTTCCCCATAATATCGCCCACAACTCTCACGGGCCAAAAACTAAAAAGCATTGACTTTGATTATGCACGTTGCATGTACGCAAGTCCTCTGCAGGAATATAGGCCCAACCGGCCATTCGCAGTGCGCTTCCCCGACCTCCAGAGTGGCAAAATTGCAAATGCAAGGCAGGTTTCTTTTTTATTACTCGCAACTTCGGATTGGCCCGATCCGCAAGTACAGAGGCAACCACATCGTAAGACGCACGGGAGGCTGCCCACGTTATCAGGTGCTAGTGTCCAACTGTAGAGGTGATCAAGATCTGTGTCCCCTCGCATCTGACCCCTCCAGCCCAACGGCTGACTATGAGAATGCCGCCTGTCTCATGCGGTTGCACAACAACACCCGTTAACAGTGGCCATTACATGGCATCAGTGTTGGGGGGGAGGAAACACCGTAGTGTCGTGGACCTATGTGTTTCCCATCAGCACTGTGCACAACGATGGAACCAGGCAGTATACTGAGCAGAGAATCTAAACTGCATACAATTTGGCTGAATCAACAGTCTTACCCTGAGCCGTGTCTGAAAAGGCAACAATCGCATGTCTGAGCTTATCCTCCGCTGACATCGGCCGAGATGCTTGGGCCTATTTTTATTTTGCCGTCTTCTTCTTATTGTCCATCATCTTCGTGCTCCGTAGTCTCCCTTCATTTCTCGAATCGACTGACGAGATGCCATTAGCCCCATATCTTGCGCTAGAACGGTCCTGAAGTGATTTTATGCCTACAGTTCACGTCTTACCGCGTGAGCCGATTAAAAAAAGAAACGGACGCCAGAAAAGACGAGACAGATAAAAGGGACTGCAGCTTGTACTGTAATGTGGTGTCGCATTGGAACAGGAGCGGCTAAGCAACGCTCTGCGGGCAACTCAAACATTGGTCATTTCCACCACGCATGATCCGCATTCATGGCGCCGGCTCCCGCCCTTGGATACGGGAGGAAACGCAACAAACTATAACGCCACACAGGCATGAGGGGACCAAAAAAAAAAAAAGACGGAAAGAATTGCGAGGCAAACAAGAGATGTCAGAAGTCATAAGCTGTGCTCCTTAGCTCGCTTTAGCTCAACATTGGGACTTATTCCTTGTCTCAGCTGCTAGTAGGGCGGCACGCTATATTGAAGCATCTCATATTAGTGACATGTCGGAACCAAGGACGCGTGTCATATCGTTTGTGGATGGAGGACAATCAGAAAAAGCAACTCGGAGAAGAAGAGGGACAGAAAAAAGAAAACAAGAAAAAAAAGGCAGAGAATGGATGTACATCATGTTTGCCGCTGGTTCACGCTTGTTAGGCGATCCGCGAGACACTACCGTGGTCGGGACTCATCATACAAGAGTCTATATTTGCAAGTAGAAGTGGCAAGAATCAGCTTTAGAATCACAGTCACAACGATATCCAGCACAACACACGGAGTGCCGCTTGCCACCGGATGCCGTCAAGTCATTCGCAAGCCGGTCCGTGCTCGTATTGAAGTCCGTGCCAGGTAATCCAGCGGGCATCGGTAATTGTCCACGAAGCACAGTGACACTTCCGAGAAAGGGCGCCGGGAGACTCGTGCACAGCCATTGCTTTTCTTTCACTTACAGCTCAGCTGGACCACTCGGCTGCGCTGCCGCGCGGTGCTTCTGAAATGAACAGTCCACCCAGAGCTCAGCCACTGCCTGAGGCGAGAATTCCATCGCCAAATATTTCGGAGCGACATTATCAGTGTAATTTAAGAGAACCACCAAGCCGTTAGCTGCTGGTCTCAGTCATGGCACCTTGATGGAGACCGGACTTCGTATAAGCCTCAATATCTGGAGATCCACCGCTGAAGTGGTAACTTGTCAGGTTTTTCTAATTTCCACAATACCCGGTCCGAGGGCCCATCAGAATGAAAATAGAATATTGAATGACATTCGTCAAGTGGATTAGAGTAATTCGCAATATTGACTTCACCTTAGTGTTTCTATTCTAGAAAGCAAGAGGACGGGGGCCAAAGAAAAAAAAAAAAGAGAGGAACGGCGGAAGTGAAACATTACGGCCCGCAGGTACATGAGTGATGTACGAGTACTGGCATATCAAAGCATCCGGTCTCCGTACGGCATGCGGCGTGCAAGCGCTCCGTAGTCGCGGGAAGTAGCACAGTAGTTGGATTTCGTCGCCCGTAATTCGTAGCAATAGCCCGAGTAGTCGATCGGCCATGCATGAACACTCCTGTGTCTGATCTGATGCCTGTCCGCGGACCTAAATTGCCGCTCTCTCACAGACCGCATTCCGCACTTTGCAGTCAACGGCCCCAATCGTCTGATCATGTCACTGGTGCCGCATGCTAACTAGTAGGTATGTACATGCCCGCACGCCATGAAGCTCGGGGCGAGCCTCCTCGAGTCCCGTACGAAACAGCGGCTTTAGCAGCACGGAGTACTCCGCGGCGGTAGCACAAGATGTGCTGAGACATTGTGTACTACCGAACGTCAGCAGGGTAGCATCGAACGACTGCCGGCAGAGGCATGGGGCGCCTGTGCCAGCGAATGCCAGCACGAGTAGAGGCACTACCCGCGTGTGGCATTACTAGCAACACTGCTGCCAGCAGCAAAGCCGACTTGACCGATAGCGGCTGTCCTATCTGGCGCCATTTCATTGCCGCGGAATCGCCTGTTGGAGTTGCGAGCGAGCATGGCCGCCGCCGCTGTACAAGTAGAACCTTGCCTGGGCATTCTGGAATCGCCGACGAAGCAGGCGCGATATTGAGGCCGGGAATGGATACAGAAATGGATACGCCATACCGCCGTACCACCTTCCGGGACCTTCGGTTCCAGTGTTGAGGGCCTGGCAAGCCTGGCACAGCGAGGACGAATACCGGGGAACAATGGCTGGATGGAAGCTGGATTTGTGGGCCATGAGACCTTCCAGAAGCTCCATGGGCTTGGGTTGCGGAATGCCCAATTGGCTCTCTGCCCAAGCCCTTGCTGGTTAAGTCGTACCTGCGCTAGCCCGGGGGATGCCCTAGCTAGTCTTTGCCAGCAAATATCTCCCCACTGGCCGCTTAATATGGCACAGCGCATTCTACCATGGTCCTGGTAGCGGGTCGGCCATAGGCAGCGAACAACCGAAGCATTGAGCCCTTTCCCCCTCCCAAGTGATGGGCCCCCGTGCCGGCATGAAATGTCGATATGCCGTGAGGATACAGCAATGCGGTCTGTTAAGATGAAGCCATGCTGAAACATTTGGCAAGTGGCGAAACGGAAGGGCAAATGCCAAAAGAAAGCGCGGTGACGAAGCTAGCCGTAAAAGGGCCGTGCCGTTCCCACGAAGATGACAGTGATTATGGTTGCATTGGAGAGCATGAAGACCTCTTTGGGCAATCGTAGTTCGTGTTTGTACCTGTCAAGCAAAGGGCATTTCGTGCAAGTTGCGGCGCCCAGGATTGGTGGATGTCAGCCAACAACCTCTAATCCGTCTTCGACTTTTGGAGGAGGGGAAGCGAAGGACGGAGAGAAGACTGGCAATGTTCTACCCGGTGGACCTCGAGACAAATTGGCTGGGCATGGTCCTGTAGTGCCATGGCCAAGCAGAAATCCGGGGAGCGGGTAGACCGCTAGGGTCCGGTGGCAAGGGCCATCTGATCCCGGTCAAGCAGGCCTCTATGGTATCAGGGCAAGATGCTGGCCACACGGCTGTGAATCCGGGCCGTTGCTAGCCCTTGCGCATTGTACAGCGAGCTCGTCCACCAGGGTCCTGGTCACTCTGATCTGAGAGATTAAGTCCTGACTCGTCCGCATCCGTCAAAGTCACTTGACATCGTCCCTAGAATTCGACGGTGTAAAAGGCGGTGGCAAAATAGGTTCAGGTTTTTTCTTTCCCCTCTCTCGCTCTCGCGGCTGCGGTCTCCGTGACCCGTAGTCGATATGATATTGCCTAGTAGGCCTTGGGCGCACCCTACCAGACCAGGTATTATAGCATGCCTTACTCGTAGATGGAGCATATGGATGGCATACAGGTAAGTTATCTCGATTTACCGACCATGTTAGCGCCGTTTGCAATGACCGCCGACTCTTCTCCTGTCAAGGTTGGGGGATCTTCGTTCACCAGTCTTGTGTCGTTGGTTCGGCACAAAGGAGCAAGTTTTTGAGAGGCAATTTGGCTAGACATTAGACGAGTAAGGCGGTGGGTAGCTGTAAATCGCAACAACAACAACCAGACACTCGCACATAGGTACATAACCAACAGTAAGACGGACCGCAGAGAGGATATCAAGCTGTAAAACGCCTCGCGGTGGGCAGAATGCTGCTGGCAGCGCCCATATATCAACCAATTAGAGCCGCAGGAGCGATCCAATCAGAGCAAAAGTTGGTGAGCATCCAACGTCTGCCCAGGTTAACGAGCTTCGCAGCAGACCATTGAGGCTGCCAATACCTAGTACGAGTACCACGCCTGCAGCACTTACCGGTGTATCCCCTGTCGGTATGGAATATCTACAGGTATTCGTGGGCTCTCGCTCGAGTCCGGGGCACGCTGTCGCATCCATCCGAAAACCAGTGACCAGTGCCACAGGTCGCCAGGGTCAATTGTTCGAGTCAAGAAGACGGTCTGCCAGCAGGACTCGCAACAGTTACGCCGGGACCCTGGCCCTTCATCTGAGGCCGTGTGCCAGTAGTGCGATCTATCGTTTGCAGATGCCAGAGACATTCGCCTAGCAAGGGTGGTGCCGAAATCTTTTTTTCTCAGGCGGTGGACGGCTGCCGGTTCCGCGAATTTTTGGCGAGGAGGCAAAAAAAGCTTTTTCCCGCGCAACCTGTCAAATCACCGCCATCCTGGCTACTGGCGGTGTCGGTGGCCGCTCGGCTCGAGGGCCGTTCAATTGAGTGCAGCGGTAAGCACTCCGTATGTACGAGTGCTGCATCTCTGAGATTCAACCCGGCCGGGGGGGGGGACGACAAAGACATCGAAGAGTCGGTGGCCGTGCAGAACGGCGGATTGAGGATCGGTGGGCCTTTTGCGAACGAACATGCGTTTGGTGCTCGTACAGGTACTTGTGAAATCATCTTGCCTACCCGAAGCACTACAGCAATTAGGCTATTAGCTCTGGAGCTCAAGTTTGCGGAGGCGGCAGCGACGCTTGGCTGTAACGGCGCCGCCTCTTGTGCTGTGAACGGCAAGGCGATGAGCTGACCATGTTGACTGACTGGCGGGTGGAGAGACCTGATGCTGGTTAAGCCCGGGGAGTGATGGTGATGCAGCGTGCATTGCACAAGTCCCAAGTAGTCCCAGGTGCTAGTGCAGGACTGGAGTTGCACAAGAGGTATCCATACTAGCATATGTACTCTGTACTGCGGACTGCAGCAGAGTCCCGCGCGCGGGTGATGTGGCAGCTACTCGTACAGCACCGACTACCTGTCGGGGAAGGCCCTACCCCCGGTCATGATCCAAGGCGGAAAGAGCCCTGGAAGCTGTGGACGGTACCTGCATACAGCGGGTTCCAGCGGGTTCCAGTGGCCGCATTGGTTCCTGCATGGCTGCGTCTGCAGTGGCGGTCTCTTCGCACTGCAGTGGGTGACCAGGGTCGATGTTTGATGGCTAGAGCCTTCAGGTTAGCAATTGGTGGGGGCCGCTGTCCAGTCACGGCGGCGGGTTATGCATGCGCGGGCTGATATGCTGGAATCCGTGGGACCAATGCAAGCGCAAATGTGATGTGTACTTATATTCGATGCCACGATTAATGACCCTGGCCGCAGGCAGTTTTATTCGCCAGCCGCTTTGTCGGTCAACCAGTGCTGGGCACCAAGCCGCATGCTGGTGCGTTGCCATGGTGCCAGGCACTCTACTTGCCACTCACACTTGCGCACACAAATCACTCGAATCACACACACCTCGTTGGATGCATTCGGTGGCTCATCAAATTACTCGGTCGACGGAGTGGCGGTTGGCGTTAATCAGTGACCGGCACAATGTCGGTACGGAGCGGAGCGTCGCCTTCTTTCATTTAGCAACACGGGGTCTAGCTCCCCCTTGGGCGTAGCATCTCCCTTCCAACGGCGCGGCGCAGAGACGGGCCAGCGATAGTGGCTCGACTTGGGGCGATCCGTTGGCTTCGTTGTGCCTGATCGTTTGACGCTGTTTCCTGTTGTGGCTAGAGCTTCATCATGATGGACTGCACTTGTGTTTGGCGCGTGCTCCCAGGTGCTCTTCATTGTCCCGTTTCGTCAGCACGTGCTGCTCAAGTCGGATGTGCAGATAATGGAGAATCATCCCATAATTTCATAGCATCAGCAAGTTCTGCCGGAGTGTTCGCTTATTCGAGTTTGTCGGTGAAGAGCACAAACACATTATGGAGCAGCAAAGTCTTCGTATTACCTTATGGCCCGGGCCCGCCGTTTCCAGGACCCAGAGTTAGGTACGGGGATTCTTTCCGAGAGTTGGAGGTGCTGCATTGGCTGCCGCTGGGGGTGCAGGTACTTCGTGCTTGTACAGCGCAGAGGTACATGCCTGGCAACCTGGATACTAATCGATAAGAGACGACGAGACGGGACGAGACAAGAAAGAGAAAAAAGACGCCGTCTCTTGTCCCCTGTCGCTTGTGCAGCTATGGTTCAAGGGTCTGTGCAGTTGGTTAATGCATTTTCCATTCTCGACTCGTTATGCAGCGCTAGAGTTTCAGATTAGACGGCAGCCAATAGGACCGCTGCCACCAGCCCAGCATCTGGCATAAGTCTGTTTACATTAGCGACGGTGGCAGCCAATGCTTGCATCTCGTGTGTGATGATCGGTGGATGTGCAGGCACAAGATTACGAGTACTTTGTCTTTGTACCCAGGCAACCAAGTCACCAACACCGCTCCAAAGCACCGCCTTGGATGAAACCCTCCACATGCGGAAGAGCCTGTACATCACATCACACACCGCACGCAGGATGCTGACGACTCTTGCCCCATGGGATATCACATGCTAGGCGGTGCTGGCTTACCCGGTATACAAGTCGGGAAATTGGAATCAATATCATCAACAAGACGCAATCAATAGCAAGCGCCTGTTAGTACTGATAGCAAAGATTCCTTCCTTCCGGGTAAGTACTCATACGAGTACTATCATGGTCAATTCAATTCGCTAGCCTGTCCTAGCTATCATCGCTTCCAGAGACATTCTTCCTTCGTCTTGCCTCATTCGTAACCACTAATACCGAGTAGCGGATCCCCGCCCAAGCATCTATCTCAGCCAGTGTCCACCGCAAACTACAGACGACAACCTTGGCTGATACCGATAGCAGAAATAGACGCTTGTGCTAACATGAAAGCCACATAGCTAGTCGCCGGTGATGCGTTCTCGTACTGCAGCCCTTCCCCAGCTGTCTAAAGTCCGGGAATGGGGCCAAATGGCTGGCACGGCGTTTTGACTAGCGTTACATGGCCTGGATGGGATGGAAAGATACCGCAACTTATTTTGCAAATTGAAACCTCTTCCCACCATCTCACGACACACCGTTAGATGTCGACTGAAGTGGTGGCGGCATATGCCTGCTGTCTGGCAATAGTACGGGGGAATAGCTGCAACCAACAGCCTATCGGACGTTTACCAGTCCTCGCTTAAGGTACACCGTAAAAAAGAAAAGCGGGGGCCTACCTGGCAGCGCACATTCTTGTAATTGCGGTGACACTTTTTCCTTCCTTCGAAGCTCTGGGTTTTCCACACGAGCACGTGCAGAGGTACTACTTACAACCGTTGAACCGTTGCAATCAGACAAAAGAACAAAAGGCACCACGAAATTGAATGCGTGCGGGTAGATGTTTCTAGTAGAGTTAGTTGCCCCATATGAGTAGAGCCGAAGATGGTGCTTGATTTTGGGCGTCATTCCCCTCTTTGCCGCACCTCTAGGCATAGTCCATATGACTCGCCTTCAACAACCATGATGGCCATGGTGAAACTGACGATTCTCAAAGGCTCGACGTGCGGGAAAAGCCACCGGTCCTGGAGGGGAGCTGGGCTCCGTACGGAGTACAGTAGTGCTCTCAGTAGCTTAGCGGGCCGGAGAAGCCACCGTCGACGGCCGTGGCTCGATTCTCAGCCCAGGCGATGGGTAGCCTGGAGCCCCAATGGGGCATTTTGCGGGAACGCGCGGGGCCACCAGGCGATAGCGAGCGCGGTTCTACGTTGGCCGTCCTGGAGAGGCAAGTTGGAGAAGCTTCACCGGAATCTTTGGTCGAGGCGGTATACAGCCTGGGAGGGAGGTGTTGACAACGCAACACGGCTTGCAGCCGGGGGTGGACGGCATGGGGATGCTACGGTACTCCATGCAGTGAGGAATTAACGAGAAAACAAGAAAAAAAAGAAAAAAAAAGAAAGGAAAAGTAAAAAGGGAGAAGAGACAAGAGACAAGAAAAAAAAGCAAAAAAAGCAAATACGGGCTTTTTAGTTTGCAAGCGGGGATGCATCTCGTTTCACCCGCGAGACAGTTGCCACATCTGCCGTATTTTCCTTTCTTTTCTTATTTTGTTTTCCTTGTGCGTGATTCCCTCCAGCAAAATCTGGTTATCTTGACCTACTATCTAATAAACACTTATGATTTTTTCCCACCTCCGCTCATGTGTTTCGTATTTGGTCTTGTGTGTGCCTCTCTGGTGGCCATTGGCTGTGAGCTACTGTCCTGGCTAGTACTAGCGCGCAGCACCACAAGCAAGTTGACACAAACAAAAGTGTCTCCATGCATAAGCATTACGGAGCACATACGAACAGACTATGAAACAGATGACGAAAAAGCCCTTGGTCTTCACAAGTTCAGGTGGAGACGGGCTATTCTTGTACGAGGTAGCACTACCTGCACTAAGCAGCATCCAAGACATAAAAATAATCCACTCATGCAGCCCGCTCCTCTTGGATTGTGATCGACGCGCTAGGCCTGGTTCTGGCAATTGGCTAATATGTCAGATCAAGTTTGACTGAGCTGCCCGTTGATGACCACCGTAAGACGAGATCAGTTGAGTCTGTGTGTATGAAAGCAGCAGAAAATGCTGATAGTACCGCCACTACTGAATAGGTTTTGCCGTGTACTAAGGTATGGACTACTTGGACCTTGTGTGACGACTGCTGGATATGTGCTAGCGCGAGAAGAGGACACAAACACATGCATCGCACATTCTGACCTGACAAACACACCATCAAACAGCCTGGGCGGCAACATGCCCAAACAGCTTTTTGGCCCTTCTGCAGTGGATGCGACATCCGCCCTCCGGCCGGCCAATCTGGGATCCGCGTTTGACGTCTTTGCCTCCGAGATGTGAGTTTCCCACTTCCTGGCTAGTCACTGACGGCTTGGTTTCAACTAGCAGGTCGAATGACTTACAACCACTGGACAGACGACGGGCAGCGTGATTGATGGCTGAGCGCATCGCCCATCAGGATATCATGTGCCTTGCAGCGGTGGAGTTTTCTCGAGGTCTCGTAGGTGTGACGCCAGAGACTCGAGGTCCAATGGCTGTGCACACTCGAGGTGTGCGTCAGTGTGCAGAGCTGAGACGGCGGCTTTTTGTGCAAGCTGGGTCATCAAGTTGATACTAGCACGCGCTGTATCCTATCACGACACGGCATTCTGCAGGGCTTGTGACGCGCTCTTGTGTGCCCGTGCCCGGCCGTGAGTGGCCAGCGCCGGAAAATGGCGCGCACAGAGCGAGCCTGTCAACAAGAACAGCGAGCCTCGGGGCTAACAGTAGCACTGTATTTAGTGGTGGTGGTACCTGTTAGTGGTGGTTAGCGGGTTGGCGCCGGCGCAATCACCGCAGGCGAGCCGGCATTCTTGTTGACTGACGCTGATTTCATAGGTGGCCTCTCGACGCTCGAGTGTGCGTAGCATCAGCAACGAATGGACGAGCAAACTTGGACGAACGCCATGGGGGCCAGGAATCGGCACAGATTGGAGCATTGCAGCATTTGCGCCTTGAGAGGTGCTGTGACCCAATCAGCAGCTGAGCCGCCGTGCAGATGTCATTGTGAGGCATCCATCTCTCTTTGTCCATTCTTGGATCCGGCTTTCAGTATTGGAGGGATGGATGCCGTCTTTTTTTTTTCTTCTTCTTCACTCTTGTCTCTATCTTTCTATGGACGCCCCCCCCTCCCTCCCCTCCATCTCCAGTGTGATATGCGCGCGACTACCGCAAGCCAGAGGGAAACCAAAAAAGAAAAAGAAAATAAAAAACGAGACAAAAGAGACCACAAAGCAAACGGCACTACCAGCAATTGGCTCGGCTCACAGTGGCTTTTCGTAACCCAAGCCCAGTGGAGAGAGAAGCGCTGCGCTGTGCCAGTCGCGGTGCATCCGAGAGGTGGCGGCGTGTCTCTGTCATTATGCTTGTTCCTCGCAAAAAGCCGTGCCTGTATCTGTGTGGACGGATGCACTTCGTATGTTACGCTCGTATGGACTGGTAAGCCCACAATCCAGAATTAGAAGGGTGGCTGCGCCATGCTCGCCCGCCGGTTTGACTCAAACCGGGCCAGTCAGTCATCACGGTACAAACGCCCAATGCCAAATGGCGAATGGCGACCATCCATGCGCACGTTGGTGCTGCCATACGGACGGCCGTTGGCATTGCATTAATCTGCCATGCTATCAAATGTACTATTACTCGTGCTAGTCAACGCCAGTAGCAAGAAAACAGAGGCTCTCTTTGATGCTATACTGCAAGTGGTACTATTACCTCTTGTGCTAGTACGAGGACCAAGCAGGACCTGTCGTCGTGTTACATGTATGAGTACCTTGGTTAGGCCCACCGGCGTTGTACCCACCTCGACTCGACTCGACTCGACTCGGCTTGGGGGCTTCATGAATTGGCAGCTTTTTTTGTCAACTTCCCACTTTGGAGCCCTCTTTGTACAGTTGTACTCATACTACCAGCATCACCGTCAAAGCCGCACCCTTGTCGCTTCTTAGGCTGGCCGTTAGCCTGGCACTAGGTACGTACCGCCTCCACGGACTCGACAGATGGACTCGACCAGGATCACTGGTGCTAGCAGGAGACCCATGTCAAGCTCTGGAGTTGGGTCTCTCTCAAGGTTCACACACCCCTGGCCGTCCCAGACATCCCAGACAACCCTGGACTCGCACACCACTCGCCCCAGACACCTCACGGACGACAGGGGCCAGGGAGGAAGCCTGTCCCGTCATGTCCGCGCAACGGATCCTGGCTCTTGGCCAGGTCGAGTGAGACAAGTGGAAGTGGACAAGGCCTGCGTGGAGGCGACGGAGCGTTCCCACTCTGGTGGGCTCTCTTGCCTATCGGTCGATTTGCTCGTCGATGATCTTGGGCTTCATCGTCCTACTTATCCTGCCACGGCCCCCCGCCGTTACCATCAACTCATCCATATGATCGGCCACCCTTGAGCTTGTATATCTTGTTGTTTTATACCCTCCATTCTCCCTTCTTTTGCGACTTCGTCTCCATCGGAAACTCGTTATATTTCTTCGAGATTCCTTCCCTTCTTTTGCTCGAACATTCGCAACCATCATCTCATCCTTCCCACCATCGCAACAGTCTAATAGTTAATCACTACTACCAAGACTACCATCCATTCTTTGCACCGGATCTGAAGGTCGACCTAACGAAGAACCAACCACTCTTTACGTGCCTCACCAATTGCCTGGGCAATTGTATAATACGGAATACAGCTTATACAATAACTATAACGTTTAATAACTAAATACTCTATTCGAAGCCACCGCAAGCTCTTCTCTCACGAGGTTAGACAAGCAAGCCAAAAAAAGAACAAGACTGTTACAGAGGACATGTTCAAGAGCTGACACATTCCTTGGCTCAGCAGAATACAATGGACGGCATGATGTCTCAAGCTATGGGACAGCAGGCGTTCTACTTCTACAACCAAGAGCACAAGATGGCTCCCCGACAACTCGTTTTCGCACAGCAGATGGCCGCCTTCCAGATGGTGCCTACACTACCTCCCACTCCCATGTACTCGCGACCAAACTCCTCCTGCTCACAGCCCCCGACCCTGTACAGCAACGGTCCTTCAGTCATGACTCCCACAAGCACACCTCCTCTGTCCCGGAAGCCCATGCTGCTGGACACCGAGTTTGGCGACAACCCTTACTTCCCCTCTACACCTCCTCTGTCCGCCTCTGGAAGCGCCATGGGCAGCCCCAAGGCATGTGACATGCTGCAGACTCCCATGAACCCCATGTTCTCCGGTCTGGAGGGTATCGCCGTCAAGGACAACATCGATGCCACTGAGAGCCTCGTCCTGGACTGGGCCAGCATTGCTTCTCCACCCCTGTCGCCTGGTAAGTGATTCTGAAATTAATTTCCGCGTCGAATATTCCTTTCGCCGTTCCAAATTTAAAAAAAGAAACGGAAAAGACGCTTTAATGAATACTGGGGCGGGGCAAAAGGCTAATCCGCATTGGGCAGTGTACCTTCAATCTCAGGCTAGCAAGGTGCCTTCGCTTACCTCAAGCCCGAGCGACATGCTATCCACAACAGCTTCATGCCCTTCTCTGTCTCCCTCGCCAACTCCCTACGCGCGGTCTGTCACTTCCGAGCATGATGTTGACTTCTGCGATCCCCGCAACCTGACCGTCTCTGTTGGCTCCAACCCCACCCTGGCTCCGGAGTTTACCCTGCTGGCTGAGGACATCAAGGGCGAGCACATGCCCGCCGCCGCTGCCCAGCCAACCTTTGACTTCAACCCAGTGCTGCCCAGCGGTCTGCCGACCTTTGAGGACTTCTCTGACCTCGAGTCGGAAGCCGACTTCAGCAACCTCGTCAACCTCGGCGAGATCAACCCTGTGGACATTTCCCGCCCCCGAGCCTGCACCGGCTCTTCTGTTGTGTCCCTGGGCCACGGCAGCTTCATTGGCGACGAGGAGCTGAGCTTCGACGACAGCGAGACCTTCCAGTTCCCTTCTCTGCCTAGCCCGACTTCCTCCATTGACCTCTCAGACGTCCACCAGGACAAGAGACAGAAGAAGGACCGCAAGGACGTCAAGCCCATCATGAACGCCGCTGCTGGCGGTTCTCAGTCTGGCAACGAGCAGATTGGCGCCACTGAGGCTGCCTCTGCCGCTTCAGACTCCAATGCCTCTTCTGCTTCTGATGAGCCTTCTTCCTCCATGCCCGCCCCCACCAACCGCCGCGGTCGCAAGCAGTCACTGACCGAGGACCCTTCCAAGACCTTCGTCTGTGATCTCTGCAACCGACGCTTCCGTCGCCAGGAGCACCTCAAGCGACACTACCGCTCTCTCCACACCCAAGAGAAGCCTTTTGAGTGCAACGAGTGCGGTAAGAAGTTCTCTCGCAGCGACAACTTGGCTCAGCATGCCCGCACCCACGCTGGCGGTGCTATCGTCATGAACCTCATCGAGGACGGTTCCGACGTACCTACCTATGATGCTGGCATGATGACTGGACCTGTAGGAGATGACTACAACACCTATGGAAAGGTCCTCTTCCAGATCGCATCTGAGATTCCTGGAAGCGCTAGCGAGCTCTCTTCAGAAGAGGGTGACCAGGGCAAGAAGAAGCGCAAGCGCTCGGATTAAATGGATAGCACCTGCTTTCACAGGTGGTCTATGACCATCTTTATACACGCCTGACATGATTCACTTTTATCACACACTTCTTGCTTCGCTTCGGCGCAAGCCCTATTTCTACACATACACTTTTGCTAGAGGAGGACATCGCACTATACAGGGAAAAAGCTCAAGCGGATATGATTGCATTTTCAAACCTTCAGTTCTTGTATCGACTTGCAACATCATACTGATGATTATTATTTTTTTACATATCGGGAAGACACTTCTCGATATCTTCACAATTTTTGCATCATGACAAAAAGTTCGACAGAGGCTCGAACTCGGAAGAGGAATTCTCGGACATGATTTTGTTTGTTTTGGCGCGCATGGCGGACTATTAGATTTCTTACTTTTTATATCTGGCGGAAACAACGACGGTATGCTAATCAGGTTGGCTGCCCCTCTTATTGCACACTTGGTGTGATAATCCATCGCGAGCGATGGCTGGAAAGGTCGTTTGCCATGGCGGGAATAACTGAAACATTAGAGAGGGCACTTAGGAAGCATTTATGCCAGTGGGAGGATCGCACCGCCCTTCATTGGAGGTTGATTCCTTTTTCTTTTAGTACAAATATTTTTTTGTGCTGCTCATTCTTGTGGGCAAATGGGTTATGGCAGGGTGTGCGGGTCACATTTTTTAGAAGTTTTACTTGACGCTATGCCAACCAATAAGAAAAAACACTGTTGCTAATTAATACTGAATTGTGCCTTGAAGATGGTGACATGTTTGCCCTTGGCCAGTGAAGTGTTATGTGTGAACGTGGAGAAAGATAGAGATTTTAGACTGGGGACTTGGGAAATTTAGATATTTAGACTATAGAAGATAGAAGAAATTCACTTGTTGAACTCAACTGTTTACTTACCATGATGATGTTTGCGACTATGTAATTGTGGTGTTGATATTTGTGTTACATGCAGACTATCCCGCAGAACTTGGACCAGCCATCACGTACATACATACCATTGCGTGCTGGGGTTTCACAGATAACGTTCTTACCACGCGGCTTGGCCATACCTGTATGAAACGAATGGCTCGCAGCATACGAGCTGTCTAACAACGTTTACTCGGCCGACAAGAGTTACGCTCCCAAGCCGTTTACCCGACAACCCCCATGAGACTCACCTGCAACAAACCAGACTCCAAACCCTCGACGCTCAAGGGGAGGGCATCAAAGGGGAGAAGGGGGAGGGGGGGGGGGGGGGGGGGGGGGGGGGGGGGGGGAATCGTTTTGACAGGTCTAATCTGTGACATCTCTCGTCTCGGACAGAACGGGTGAATGGAACGGCCAAAAGAACGTTCATGGAAGAAGTTGGCCGGCGAGAGTGGGGATTTGCGGCATTACTATTGCTTTGCTTCTCCCTTATCTGGGGAGGGGAGGCAGCCGTATTGGGAAACCATGCCTGCCTGGTTCTCTCTAGGTGAGGCGTAGAGTTCAGCTCACATTTTGGTTTTCCTTCCATGGCGCTTCTATACATGTGGGGATGTATACTCTTCCTCTATTTGTTCTGCCTGGGGTGGAAGACAAGACCCTTGCCTCGAGTCTCCGGCCCCATTGCCGGTCAAGGGCCTGGTGGCACCGTTTGAGGTCGGTATTGGGGGTCCCTGCCAGGCACAAGTGCCTGGGAAACGAGCAAAAAATCTCCTTCGTGGTGTGTTTGATCCATTCCGCGGGGACGCTACCTGGAGTTGCCAGAAATGTGAGCCGTCACATATTCGCTCAAGGATGGATGGGCTGGCTCGGTGGCTTTCTTGGAGAGCGAGATAACGCTAGCCATGGCCTTTCTGTCCCCTTCGGCGTAGTATGAAATGTACAATCACGGAGCATGATACGTGCTGGCACAAGTAATCCGCGCCAACTCCATATCTGCGATGGAGCTAATCTCTCGCGCAATCTATCCGGGGCCCGGGTATGGCCCGTCTGGTCCGTTGAAGAGGGAACGTGCCTGGTCCAGGGAGCACTCTTTGGGAAACGCGGACGCCCTAATTTGGGAGGGATCATGACAAGAGAACCCCCCCAGTCGACAAAAGGTACATGGAGTAGCACGTACTAGACTACCGAACGGTCCCTGGACTAGCTCGAGCTGTGAGGCAGCTTCGAATTTAGGCGTGGGGTGGCTCTCCGGAAGGTGGAAATGAAAAGAGTCAAGATGGACTGCTCCATACTTGGACAGGCGAAAGCTTGGCCACGACCTTGACGAAAGCACCGGTGGCGTTCCCACGGTGGCGGCAAATTAATGAGAGGCGAAGCAATGGCTGCTATTTTGAGTGGTAATTAATTAACCTGACGGCGAGCCGGTCAATGGTCGGTGGTGAATTTGGGTGCCTGGACCGTGGCGCTGGGCCTGCCAAGCGAAAAAGAACAATTCTGTCGTCTTGACGCGAACAAGACGTGCAACACGTGCGCCCGTATTGGCTCCATAGGCAGAGAAATACGGAGTTCGGAGTGTGTTCGTGGGCTGTACTCGTACGAGCATGTTCTCGGATCTAGCTGGAAGACGTCTTATGCCGAGACCTCTGCGGAGCCTTTTCCTTGGTGAATATCCTTCGAAGATTGTTCTCTGCGGGCGTTTTGCTAGACTCGGCCGATAGCAATCGCTCAACTTTCCCATCGTCAGCTCACCGGGCGAACACCATAAGCACCAATTGACCTTGTCTCCGTCCAAGCTTCCCTATGCTGTACAAGTACTAGCACTCTGGTACTATTCGCTAGCATGAAGCAGCCATGGTGTAACCTGGTATTTGGAGCAAATCAATGGATACCCCCCACAGAAGGCTAAAGGCCGTAGGACAGGGCTTGAGGGCGTCTCTCATCACCGTGCCTGACTCAGTGCCTCATAGCAACGCGAGTAATAGTTTAATAGAGAGCGACTGCTAGCCTGCGCACGTGCTCTCATAGCAATCTGCCGTCTTTTTGGCCAGCGTATACTAACGCCGAGAGCGGGTGAAGCGTCGTGTTGGTGGTAGGGAAGATCGCCGTAACTATCGTAGCTTCGTGCGGAGTAGAACCACGCTGATGACGGAGGATGTGTCGTTAGTTTGCCAGCCATGATAGAGCCATCTTTTGGCGTGCCTAGTGAAGAATATCTCCCCGAGCTGAATGAGTAGATTGTGATAGTTTCCCTGCTAAGTATGTTAGCGTAAATGGCTTTATCTTCGAGTTGAGATTGGGGCTTGAAGTGATGTACTCGTACGAGTCGCGGTTATCAGCGGGACGCTGTTGATCTGCGACACTCCGCACGAATCAAAGGGAAATCGAATTCCAAAATGAGAGAAGACGTTCCATGCATGTCTTATCTAGCGTATTTACATAAAAAAAAGTATGATAGTAGTTGATATTCTTATGTGTGTTCGTTGAAGAGTATAATGATAATGCTGTTTGGTAAAATGGTGTAATGTCGGTGGAGTGTGTAGATGTGATAACAGTACATAGGGTGGACGAAAAAAAAAAAAAAAAAACCTCCGTGCTCTGGTAAGGCGCAAAAAAATGCACGTGAGATGCAAGATGCTCATTTTCCCACAACGTCGCAACGCCGCTGCAACTACGGGATTAAGTGCAAGCTCTTGAAAAAAAGATGACGTCCGAATCACTAAATGTAATTGCGCTTATTTCAGGAGGCAAAGACAGCTTCTTTAATCTGGTTCACTGCATCCGCCATGGGCATCGCATTGTGGCTCTGGCGAACTTGTTCCCTACCGTGGATAGTGCCAACGAAGCTGTAGAGGATGTCCAATTCATCGACCCAGAGCAGCAGACTTCAACAGCTACTGAAGATGAGAGCGCCCACGAGGAGGATCTGAATAGCTTCATGTATCAGACGGTTGGCCATGAGGTCATCCCGCTCTATGCAGCAGCAACAGGCATACCCCTCTATCGACAGCCTATCCGTGGCGGGGCACTACATCACGAACGGGACTATGATTATTCGTCTGGGGGGCAGAAGGCCGATGAGACGGAATCAATGCTTCTTTTGCTAAAGGCCATCAAAGCTCGCCACCCGGAGGCCAACGCTCTCTGTTCCGGGGCCATCTTGTCAACTTACCAGCGCACTCGGGTCGAGTCTGTTGCGTTGAGACTTGGCCTCACCCCACTGGCATATCTCTGGAAGTATCCCGTTCTTCCATCTCCTGAGAATGAAGTTGCAGATGATGCTCAGTTGCTGCGTGATATGGCTGTAGCCGGACTTGATGCTCGAATTATCAAGGTTGCAAGCGCCGGACTTGATGAAAGCCACCTATGGGAGCGAGTGTCGAGCGTCGAAGGAGTACACCGAGTGAAGAGTGCTTTGAGGAAGTTTGGTGCTCCTCAAGGAGCTGCACTGGGCGAGGGGGGAGAGTTTGAGACACTTGTCTTGGATGGGCCGGCTTGGCTGTTCAAGAAGAGAATATCTGTTCCCGAGGAAAGACGGCGAGTTATCAACGAAGGAGGGGGCTCAATTTGGTTGATGCTTCGAGGAGCTCAACTTCAAGAAAAACACACAAATATCGATGACGATGCGAGCCCAGAGTCGTCTGTTAGGATTCCTGAATTATTTGATGCCAAATTTCACACCATCTTGGATACGGTCATGAGTGCAAAGTTGACCGAGGACAACAGGAAAGAAGTCTCAGGAGCTCTCACACCACGAATTTTGGGCAAAGATTTCTCCACGACTTTGGAAGAAGATGACGACTTTCTTCGATTTTCTGTTCTAGCCAAGTCTTCTACAGATTGCATTTCGATTGAGGCAGAAATGCAGTCCATCGTTGGCCAAATTGACGGATTCCTTTCCTCCTCATCTCTTGATGCGGCCCAAATAATCAATACTACCATCATCCTTCGTCACATGGCAGACTTTCCAAAAATCAACACAGAGTATGGCAGGCTGTTTACAAGGCCAAACCCACCAGCTCGAGTCACTATTTCGTGTGGCCACTTACTTCCATCTGGCTACAATGTCATAGTGTACCTCACAGTCCCGAAATCAGGGGTAAATTCGCATAGAAATGGGCTCCATGTTCAGTCTCGTTCGTACTGGGCACCGGCGAATATTGGCCCATATAGCCAGGCTATCGACATTGCTCTAACAGCAAAAGCAGAGGACATCGATCTTCGGGGCATCTACATTGCCGGCCAGATCCCCTTGATACCCTCCTCGATGGCTCTGCCACCTCCATCGAAGACCAGTCATGGTATGCAGATTGTCCTCTCGTTACAACATCTCTGGCGAATTGGGCTTGAGATGAAAGTCCAGCTTTGGACAAGCGCGGTGGCCTACTTTGCTAAATCATCATCGCCCGATGAAATGAAACGCAATGCCCAAGCAGCCGGCCTTGCATGGAAGCTCGCTCATGGCTCACCAGAAGATGATGAAGACGATGGAAATGAGTTGGACCCTTGGGATCTGAAGTACAACTTTCAACACATGACACTGGCGGGCGATGAACAGAAGTCTCGCGCACGACTGCCTGACTGGTCAATTTTTACGCTGAGACAGCAGAACGAGCCGGAATCGTGCATCCCTCCCGTCTTCGCCGCCGAAGTGGAAGAGCTTCCTCGACAGTCTACGGTAGAGTGGCATGCTCATGTTGGCCTATCGCAAATCGAGGAGAGCAGTGTAGAGATGATCTATCATCCAGAAACTCCATCGTCCTGCTGGAGGGCATGGCATGTATTCATTCGCTCCCCAGAGGCTACATTGGTGTATACAACTCTAGCCCATATCCCGTCACGGGATCACAACAGCACCGATTGGGAAGCTCTGCAAAAGGAACTCTCAGCCTCATACGCGGGTTCAGTTCGGGCCCTCGGGCTGACGCCTCCAGTGCCCTCTCCAACCCCTCACCTGGCCTATGTAGAGGTCACCACCGTTACATCCCTGTGGTCGGATGTCGGCGATGCTGGGCCGTCGGTGCCTTTTGCGATGGTTCCGTGCCATACGATCTGGTCCGCCAAGGGAGAAAAGACAAAATGCGTGGCGATATATAAAATGATTCTTGGATGACCTCTGAACGAATAAATAAAAGAAAAAAGAAGAATTCTCAATGATGATGTCGCCAATGGCACTTGCTGTCTGTTGGAGTCTTTCGTGAAGTCTTGCACCGAGAGCCCCGACGAGCCGACGACCATGGCATGCAGCCACCACCAGAGTACACATTGGCATATGGACCCATTGCCTGTCAGGCGATCTGCCGGCCAAGATACGATCTTCTCTATATCTGGATCTGCGGGCAACACTAAGAGTTCCTTATGACCTCTTAGTTGGAACTCCTCGGGCTCTCTGAGCAGCGTGGTGTTTGATTCAACTTGCCTCACAATGCCGTTGACAACCCACAAAATATGAACCGTGTGTTCATATCATCATCGCTGTGGCGGAAGAGACTTGCAAGGCTGAAGCCAAAGCGACGCTTCTGGCATTTACTACTATAGCTATATTTCTCAGGTATATGCTGCTATGACTCTCGTCCACAATGACGCAGCGGCGGCTGGGATCGCGGCGCTGCGGATCTCGCTCTTCATTTTAGCTGACGGAGACCAAGTGGCCACTCACGACTGCTGTGGGCGAACTACGCCTTGCTTGTACATGAACTTAGCTATGCCGCGCGGGAGCCAATTTATTTTCTTTTAATTCCTCTTCCTGCTCCTCTGCTCCCTGGGCTCGGGCGCAATGCTTCAACAGCGTCTCTCGCCACAGTCTGGCTCTGCCCGTGCCGCCACTCTGAACTACAATCACGCAACCAAACCTTAGTTTAAATGCGCCGCTCTGCGCCCCCACAAGAGCTTGTGCGCATGTGCTGTGGCACTCAGTTCAAAGTGGTACTGCCGAGTCAAGTGAGACGTGCACCCTGGTCGAGGCCGTGACCATGGCTTCTCACCCTCAGGCCAACGAGCTTGACGCATCTGCCTCTGCAGTGGCATTGCCGAAGAAGACGCTATCGAGGGCTGACCTGCATCGTCGTCAGTCGGCAGACGAGCGGATTAACAACATTCTCGAGGTGAGACGAGGCCACCCTGTTTTTGGTTGAATCCTTTGCTTAAAGGCGGGCGTCTTGTGCGTGTTTCCCCATTTTGTTGCCTCCATCCCCATCTTCAACATCGTCTGTACCAAAAAGGTCCAGGCATCGTCTTTGACGAGGAGGACTGCACTACGCACTACAACTTGTCAATCCCGCTACGTTCATACGTAGAAGAAAAAGAACATGTCGCTAACAGCAATCGCAACGACAATGCAGACGGCTCTGCAACGAGCAGAAACGATGGATCCTGCCTCTCTAAGTCTTCTCCAGAAAGGCTCTTCCCACAATTCCTCTCCCAACTATGGAGCCTCCGGAACGGCGACAAGAGGGATTCTGCAAGACTACCAGGCGGTACCGACCAGCGATGAAAGCGATGCCACCCGTCCGAGAAAGGTTTCCTACAGTGATGCGGCGAAGAAGCCCGGGAACCATGCGAAGAGCCAGAGCTCTCTGCGGCAGCGAAACGGAGTCTCCGGCTCGGAGGATACAAGATCACCAACAAAAGCAAAGTCGTCATGGACAAAAGAAACATTCCGAAAGTTTCAGTCCCTTCAGTTGGAAAACAAGGGAAGCGTGGCTAGAGATCACCTGGCTCTCGGTATGTCGCATGCGTATACAGCAGCTGGGCTGCATGTCTCAAGAGAACCAATTGGCTGACCATTTCATTTTTTCCCCCTTCTAGAACGCACATTTCTAGCATGGCTTCGAACCTCTCTCGCTTTTGCATCGATTGGCGTCGCCGTGACGCAGCTATTCCGCCTCAACACTGATAACGCTTCCGCCTCCGATTTCGACCACACAAGGCTACAAAAGATGGGACGCCCGTTGGGTGCGACATTCCTCGCCATTAGTATTGTGACTCTGCTCCTCGGTTGCAGACGATATTTCCATGCCCAGGAATGGATCCTTCAGGGCAAGTTCCCAGCAAGCCGAGGGACCATCATTATCATGTCACTGGTGGCGTTGGCCCTCATGATTTTATCTCTAGTGGTGGTCATTGTCATCCGGCCATCATAGAGGCTTTAAGCAGCCATGGAATCACCAACTTTCGATTGTTGATTCTCCGTTGGCCCCTTGTTGGAATGAAGAATGATTAATGGGCCTGGTACTTGTGATTAAGGATAGCATTGGGTTTAAAGCATGTGATTAATGGGTTTTGGTGTTTTGGACTTTGCAGGGTAGTTGTTTGCATCATACCTGCATCGATGCACATTTGCAATAGATAGAGGATATCTCTTCACTGATACCTAATTGAATTTGGACCAGGGAACTACGGTAATTACTCTTCACAGAAAATTGGCGCCTTACCAATTGGCTCATGTTGAAGCTTGTTCAATCTCGAGTAAGATCGTGAAGATGTGCTGGTTGGCTTACCGGCTCTGATCGATAAGCTGTGTGATACGTCATGACATGACTCTGTACTACCAAGTAGCTACCTATCTAAGCTGGCACTCCAAGTCTGCTCTCTAGCATCCCGTGTCTCAAATTGAAAGCTATTTAAGTAGTGAGTGATGATAACAGAAACTAAACGAACATATATGCAGCTATAGTGGCAGATACTAGAAAGATATAGCAATAGTAGCAGATACTTGAACGGACCGCAACGCTGTCGCGGGGTGCTTGCTAAAGTAGTACAGCACATTATTTGGTGGGGTTGTTAAGCTTTGTCACCAACCGCATCTCATACGCTGGAGCTCTCCCTCTTTTTCTACGGCTGTCCGCTGTAGCTTTCACAATGTCGCCCAAAGAACCAATAGACGTCCCCTCTTTTGCGGCGACTCAACTTGCGCTTCTGGATCAAGAGCTGCAGAGTGAAATCCAGGAAACGAGCTCTCTCATCTCCAATCACAGCCCCACGGGTCTACAGCGCGCTGGCCTGGCCATCACGAATCTTACCATCTCTTCTCAGAGAACGGGGTTAGGAGGCAAGACGGTGCTGGAACTGAGTCCCGATAGTGCAACCTCAAGCACGGGAGAGCTGCCCGAACATGGCATTCGGACGGGGGATATTGTCCTGGTTGCAGAACAGCCGGCGGGAAGCGCAAAGAAGAGAGAGGTTAAGGAACTCGAGAGAAAGGGCGCCAGAGGCGTGGTGACGAAGGTGCAGAGGGCAGCTGTGAATGTTGCATTGGATGAAGGCAAAGACGAAGTCGTATTCGCGGGGAGAGTCTGGATGGTGAAATTGGCAGATGAGGTTACTTATCGACGGTAATGAAAACGAGACACGAAGTCGAGGACGACAAACTGACAACTACCAGCATGAACCAGACAATGGAGAAGCTACAGAAGATGGGAGAGGCAGAGTACTCGAGTTTTATAAGGGTGCTGTTTGGGCTGTCGAGTCCTTCTCCAGTGCCGCAGAACCTGACGACGAGTGACGAGGTTGGAAATATTGAGTGGATAGACCCGACATTGAATGATTCACAAAAGGATGCCATTCGGTTTGCTTTGGCATCTCGAGAGGTGGCTCTCATTCACGGACCTCCTGGGGTAAGTCGCGGCTGGCTGCTTTTTTCTTTACGAGGTGCTTTGGTTGATGCTGATCTATCTTAGACAGGCAAGACCCATACGCTGATAGAACTGATTCTGCAAATGATTAAGCGTGAACAGAGAATACTGGTCTGCGGCCCGTCCAACATTTCTGTTGACAACATTGTGGAACGACTTTCTCCACACAAGATACCCATCCTTCGCTTGGGTCATCCTGCTCGGCTCCTACCATCAGTTCTTAACCATTCTTTAGACGTACTCACGCAAACCTCTGAGGCTGGGGCTATAGTCAAGGATGTCCGTGCCGAGATGGATGCAAAACAGGCATCAATCAAGAAGACCAAGAGCGGCAAGGAGCGGAAGGCCATATACACTGATTTAAAGGAGCTACGTAAGGAATATAGGGAGAGGGAGAGGAGGTGCGTCAGCAACCTCGTTGGCGGCAGCAAGGTTGTCCTCGCAACTCTTCACGGAGCAGGAGGTTTCCAGCTGAGGAATGAGCAATTTGACGTGGTCATCATCGACGAGGCGAGTCAGGCCTTGGAGGCACAATGTTGGGTTCCGCTGCTGTCGGCGAAGAAGGCTGTCTGTGCTGGTGACCACTTGCAGCTACCGCCAACAATCAAGTCTCTCAATTCAAAGGTCAAAGCAAAGGGTAAAGGGGCAGATGATAATGCATCGCCTGTCATCAGGGGCATGACCCTAGAGACGACTCTCTTTGATCGGCTTTTGGCCCTGCATGGACCGTCCATTAAGCGCATGCTTACGACGCAATATAGAATGCATGAGAAGATTATGCGTTTCCCATCAGACGAGCTATACGACTCGGAACTTATAGCAGCCGATGCGGTAAAAGCAAGATTGCTTAAAGACTTGGAGTATGACGTTGAGAACAATGAAGACACAACAGAGCCAGTCATCTTCATCGATACCCAGGGGGGCGATTTCCTAGAGCGCAACGAAGATGACGATAAAGAGAACCCTAAAAAGGGTAGCCTGCACGGGGAGAGCAAGAGTAACGAGATGGAGGCAGCGCTGGTTCGCCTGCATGTAAAGCAGCTGGTCGAAGCCGGTGTCCGACCCGAGGATATTGCCGTCGTCACTCCGTACAATGCACAGGTATGTTTCTTGAGAGTTGGATCCCAGTATAGGAGCTACGAGGTCTTAGGATTATTACACGTTGGAATAATGCTGACTGGCGAGATCAGCTTGCTGTGCTTGCCTCGTTGAAGGAGAAGTTTCCGGGCATTGAGCTCGGAAGTGTGGATGGCTTTCAGGGGCGCGAGAAGGAGGCTGTGATTGTGAGCCTTGTGCGCAGCAACCCTGATGGCGAGGTGGGCTTCCTGGGGGAGAAGCGACGACTTAACGGTAAGTCTTTGAGTGAACATGAATTTTTGCTTTTTCTGTTTATTTTTAGTCATTACGAGGAAAGAAATGGCTGAGCAAAGGGGAGAGAGTGCGGGTTCATATGCTAATACCCTCAATTACAGTCGCCATGACCCGTCCTAAGCGGTCATTAACAGTCATTGGAGACTCCGAGACGGTCAAGAGGTGCGTTCTATTCGCTGAATTCTCCTGGCTTATGAGACAGAGAGGTGCTGACTTTGCTTTTCTTTTTTTCAGGGGGAGCAAGTTTTTGAAAAAGTGGATGGAATTTTTGGAGGAGAATGCTGATCTGAGGTATCCTGATATTGCAGAGGTTAACCGAGAATGAAGAAAAATGAGGCTATACCAAGCTATACCCATGCAAAAACTACGAAAAGGCACAAAGACTGGAATGACCCGGAAATAATTCTCTACAGCCGCGGCATCATAATTCAACACTTTACAACTCTACTGGCCATGTCGAAAAAAAAAAGAGATTAGATAACGAAGGTAACATTGGACGACCGGCGCGGTGGTTACGTGTAGATAACTCGCACGCTGTATTAAAATTAGAGTTAATTTCACGTGGCTCATCTGTTTGCGATACGACGGCGGACGGTGTTTCCTGTTTCCGACGGGCATTGGGTCCGTTTGCTGTCAAATCTTGGATCAAGAGCACCCAGGCAACCTTTTCATCCGAACATCCGGCCTGTATGTAACCGTGCAACCTACCGCAGTCGTGGGTATGAAGATGAAGTGGGATCTGGGATTCATCGATCATTCCAAGCACGGCTCGAATGGCTCTCGTACCAATAGGCAGCAGGTTCTATGACTTCCTGGTACCCGAGATGACTGTGGACAGGGTTTTGGTAAATGATGTCTGACAGTTTCTAGTGGCGGCCGGTATTCTCTCGAGAATCGCGCGAATCGTTCCAAAGCTGGTGATATATCATGTCGCTTAGGAGAAGCGTCTTCTCAGCAAAGAAGCCTGAACCCTGTCGAGCTGTCAACCTATGTCGAGCGGAGAGGTCGGTAATAGGCAGCGGCAATGATACAGGTATTTGTGACCACCTGTACTCCGTACAAACAAAAGATTCACCTCGCAATCTCAGGCTAGCATCTAATAAGAGCATGCCCGTCGCGTGGTAGGTGGGATGAGCACGGCCCTCCCTTGCATTCTTTCCAGAAAAGAGGCTCCAAGAGCACGCGGATCTGCGCATGAACCACACGCATCAACCGCCCCCTGGTCCAGATCTCCAGAATGGCCTGAAACGATTGGGCAGCGCGACCAGTGCAACAGGGCTGGCTGCCACTTTATGCTTTGCATAGTGCTAAGTCGGATAACGGCCCCGGCTCGGGTGCCCGCATGATCAAGGAAACAAGAGGGAAAAGGCAAAAAGCAAAAGGGAAAAGGGAAATGAAACGGGCTAAGAAAAGAGGCATTGGGGGCCGTTATGCGATTGCCAAGCACTTTGCTGAGTTGGTATCTCCAAACGCCAACGGGGAAGAGTCACATCCTCCACCTTGAGATTTGTGGCCTGCAGGGTCTGACCAGGGGGGCTCGTTTTACTTGGTTCCTGGGGAGGTTTGCTTTGATGGAACTCGCGCGAATTGAAGCACAAAACGGCCGGTGCCTCGAGCATCAAAGAGCCTGCAGCTTGGTCGGAGCAGAGCCTCGAAGAAGGGATAGACGTCCGTTGGCAGCTGTGGAACGAACCAGGCATGCATCTGGCACGGTAGCGCAGCTCATTTTGTCAGTTATCACATCACCCTGGCGCCAATTTGTGAGTCGATTTGCTTACACGCTGGTGTTGTCCCGCTGTCCGTTGGTACCTGAACTGTATTTTATTAGTCCGCAGTCCGCTGGCCGGGCCGAGTACTTGCAGGTACAGTACAGCAAATACGCTCAACTCGTATTAGCAGCAGGCGGTAATAAGAGAGATGGAGGTGAAATTGAGCAGTGGCGGAGTTTGGAATGGAGTTTGAGGGTATCCGGAGAGTATTTTTTTTTACTGCCTTGGGAATTTGTACCAGCAGATTTGTAATCCTCATGGTGCAGCTCGGTGATTGTTTGCACGTTCCATGGTACCTTTCTCCAGGTTCCTTCACACTGACCTCTGGCAGGTGTAGGACCTTGTAATTAAGGCACTGGGGAAATCCCACCTAACGTATTCACCACCGACATGAAGCTTCGCAGATCATCGTCTCTCACTTCATCCCCCCCCCCCCCTGGGTTACGAGTTTTGTACTTACTCGTATCATGTCATCTTTTCTTGATCCATCTGGCAAGCCACAACGCAAGAGCAGCTCTACTAGCGGCAGCTTTAGCTCTGCTGGTCTCAATAGGCTGTCAATGATTGCGGTCCCGTCGGCTTCAGCCGCCTGCTAGTCCTTGCAGCTACTGGGCGACTACGAGTAACTGCTGGAACAGCTCGTTGCTACCGCAAGCGCTATTGGAAATCCCGGCGTCGTTCGTGTCTGGTCGCTTACAAGCATTCGTACGGGGTTTTTGTACCTGTAAAGCAAGGAGGCCTTGTCAAGTCGCCGACTTTGGCACCGACCAGTTGCTTGCGAAAACCGCCATGTTGCCGCCCCAGGCTCCGCGACAACGCACCGAATCTGCACCCGCCGCGAGCCCCTTTCTTTGTTGTCGGAGTGCGGTCCAATCCCGAGGCCCCATGGACCCTCCCCTGCGAGAAACGTGGCCGGCATCTCTTGGCGGAGAGCCCTGCTGGGCAAAATGCACGCACGAGCCGTTACGAGTTGGAGGCAGCTGCGGCCATGGCAAGCCAGCCAGTCGAACGAAGTTGAGCAAAGTCGCCAGTCGTCATCGATATGCACGACTGCTGGTCTCGGCCATGAAGAGGCAATGCTTGCCGGCCATTGATTCGTCTGTTGTGTTTGTATGTGTACGAGTACACTCGTGTGCTGCCCCTCGGCCGTTCCGTTGAAGCACAATCCAATCCACCACGGCAGAGGAGGGGGCCTGGCTACAGTATCGCTGCTGCAGCATCCTTGGATCCGGTGAGGGCCGTATTTCCACGCACGCGACTCTCGTTTGTGCTTGTGCTCCGTACTCCGTAAAGTACGTACAAGTTCAGTAGCGGCAGCGTCCCAGGATCTCCGTATTGCATTACAGGTTTTACTGCTGCTGGTACCAAGTGTACTCAACATACGGCGAGCGTACTTGTACGGGCCCTGGCACGGAATTGCTACCCCAGTCCTCCGTAGAGGGAACCAGAGCGGCCGTCCTGATACCGGTACTCCGTACTCCATACGCTTCATATCTTGGGTGGCTCTTTGACCACGGATAGCGTGTTTCTGACCTGCCCTTCCTGGGCGTTTCAAGCTATGCGCCTCGGCGTGCTTCGATCCCAATCCCTCGCTAGCTTGGCTGCAGCTCGGGGCCATCTGGGGGCTCCGTTAAAATACGGCCAGGGCGCCATTGTGTTTCATCCTCCGTCTTCCCAAGGCCTATTACACAAAGGAATTCGCCCCGGCCGTGGCCGCGAGCAATCGATCTCATTGCTGCTCCATACACCTTTGTGGCACTTCAACTTTTACAACTCCATTTCTTATAGCGACTGGGCCATGGCGCCGTTGGCCAGATCGCACTGACGTTATTTCGTGTCCCTCGTTTTAATTGTGATACTATTATTTCCTTTATCTTTTGCTACTGCTGTTTCCTTCTGCCCCGCGGCTACCGCACAGGACGCTTCGACAAACGCCTGGACCAAGTTTACTCTCATCGCAGCGCTTGTAACCTGGTAGACGATCCAAGAACCGAGGACTAAAAACGGCCTCTGCTTGAACCGACATGGTCAGCCGGCCTCACTGACGCCAAATTTAACATTGGTAGAACACGGAGAATCCGAAGCTTCCATCATCTGGTCCGGGAGCTCCTGCCTGGGCGGACGACAGCGAAGAAGTAAAAAGCAAACTCTCTGGGTCCATGGTTTCCTGCCGCTGTCGAAGCTTCTCACCACCGCTGTCGAAGCTTCTCACCATTGTCATCCGTGCTTTCTCTCCCAAACAATTCTCGACACTCATTCAACCTTCTCTCTTATTTCTGATAACTCTCATCTATTTATTTTCCTTTTTTTCCTTGACTCTGTTTTATTCGAATTTCCATATTTCTCAACAACTTTGCAAATAAAGATGCACCGAGCATCTTCAACACCTCTGCCACCCCAGGGTATGCCCCGGTCGTCAAGCGCCGCAGCTATCAACAGCAATAACAACCCCAAAGTTCGCTCTCAGACCAGCTCTAGGATAATTCGGGCCCAAATCTCAAGCCCGATACCCATATCAGATCCCTTGGACAAGGAGCTGTCTATTAGACCACAAGACGTGAGCTTTTCCGGGTACATGCCTCAACACGCCAACATCACGCAACCCTCCATGGATACCTCACGACCGTCAGCGGAATTTTCCCGCCGCCGCATTTCCTTCACACCTGAGCGATCTCGGTCAGTTCTCCGAACGGCCTTTAGCAGAATATTTGGCCGCAAGAAGGGACCCCGACCCAAGACAGGCCTGGCTTCAGCAGGTTCGGAGGAGGATAGGCAAAACGAGCAGTACAGTGTAAGTGCATCAGTCACTTCATCAGGGAGCCGCTATCCTCGTTATAGATGATTTACTGATGCAACCAAACAGGATCCCGTGAATAACACTTCTCCTGCCCGGAGCCCACCTACGAAAATCTCTGAACCCATTCCCGTTTCTGAATATGATCGGGCGTTACGGTCTCATTCTGTTGGTCCCGAGGATGTGATGGCCATCCGAAGTGCGCGCAGCCCCGTCAACCAAGACTTCAGTGGCCACGTAAGAAGGCGCACCGGAACTGGCAGCGATGCTCACCCGGCCAGTGCTCGCTGGGTAAAGCCGACGGGACTGACTCCGCGTCCTGCCAGCACTCAGGACTGGGGAAGCAGGCTGGTTGATGATAGCCATGATCCCGAAGAGATTGGCCGTGCTATTACGACGGGTCTTAAACGCCGGTCTAGGAGCCTGTCGTTTATCCCTTTAATCGAAACCACTCCAGCCCCAAGCATTACACGGCGGCGCAGCGACGAGATTCCTCGCGGGTGGCGAGAAAGCTACGACCAAGAACCCGCATCCCCTATATCATCAACGGCGCCAGATGGCGAGGACCGGCGGGCCACCTTCATTAGCGACAAATCAGACGACGAGTCTAAGACTGATGATGAAGCAGAGTTGCCGGATGAAATTGACTCACCTGTTAAGCCTTTTACCTTTAGCAACATCCCTTACATGACAGAGTTTGCCGGCACGAGCATGAAAATTACAGATGCCGTGAATCTTGAGACGCGAATTGGCCAAGTCGAGAATCGTTTAAGCTTGGTGGAAGGCCTTCTAACGCATGCCCGCCAAGCAACTCCAGTTGCTGGATTGCCAGACGATGTCTCGGAACGATTAGCGCCGCCTGCGCCTGCGTGGCCATCTACCTTTGCAACGGCAGTTCGTCCATCTTCTCATTCTTCTGCTCAGTTTTCTGGGACTTCCAGACTCTCGTTTGGCGAGATACCGATCTATGCACGATCAGCAAGCCAACAAGCAACAAAGCAGCCCATGTTTGCCACCCCTGAGCGACCGGCGCTTGCGTCCAGTCTCCCTACGCTTTCCAAATCCTTCCCTACTGGATCATTCCTAATGGATCACGAAACTTACAATACACTCCTGACAACAATGGAGAACGATCGTGCTGCTCGAATAGCATTGGAAGCGCAAGTAATGGAACTCAGCCGGCAGGTTAGTCGCCTTTCCAAAGGTTTACCTAGCACTCGCGCCGCCCAAACGAAAGATGACGCCGCATCTCACCCCCTCGGGCAAACGTCCGTATTCGATTTCGGAGACGCCAACGGAGACTTTGTAACAAAGGATCGTGGCTTGAGTTACAGGAGAGATCACACTGAAGATTCTGGGATAGGCACCGAAGCTGGTGACAAAGACTATCCCGAATCATTTGCCACGCTAAACGAGGAAAACCACCCAGATTTACCATTCAGCACACCCAACGCGGCGTTGTCGCTTTCTAAGCTCACAATGATGGGTGGTATTCCGGCATCTCAACAAGCATTATCGCAGACGATCTAGATGACGTATGAATCTGGATCGCGATGAAAAGAAAAACAAAAGAACAAAAAAAAGATAAATCAATTAGCATTTCATGAGTTCTGGTACCTGCTAGCGCTGTATTACTTGTGTATTATATACCCCATTCCTGCGATGTTGAAGTCGTCTGGAATATTGTCTATAGCATTGTTGTTTGTGAGGCGCTGATGGGGTGTGATTTCGGGTTGGGCAAGGACGGGGGGCAATTGAGGTCCTTCAGCCAAGGGTTGCACACGGGACCATAGACAGAAGGATGGCTCGACAGTTTTTGTTAAGAAAAATAAAGTATTTTGACCCTAAAAGGCACGTACAATTCTATAGTGATGTTTCTACGGGAAAGGGGGGAGCTCTAATTGATATGTTGTTCCTGATATCATGTCGAGTTGAAGTGACATATGTTTTGCTATTCCCTTTTAACGCCAGATAAATCAGCAGCCCTCATTATTCGTACATGCCCATGCTCATTGGGTGTTTGGCTCAATAGTATTTACCATCCATAAGCCTGTTATTCCGTTAAGAGCGGAGTAAATCATCCCTGAGCCCCCAGCTGCCAACGAGAGCCATGGACTTTTCGTCTCCTGGAGCCAGGCGGTCGTCCTGGAGCGTATCGGCAAGGCATGTCCAAGGGTCACGGCCGCCACCCCACTTGAGAAGATTTTCCTTGAGACGCTCGCCATTATCGCGGCCGATGGCAGCGCCGTCCTCGCCGGCGCGGAAGACGACACGCCAGACCCGTTCGGCGATGACGCGGTCGAAGAGGTAGCTGTAGTAGGTGCTGCCGTAGCTGTGCAGGTGGCCGAAGAAGCCCTGCCAGCGAGTCTCAGGGGGATCGCGGGGCCCGTGGGCGAAGCGGGCGTGGATGTCGTGGAAGGCGGCGGTGGAATCGAAGCCTGGGGAGGCGACTTCGGGGGCGTGGTAGGCCTGGTCGACCATGGCGAGGAGGATCTGGTGCTCGGTATCGATGCCCTCGAAGCGCTTGGAGACGCGGATGCGCTCGGCGACGAGGTCGTAGGGCAGCGGCTGGTCCGTCTTCCAGTGGCGGGCGAAGAGCGAGAGCACCGTGCGGTCGGCGGCGAAATGCTCCATGAGGGTGGAGGGGAGCTCGGCGAAGTCGGTTGCGCAACGGGTGCCCGAGACGTTTTGGAACGAGGTGCGCGCCAGGATGGAGTGGATGGCGTGGCCCATCTCGTGAAAGAGCGTCTCGACCGAGTAGAAGGACAAGAACGCCGGCTCTTTGGCGTTGTCGTTCTTGGGGAAATCACAGACGAGGGCGATGGTGGGCAGCTGCTTCAGGGTGCCGTCACGAGACGACGTCTCCATGCCGTCGTTGGCAGCTTGCTCGGCGGATTCAAAAGCAGGCATGTTGGGGCCATTGAGGTCGGAGCCAACCTCGTCGATCTCGTCGGGGAGGATCTCACGGGAGCATCGAACGGTGAAGTGGGCTGGGTTGGGAGACTTTTGCGGCCGGTAGAAGAGATCGCAGTATAGAACGGCCACTTGGCCGCCATTGTCCGACACGACGTCGAGACGCTTGACATCGGGGTGCCAGGTTTCGCCCGGGAGCGTCTCCCGTGGAACGAGACGGATGCCATAGAGACGATTGAAGAGGCGGGACAGGCCCTGGATGACGGTGCCAACGGAGAAGTAAGCCGTCAAGTGATCGTCAAACCTGACCCGGGACCGCATCTCGGCTCGAATCTTCTCCATGTAAAAGTCCCTGTCCCACGCTTGGAGAGTGGCGTCCTGCATAGCTAGCCTCTCCTGCTTCTTCTGCGTCAATTCGCTCAGCTCCTGCTGAATGATGGGAGCGTTGTGGTCCCTCAGAGCAAGGAGAAACTGCATCACTGAAGCGGGCGACTTGGCCATCATGCGGTCCTTGAGCGCCATGTGTCCGTGGCTCTGGAAGCCGGCGAGATTCGCCAGCTCTGCCCTTAGCTTGAGCATCGTCTCCAGCAGCTTGATGGTCCGGCCGGATGCCCTCCGCTGGGCGAGATAGATTTCCTTGCGAGTCTCCTCGTCATACACGCTCTGTAGGGCGGCTGCAGCCTCGGAGCCAGTGGTGGGGACCGAAATGTTGGACCGGACCTTGAGGGATGCGGCGAGGCCGGGATATAAGCCGTAAAAGCGATGCGACGGCAGCGTCACCTCCTTCCGCTCCGGCTCCATGCCCTGGACAAACGCCGAACCGACGTCGCTGATGCGGGAGGATAGCTCAACGAATCTGTCGCGAGCCGTCTTGGGCAAGTTGACGGCAGACTTCATGAAGTCGAGCTTGAGCAGCTCTGCCACTGTCTTCTCCTCCTCGGACCAGGTCGATGTAACTTCGGGACGGGACATGGCCTCTCCCAACTGGTCGCTCAGCCCGGTCATAGTATTCAACTGATTCATGTACTGGTACACCATGGACCAGGCGTCTGCCGCGGCCTGTTGAAAGCGCACATCAGGGTGCGTCATGCGAACAAAGTCGGACATGTCGAGGACACGGCAGAGCAAATCGCTCAGCCGGTCGAGGTCCCGTACTAGCGATTGGTACTCATGAGTTGTCGAAGCGGCGAGCACTCGGTGGACGATTCTAGTCGCCCTCTGCAGGTTCTTCTGCGCAAAGACGAGGAATCCATCTGGACTGGTCAGGTAACGATTTTTGAATAATCCTTGGCTCTTCTTCAGGCTGAAATTGGCAAACGTCCGGCCGGATGGGGCGTCGAATAGCTCGCGGAGAAGCGCATCGTCATGTTGAGAGCTTGTGAAGTGATCGGCCGGCAGCTTCGAAGCATCGGTTACCGGCGTCACAGAGGCAGAAGCAGCAGCAGCAGCAGCGGAAGCGCTCGACTCCCATCGAATATGCGGCTTAGGCTTGATCACGCGACGACAGCATCGGGTGCAGACCCGGAGGCGGGAACCCCCGGAGTTGAGCATTGCTAGCGTTGGGAATGAAGACGGAGATTGGGGGCATACGTAGAACTAATCGTCCTCATAGTATCATGCGCAGAATCCGAGCAAAGGAAGTCCCAATTGCAGTCGAATGTGTTGTAACGAGGCAGAAAAAATCAAGGTGGGAACCGAAGTTCGGAGTTGCGACATGTGGTACCTTGAAGATGTACCGAAGCGATCCCGAAAGCCGATATATGCAACCGCCAAGCTCGCATTGACTCAAGATGAGTTGGATCTATTGAGGAGTGAGACTCAGATATGGCTGATAAGCATGGCTTAGATGGATATATATCTTTTCAACGTATTAATGACAGCATTTTCCATTCCAAATGGACCTACTGGGGTTTCATTTGTGGCAGGCCAAGACCCCTCATTGTTTCCCAAATAGAGGCACTTCACTTACACACACGGAAGTGATCGCTGATCTCGTGTCCAACTGGTGCCCAGGTTTACCGCTCTCTGGGATATAAGCAAAATGATTATCAAGATTCCCGTAAGCAGAGAGGGTAATTGCTACCGAGTTGGCTGGATGGCCAGTCCATGCTTGCCATGCACGTTCTATATGAGGAGACTGACACAGGCCGTTACGCAGATCGGGCATACTTTCATCATCTTTGTCCATCCCACTGACTTGGGTTTCTTCCGGTGATTCTAGTCGTGTATTTCTTGGAAATTGTCGAGCAATGTAATTCTTGTAGATGAGAACGGCCCTCATCAGCTATAATAAGCCAGTGGACTTCTGATTGAAGAAGTGCTGAAAACTATCTGATATAGAACTGTCCAAACCAATACATTTTACTTGTTCATTGTTTTTTCGTACTCAAAATTGGATGAAAGTATATGTCTTGCACAGATATATATGGAAAAACTGGACATTTGCGTGTATATGAGAATTCAATTGTTTTCATACATGTCGACCTACCAGAGACAGAACTGTATATCTATATTCTATTGGCCTCGCAGTTTCGTATCTGCGCGTGTAACATCCATCAACGCAATATGGGATAGAGAACCAAATAAAACTCGAATCATGGACTAATACTCTATAAGCTGCCACGAGATACAACATTAAGAAAGAAAGGAAAAGAGCAGAACAAAAATAGACCAAAGTTATGTTCAGTGTCCAATTGGATCATGCAGCAAAACCTCCCCAATGCGGCAATATCCCAGCATGTTAGCCGCCGGGGCCGGAATTTCTCTGGCGCCGCCCGTCGGAATAGTGCGGGATCCTGGCAAGATCGCATGAGCCTTTTCAAAAATACATCATCGAAGTCAGTTTGACCACCAATTCGCCCTGCATCATGGCCGCGAGAGTGCTCCTGCAGCGGGTAGGCAATGCATCCAACATCCTGTTCGGTAGTACATGTCAGCTAATTGAGTCGTGATTCAGCGCTCCTTTGCACCGCTGGCCGCAGCCGCCCTGGGCGGAATTGCTTTTTCGCCGGCGGTGGTCTTTGCTGAGGCTCCCAAGGTGTGCCCATGACCTCGTGTCTCCTATTGTGTTTTTTTAAAAAAAAAACGACGACTTCTAATATACAATACAAAACACGCAGAGAAAGCCAATCTACGATGAAGTCGAGTTCCACTCTCCGCTGCCCGTAGCACCCTCACCACCGGCCGTTCTCCCCAGCCAGCCCATCAACGACAATGCCGACGAAGAGCCAGCGTCCCGAGTCCCTACTCCCACCGACCGACTGGCCGTCCAGATTGGACGCGCGCGCCTGTTCCTCTACGACGTTGCCGTGGCCGCCGAGAACAAGGTCAACCAGACCATGGATTCGGCCTTTGACCTGGAGCAGTCCTTCACCCGCACAATCGCCTCCCTGGCGCCCCCGCGAGAGAGCGGCGAGAAGCTCATGCCTGGCGGAATCTACGTCCTGGTCGCTGCTATGGCTGGCAGCATCCTGACCAGGAACCGAAGCATCGTGCTGCGCGCCACACTCCCCTTCGCCCTCGGCGTCGGTGCTAGCTGGACGGTACTCCCCATTACTATGCGCAACGTGTCCGACCTGGCGTGGAAGTACGAGCAAAAGTTCCCCGCCGTGGCCGATTCTCACATCAAGCTGCGCGAGGGTATCCAGAGGGGAATTCATTTTGCAAAGGTCCACAGGGAAGTGGGTGTACAGTACGTTGACGACAAGGTCACCAACGTCCGTGAGGCGGTTGAGAATTGGGTTGCGCAGGGAAAGTAAAGCGGAGGGAAAACATGTGTTAATTTTAAAAAAGCGATTGTACCATCACATAGAGATTTTTTTTTGTAACCTGTTCTACATCTCATTTTGTTCATATGAGAGCTTCAAAAAATGGGTCGAGACGAGGCAGAAAATACAAAAGAGGGGCCGTGGGCTGCATAAAATACATGAGAGATAGTAAACAGACACACATATCAGAAGTATTCGGATCTGGTTCATATTCTCAAATGGCTCAACTATGTAAGTTCGTGTTTATCATGGGTGATGTGGTCACCACGCGCAGGGCATCCCTCATGCTGCGTTAATTTCAAGAGCTGCCTCCCTCCCAAACTCCGCCCGTGATGCATCCTTGTGTCTCCCTCCTTTTGTCTATTAAGTTTCCTCCCCCTTCATCCAACAGAAGCAATGGGCAATGGTTCAGGCTCCGGCTGCGTGATGGCTCCTCGCTCCGACAGTGCCTTTTTCTGCTGTGTCTTAACTCTGGCTTGTCCCGTCTGTCCGCCGGCGGCTAGGGCAGCGGCATTGGATTTGCCCTTTTTCGACTGCTTCACTGGTGGCTTGTCGAGTCCCCGCCTCACGTCCGCTTCTCGAGCTTGCTCCATGAACTCTTCATGACCCAGCATCCGGCAGACATCTGAGTAGCTCTTGCTCTGGGTCAAGGGCTGGTGAAGCCCGGCTTTCCCAGGAACCATCTGGGCCAGGAGATATTTTGTGTTGCCGAATCGGTTCTCGACATCCATGCATATCTTGACGTACTCCTTGACAACTTCTTCCCAGGGAGCAAGGCCTCCTTCAGCCTCGGTCCTGAAGCAGCTGGGATTCTTCTCAGCGGATGTGGCAATCATGGCACCATCTGCACCGAATTCCTTTGCCAATTTCAATCCTTCAGCCTTGGACTCCACATCACCATTCATCAAGCAGGCCACGCCAGCCTCGTGGCAAATTTCGGCAACCATGCGCAGCTGGCCACGGATAGCACGCTCGCGAGGTCGCATTGGTGTTGTTCTGCAATGAACTGTGAGTCCTGTGATACCTGTGGCAACAAGTTTCCTGACAAGGGCTTCGGTCTCGGCAGGCGTCTCAAGAATGCGAATTTTGACACTGATGCCGATCTCGAATTCAGGAGTGATGTTCTGAACCAATTTCTCTAGGATTGCGCACAGCTTGTCTGGAGTTCGCAAAAGGGCAGCACCCATGCCTCCACTTGTGCTAAAGGGTTTCGGGCATCCAGCATTGACGTCTATGCCGGCAACATCTGCTGCGACCAACCGTGAAGCCTCCAATGCGCGATCCGGGTCCGAAGTTCCAATCTGAAAGATGAGCTTGTCCTTCTCCTTCTCGGGGTGAACTGCGTATATGATATTCTCCTTTGCATCCGGTGGCGGTTCTTTCTGGCCGTGAGAGGCCACTCGGAACCACTCGACTGTCTGGGTGGCTTCGTTGTATCGTCTCGTCGTTCCAATCATTGCTCGATCAACTGTTTCTGGGCCTGAAGCAATCATGTCAGAAAACAACTTTATACCCCAAGAAGCAAGAAGGTTGCCTCTCTACTCACCCCACACGAGATCAGCGCCGTACTTGAGCGCGAGCAGTCGAGAGGGAAGTTCTCCAGAGCGCACCATTGGCGCAAGAACTACCTTGCCGCGGTAATCCACACCGCGGCGAGGAATCGGGACCATTTTGACCTCTGAAGCCATGATTCTGTTCAGCAACCTCAGCATGCCACTTTGGCGCAACGCGCAACGTGCAAGTTTCTTGCTTGATGACAAAATCCAAAATCCTGGCCCTCCAGGTGGGATGCCACAACAAATGATTCAACTAGCGCTTATCGGCCATATCGCTTATCGATAACGGAATATCCAATAATTAAAATGGAGACCGCTCCGATGTGGATCCGAATTCGGAGCCGAGCTTTGAAACCTATCCCGCCTTTGATTGATTTGCCCTTTCAGTTTCAGCCACCTGGATGTCTCTGTGGAAATGGGGACGGGAGTCAATATTGAGCCGCAAAGTTACGAATGCGCGCTCCTGGAATGCGCAAATCACTATGCAGCAACGATGGGAATGCACATAATCTTAAAAGTAGACGGACGGGGTTGTGACACAGGCCATGGGTAGATGAATATTGGCTAAATTGCTGTTGATAAGGCCTGCAATATTAGGAGAAATTAAGGTCGCGTGACAAGATTAACGGCAAACTTCATTTTGGCGGGGGGCTGCAGGTAGATTGCTGCAGGTTGAGTGCGGTAGCATCCAAGTCTCGGGAGCGAGACAACATGAAGACCTCAATGATACAGTCAAGGTACATAGTCGCACAGCAACACATTGCCTCCTGTTAGGTTGTTAAGAATAGTAGCTGGTATTTTGGTTCCAGCATTAGTCAGGGCTATCGCATTTGGTGGAGCAGACTGAGAGGGCTGGGTCTGGAACAGAACAATTGAGACTATTTCAAGCATATTCCCCGACGGCGATACGGTATTCATTCGATTAGTTTGGCCGTCTGTTCGTGATGTGAGGCTGCGTCTATTTTTGTCGCAATGTGCCGGGAGGGTGTGCTAGTCCCAGGTGTCAACCCACGTTTACGAGGTCGATCTCGAGCGCACACAGATTTTCGACCATGATTACGATTACCTCGTGTTTGCCGGCAATAGATCTTGATTCGTCGCAGTGGCGGCACACTTTGGATGAAAAGGGCTGTAATATTCGTAGATCATGTCAAAAATTTTACGGGCGCCTTTGAGCCCAGTGCCGACAAATCTTTTATTCGATCAACCTGATTTAGGATTTCGAAACATTGGAACCAGGTACTAATTTACAGTGAATATTTCGGCCCCATTCCTAGTAGCCTCCTTTGTGCTTATGCTAAACTTTGTTTATTTCAAGGGGAGACAAAGAGCCAGGGAACAGTATCGAGGGAAATAAACATTTTGATGATATCAAGTATGTACGACGTACTAGCAGTAAGTTAGCATGCGCCATCCTCCAATACTCGGTTTGAGGTTCTGGTGGTCCTGGCGTTAGTTTCAGGGATCCGTTCCCTATTGAGGCATCCCGGCCCCAACATGCGGTTCTGGCGCGCAGGGGATAGGGGAGGTCCAACGTCAGAAAGCGGCACGTAAAGAAACGAGCATTGAATGGCCAGTTCCGCAACATTAATGCACAAGCAAACAAGTTTGGCAGCAGTACCACATGAGTGCTACAAGAGCCAGTTATTGCCTCAACTCAACTCGGTTCAGTTGTTGACTTCAACCCTGCGGCCACAAAGAGGTTCACAGCCTCCGGTCTGTACATCACCTGAAAGAAAAGGTACCGGCTAGCGACCTCCCCGAGCGAATTAGGCGCGCAGCCATGGGCTAGATCCACTCTAGCCCCCGAGACCTCAGGGGCTTGGTTGGTGGGGGAGAGGTCACTGGGGTCTTTGTGAGCAGAAAAAGGGCCCAATTGCTTCTACAGATTGCGGCTAGGTAGCACAAAGTGAGTCCATCGTAGTGGGTTCGATGGTGTGGCGCTTGCATGAGGGATGAGGGGAAAACGATGAAAGCACATCAGTCAAAGTACGAGGCAATGTAAACAATGGGCGCTGAGAGCTGGAATACGAGCACCGTTTAAGCTCATTCGTATCAACAGCCGGCTGCAAGAATAGGGCTCCTGCAGGCGCTCTCTCGCTTGCAATGTATGGGCATGTACTCTCCAAGTACCAGACATTAGTACCTGCACCCCTGGGTCTTGTCTGTGATAAGGGTCTCCATCGACAAAGGGTTGTGGGTTGCAAGCTGTGGTCTAGCCGTCTTGAATGCTCTGAAACTTCCTTGTCATTCCCTGGACGCGCCGATCAAGTCCAATTGGATTCCCTCGTGACGACATAGCCAGTAAATCCCAATAATCTCTGTGTACCTGCCTCGACCGCGAGTACTAAACGGTACTGGCATATGTAAAGGCGGACGAGGTATTACCCGACCCAGTGCTACTTGTACAAGAGTGTGTCTGTCCCAAAAGGCGAGCTGGCAGCAATCTACACCACATTCCCGCCGCCCCATGCCAAGAGGGCCAGCCTGCACCTTTCTGCATATGCTGGCGGCCACAAAAAACATTCGGTTTGCAGCTTCGTCGTCCGTTTAGCATTGAGTTCCATTAGCCACAAGCACCTGGTCGCGCACGGGGAGTCAGACTCCTCGCTGCCAGTGTTTTTCCAGAGCCGGTGACGGGGGAACCAACCACGTACGAGTCCCAGACCAGTGCGCCCCGAAATCCAGGAGACAGATAGAGACAGACTGAGAGAGAGAGAGAGAGAGAGAGACTGAGCATCTTCAGCAGAGCAGCATCGCCGACCCAGCAATGGAGAGCACCCAGTCTTACATGGCCGATGATGGCGACTCCAAGAAGAAGAGAGGCCGCCTCATGGGCAAGCTGTTTGGCAAGGACCGCAAGGCTGAGGAGTCGGCCAACGCTGCATCTGTAGATGCCTTCCTACACAGCTCTGCCGACACGCTCAACGTCTCCCATCCGCCGCCACCGATTCCTCCCCAGGTCTCGCTCTCGCTGCCCAAGCTGGACACCAGCATCTCTCGCTTTCCCCAAGCACTAGCTGTCAACCAGCAGGCCCAGCAGAACCGCGCTATAGCTCCGGGCGCCGGCAATGACGTCCGATCTCCAAAGCGAAGCCCACGACCGAGTCGCAAGGGCCTCTCGGTGAGGTTCACGGAATCATACCCCGAGGTCATGGGCGAAGGCGGTGACGAGTCCGAGACACCAACGATAGAGATATCGAGGAGAAAGAAGGACCGCCAGCAACCTCCCCCGCCGACACCGCCTCAGAGCCGGCCAAACCCACCTTCGAGCAGGCCCTCTTACTCCAACAACGACCTGTCGTCCTCGCAAGATGACTTCGTACCTAAGCCTATATCCCGAACCCAGACCGGCTACTCGTCCATCTACAGCCCTGAGCCCGAATCCAGGCCGTTGCCCAAGACGAGAACCAATTCGTCGTTCTTGGAACCACAGAACCCTGGTAGAAACCAATCTCCAGGCCTCTTGGGGGCCCCAGGCAACACTGATGAGAATAGAAAGTCCTTCATCGAGATTCATCAGGCCCAGATGGCGCTGGCTGAGGGAAGAGCCTTTGCCAAGGCTGCCCGCACCGCCAGTGCAGCATCTGAGCATGATTGGGGTGAGAGGAAGCTGCCCTCATCTCGCGAGCTAAACGATTCCCCAGAACCTACGTCTCCCGAAGCCCAGGCCAGGCCAACTACCGATTACAGCCCTGTTACCTCCATGTCTACAAATTCCAGCACTTTCCCGTCGCCGAGCAATCCAACTGCATCAAAGTCGTTACGTGAGATTCCGCGACGCCCAAGCGGCAGCTCTCAAAATGACCCTCCGCCCCGCGCTCCACCCTCCATGGCCTCGAGAGCGCTGTCGGTTCGTGTCACAGACGCGGTAGCCGGCAGCGAAGCTCTCAAGACGTTTATTGCCAGAAGTAGGCATCTTTTTTCGCTATTTCGTCTACATGCCGAGCAGGTACGACCGCTATCATCTTGTTCCCAGTCGCAGCTTGCACGGGGAAGTCTTTGGTGGTTTTTGAAAGGTAGAATGGGCTTAGAGGCAGCTATTCGCGACCGCCCTACTACTCCACAGTCGCAGATGCAGCTTGAACTAGACCGACAGCAGGCGCACTCCAATCTGGCCAAGTCGTATTGGCTCTGCCAGGAAGTTCTCCCCGACCTCGTTGAGGCTCAAGGTCTGGCGCCAGACGCTGAAGTTGCGGATGTAGCTCAAAATCTGGTGACGGCCCTGACGAAGCTTGCAATCTCGATGAAGCGAAACCAAATCCTGCCACCAGAAGATACCGTGTTACCGCAAACCATTGACAAGTCTATTTGGGTGGAATATCCTCCGCTGAGCCAGGATATGGTCGCTTTGCTGACGGGCAATTGGGGTGGTGGCTTGACCGCAATGCAGCACCCCATGACCTACCTCGAGCTTCTGGACGCTTTCCCCGTGGGCGATACGGCAGAAACGTTTTGCTATGGCAGATTGCCCACTGAGGTGTACCTCATGGAGCAAGGTAGAGAGAACAAGCAGCTGCGCTTCGTCTGCATGCTGTCTTTGGTTCGACCTACCAAGCAGAACGGCCTCATCTTTGTGGTTTCTAGCCAGGACGGCAACATCCAACTGCCGATACAGGATCGAACAAGCGCAGGCGGGCCTTGCTGGGAAGATATTCGTTGGAGACCTGAGACTTCGTCCTTTGACCTGCGCCTGCCTCGTGGCTTCAAGCTGTCGGTGCAGTTGACACAGAGCGACTACAGAATGCTTTACAACATGTACGACTACGCCTCGAAGCTTCAGCAAACGCTCCAGCCGCGGCCCGACGAGCAGGTGGTATTCCGAAACACACTCAAGTCCTTTCAGTACCTGGATGCGGACCCCAACTCCCGAGCATTCCCCAAGGATCAGATACCTTCTTGTGACCTAGCCCTCTTCGAAAAGCTCCGCAAGGAGAATGGACCACAGGGACAACGATGCTGGCACACTGGGCTCCGCATAGCAGTTGTGACAGGGCCAAAGACGAGGACAGCGTGTGGAGTGTCCCACACTTATCCTCCGCCATTGCCAGTGCAGTTTGGATTCTTCAGAGCTGAGGGAGACTTACCTGCCTTTTCAGTCAAGTTTGAAAATGGTCGACAAAAAGGCCGGATGGTAATGGTGTTTAGCGACGAAAAAGAACGCGCTCGCTTCCATTCGCTGCTCACTGGCACGTCTATAGAGCCCGGCGAGAAAGTCTTTGCCGACGTGCCAATTACCAGCGTTACCATTGCCCAAAGCCTTCGCGAGCCACTTGGCATGGCACCCTTTAGCCGGCTGCAGTGGAAGGCCGGCAGAGTCGTAAATGACGAGTACGGTATCGAGGGAGATGCGGCTCCCACGGTCCTTGCAGACAGGCTGAGGATTGTCCTGGAGCATCAGTACGGTACCATCACAGACAGAATCAACGTCGAGCCCGGGGAGCTGCGGATGCGCCTGGAGGTCAGCAACGCCAAAGTGCTCAAGTTCCTTCGCCAACCACAGCAGGACATGACAATTGCAATCGCCGAATCGCAAGTGGGCAAGGACGTGCCGCGAAATATGTGGGACTCGCTGCAGCTCATCAAAATGAACCAGACAATACGATCCATCGAGTTCAACAGCCTCAAGGACCTCCATGCTTTCCAATACGCAGTCTTCGGCTTTGAAGTCGTTTTCGATGCGCTGGCAGTCACGTTTGCCATTGCGCGGCGTCGCATGGTTGTGCCCATTCACAAGAAGTGGGAGGCAGGATATACAAGAATTCAGGTCATTAAGCAAGAAGACAAGCAGCTGCAGCTACTGGCATTCTTCGAAGAGTTCAGCCACGGGCACTGCATGAATTTTGTGCTCAAGGGCACTGATCTTTACGAGGCTTTCCATAGAGGCAGCAAGTCAGGTATTCGGTTTGTCGATGCCAAGTTTCCGCTCCCGCGGCTGCCGGCCGACAAAGACGGGGACTACGACGACATGGCCTTTGTCTGCCTAGATCTGCCGGATCTGCCGGGCGAGCACGACGATATCTCCATCATGTTTGAAAACGAAGAAGGTAAGCCAAGCAGAGGGCTTTTGTACACCAAAAACACTGCAGTGCAGGATCTGAGCTGTTGCTAACTGTTACATAGATCGGGATCGCCTTGCCCAATGTCTTCCGGCCCCTATCAAGGGTTCTTCGAGGATATCACGAATGAAGTGAGCGGGATAGCAATTAACGCGGATACGTACATGACAATTCCCATCAGCCGATAGCGATGCGCATGAGCAGTGGTTGCGCTGCAGTTCAGCTTTCAAACACACAGTCTAAATGCTGCGATCCAGCAAAGCGGTATGCACCTATGCTTTGTAGCGGGCCGGAATTTAGAGTAGATTGTTGGCATCGTGGATATACCTTTAACAGGGACGAAAAGGCGGAGCAGGGAGCAGAGTAGGAGCCACGCCGGGGTGAAAAGAGCCATTGGTCAGGTTTATCTACCGGTAGAGCAAACGGCCCGTCGCTCCGAGGAGACGCATATGAAATACCCAAGAGAGAAGAAAAAAGGATGGGCGGAAGCATGACCTGATATAAAGAGCAGGGTCGAATTTAGCGATGGATGTACTTTTCTTGCAAGCATTGGCGGAGAGAGCTTAAAGACTATTTCCCCCTTCGTATTCCCCCCGGCAGTCCATGTGCAACCTTGGATCAGCCATGAAGATAATAGTATGTGTATATACCTAGAGCGTTTGGATTTTTCTTTTTCTGCTTGTCTAGAACTGGGTGCCCCTTTGAAGAGCAGATGGGCAAGCTAGCATAATTGGAGCATGTGGTCTGCAGATGAGATACCATTCTGAGGACTCAGTGTGACGCGCACAATTATCGGGCTAGTCTTTATCGTTGTGAAGTCGCCACAGCCGCCTAGTGTAGAGTCGTGATCATGATGTCTGTCAGCCGGAACAACATAGTTATTAGAAAGCAATAGTAATCAGGACGGTGGCAATTCTTTTGTGTCTTCACCCATGATAATCAAGAAGCAAGGCAGCCGCCTCTCCCCGATCTGGGGCCCCCTCCCTAAACTACATGAGGCCGTAGCGGCAAAGCCTCGTCCCATGTGCCAAACTCGGGAGCGGCGGGATATGAAGCTTCTAGTGCTAAGACGCTGTGTGTGTTTGCATGACCTCTTTGTTTCTTTTTCTATTTACAGCGTCTCTTTGTTTTCCTTGTCGTGCCGGACTTTATATCGACTCCGAGGTGCGTTGGCTGTTTGGGGACCGCGGCTCGGAGAGGGATCCGGCGGCCGAAGTATTATGGGGAAGCTGAGAAAAGGGAAAGTCGGTGGTTTTTTTTTTTTTTCTCCTCTCTTCTTCGGCTTGAGATGGAAGGGGGGGATTTTGTTGGGATTTGCTAATATGTTCTATTAATTTTTTGGACAAAACTACGGCCGTAAAGAGATTTTGTTGGCTGCTTATGGGCTTGGTCTTGCTCCCTAGTACATAGGTGGTTAATTGTTGCTGCCAGCTTATTGCTATAACATCTGGCTCGGGGTGATTATCATGTAGAAAGTAAAGTACAGTACAGTAATCCTGCGCAGTTTTTTTTTTTCCTTCTGTTTGTTTTCTTGTTAACAGGGGGTTTAAAAATACACGTCTAATGTATCGTGGGCTGTCTGGAGAGATGAGATTCGGGGGGGATCCAGTAATAAGGCGGTATATTGGCACGATGCCAGATCTGACTGGGAGAGCTTTGCCGTTGATGGTGGCCGCGAGCTAGCAGCTGAGGTTAGCAGTAGGTAACTAGTACAAAAGCTGGTGAGTCGGCTTGATCAAAGCTGAGGTATCTCGACATGCGTCTGTAGGTAGGGATATGTGCCTGTGCAGGCAGGTTTATATGTAGGACATATGCGAATTGTCTCTGGGGATGCTTCGTCACGGCAACACGCGGCGAGGACGAATGCTGCCCGTGGCGTCGGGGCCCTAAGGTGCGTGTTCCGCTGAGATAATTTAACATTGAAGCTTAGTGAGAGCTATCATACCTAGTAGGTACCGAGTACATCGCACAGCGGCTAGATTGGTTGACCCTGTGACAGGTTTAGCGGCAACGTCATAGATTCATGTAGAGAGTACGTAATTGGCATGTGATGATGTGGTTCCTGATAGGTACCCGATACCTCGTATTGTGCGCAAAAGCGTGCAAAGAAAGGCGTGGATTTACATGTGGCTGGCCCTCACTCTGCTTTTTCTTTTTGCCGCCCATTGTCAATCGGAGCTATGGCATCATCATTAGAGGTTGGGTCTCTTCTAAGTACTGGAGGAGCTCGGTGCCCAGTACGAATATCCTTACGTATCCCGTTTTCCTTCATAGGCACCCGTATTCTTTCAAGACGCAGCCCAAGTGCAATAGCCGGTTCGGTGGCATCCGCCGGACGGATTCAACCTCCTTGGGGTTGCAGGCACCTGTAAATGAAAAGCCCGAACATGGGGTTAGCCAGTAACTCGAGTTCTTTGGTGCTAGGTAGATCAGCTCATACACACATGCCGCAGTATGAGTACAACGGACGTTGACTTTTTTACTTGGCTAATACCAGACAGACAATACCCTGGTTTTCTAGCTTGACGTAGCTTCCCTTTTGTCTTCGCTTCCTTTTTCCTTTTATTTCTATCCTCATTTCTCCTCGCTTCCCTCCTCTTCTCGCTTTTGTTAAGCACTCTTCCGGGGTCGTGGGTTCGAGCCATCATTTTTACTACATTAGACCTACAGCGCCTACTAAGCTTCACAGCTCGCCCCGAAATAAGTCAGTCATCAATCCAAAGTAACCGCCGCTCCGCCACCCTTGGTCTGCTCTGCGCTGCACTGCTTTTTGCGCCCACCAAAGTGCAAAAAGTCACAGACGAGGAGGATAACCCAAGTTCCTCTGCTGCAATCTTGGAATTCGAATACCTGCTTTCGCTACCGCACGTCTTATATGCTTGAGCCTCGCCATTGCTCTGCTCAATCTTAAAAAATTTTAGGAGTTAGAGGGGCTGCCGGCCGCTGGATTTTTTTCTCTTTTCCACTGTTTCCCGAGCGAGCGAGCTCTACAGTAGCTTAATTTCGGGCCATGGGGCTTTCGTCCGTGCTAGCTCTCCCCCGGAGGAGTAGAGCGTCTACGGCTGGTAGTGAGTCCTGTGCCATTTGACCCCTCTGCCTCCGTCATTTCTTCAGCACCTGGATGACTTCGTTTTTTTTTTAAATTCTTATCCCCGGGGTTTCCCAAGACACACGCACAGAGCAGAGACAGAGGCTTTTCCCTTGTCTGCCCATACTTGGGAGAGCTGCCCTACATACCCATTCATTTTAATTCCCTTTGCCCTGCGAGCCCGAGCGCTCCCGCGGCTTTACGACCCTACACCTACATTTCCCCTTGTTGAACTGCTTTGCGAAAAAATCAAAATGTTAACCAACTGGTTTGCACAACCTGCAGGCAATCGATCCTCAACCGACGAAGGCAAGATCGATAACGATGACGATGGCCAGTCGTTGGAGCCGGATCAGGGCAATGGTAAGCTGCGCAACACCATGGCGGGGGAGGGGAGGTGAAGCTTGGCATGGCGACATGGAGAGCTTGAATCACTCTGAAAAATGGGAATCGTAGGGCTCACTAGACTGCAGTTCTCTCGCACATCATCTCACAATTGCGTCCTGGCGCGGACCTGAGTCGCGTGGTCTTGCCCACGTTTATCCTCGAGCCCCGAAGTATGCTGGAGAGGATAACAAAGTATGCCTTTGAGCTCTGCTTACTTGGTAGCCGTGCTGACCCGGTTGCAGCTTCATGTGCCACCCCGAGATGCTCCTGCATATTCCCACCATCGACGATCCCACCGAGCGATTTGTATCCGTCGTTAAATTCTACTTGAGTGGCTGGCACATTCGCCCACCGTATGTGTGTCTGTTCTAACGGAAGGGCGCATTTGGCTAACGATTAGGCTTTAGGGGAGTCAAGAAACCGCTGAATCCGATCCTGGGCGAAATCTTCTCCTGCTACTGGGATCTTGAGGGCAACAAGCGTGCCTACTACATCTCCGAACAGACCTCACATCACCCTCCCAAGTCAAGCTACTTTTACATGGCCCCCGATCACCATATCCGAATTGATGGTACCCTCAAGCCCCGGAGTAGATTCCTGGGCAATTCCGCTGCCAGCTTGATGGAGGGCATTGCTTTCCTTACCTTGTTAAACAGGGGTAGCAATAAGTCCAAGGGAGAGCAATAGTGAGTCACATCCCCAAGAGATCTGACGCGGCGATTCTACTTGCTAACTTTTTCGTAGCATATTAACACAGCCCAACATGTATGCAAGAGGAATCTTATTCGGCAAAATGAAGTATGAGCTTGGCGACCACAGCTTTGTTCGGTGTCCCGAACTTGATTTGACCGCCGACATCGATTTCAAGACAAAAGGCTGGGTTGGAGGCACTTACAACGCTATTGGCGGCGTAATCAAGAGGGAGAGTACTGGCGAAGTCTTGTTTGAGCTTTCGGGCCTATGGAGCGAAGAAATGTTTATCAAGGATCTGAGGGTAAGTTGCTCATTCCAAGCAAGGCGAATTTTGCTGACAAGGGTAACTTGAAAGACCGGCCACCAAGACATGTTCTTTAACGCTACCAAGTCAAAGCCCAGCCCACCATTGGCTCGGCCAATTAAGGAGCAGGAAGAGCGAGAATCTCAAAGACTATGGGAAAAGACTGCCAAGGCCGTTAAGGAACGCAACCACGAGCTGGCCACGGACGAAAAGACAAAGATTGAAGACCGACAGCGCGAGGAGGCTGCCGCCAGGGCCCATGACAATGTCGAATGGCTCCCGCGCCTCTTCCGTGCTGTTAGGAGCGGCCCTGGAGAGCCAGAGGAAGGCGAAGAGAGCTTGGAGTGGATCATCAATGCTCATATGTTGGTGTCATCCCCACAAAGTATCTTTGGTCAAACAACTAACACCCCACAGCGATACCACAGCATCTCCCCAGAAGCAGACAGAACAGATCCTCGCCATATACCCAATTGTAGCTGGCCAGACATCTGGCGGCGCCACAGCCATCCCGCCACAGGCTACCTCGCCAAAGGTGACCAAAAAGTCGACAAACCATGTGGTTGAGAAGCCCAAGGAAGTCGAAAAGCCTAAGGAAGAGGATAGCCTAATTGACTTTGGTAATGACGATGCTCCCACACCGGCTGCAAAGTCACCGGACGAAATCGAGCGCATGCTCACGGCGACTGGCAAACCCGCAGAAGGCCCCCTGATCGACTTTGCTCAGGACCTGAAAAAGGACTTGCCGGCGGATGGCGACCTCCTGTAGGACTTATGAAAAAAAAAATGGGGGTCGAAGGTCTTGTGTGACGAATGAAAAATCTTGGGAGTAATCATTGGCTAGGCGGCTAGGAAATACCTTGACAGAATAACGGCGCAAACAACATCGGGCTAGGCTACGATATAAATGGGCGCGCACCGTGATGCATTTGTGCTTAATTTTCAGTGTTGGCAGGGAGCAGGTCTTTGGGTCTTAACACGGGCATGCGATGGGACGGCAGCGTTGGGAGGGCTGGCAAATATATCAACTATATCAATTTTGATTCATGCGTTCGATACGTTGCTAACAACCGTAAACTCTCTTGATGACTTATTAACTTTGCTTTAGAAGATTCCCACCGGAACGCCAGACCTTGAGCGCAAGAGTACATGTATCCCTAATTATCCTTGATTCCCAAAACAGATCCCAATGATTGCGCGTACTTGTATGCCCCCTTCTTAAAACCTCCGTCTGGTGGGCTCCGGCGTGGGTGACCGGCTCACACTCCGCTCGTCCCGGCCGCGCATCTTGAGCCACTTCTTGGTGCTGAGCGTGAGTTCCCGGTCGAGCTCGTCGCTGGGGTTCTTGCGATGGATGAAGTTGCAGAAGCCGCCGCGGACGCAGCCCTCGCCCGAATTGAGGCGGCAGCAGGCCTCGCGGAAGTCGGTGACGGGGCTGAGTTCGCAGTATATGGGGCGCGCGGCGTACCAGCGGCTGTTTAGCTGTTCGCAGGCGGCGGAGGCGGAGTCTTCGTATTTGAAGCGGGCGTATACGTTTCCAATGAGGTCTTGTAGAGAAAGAGATGTTAGCTATGGGAGAAGGTTTGGGGGAAAAGAGAAAACATACGATCATTGTTGTTATCGCAGACGACGAGTTCCTCCAGCTCGCCGTACTTGCAAAGCTCGCACCAGATGTCCTCGTAAAATGCGTCAAAGTGGTTCTGCAGCTGCGAAGGGTTCATCCTGTTCTTGGGGTCGTAGGCGGGGTTCTGGTACAGGTTCGGCATGAGGATGGTCTGGCTGTACGAGGGCTTGACGTGTTTTCGCGAGCAGCGATCGCCGTGGCGACAGGCGCCGATTTTGAAGTAGAAGGAGCAGTTGACCTTGTCGAGCTCGGTGCCGAAGATGGAGGCGAGGAAATTGGCCATTGTGGATTATTGGGTGGAATGGAGAAAATGTGACGAGGCTGTGATGATGTATGATTTTTTTTTTTGGAGGATGATATCAATTGGGAGATTTGCTTTGATGGGAGGATTTGGAAAGAATCAATATGGCTTAGGAGCTATGAGAACGCCACAATCATGGACGAGGCTGAGTCACGTGTGTGGCTGATTAATTGAGTGGAACTGCTTCGACCCACCTGGAAACGGTCAAAGGATGGAGTTGACTTAAGCGCTGTGGAGTTGTGATTTGTTCCCGGATCTGGAACTTCGATAACTGGACCCTGATTGGCTTATATCAGGTATTGCATTCATCAACTTTGGCAGAAATAAGATTGTGAGAAATGAGCCTTGCTTCAACTTCAACATATTTCGTATATCATATATGTGTGGGGAGCCTGTTTGTGACCTCTGCTTATTGCTGACTCTTCAAGGAAATCACCTCAGCTTTCTGCTCTCCTTGAGGAGCCTCCTCTCCTCCCTTCCCAGTATGACCAGCTGGGTTATCAGTCTTGTTTCATTCCTCACCAACAGCAGCTCTTCTTCCAAATCTTTGAGCTTCTGCCGTTTCTGCTCTATGTTGAGAGGTATAACCTGATCTTCAACCCCACCATCTTCAGAAATTGAACTTGCTGACGACGAATTTGCCAGCATGAGGGCATCTGTCTCCATTTGTGGCCTGTAAGGCTCCTCTTGGGAGTCGCCAGCCGAAATATGTGGAGTGATTTCTTTGGTCTCATCTTCCACAGAAGTACTAGCAGCCGCAACTCCTAGAGCTGTAGATATAGCAACAGGCTCCGTACCTGATAACTGAGAAAGAGGCTGGGCCGCAAACCCATCTTCTGTTACCTCTGCAGGCACGAGAACTTGATCTGTGGCCTTTTCATTTCCATTCACCCATGATCTGATGGCCACTAATTGCTTGTAGGTATCCAGATCCACCTTCCCCAAGTTGTTGACGCTGTCAAACGTTCCTCTGTTCATTTTCGGGTCAAAGAAGATATCTTCCCCCCCCCCCCCCCTTCTTGCACTTGCCTGACATTTTCTTGATATCCTCCCACTTGTTTGTGACCCATTTGTGGTTTCCTACTTTACCTCGGATAGTGATCTTGGCACTGAACTTCTTGCCCATTGGTTCCGTCTCTGTCCCCTCCCGTTTTAACAGTGCAGCGGCCTGCATGAAACTCGGGATGCCGCTCTTTATTTGTTCGTTTTCCTGCAATACCCATAGGATGGTATTCCTTCTCGCCTTTTTCATGCTGCTTGATTGACCCAGCATTTGAGTGCAACCTAACACAGTTGAATGACCTTCGATCGTTGTGTTCTTTGTAAGCTGCCATGTGTATCCAACCGTCGCTTTCCCTAGCCCGAGCGTCGCCTCCAAGCCAGGATTAATGCTATGGCTCAGCTCTTGCTGCGTCTCCGACTGGAACGTCGCCCAGGTGCCATCTGGCGTGATATTAGTGACTTCGCCATCTGAAAAGCAGATGCTGATGCCAGCTTTCTTGAAGCGCTGGCGATTGTCTCGAGGCATGAACACGAATTGGAACACGATCAGCGTTGCGGGTGTTCTTCCATCTGACATGGTGCCATGAATGATCTGAGGCAGGTCACACTGAACTGTGAGCGCATCCTTGCTGATGTCTTTTTCAATCACCCTTATGCTTTGTTCCTCACCCCCACCGAGGTTAGACCCCTGAATGATAAAGGATGACTTTAGCTCTGCACCCTTTTCACCATCATCTTTCAAAGAATCCTCGTCGTGAAGTACGATGTCGAAGCGCGTGTCGTCTTCAGACTGTAGGCTGGAAAGGAGCCTATTGATGTCTGGATTATCTCTCATAGTGAAAGTACCCTATTTTGTTAGTAGCCAGCTGGGATATTCGACTCCGAGACGGATGTAATTAAGCTGCTTGTTGATAAGCGTAAGAAGACAGAAGGTTGATAGTATAGTCCAGAATACCCATTATATAGGTACCTACTAGGTATAGCAAGAGAGAGGGATATCGCCTTCTGGTCTCTATACGTCTTTCTAGAGAACAGTCATTCGCAAAGCTCTGATGTGGTAGTACACATATGGGACCCGATCAATACAACCAATTAGCTCTTTCATCAGCTGTGTACCTACCCAAGGTGTATGTATTTTCGGCTTGATTTGCGTCAGGTATAACACGTGCATAGCTTTCATTGGGCGTTTGTTGGTTGTCTCCAGAAATTTATGGTTTTACAAGAAGCTGCAATGATACATTTTGAGCGAGAGCAAGCATTTTACACAAATGAGTTGCCTCAGATGATGCCTTACAAGCACCTAGAAGTACTTAGTACTAAAGGTGCAACCAAGTACTACTCGGTACCTACTCGGTAGGCACTAAGATATAGGTATGTAGGCAGCAACAAATACCGAGGATATTCTGCTGATGGGTAAATTTGTGTTTTATGTACTGAATAGTACTACTGCCTACCTGCCTAGTAATCAAGATCTTCATTAGATATAGTAGTACCTACCAGTTTAATATACCAGTTACCTTAGTATATGGTCGTTAAAGGCCCAGGCAGAGTTACTAACTTACTAGGTAGGTAAGTACCCAGTGGGTACCTAGGTAGCCTCCAAACACGATGTACAACCACATGAACAAGCCACCTGAACACATCCCATAAACTGGAACCCACATAAGCAAACCACAGAAGTACCTACGTACTTAGGTAGTGGATGCAAGGTAGGTACTGCATGAGGTAGTACCTCATGCAGGCCATGCTTCCAACAATGACCAAGTCATGCAAATGAAACCAATGAAATAGTGACATTCTCAATTATTCCGAGAGTACCTAAGTTGCAGTGTATGCATACAATATTGAGTGTTTGATGCAATCTTGAGGTGTGATAGAGCAGTCCCACCACCCTTTGTTGTCAACCAGAATAGGCTACATAACTGCTCAACCCGATATTTGATGCCTAGTGGGATGGCATTCCTTGGAAGATGTCTTTGATCAGGCTCTGGATCGCTTGCACCTTTGTGTCGCTATCCTCATTCGGATTGTTCACCGCCGGCCCGAAAAACCTACGCACTGGCAGCCAGCCACTTGCCTTCTTATCGACTTGTATCTTTTTAAACGCACTGCATATGCCGTCGTGGGACCGCAGCCTACCCGGAAATAAGTATTAGCACATGTATATCTGATGATTGAGTTAAAACGTATGATGACTGGAAGTTGTATTTTCTCAAAGAAGGATGAACAACATACCACTCCCATTTCGGGCTGCCGAATGTCGCAACTCCAGTGACCAAGGAGCAATGCAATATCATAGCCGCTAACCCGGTTGCAAGAGCGCACGACAACGAGCTCCCGCTATGCGTGTGCCTATCATATAAAGAGAGAAGTTAATCAGTTTGGATCGCGATCTAAGGGATTAAGTAAGGCAGGGGGAGACGCACCATTCTCGGGGGGGGCCCGTCCGGATTCCTGCGTCGCTTCGTCTCAACCTGGATGCCGAGCTCGACGCCGGGAAGGAGGTATTGGCATGATTTATCGTTGGCATCGATCTGATTCCAGGGGACGCCGCTCTGAGTAGCAGCGCCGACGCAGATGATGTGAACTTGGTCCAGCGACCACGGGTATGTATCATTAACTGTGTAGCCCGTGCCTCTATCAGGATTTGCGCAGAAAAGGATGATTTTCTTTTCCACAGCCTTTTGAATCGCATCACACAGCGGCCTGTAGGGCAGTGTATTGCTCTTCTCGATGGCCCAGCTCATGGATATGATGTCGACCTCTTGTTCCACAGCCCACTCGATCGCCTACATGATAATCTCAAGGTCAATATTTTTTTTATCTGCAACTTCTAACGTGGTAGATGTAGTAGGTGGTGGCTGTTCACTCACCTGGGCAACTGAATCGATAGAGAAGGTGACATTCGCGCTATAGCCACTGACACCACCTCGGTGAGGTTTACAATCGAGTTTTGCTACGTAGAGACTGACCCTTGGGCAAACTCGCTTGATATAGTAGGCCATGACGGTCCCATGCCCAGTGTGGGAGCTGTTGTAGCTTCGAAATTGTTCCCACTGGGTATTTCCTGTTCGGGTGTTTTTAGAATCAGGCCGTTTCCAACTTGATTTGCCTGTGGAAATATTGTTGTCCAGCCCCGCGTAGCTCGTCTTGACTCCGTCGTCGATCAGCGCGACCCTGATCGGGTGTGTTGACTTTTGGATACCCTGTATGATTTTATTAGTAAAACCTCACTCATGGAAAATCCAGGGAAAACAGTAAGGCCTTCTTCACGGACTATGCTGAGGAAGTCGGGCTGCTGCTCGACTACCTCCATGATGTCGGCAAATTCATCCATACACTTCAGCCAATCTTGCCTGCATAGAATAGTCAGCAGTTTTCAGCAGTTTATATCTGGCTTGCTTCCCAGCAAGAGGCCTACTCTTCAAATTTCCGTTCGTCCTGATTTATAACCTCCGATGAAGCAGATTTATCAAGCGCTTTCTTGGGTCTGATAATTCTATAATCGACAACCGGCGATTTTTTCCCAGGGTTTAATTCCTCAAATTTTCTTTTCAAATCTGTTTGAAGCTTTTCCGCGTGTTCATTCGCCCAGTAGAATGACTCTAGACCCTAGACATCGGGAAAGTCAGCTCAGCAAGTGCAAGTCTATGCCCAAAAATTTTCATAGCCTTACTTGGTCTATCGCTACAGAGATGTGTGCCAGCTTCTGATAGTTAGAACCACTGGATGTAAAGTGGAGGGGGAAATTACTTACATTCTGAAGTTTGGAGAGGCCATTTGAATCTGCCCAGCTTTGCAGCACGGCCTGAGAGCCACTGCAGTATAAATGTAGGCGTTTAATATCTTTTCCTGCCCCCTCAATGATTACTTCCGCAGGGATATCCATTCGCTTCCAATCCAGAGTTTCGACAGATAGGTGTTTGAGGCATTCGATAATGGCTTGGTCGCTGTGTGGCTTTTTTTTAATCTCTGAGACATCACCCGTGCTCTCCTCCTGTCCGGCTCCGTCGTCAACAACCACCTCGAGTATCTTTTTGACACCGATGTTGTATTTAAGCCAATAAAAGACCATAAAGAGATCGAAGTTACCGGCGCATTTCCAGCGTGTTGCAGTCTTGAGAGCCCCCAAGCTTAGTTCATCCCATTGAAAGGAAACGCTGTTGGATATGTGCACTCTCTTCAACGTCGTATCTAGCTTGTAGTGTAACTTTTGAGACTCGAGAAATTCACCAGAGACGATGTCATCGTCAAGTGTAAGGAAAATTTGCCTTGCTGCTCTCTTGTCAGCCTCGTATTGAACACCTCAGCATATGTCCATAGAAACCACTAACTCACCGCTTTCTTTATCAAACATGATTCTCATGCAGGTGCTATAATCAAACTTTACCAAACACTGGCACCTCAAGTGTGATTCTAAGTCCGCAAGACTCGAAGAGACTTCTTTGTCTTCTCCTCCTCTGTCAAATTGTGCCGCTGAAAACCTTTGCTTCGCGAAATACTGCAGCGGTGTAACCTGCTGCTCCTGATTGCTGTATGTTTCCTTTATGGTTGACACAAGCTTGAGTAGATCAGGGTACATCTCAACTAGCCTTTCAGCCCACTAGATCTTTTGCTTGTTGATAGGTGCTGTGAGTGCTATATGCAGACAATTTCTGCTCATACCGTCGCGTGCCTCGAAACAATTCGTGTCGATTCGATTGTACAGCTCTCTTGATGTCATGGTCTTACTCAATTCTCTCATTACTGCCTCAGATATCTCAAAATTTGCGCTCTCGATAATCTTGTGAATCGCGTGGCATCTGTCTAAGGGGTCACTGGAGTCGTTAACCATCTGTGCTAGAGACTTAATAGCCGCTTCGGACCCTAGTCCCTCATCCTGCTCTTCACATAGAAAGCGGATAATATCTTCCTTGACATTTGGCGTGAACCTAACGGCTCCTGTACTTCGTAAGGACAGATATATCGGCGGTTGATACTTATAATTGGTTGTTGTGGGTAGATCTGGGTAAAGGCGTAGAAAGAAGCGGATGAGAGGCTTTACCGGATCGAGCTGGAAAACATCGCCTTCATAAGTATTGGGTTCCAGGATGACGTGCAAAACAGTAGAACCTCCAGGGCCAAGGTCAAACAGATATTCTAAGAACTTTTGGCTTCCTTTGTTTTCTTCATCGCTCCGAAGCCCACTCAACACGTCTTCATCTGTTTCAGTCTTTCTGCTAATTTCTTGATATTTCTTTGCCAACTTTTTGTGCATATTGTAAATGTCGATTTCCTTGGCTGGGCTATAACCCCCCACGTCATATCCAAGGACATACATGTGAGCCTCTCGCTGTTCAGTATTGATTTGCGGCAATAGCAACCCCTCCAAAGCGGCGACCGGGGTGACTGAATATCTGTTGGATAAAATGTCTTCATCAGCTAGCCTCTGAATTGCAGCCCTTATCCAATCCTCGGTGGACTCAGTAGGAATATAAGCACTCATAGTTCCGTGCTTTGAACGATGTAGGCAGCTAGTAGATCTTTTGATGCTTCAGTCAAGAGAAAATAAAGTCGAAATATGTTGGGAGAAATATAACGCCAGGCTGCTGGCCTTGTGTTCTTTATGGCGGGGACCAGAGGACGGTGAAGGTGGTCCAGTGTGACCACAAACAGGGTATATTATAGGTACACGTAAACGAATTGTAATATATACCATCTGTACGGAGTGCACGTCTTTCGTATATATGTGGTATGCTCTGTACCACATATGTCTTTATCCCGTCAGGGTTCCTCGCGTATCTTCCCCGCTCTGTCTCCGGCAGCTCAAAGAGCAAGCGAAGCATTACCATTCTATGTCTATCGCTTCAAAGAGAAGAACTTGAAAAGATTATTAAGTGATCTCTATCGAAATATATCATTACCCCGATAAATTTCGAATACCAGCATACCGAAGAGCGAAAATGAGCCTAACACTTACGTGTGTGTGTGTGTGTGTGGGGGGGGGGGGGGGAAGGTGGAAAATATTCCCGAGGATGGCTTCAGTTCTCCTGACTTTGAGTATGAATACGTCAATATGCATTCTCCCCAAACTTTTTCTACCTACCTATTACTCTTAATCAGTCGGAGTAGCATCATCGTAGTCCACGAAACGGGACAAGACCAGCGTGAGTATTGGATGGTCGACTCGATTAATGAGACTGCGGGACTTGAACATCTTCACAACCAAACTAAGTCACACATCATGGAATTCAATTCCAAAGTTAACAATACAGTTGATTGCCTTTTAGTCGGTGACTTAACTCAGGCTTCTAGCGCACTCCTAAAGGGTCTTCAGCGCATAAGATCTAGGTACGATGAGCTCAGGTTCTTCTTATAAGTAAGCAATGATTGGCTATGGCAGAACCGAAAAGTACTAATATGTTTTTTTTACATATACTTTCAGTGTAAGAATCATGAGAAAAAGCAATTAGGTTAGGCCTTACTTGCTAGATAAGCGTTATGTCTCTTGCATATCTCCAGACTCTTGTCATAGCGAGAATGATGCAACATACTCCAGTATCTCGTAGGATTGTACTTGACTAGTTAATCTACCTGCGTCTCTTGTGTTCATTTATGTTTTGACAGTAACACGGGTTTTTGTTTATATGCTTCATCAAGCTTCACGTTCTATTCGCTGGGTGAACTTACTCTTGAATGTTCTATTTTCGTCCCCATTGCCGTCTCCACCGAAGGATTTGGCCACTCAGCTCGGACAACTCTTAGCTTCTCTTGAAGATCTTTGGAGCGAATTCATCAAAATCAATGCACGGCGATGCATCATCAATGTCTACCAACTTCCTCACGATGAAATGAAGGATGCTTATTCCATAGGTCGCTTTCTATGTGTTTTGGTTCTTGTGGCTGGCGAAACGTAATATCTCTGGCAGGCAATGAGCCGTTACTTGACGACGGCAGGCCTAGTTCATGCGATTAATATGCCGAAACAGTTTAGACACAAGGAACTATTCAAGTCCCTCAAAGACGGGCATATTTTCTTTGCTATCGCTAGTGGCTTAAACGCAGGTAAGAGTTGGCTACTACAAAAAGACGTCTGAAATATTGATCTAGAACTGCTAATAACACCAAGCTTTTAGAAGCCGATGCCTGCTTCCTCTCAGTAAGTCATATACGCCGATTAGCAGATTTATACTGACACATATTGTAGCTTATAATTGTGGTGCGGTGGCAGTGTGAGAATTGCGTCGATTTTAACTTCTGTTTCAAGTGTTATTGGACAGCGAAGACCATGCATGATCCTGATCACAGTTTCAGGGCAATTCCTGAAGGAAAACTCCCTGAGCGCGAGCCTGAGTATGAGGAGGAGGATGATTGATGATGATGATGATGAGTGAACGAATTGTTTTGCATACCTACATGTAGAGTACCTGAGAACATTAAGGCAGCCAACTCAGTCTCCACGCGATGTTAAGCTGCGTTATCAGCCGCTAGACACTTCGGTAACAACGTACCTAGTCTAGTCTGTAAATCTTCCGTGAGAGGTCCTTAAACAGCTTTGTACTTGATGTAGCATAATTCAATCTGGGATTCATTACTTCAAACTAGCTATAACATACATTTACTTGTCCATTGTGTCTGCAAAGTTGATGTTTGTGTCCAGGCTAAGTCTTGTAGACTAGTATATGGAGCATGGAAAAGTAGCCCTGATATTTTAGTCGAGACTCTTTTGGAAGGGCTGCAGAAACGCGCCCCGACGCGCCTACCTGAAATTGGCACTAACCTGGGGGACCTGCAGAAAGCTATCACGGTGCTATACTCAATTGGGCGATGCCTTTAATCATCCCCTGACGTTGGAGACTCGACTCTTCACCATACGAAATCACCGTACACGAATCGCTTTCCCAATCGTTTGATTCTCGCCCATTTCCGCCCTTGTTTCCCAAACAAAGCAATGACTTTATCATCAACGCACCATCACCAAGACACGTGCGTTTGGTGAATCTAATCTTCTCTCTTCTTCTCTCAGATATCCTCACGAAATCGGCACCATGGATCAAGCAGACATCCCCGCGCTGCTCTCTCGCTTGGCGAGCCCCGAAGATGCGGCCCGTAAGATGGCCGTCTTCAAGCTCCAGTCGTCCATCAACGATCCCGCCTTCGCCGACGTCTTCATCTCCTCTGGCGGTCTCGTCATCCTGCGGCGCCTCATCATGGGCTCCGGCGGCAACACTCTCGCCTACTCGCTCCAGAGCCTGACGAGGCTGCTCGAGGTCGACATGGGCTGGGACATTTTCGAAGGGCCGACCGCGAGCGAGTTGGTGGAGCGCATTGTGGAATTGATTGTGACGAATCCCCTGGTTAATATCCTTAGGGGTGCAATGTCGATTCTCGTTGCCCTTGTGGGACATTCTCAGTCGAGCAGTCCCGAGTCACCGACTCAAGACCACGGAGCCTTTGGGTTTCGGGCGCTGAAGCCGGCCGTGGCCGTGTACCCGCAGTTTTTCGACGTTGTCGTGCAGCAGCTCAATAGTGCCGACCATGCCCTTTGTGCGAACGCTCTTATGCTGGTCAACGCCCTAATTCGAGATGCCTTGTCGACTAAGAGCGTCATGGCAAGCGGGAATGGAAAGGGTGCTGGCGAAGAGTGGCCCAAGCTCATGAAGCGGTTGCAAGACCTAGGCTTGATCAAAGCGGTTTACAAGCTGATGCAAGGTTCCGGTCTTCAAGATCTCGCACACCCTGCACTAGAGTTTCAGAACTTGAACAAAGTCGTGCTCAGAAAGTGGAGGGACGTCAGGGTGGATCTAGAACGACCAGAGCACAGGCGGTCGCTCAAGAGTCTTCATCTGTCGAGTGCACCAGACCGATCTACAACAAATGGCCATGTCAGAGAGGGATCAGGAGACACGACTGCAACCAGGAAGGATGGGAGGAAACACAACCCAGAGAAATGGAGGAGATTGGGTTTCGAGACGGAGAGCCCTGCCCAAGACTTTGACGTGACTGGATATCTCGGCATGATGGATTTGACCGACTACGTGCGCAAGAATGAGGACCGATTTCAAAAGCTGCTGTTAGAACAGGCCACAAAGCCATTGCATGAACGCTGTCCAATTGCCCGTGCGAGCTTGGCCGTGACGATGATGCTCTATGAGCATTTTGACGTGGATAAGGCTGATATGGAGGACATGAAGGGATATCAGGGAGTCGATACCAAGGACTATGACAGGGTGTTTCGACCACTACTGTTGCAGTGGCCCCGACTACATATTGCGGGGCTGCATGCTTTCTTTCGTGTCTGGAAAGCTACTGGTGCCGTACAGGAAGACTTTGAAAAGGTGGCAGAGCTGGTGCGTATCCTGATAGAGCGGGTTGCTGGCCAATCTCCCCGGACGAGCGATGTTATGGAGGTGGAGGACGAATTACAAGAATACGACATAGCTAGACTGCGGGAGCTCCAGATGGAGCTGCTTGAGATGTCATTTGAGGAAACGTGGGGCAAGCATCTCTACCAAGTGCGAGATGTCTTGAAGCAGGAGGCCCTGCAGTTTGTCAAGGAGCAGAGGGTTCGGTGCCTGCTCCAGGGTGCTTGGTTCCATCGGCCTGCTTCACAGAGGGATGAGACAGGAGAGAAGAAGCCGTGGAGGTTCGCCAAACTGTCTCACAACCGCCGATATTTGCACTACACCGATTTTGAAAAGCAGATGGCGCAAGATCCTGGCCTGAATAGCCTGCAGGAGAAGATTGATCTCACCACTATAAGCTCTGTCGTATCCAATGTCTCTGCGTCTACCGACGACTCCAAGACGACGGCTAGCGGGGCAACCATCCAAAACATCACCAGCGGTGGAGAGAAGTCGACAACCAAGATTACCATCTACAGCTTCGTTAACCCTGCCGATGCTGTGACTGGCAATGCGGATGCAAAGGAACAGCCAATTTTGGCTCTTTGGCCCACCAGCCATAGCGTGGCCTCGGAGTGGCTCGATGGCATGCTGATGATACTCAACCAGGCTCCGATTACGGCCGAGACGAGCAAACTGGTCAATCTGGTGGGCGGATATGGACTGAAGATTCGGCTGCTCAACGTGAGGATGGATGAAGCCCCTGTCGGAGGTGGGATCGTGCCAAGCCGAGAGGGGCTCGATGAGGACTACTTCTATGAGGTCTAATCTGTTCGGCTCTCTTTTTTTACGATGTTCTTTTCTTCTTTGTTCATCTCAGTCGCTTTTTGTTTCTTTTTGTTTGCGATATACCCCATCTTTGAACGGCAGGTCTGGCATAGTGAGAGCATCAACTGGTTGTGCGTTGGGTCCACGCCTTTTTTTTCTACTTTGTGTATCTATGAATAATATGCGCAGTGTATAATACTAGCCGAAACACTTGATCTTCATATTGGCCTCCAGAAAGCAAGAGTGTTTTTAAGGGATCTTAATATACGACACAGACTGCGGCGGTGCGTCTCTAGGCAGATCCTCATGGTGGCCGTCACGGTACGGTCCCAACCATGCATCTGGTTCCTGTATCCTGATATTTTAGAAAGGGGGTCTGTGTGTCGTTTTGGGTGTGCAGGTTAGAGTTGGAGCAACAGGGCGTGTATTCTTGCTTGCTTTCGGCGACTTTATGCTGATGCTACGTGATGAGGATGGCTACCTGCTCAGGTTCGTACTGGGTACTTAGAGGGCTAGTCGATGATCCTCCTCTGAGGCGTAATTGAAGCTGTTCAGAAGTCTCTACTACACACAGGTACAAATCTACGAGAGCGTGTGGCAGAAGGGAGGAAGACGTCACAGTCATCTACTGGGCCGAATCGTTCCTTCCGCTGGCCACGAGAGGGAAGATGCGTGCATGGACGAAAAGGTCCGTGCAGAGAATACACCAGTTTCATAGGCAAGCTCTCTGACACCATATCCAATGTGACCAGGTGCGTTAGTAACCTATATAAAAGCATTGCTACTGCGATCTAAGAGTGCAGCAGACAAATGAGGATTGCATGCTCTTCATTAGGTACTCATGCTTTAATGGGTGCCCAAGCTGTGTTCATGTTCCCACCATTGCATTCATGGCATGTGGGCACGTTCGCATCAGACAGACATGCGTGATGGGGTGTTGCATCTCAACCTCGATGTTCGGATACTCGGGGGATAGAAGAATCATCTAGAAAGAAAATTCATCAAGATCTACTACCTAGTAGTTTAGCATACGAGGTAGCCGGTGTTCACCGCATTGTCGCAGAAGTCGGATCAAGAACTAGAGGCGCTAGAAATATCTTAGTGGTACCCGAGATCTTGCTACTAGAGCACTACAGGTAGGTAAGGCCCCGGATATGTTGCCATTACACCACCATCTTACAGGTTCAAGTGCTAAACAATATAAGACATGGTCTGCTTTTAGTCTCTTCTGCGAGACAGCTGGTCTGCAACCTCATTCGCTGACCGGGAGCCAGAGAGCGGTGACCTGTTGCTGCACCGGGGTGGATAAGAGTGTAGCAGTGCAGTACATGTAACATTTGCTGGTAAGAGTCCGGTCTGTAGCCTGTAGCTGCCCGATTGCCCACGGATCCATTCTGTCACGTCGCTTGTCCCCTCCTCTTTTTCTTCTCTTCTTTTTCTCTCTCTTCCCCTTCCTTTCTCTTCTTTCTTTTTTTCTTCCCCATTTCTCTTCTTCGTCTTTCCTTTCTCAGCCTGAGGAGGAAATAGAAGACGACGAGTCCATCAGGTGGCGGTCTGCGCTTCCTGAGGAGGGGTTGCGGGGACACTCTAGGTACGTGCATGCGACTTTGTGCCGTAATGACTGAATCTCGCGTCTTGTCTTGCTGGTCGGTGACTCGAAAAAACAAAAAGAAGCCTGAAACCCCTAAAAAGGAATTGGATTCAGGCGCATTGGAATCCCTTTGAACATCTTCTTCCTCTCTTCTGTCTTGACCTCAATGGCTCCTTCAGAGTGCGGCTCTCTAACTCACATGTGATTCCTAGAATAGCCCGGCTTTGCCCAAAACAGACATTTTGGGTGGCTGAGGCAGTACGTACTAGCACTCGTATCTCTGGCTTCCATTTGCCACGTATTCGCACCCCCTGGCATTCAGGAACCTCCGAACTCTAAAAAAAAAATTAGAGATCGACATTTTTTACTCCTTTTAAACCAAAAGGAAACATACACCAGCCGCGTTCTCGACCAGCTTCAAGGGACCTGCGCCTTTCAGCTCTGGTATGTATTTACTGTTCTTCTTTGGCACGGGAATCTAGGCTTCTGCAATTCAATTGATAGCGGCATCACCGCCTTGACGCAACCGTCTTTTGGATTCGGTACCCGGCCACGCAAGCCTTGCGATATTACCAAGTGCCGTTCGCTAACTGGGGTCCTCTTTTCTCTAGCCGCATATCCAAGCTCCTTGCATCACCAAATATCGGATTACCGTGGCATCAACAGTTGCTGTTGCCTGATCGCTCCTCGCACCCACGCGCAGATTATATATACAGACAATTTCAGTGTCTAGACAAGGACAAGAACAGCAAACATCCATCCAACATGTCTCGCATCCAGATTCCCCTCGATCTCATCACGTCCCGCCTCAACCTTGGAGAGCGCTTCCAGGGCCTCCGCGCGGGACCTCTGAGCGGCCGCTTCTCCAATCTGCGCCCAATTTCCGAGTTCTTCGACTTCAAGCGCCTGTCCAAGCCGGCCAACTTTGCTGAGGTGCAGTCCCGCGTCAACTACAACCTGGGCCACTTCTCGAGCAACTATGCCGTCCTCTTCCTCATGCTCAGCATCTACGCTCTGCTGACCAACTGGCTTCTGCTCTTCGACATCATCTTTGTGATTGGAGGCATGTTCTTGATCAGCAAGCTCGACGGCCGAGACCTCGAGATTGGAACCTTCAAGGCGACTACTTCCCAGCTTTGGACTGGATTGCTGGTTGTCAGCATTCCCATTGGTCTCATTGCCTCTCCATTCTCAACCTTGCTGTGGCTCATTGGAGCTAGCGGCGCAAGTATTCTTGTAAGTAGTAATACGAGAACCTTATTTAGCGACCTCGACATGCTAATTGGATCTAGGGTCACGCAAGTTTCATGGACAAGCCTATCGATGAGGCTTTTTCCGGGGAGGCGGTCTAAATGGTCGGCCGCGAGCTCCCAAATTTGCGCCCCAATGGGGAAGACCATCGCGGCGCGGGCGGAGGGAAACAAGTGGGGATGCTGCGCAATACGGAGGCAGGGTTGAAGAGTTGGTGTCGGACGATGATGGTATGGAAGGAAATAGAGAAAATGGCATGGTACGCCGCAAGCACCGGCGGTATGACACGGAAGACGAAGAGGGTAGTTCATCTGGTGATAGCTACGACGAGGACTACTCGGATGATGGCGAGCAAGACGAGGATGACAAGGAAGAGGCTTTGGTGCAAAAGGCGCTCTATCGGATCGAAAAGGCTCAAGCCAAGGGCCGGACTGACGTACGACTGAGCAAGGAAGAGGTTGCGGCCCTCGAGCGGAGGCAGCGGCGCATGGAGGAGGAGGAGCGAAGAAACCGCAGGCGGCGTCAGGAGCGTGTGGCTATACCGCTTGCTCAGTTTGAGTCAATGGCTCGACTGTCAGTTTCACGCCAAGCTTCCGGCTCCGGCTCCCTGTCAAGACAGCCTTCCGGGAGCGACGCACTTGAAGAAGACGAGGCCTCTCCTCAGATGGGCTACTTTCCCCCTCCCTCCAGCTCGCGTCCTCGGCCAAAGTCTGGCATTTCTACATCTCGACCATCCAGCATCCATGAGGACATATCAAAAGACCCCTTCCAGTATCAAACAGCTGGGCCTCGTGCTTCACATGCTCCCAAGCGCCATGGCTCTGGTCAGTCTGACCTGAGTTCCATGTCACGCCGTGGCAGACCCGGGTCAACCTCTGGCTGGAGCCAGCAAGGATCGTCAAGGCGGCAAAGTTCCGAGGAGACCAGCGAAGAGCTAGCTCTGGCGGACGAGAGCCCGAGTCAAATTGTCAAGGGTAGAGAAGAGATAGTGGTCGAGGTGGAACCCGAGTCTCCTCCTGGGCGTGAAAAAGCCTCGTCTCGCACACGTTCAACAACAAGAAAGAGGATTGAGCCGGCGCCAGCCAGGAGGACCACATCGAGCAGGACAACTACGGGATCAGGGACTTCTACGGGAGTGCGAAGGAAGAGGAGAGAGGGCGAGGCGCGTTGATTCGGTCTGATTGTTTCCGCCTGCGAAAAGTTTGATTTAATAGGCTCGCATTATCATGATGAATACTATATACTTGTGTCAGGATACCCGTTGCCATACGTGCGAATGTTGCCAGCACAAGAAGATTACAAGCGATTACCATGCTACCTATGTATCCATTGATTCATCCGTTTTTCTTGTTACCACAATGGAACAATCAAATCCTGGCTCTACCTCGTATTAGAATAGCAGTACTCCGTACCCTTTCATGATCCATATCTATAAAGCGCAGAGTAAACAATAGGCGGCCTCTAAGAGCAGCTGAAACGGGAGACCTGCCGCCATACCCACCCTCGGCTTGATGACTAACATTGTACCGCGGCTGCGGGTGACATCGTATCCCTGCCATCAGCTCCAGCTCCAGCCTCGCAGCTTGTTATTTGTTATTGTTTCCATTTCCATATCCGTAATACCTAATAGTATTTTACATAGGAGCGTTTCTCGTTCGCGTCCATTTTTATTTTGCATCTACAGCGAAGCGATACTCTTCCAGCACTACGCGATACCCCCTTTTGTCTATACTCACACCACCAAACGTAGCGACAAGCACATCGACGCAACATTTACAATGAGCGCAAGAAGCGGAGCGAAACGACTCATTAAGGAGCTTGAGAGCTGGCGCAAGGAGCGCAAGGACGAAAAGGGCGTGGAGAGGCTGGGTCCGATCAATGAGGACGATTTATTCGAGTGGGAGGCCGTCATCAACGGGAGGGAGATTGGGTCGGGCTACGATGGTGAGTCTTTGTGTTTTCCTCGGTGCCCTTCTTCCTTGTTATTTCCTTTTTTCTCCTATCCTTTTTGCTAATTCTTTTTGATTGGAATAGAGGGCCGCTGGCTCATACACATCCAAATCCCCGCGCAGTATCCCTTGCAGCCGCCCAAGATGCGCTTCGTGACGACCATTGTGCACCCCAACATTGCGCTGCAGTCGGGTGAGATCTGCCTCGACCTGCTCAAGGACAAGTGGACGCCGACGTACAGCGTGCTGCAGTGCGTGCGCGCCGTGCGCATGCTGCTAAGCTATCCCGAGACGGACAGCCCGCTCAACGTCGATGTCGCGGCGCTGCTTAGAGGAGGCGATGTTTTGGGGACGCGAAAGCTGGTGCAATATTGGTGCTCGGAGCCGGAGGGGAGATATGATGGCCCATAAGGGGGTGCGAGAAGACTTGGTTTTATTTTTGGATTCGGATATTTTGATGATTTATATGTACGAACGTTGTAATTGTTAGAAGACATGGGTAGGTGGTGATATTGAATGGTTTGGATATCTAGGGATGGACTGGTCGAAATGCTACCAGCAAGAAGGCTACAAAGGGACTTGGCTGTGGATCGAGCTTCATGGATAATGCAAAATGCTGAAAAAAAAACGTCTTTTGCGCATTGCATTCATTGATTGATTCTATTCCAACTCGCGTAAAAACATGGCTCTACTGTACTGCCGCCCACCCCCTTCCCGAGTAACATAAACTAAAAAGACAATATGATAAAGTAACGCATCGAGCATCCCCTGAGAAACAACATTGATTACCTCCTCTCCCCTTTTTTCAACAAAATCAGCAGTTCCAGACCATCCACCATGACAAGAGACCAGGCAAGGGTGTGGCTGAAAAAAATACTGAAAAATGGCCTCCTCCTCCTCTCCTCCCCCTTTTTTTGGGTTTGCCTGTTTCCCCTCCTCCCTGCTGATGCCTGCGATCCGACAGTAGTGACCGAAAAAGATATATAATAGAAAGGGGGAAGGGGGGTTTTTTCTATATAAATTTCAACACGCCAGAGGTTGAGAGGTTAGATGCTTTCAACGAGAAAACGCCCGCGTCGCGCCGCGCCGTGCCTGACCCTGCCCTGACTTCCTACCCAAGACACCCCGAGCATCATTTTTGTATTGAAAAAAATCGATTCCAAAGAGTTGTGAAGAGAGAAGAATGTATCATGCAACGTGGGCATTTGATCCCTTACACCTCTTCGTACGAGCCCGCCTCCAATGCCATCGACGCTAAGCCCAACAGCCGTAACCGTAATGAAATAAAACGACAGGAGAGAACTGCCAAATGAGAAAAAAATTGGATGTAAATGCTAATTTACTCATTATAATGGTAGACCTAGAGAAGTTAATGTTAGATAAGACGTGCTTGAAACTTGAAATAAAGAGATTGGTGGCTTACTTTGTAGTTGGGAAGCCCATACGGCTGCCATCCTAATCGCTTAGCCATCTTGGCGAAACCCTCGCTCTCAATCAGGTGGTAGAAAGAAAAGGCAGGGAACATGGCTCCGTCACGGTGCACGTCAGCCTTGACCAGCAATGCGGTGCCGCCAACTCCGTCGAGGGGCACCACCAGGTCCTGCTTGCCACCGGGAGTGCTCATGTACGCAAGAAGAGTTCTGTAGGTTGCAAGCTCAGCGTAGCCCTCGAGCAGGATGTCATCCGGCCCCATCTGCTCCGCCATCTTCAGCGCATTCTCGCTGTCCTGCCAGCTGTTGAAGTCGTACGGCCGTTCATCCATTTTCTTGGTCTCGGGGTTGTAGTATTTCTGGAAGCAGTTGGCAACGATGATGGGCTTGTCGAAGGCCGCAAGATCTTGGATCAGCGTTGGCTCAGTCTCGACGATGTCGGCGTCGAGCCACAGCACCCATGAGGTGGACGGGCCCAATGTTGTGAAGAGTAGCGAGTTGCGTGCCTTGGCCATGACCTCACGGCGGGCCTTTTGGTTGCCCAGCTTGTGGCGCTCGCTTTCGTCCTGGGACGCCACGGCAGGGTCAAAGTCTTGGCGCAGGATGATGATGCTTTTGAAGCGGTCCTTCTCTGGGCCATGCTGGGTCTTTTGGATCTGCTGCTGCAGAAGGGATGTCGCCTGGTTTCCCTCTTTGGTCTTGGGCAGGATGAAGCCCAGAGTAATCAGCTCATGGGGGTAGCTGAGGTGCAAGAGATTGTCCCAGTATTGTTGGTAGAACCTGGCCATAGGCGTCAGGATCAGGATGTGCTCCTGGTTCCTAACCGGATCGGACGTGACGGTGACCTTGTTGAGATTGTATCGCGTAACCGGCGGAGGGCCTTGGACAGCACCTGACCGCGGGCTCTGGTACGGCGAGGTAGGGGGCGATAGGTGATGCTGGGCCGAGACGATGGTAGACAGGCGGCCGGTAGAGGCGGGGCTCGAGGGCGAGACGAGGAAGATGATGATGAAAATGCAAAGCACCGCTCCCAGGATCAACGTCGAGGAATTGGCCTTCTTGAGGCGGACTGACCCCATGGGACGAGCCATGGAGCCTGATTTTGGCGGGCGGTGGTGATGGTGTAGAGGGTTGGTTTCGTTTCGTTATCGCGATCAATTCGACCGGAGGGCAGCGCGGCGCTTGGATGGGAGGGATAGATGAGAAGAAGAAGAAGAAAAAGACACTGATGCGTCCAGCAGAAACGAGCGTCAGGGCATGGACGTTGAAGATTGGTCGTCTGTGCAGGAGTTGCGAAAGAAGGCAGAGCAAACTGCTCGTGCTCTGGTACTGTACGCCCTCGCTAGTACCAAGTGGTACTTGGGGAAAAGGACAGAGTCAAAAATACGAGCAATTGCCTCTAAATCAGGGGTCTCCGATTATGTCAGGCTAGGCCTATCGTAGGTATAAAATTTCTCGATGGATCAATTGATAACACCAGCGCATGCTACGGGCAGTTCTGACAATTTACATGTACTCAAAGTGGTACTGCCAAAAGTCAATGCAACTCTCTGCTCTGGATCAATCTGAAAATTATCTCCAAGAATGGAGTGAATCGCTTCAATGTCGTAAATGGTCAATGCGGTGTGTGCCTGACAAAAGTAGATGGGAGCCAAAAAAAGATCCATCCAGTCCCCCAACGCCTGTAGTAATACCTGTAGCGATAGACTAAGAGTGCACTGGGCACTCCGAAACCCCCCTGCTCTGCGCATGTGCCTGAGTGGTACCGCTCCCGGCTTCCATCGCTAGTAGTCGTCGGTGCATTTCTAGCAGGTACAATTCCGCCTTCAGTTGTCACGACTCAAAACGTTTCTTTTCTCCCAAGCATCCTCTACTGTTGAGTCCTTAGGCCAGAGCCGCGCGAGTATACATCTATCTGCAGCATCTCTTACCTCCATCTTCGCAATGGCTTCTGATAAGATGGACCGCGGCCTCGACGAAATCATTGCAGACAAGGTTGGTGCACGCATCCCATTTCTATACCGCCAGCCTCGTCTTCCCCCGAAGTCGCAAGACCATGGCTAACTCGTTCATCAGCGCAGCAATGGATCTCGAACCCGACGCGGTGGCGACCGCCGTCGTGACCGTCAAGACTATCCCCGTGACGGGGTGAAAAAGGTACGTGTTGTCGTCCCCTTTGCAGGCTTCCAGCTGGTACGCGAGGCTGACTCGCCACTCGGTCAAAGGTTGAAACTGAGCCCTTCCTCTCCTTCCTCTGAATCGTCTGGCACTCGACTTCGTCAATTGCTCTGCGCACTCCTTCGGTCAATCGATTTTCGGAGTTTTTTGCCGATCCGTGACTGGATCTTACGCTGTGATTTCCTCGCTAACCAGCTCTTTGGTCGACCGCGCAGTCTCTCCGCAACGAGCCTCGAAACTTGGATAGGTTGGTCCTGAGAAGCCATATATTACAAACAACCGAATACATACTGATGCCATTGGTGCAGCGAATGGGTACATGATCGATATGAAGAGAACAGTATAGTCACATCCTGCCTCTATTAAACCCATTCCTCTCCATTGAACCCAACTCATAATTTCCAGCGTATCGCAACAGAGGCCCTGCACCGCGTCGCAGGCGCGAGTCTCCCAGCGGGTAAGCCTACTCATAAATCAGAGAATCCATGCTTCAAAGCCTCCCCTTTTTGCTAACTCTCTTTGATAGGGGAGATGCCCGCGGCGCACGACTCCGAGTCGAAAATATCCACTACGATCTCACCGAGGAGGATCTCGATGTATGTCACTTTGGGGGTGAAAGACACCCTGAAGCCGCAGCTGACATGATGACAGGAACTTTTCCGAAGAATTGGCCCCATCACAAAGCTGCAACTGCGTTATGATCGGTCTGGACGGTCCGAAGGCGTAGCTTTCGTAACGTATGAAAGCAAAGACGATGCCGCAGAGGCTGTGAGACAATTCGATGGTGCCAATGCGAACGGTACATCTCTCTAAACGAACTCGCTGTCTAGTTTTTTGTTACTGACAAGATTGTATAGGCCAGCCAATTCGTTTGTCCATCATGTCAAGTGGGCCTTCTCGAAACCCGTTTGATACTGCTGTGATGCCAGGCAAGCCTTTGTCCGAACGCATTTCTGCTCCTGGTGGCAGATCTCGATCACTCTCTCCTCGCCGATACGATGAAGAAGATGCCGCTCGCAGGGGCATTGATCGATATGTTCCAGGCGGAAGTCGCTCCAGAAGCCCCATGCCGCCTCGCCGTGGAGGTGGAGGTGGAGGGCGCCGCCCTGGTGCCCGACGAGAGGGTGGTGGAAGGGATCAGGATGCTGCTCGTGGTGGCCGGGGAGGCAGAGGAAACGGAGGAAACGGAGGAAGCGACCGTGCTGCACGAACAAACACACCCCGACTCAAGAAGACGCAGGAGGAACTGGACGCCGAGATGGAGGACTACTTCAACGCCAACGGCGGTGCCCCAGAGCCTGCTGCGGAAGCTGCTGCTGCGCCCAGCGGAGAGGCTACTGCACCCGCTAACGCTGATGACATTGACATGATTGAGTAACCTGGATCATTATGTTTTGGTAAAGGGGAATGTGTTTTATGAGGGTATTGGAGTATTGGACTCGTTTTACAGAAAATGCCATCTGAAGCATGGGAGGACAGTGCATATATATAATTAAGCAGGGTGTGTTGTCATTACGAATGTATTGCTTTTCGGGTCAAGTTATGACATGTTGCTTCACCATTGCCTGTGACTTCCAAAGTTTGTAGACCCAGGCCGCATTTCAAGCGTACCAAAGAGATGGGCGTATTTCTGAGAGATAGGAGTTAACGATGCCTCGCACTCGACAATGACGACATATTATCTTGATATGCAGGGTCCATAGCAAGGATACCCTTCAACTTGGTTGTTTGGAGTCTCGCTAGGTATTCATAGCCATTAGCCGGGTAGATCCACCATTGACAAGCGCCATATCAACCAGATGATATCGCGGCCCGGATATAACTTGATGTACACTATTTCGTCAGCTAAGATCTTTAATACGCCATTGCTGCAACTCATAAAGTGCAGTTTAGTAGGCACATCGCTCTTATCTACCCCTCCTCTCTCAATAAAAAAAAATCTACTGGATAGATATCACCTATCAAAATGGCGAGTAGCAGTGTGCCAACAAAAGTCGGCATTTTGTCGTTGGGTGATATGGGCGCTGGCATTGCCAGGCTCTTAATTGCGCATGGCTTCCCCGTCTCTACAAACTGTCAAGGACGTAGGTGAGTAGGAGTGTTGAGGAACCTGAACCAAGTCTACATAGAATTTGTGAACTAAAAGCTCGTCTTTAGCGAAGACACAATTGAGAGAGCCCGCAATGCCGGTGTCGAGCTTCTCTCGTCCGATTTGGAGCTTGTCCAGCAGTGCAATGTCATCTTCTCAGTCGTCCCGCCTCGCGATGCCGAGGCCACGGCTCAGCGAATTGTTGATGCCTCGTCGGGTGGTTCGAGGAAAGAGACGCTTTACTATGTCGATCTGAATGCCGTTGCACCATCGACGTGTAAGAGCATCGTGGCGCTCTTTGAAAAGGCGAGGGTGCCTGTCAAGTTCATCGACGCCTGCATCCTGGGCGGACCCCCAAGTCTCAAGAAACCTAGCCAAGAGGGCGAAGAAGCCGTGTGGGATCAGCCGAGTATTCCCATTTCGGGGCCTCATTCGTTGACGTCGTTGCCGGACGGGGAGAAGCTCGCGTCCGTACTGCAGCTACGATCCATTTCGGAGGAGATTGGTGCGGCGAGCGGTCTCAAGATGTGTTTTGCGTCCATCACAAAGGGATTCACAGCGTTGGTGACGCAGTCTTTTACGACAGCGCATCGGCTTGGTGTGGTGGATGAGTTAAAGTTAGAGCTCAACCAGATGGTGCCGGCGATGCTAACCAGAGCGGAAAAGGGCGTGCCGGGGATGCCGCCAAAGGCCTATAGATGGGTGAGGGAGATGGAGGAGATTTCCAAGACGTTCCATGAGGAGGGCGGCTGGGATAGGACGGTGTTTGAGGGCATTGCTGGGGTTTACAAGGCGGTTGCCGAAGATGGGGTTCTTGGGCAGGAGAAGATTGGGAAGAGGAAGAGAGGGACTAGCTTGGATGATGTTGCAACGGTGATGGCAGAGGGACTGGAGATGAAGAAGAAGAAGACAGAGTAAATAGTTGCGATTATTTGGATAGTATATAGTTGATGATGAGAGGTGATATATACAGCTATTAGATAGAATGGCCTTGTTAGTGCTTCAGTCCTGCCAACACAATTGTTCCAACGTCCGCCAACTCATACGTCAAGTTTCCCCAAACACCCAACTCCCCTTCGGGCTCCCTCCCATATACTCGTGAGTGTGGGACGCTGAGTTTCGTTTCTTTACCACCAGGTAGGCCCCGGCCAGAGAGATAGACAGCCGAGTTCGAAAGAGCGCCAAAATGCTGTCCGATGAAGCCTTCGATTGGCTCGGGCTCTCTGGGAACTGCAACATCTCCAGCAATGCCAAACGCAACACCAGGGACAAAGGGTTCCGTAACGTCTGGAAGAGCCGGTGCTGACATGAAGAACTGGATCTGTGAGCCCTCAGGAGTGAAGCCACCACCGTTCATTGACTGTATAAAGTTCTGCATCTCTTCCTCTTCTGACAGGGAAAAATGCGTTCGTTGAGGATCAAGGGATAGTAATCCCTTCTTGGCTCCCCAGCCGCCGCCGCCGCTCACTAATTCATATCATCAGCTCACATTTTGCCTTAAGAAACATGTTATCTTTGCGAGCTTCACACTTACATATCTTGTACAGACGGCCGCCATGACTATAAAGCAGTTTGAGATGTTGGGCGGTGGCTTTTACAGTATCTCTGATATCATCAACATCTGGCAGGGCCGATATTGGCTCGGGGGCTTCTTCAAGCCATTCTTCCAATGCGCCTGACGTCTCTGGGTTAGGGGTAACCATTGCCCAGACTCCAACAGGCCCAGATAAAACTCCAGATTCGGCATTTTGTTTATGAAGTGCATTTACAATGTCTTCCAGCTCAGTAGACGCGGGAATAGTGGTTCCGTCAACTTCAATTCCTCGAATGATATTACCGAAGCTCTCGGTCACTGTTCGGGGCTGCGTCAACGGCATCAGGGGCGCCCACGTGTCGAGTTGGGCTAAAGATTTGAGGTCGTTATCCAGTAAGACTTTCACAAATTGTGAGTGCTTTTCTGTTTGGCTAGCGAGTTTAGGAGGATTTTGCGTCAAATCAAACTCAGATAGCAAAAGTGTAGACGCTCTATTGTTGTGGAATGTAGTTCTGGCCAGCGGCAGCGTTAATGAGGGATCTCCCAGGCTAAAGGTGAGAGCAGACACTGAATCTGCATCATCTTTGGACTTTGGAGGATTCTGCTGCCACAGGTGCGGCAACATATCATCCAATTGGCCTCGTAGGACTGACACTCCCTGGAGAGGCCTCAGTGAACCTATGGGGGCTGCCAGATGGTCGACCACAGCGCTTAACACATGGAATCTCCCCACGTCCGCAGAACCAGCCATCAATCTAGCAAAATCTCCCATGAGATTTTCATCTTCTAGGTCTTTGGAAAAGCTGGGCGTTGCGAGGAGCACTGCAGCGTTGTGGCCGTTGGCATTTTCCAAGATTTTTTTGCTTCTCAGTTTCTCAAAGAGCTCTCCATAGTTGATCTAAGAACCATTAACGAATTGATATCCACAAATTTTAAAAACATATCTTACCTTCTCATCCGCTTTCGGAGCATACGTAAATCTGGTTTGACTGTTACCAGAAGAGCTTGAATAGGCTTTTCGCAAAGCTGATGAGCCTCTCCGTGAAAGCAAGCCTCTCGCAGCCTGTTGGGATAGCCGGATGATCATTTTATACAAGAGGCCAGGCTAAACATGCGCCAAGATTATGCTAGCTGAATTTCTTTAAAGACAGATTCTCAAGTAGTTCTTTATAATGAATGCGTCATTACTAAATGGAAAAACCCAAAATGAAGAAGTTTTCATGGAAAGATGATGATGCTGAAGAACGTCGGTTTACATGGAATTCCTTAGTCAAGTTGGTTTGCCCATGTAAGAGCGTCTGTGGCGCTCATTGTGGCTTGATCGCAAATTGGACCCAAATTACGATCTGAACCCCGCGGCACCGCCACACCCCTCAACATCCCACCTGATAAGGGCAGTGACTCAAATTTCAGACCAAGAAACTTTGACTCTGGATCCCGATAGCGCAATCAGAGCCGGTCTTTTCCAAAGTGAACTTTTGACGCTTAGGATTGACGAGGAGGCCAATTCACTCTAGGGCTTCCCCGAAGAACATCCAGCACGACGTTCAGATTCGCGGCTCGAGCACTTCGAGTGCGGCCAGTTTATCCTGCAAGATCTTTTACCACCACACGTGCAATCATGGCGACCAACTCTGGACGAGGAAATCCCAGTACGTTACTGTTAGAACAAGGCGGTTGAAGATTGTCACTAATATGGACGGTTCATAGTCGCGGCGACTGAGGGTATCCAGGAAACCAACACCGCGCCTCCCAAGGTCTCCGGCGAGGTCAAGCAAGAGATTGCCAACTCGACCCAATCTGCTGCTCCTGGAGAGCACGCCTCTGGTCAAGATGCTGGCGTTGTCCCTGCTCCCGAGGGGCCTGCGAAAGTAAAGTCCGAAAAGGAGTGTAAGGGATCCCAATTTCTCCACGTTCAATCTTATTTCCCAAGAGCTGCTATCTAACTTACCCTTTCAGTAGAGAAGGAGCGCAAGAAGGCTGAAAAGGCCGCCAAACTCGAAGCGAAAAAAGCAAAGGCTGCTGCCGCCGCCGCTGCTCCCGTCAAGGAGAAAAAGGCAAAGAAGGAGAAGGTAGAGGAGGAGCCGCTACCCGAGTACGTCGAAGATACCCCCGTTGGAGAGAAGAAGCGCATCCGATCGTTCGACGACCCTCACTTCAAGGCATACAACCCCATTGCCGTCGAGTCCGCATGGTATACTTGGTGGGAGAAGGAGGGGTTTTTCAAGCCCGAGTTCACTGCAGATGGAAACGTCAAGGACGAAGGTAGCTTCGTCATTGTCCACCCGCCTCCCAATGTCACTGGTAACTTGCACATGGGACACGCCCTGGGCGACTCGCTTCAGGATCTCATGATCCGATGGAACAGGATGCAAGGCAAGACTACTCTGTGGCTTCCTGGTTGCGACCATGCCGGTATCTCTACTCAGAGTGTTGTTGAGAACATGCTCTGGAGACGGAAACAGCAGACCAGACATGACCTCGGCCGAGAGAAGTTCGTTGAGACCGTCTGGGAGTGGAAGGAGGATTACCACAAGCGTATCAACAAGGCTTTGACTAGCTTGGGTAGCTCTTTTGACTGGAGCCGGGAAGGTGTGTATTATCAATTCAAGCGAGGGTTTGGAGTTCTGTTTCTTTAGGGCTAACAATATGCAGCTTTCACCATGGATCCCAACTTGACAAAGGCCGTCGTCGAAACTTTTGTTCAGCTTCACGAGGAGGGCATCATTTACCGTGCCAACAGACTTGTCAACTGGTGCACAAAGCTTAACACAGCTCTTTCGAACCTCGAGGTCCAGAACAAGGAGCTCACTGGAAGGACGCTCCTCGATGTCCCCGGTTACGATAAGAAGGTCGAATTCGGTGTCATTGTTCACTTCAAGTACCCTATCGAGGGTAGCGACGAGACTGTCGAGGTTGCCACTACCCGTATTGAAACCATGCTGGGTGATACTGGTATTGCTGTTCACCCCAAGGACGCGAGATACACGCATCTGATTGGCAAGAACGCCGTCCACCCATTCATCCCGGGTCGCAAGCTGCCCATCATCGCCGACGAGTATGTCGACATGGAATTCGGAACCGGAGCCGTCAAGCTGACTCCGGCCCATGACCCCAACGATTTCACACTTGGCCAGAAGCACAAGCTGGAATTCATCAATATCCTCACTGACGATGGACTGATGAACGAGAATGCTGGGCCATACAAGGGCCAGAAGCGCTTCGATGTCAGATACTCCATCCAGGATGCTCTGAAGGAGAAGGGGCTGTATGTGGACAAGAAGGACAACCCCATGAAAGTTCCTCTGTGTGAAAAGTCCAAGGACATCATCGAGCCCATCATGAAGCCCCAGTGGTGGGTTAGAATGAAGGAGCTCGCTGCGCCCGCTCTTCAGGCCGTTCGAGATGGCAAGATTAAGATTCAGCCCGAGAGCGCTGAAAAGAGCTATTTCCGCTGGCTGGAGGACATCAATGACTGGTGTATCAGCCGACAGCTGTGGTGGGGTCACAGATGCCCTGCATACTTTGCCAAGATTGAGGGTGGCTCTGAGGGCATCCCCGAAGACAAGCTCTGGTTTACCGGAAGAACCAGAGAAGAAGCAGAGAAGAAAGCCCAGGCGGCTTTCCCTGGCAAGACCTTCACTCTTGAGCAGGATGAAGATGTCCTTGATAGTGAGTTTATATACGGCATACATCTGTTTACTACTTTGGCACTAACACTAGTATAGCTTGGTTCTCATCTGGTCTGTGGCCGTTCAGCACTTTGGGCTGGCCTGAGAAGACACTTGACTTTGAAAAGCTGTTCCCTACGAGCGTCCTTGAGACTGGCTGGGATATTCTCTTCTTCTGGATTGCCAGAATGATCATGCTCAGCTTGAAGCTAACAGGACAGGTTCCCTTCAAGGAGGTCTACTGCCACAGTCTCGTCAGAGATTCAGAGGGCCGGAAAATGAGCAAGAGTCTGGGTAACGTCGTTGACCCGCTCGATGTCATTGCCGGTATCAAACTGGAAGATTTGCATGCGAAGCTTCTTCAGGGTAATCTGCACCCCAGCGAGGTCCAGAAGGCCACCAAGTACCAGAAGACTGCCTTCCCCGATGGCATTCCTGAGTGCGGAGCTGACGCACTCCGCTTCACCATGATCAATGCCACAACCGGTGGTGGTGACATTAACTTGGAAGTCAAGATGTAAGCAAATCTCAATGTTGATTCCTCCCGACACCGCTGACATCGTCATTAGTATTCACGGCTACCGAAAATTCTGCAACAAGATTGTACGTCATGGAAAATCCAGCATCTTTTGATCTCTTTCTTTTGCGGCTAACATCAGCATTAGTTCCAAGCAACCAAGTACGTCTTGGGAAGTCTGCCCCAGGACTTTGTTCCCTCAAAAACTGGTGCCGTTCCTGGTAAGACTCTGGCCGAGAGATGGATTCTCCACAAGATGAACCAGGCCGCCAAGGAGATCAACATCGCCCTTGCCGATCGAGAGTTCTCAAAGTCCTCAATCATTGTTTACCGTTACTGGTACAACGAGCTCTGTGACGTGTACATTGAAAACTCAAAGGCCATTATCCGCGATGGCACTGAGGAGGAGCGCAACTCGGCTATCCAGACTTTGTACACTGCTCTGGAGGGAGCTCTTACCATGATCCACCCCTTCATGCCTTTCATCACCGAGGAGATGTGGCAGAGAATGCCCCGAAGACCCAGCGATGAGACAAAGTCCATCATGGTTGCCAAGTACCCTACCTACGATGCTGTTCTTGACGACCCGGCGTCAGAGGCCGCTTATGAGCTTGTGCTCGACTGCACCAAGGCTTCCCGATCGCTCATGTCAGAGTATGCCATCAAGGAGGACGCTGAGAGTAAGTAGATTCCTATAACAAATCGGCCTGCTCCATTATCTAACATGACATCCAAAATAGTCATCATCCAGGCGTACAACCCAGAGTCTCTCAAGACTTGCAAGAACGAAGTGTCTTCGATCAAGTCGCTCAGCGGCAAGAGCGTCAAGACCATGGAGGTCGTCGGCCCCGACGCTCCTCGACCTCTAGGTAGCGTTGCTTACCCCGTTTCTACCGCTGCCTCCGTCTTCCTGCACGTCAAGGGCCGGGTGGACATGGATGCCGAAATTACAAAGGCACAGAAGAAGCTCGAGAAGACCACCACCAACATCCAGAAGCAGGAGAAGCTCCTCGCAGATCCTGGATACAAGGAGAAGGTGTCGGCGGCCGTCCAGGAGGGAGACCTCAAGAGATTGGCTGATGCCAAGCAGGAGAAGCACAGCTTGGAGGAGACGATTAAGCAGTTTGAGCAGCTCAAGTTGGAGTAGACAGCATAGACTGTGTGCTAAAAGAGTAGCCTGAGATCTAAAGGGTTACATTCTCATGTAGATGGAAAAGGAGTAAGATCTCTAGAGTACACGACAGAGAAGTAAAACAAAAATAAAAAAGTTGCTAAGAGAATCAAGATTTCTTCTAAAGTAGAAAAAGTAGTAAACAAGGATGGCCAGTATCTCTTTGGCATCTGATTTGAGTAATGAACCTAAACTCCGTCTTTTTGCATAAAACATTATATAAATTGGCCAATGTAATCAAGTTACCAATTTCCTTTACCGCCTCCCCCTTTGCCTCCTTCAGAAGCAGCAGCCTCATCCTTCTTGCTGGCTCCGCCGCGAACCGGCCTCGACTGCGCCGCCTCGTGTCTCTTGAGCTCGTCGGGTACCTTTGAGATGGAGCTCTTGCTCAAGATCTGTTTAAGGTCATACAGGACATCTGCATCCTCGTTGCCCAGGAAAGTAATGGCCACACCACTCTTTCCAGCACGACCAGTACGACCGATACGATGCGTGTAGCTCTCGATATTGGTAGCCATGTTGAAGTTGATGACGAGCGAGACGTCCGGCACATCGATACCACGACCGGCAAGATCGGTGGCGACAAGGACCTGCGTCTGGCCCGAGCGGACGGATGCAAGAGCGGCTTCTCGCTGCTCCTGCGTCTTCGATCCGTGCAGCGTGACGACGGACCATCCCATGGACTTGATGTCGCGGGCGACAGCATCGCAGTTGCGCTTGATGTTGACGAAGACGATGATCGGGGGCGCAAAAGCGTTCGAGGAGAGGATCTCCTGCAGCCGCTTCTTGCGCCGGTCCTCGCCGGAAACGAACTCGACGCGCTGTTCGACGGTGTCGACGGCCTCGCCTGCATTACCGATGGTGACGATGGCAGGACGGCGGAGGTATTTTTTGGCAATCTTTTCAACCAGCGGAGGCATGGTGGCCGTGTACATCATGGTTTGACGATATCGGTCTTTGCCTCCTACGTAACGCTTCATGAGCTGGGCGTTTTCAGCGTCGTCTGTATCCGGCTTCTCGTTGGACACCGGTAGAGCATCGAGGATCTTGTTGACCGAATCCTCGAAACCAAGGTCAATCATTCGATCAGCCTCGTCCATGATGATGTAGCAGCACTGCACCAAGACAAGAAGTCTTCGCTCTATGCAGTCGACAAGACGACCAGGCGTAGCGACGATAATCTCGGCACCGTTGCGCAGAGCAAAGGCCTGTTCTTCTAGTGAATGTCCACCAACGATGCTGACACACCTGAAGCCCAGCGGCTCAGCGAACTTCCTCGCCTCCGTCTCAATCTGCTGCACCAGTTCACGAGTTGGCGCGATGATGAGCGCGTACGGACCATCGTTCTTGTTGGCCTCTGTGAGGGGCGGCAGGTCGGAGATGTACACCAAAAGGGGCAGTAAGAAAGCAGCAGTTTTACCGGAACCCGTGACGGCAACACCAATAAGATCACGGGCCTGCAATGCAATCGGGATGGCTGCTCGCTGAATAGCAGAGGGTTCCTTGTAGCCAACGTTGTCCACAATGTCAAGCAGCCGTCGCGGCAGCCCGGATTCCTCCCAGTTGCGCATTGGATTGGGAATTGCGCCTCCCTTGGTCGAAATGCCAAAGTCTTCTTTGAAGATGCGCCAATCTCGCTCGCGCATCTCGTTGAGGTCCTTGTCCGACCAGTGCCGTCCCAGGCCCGTCCTCTCTGCCCTCTCCTTTGCCCTCTCGCGCGCCCTGTAAAAGTCTTCCATAATTCCTATTGCTCTCTCCTTGCCATGTTCTAGGTCGCGCTGCTCAATCATCTTTGCTCGCTTGCGCGCCCGCTGCTCGGCTTCTTTGTCGAACTCGCCACCAACGCCAGCCAGGGAGCCGCCTCTGTTGACGCTCTGGCTCATGTATAGCGGGTCGTTGTCTCTCGATGTGTCCTCATCTGCATCCCACTCAAAGTTAAACTTCTTTTCTGTCGTTCGCATTCGCTTCTTCTTGGCCGAAAAGCTTGACTGCTGGTTGACTTCTGGGCCAAGGTACCGCGAGCGCAGCAGTGAGTCCTCAATCTCCGCCGCCGATCGCTTAACGCCTTCAGTCTTTGAGTTTTTCTTTCCATCTCTTCCGTCTCGTCCGTCTCGTCCGTCTCGACCATCTCGACCATCTCGGCCTCTACCACTACCGCTCCCCCCAGCCGGTTGGTTCATCGCCCTTGGACCTGTGGGTGGCGCGATGCCGTTGGGGGCGCCGTTGGGGGGGCCATTAGAGGCTGGTAGACCATTTGCGCGGGTTTCCCATCTTCTCTCTTCCTCCCGTCGCCTTTGTGAATCATCCGCCGCCTTGCGCTTCTTCTCTTCTTCCTCCTGCTTCGCCTTCTCAGCTGCTAGCCGTTCGCGTTCTGCCTTGGGGATAAATCTGGGTTTAGCGGCAGCAGCATCAGCTGCCTTCTTTTTCCGAAGGATCTCTTCTATGTCGAGGGGCATTTCGGGTTTGTGGTATATGTTGTATTCAGTAGACAAGGAAAAGGGAAATCAAGGGTCCGCATGCATTAGTTTCTGACGTGAAATAAATCGAAAGTTGAACTTGGGCAACCAGGAAGCAGACAAGGCTATGAATTATGGAGAGCTTCAGGCCCACTCTAAGATTTGTGTCCAATTAAAGCAATTTATATTAGTGGACCCTGGTTAGTGGGTGTTCAGCCTTGGGAATCTCGAATTCAAATTAGGAACCTCTAAAAAAGAGCCTCCCCGCGATCAGGTCATACCCGGCAGAACAGCCCTGCCATTCCGCCCTCGTCCCTCCGGAACCAGGCCAATGCCAGTGTCTGGCACTTCATAGCGCCCATGGCCTCCCCCTCCAGCTTCGTCCAGCTCGCAAAGAGCCTCCCAGAGCCGCTGCAGCGCTTCTTCGCACGCTGGCCTCCCGCGGCGCTCGTCGCACCCGGCACTCCTCCGACGCCGTTCCAGGAGCAACGACCAAATCCCTTTCGATTCTACAAACACCCCGTGACTGGGCGGTGGCAGGATCCCGTCTACTCACAGCGAAGGCAGGCGCAGCTGGTCAAGCTTGCGCGGGACCACGGCGTTGAAGAGCTGCTGCCCGAGACGACCAAGGGAACAGAATACCAGCTGGCTCATCGTGTTGAGCATGGTCTGAGAGTCAAGGGTACGGGTGTGGGACAGAAGGTCAAGGGTCACATCCACGAACGACACATGATTGCAAAGTATGTCAATCACTTTCTTGTCCATCTTCTTCGTGCTATTGGATCACTCAAGACTAACACTGTCATTCAGGATGGAACAGAGGAGGAAAGCCATGCTCGAGATGCCAAGACTCATCCGGGCCTGGAAAAGTGTAAGAATCTCTCTATTTTTCTCACTATTTTTTCACAAATCACGAAGCATAGCTGACTGGAAAACGCACAACAGATCGGGAAGAGAAACTGGACCAAGTTCCCGAAATAAACGAAATGATGCAGGAGAAAAACCACTTTATCCCGGCGAGTATGTACATGCGCCGTGTATTTCTATGTACAACAATGAGAAACGAATATACAGATTCACTTCAGACTCTCTCTGCTTTCTTTTTCATCGTGCTTGATTCAGCTTTCCATCATATCCTGCCTCTGGTCGCAAAGGTTCATTAGCATCACGTGATTTTGACATGTCTAAATTTGCCGCCTCCAGTATCTTCAAACACAGCATCCAAAGCCATGTGTAGAAACGCATAAGTCTTTTTAAGCATTTCACCCTGTTTAATTTTTTTACAACTCATGGCGCTCTCTTCGCCATCTCACTACGAGATTCTCGGCCTCACCCCCACCCTCCTCAACTCCCAGCATGACCCCTCCACACTCATAAAGCAGGCCTATCGCAGGGCCCTCCTCCGTCACCATCCCGACAAGGCTGCTGCTGCTACTCCATCGGTCTCACTATCAGCTTCATCCCCATCTCAGCTCTACACTATAGACCAAATCACACAAGCCTTCACAATTCTCTCATCGCCTCGCCAGCGCAGCACCTACGACGCCAACCTGCGTCTCACAAGAGCCAACGGGGACGGTTCAGAAGCTCGTTTTCAGACAGGCATTGAAAACGTCGACTTAGACGATTTGCAGTTCGACGAAGGGGAAGAGCGCTGGTATAGATCCTGTCGCTGTGGCAATGATCGCGGGTACTCCTTTCAGGAGTCAGATTTAGAAGAGGTTGAGCACGAGGGGGTGCTCATGGTTGGCTGTCACGACTGCAGCCTTTGGCTCAAGGTTCACTTTGCCGTTGTAGATGAAGCAGATGACAGTCATTTGTCGACATCAAATAAAAAGGAACCAAGTTGACCTCGTTTAGAATTTGCCACAAAAATTCATGACAGAGACGAAGCGTGACTATGATTAGCAAGGCGTTTTTAGGAGTCGAGCAATCAACAAGCATATGGAAAGGTTACTTGGTAAAAAGTAAAATAATATTAAAAAGCAATTTTAGTAGTTTTTATTTGTCCAGACGGCTACGCATCAAGAGTCTAAAAGCAGAACCTCCAATATGCTCTTCTTCAATCCTCCCTGCCAGTCCGTTGAGGGGGAACCAAATCGGTTCTCTCCCCGAAAGTTGCGTGTTTACCTAAACGATGCCGAAGCTCTTGATCAAAAACGAAGTCTTCCATCCACTCCGTAGACACCAGCCCATCCGATACCAAAGCGACCAAAGCCTAGAGATTCATCCTGCGCTCCCCTACCTGAGTTTACTCAGCCTTGGGCTCCTCAGCGGGGGCGGCAGCCTCGGCTGGGGTCTCCTCCTTGGCGGGGGCATCGGCTTGGCCAGAAGTGTTCTCGGCCTCAGAAGAGGTCCAGAGAGTCTTTGGTAATGAGTTAGCAAAACGTGTGCAATCAATCACCGGGGGTGGGATAAATGCGAACCAGGTTGTCACGGAGCAGCTGCATGATGAGGGTGGAGTCCTTGTAGCTCTCCTCGCTGAGGGTGTCGAGCTCTGTGTGGCGGATGCGTCAGCGAAATTCAATTAGGGTAGCCAACGAAATCGGCTTCTTCTCCCATCTCAGAGGAGAAAACTTACCAGCAATAGCATCGTCGAATGCCTGCTTAGCGAGGTGGCAAGCCTGGTCAGGGGCGTTGAGGATCTCGTAGTAGAAGACGGAGAAGTTGAGCGCAAGACCCAGGCGGATAGGGTGGGTAGGAGGCAGCTCGGTCTGGGCAACCTCGGTAGCAGCCTTGTAAGCCTCGAGAGACTTGTCGGCGGAGTCCTTGCGGCGGTCGCCAATGGCGAACTCGGCAAGGTAACGGTGGTAGTCACCCTTCCTGTGATGGGGAAGAGGAAATTAGCTCAATCCGGCATATTGGAATCAATGGAAGAAACATGGCATGCGCACATCTTGTGGTAGAAGACCTTGGACTCTCCAGACTTGGCAGAAGGAATCAGGTGCTTGTCAAGAACATCGAGAATGTCATCGCAGATCTTGGCAAGCTCGGCCTCAATCTTCTGGCGGTACTCCTTGATAAGGGTAACCTGGGAAGAGTTGCCCTTAGACTCCTCCTTCTGCTCGATAGAAGTGACTATTCTCCAAGAGGCACGGCGGGCACCAATGACGTTCTTGTAGGCGACGGAGAGGAGGTTGCGCTCCTCGACGGTCAGGTCGCGGTCCTCGGAGGCGACGATCTTCATGTTCTCGACCATCTCTGTTGGGGAACTTCGGTCAGCGCGGTCGATCGGGGAGAGAGAAAAGCGATCAACGAACCCTCATATCGCTCGGCCTGCTCGGCGAGCTTGGCCAGATAAACAGCATCTTCGTGACCCATTTTGACGGTTGGTTTTTGAGATTTTTTGGAGTTTTATGGCAGCTGGTCTCAATCAGTCAGCAGGTTGCACGCGTCCGAGATGGCGTAACGCAGAAAGTAAGAGAGTTGGATCAGGCAAAAAGGCGAGTGTTTAGGGTTTGACAAAGGGGGATGGGAAGAATTTAAAACGAAGAAGAAAAAAAATCAGTGCAAGGGGAGCAAGGCAGCAGCCACAGCCTCATCGAGATGAACAAGTAAATCCTGCGCGAAAGCACCGTGGCAGGAACAAGTGCCGCAGGGCTGACTTTACGACAAGGCCCAAGTGAGGCTTGCTCCCCCGCTCCTTAAACCCCACCAAAGGGGTTTAACAGCGAATGCGCCAGCTACCGCGACAGACACGCAGGCCTCCGAGCGACGGAAACAAAGGCGATTCCAGGGCCCAATAGCGCTGATAGAGTCGCAAGCAGCTGCTCGGTCCCAACGCGATTGAGGGCTCTGGAAGCGCTGTCTCTTGCGTGCCCGGGGGGTTGCCAGGCCATGACGACAGCGAGGAGGGGCGCGCGCCATGCCATAAGGCGCTCACATAGCGAGGCGGGAATGCTATCAGGGCGGGAGAGGATGGGCTGCTGTCGTGGGCAAAGGAGAGTGATGGAAAAGTTCGGCAGGATGCATAGGGCGGGAGAGATACGTACGTGCGATGAGACGCGGTTCTGGGAGAAAAGGGGGGTTGATGCTTCGTTGAGAGAGAAGAAAAGGGAATGGAACTTGCAAGATTTAAGCTGTTGCTGAGGTCGGGTCCCAGTTAGCCAACGCATTGATTCAAGCGTCCTAATAGCGAATAGCGGTTGTCGAACGCTTTTGCCCACGGGCCTCACGTGCCGTAGAAGCCTCACCCTTTTCAGGGCTTGGGTGGGCAAAGTACAGGAACATGTGGGTACTTGGTAGGCGCCTGTTTGAACAGTTGAAAGGCCTGCTAATCTCGTACATCTAGGTACCCTCCCTCACACTTACCCTGTCTCTCCATCACGTCACAGTGCTGAGAACAGGTACCACGGCAAGGTACAGGTTGCCGGTACATACAGGGAGGATGGGGGCACCCAACCAAAAGAGAAGCACAAGCACCCAGCCTGCAAATGCTGCTTCTACAGGACGAGAAATAGCACCAACTGAGACCTAATGCGCCAAGTGGGTGGCGTTGACGTATTATTGAGTTAGTCCTAAATCGAGTGATGGGTCGTCATCATCCTGTGCCTTGGTTGCCTTTTTGTTCAAGTTTTTCTCAAAGGGCATATCGCGATTCAACGTTCTTGTTCGCCGTGGTGGCTGCCTGATGGCAATGCAGCCAATTCGCATCACCCTCCCAATCATTGATAAGATGAGGCTCCGACAATGCAGTCACGCGGCTCTGGTCAAATGGTCGGCAAGAGATTACGGCCATGTCCAGCAGTGAACTAAGGTACTGGGTATTCATTTCCCTTTGTCCTAGACGGCAATCCAGCTCCTTGCACATCCCCACTCTGAGATGCGTTGGAGAGAATCTAATCTCTCTGTGAACCAAATAAGGTATATTGATAATATCAAGAGCAACACTCGTACCTGCTAGGTAGCATCTAGTGGTAATGAGAGCGTAGTACTTTTTGATCATCCAACCAAGTTGATGCGATGGGTGAAATTACCATTACATCATACTCCCTTGGGTGTTAATTTCCACTCGCACCTCCTGCAGTTGAACCGTGATCCTTAGTAAGCAGGAGTGCGATCCTGATCTGGACCGTTACGAGCCGACACTCGTACATTACCTAGTACTTACCCGGGAAACAAAGTTTACCAGCAAATGAATAAGTAAAGGGAGACGTGAAATAGCAATAGCCCAGCAACCAAGAAAATCCATGATTAGTCGTTAGAGGAAATTGAAAAACCGGCACTTTTTCTCTACTTGGGTTTTCAGCCTCTGCTGGTATGGCTACCCGTCTTCCAACATCTGCATACCATGATTAACTTAAGGTTGTACATAATACTGTAATATAGAGCAAGAGAGCATGCTAGATAGCCACACTCTTCCTACATCAACAGAAGAAATACAAGCTATCAGCTCAGCGTGTGAAGTAAAATGCTTTGACACCGTTAACCATTGAAGAAATTTCTAACTTTGGGGCCTGGTTCTATTCGATTCTGTACCTGTCTACCTAGTAGTAGATGGAGAATGTATGTACGTAACCATCCGTACCGAAATATCCCGGCATCCACATCAGCTGCTTGCGCTTGAGTCTAACTCAACGCATCTGATCAGTCCACCACATTATCCGATCGTATCGTGATGTACGATTCTAGGATTGAATCGTCTCCGCATGACGAGTGACGATTGTTTTGTGGGATGAAGCAAGTTGAATGCTTGCCAATGCCAATAGAAGCTCCTGTCTGGTGCTTTGCTGCTTGCTTGCTGAGATTTCGATGTCATAAGTAGGCAGTTACTTAGCTTGACCAATTCAATACACATTACCTGCAAATGTGACAAGATACTAGGTAATGATATCAAATTTTATTTTGGGGATTTTTATTTGGAACAAAGCATACTTGCAGCCTTGCGTCCATCATTGTGATTTCGATTCCCATCTGGAAGCCTCGCCAACAATCTGCCATCTCTCCACAGCCCCCAGAAAAAAGCAGCAACGGCACTATTCCCGATTGACGGCCATCGAACCACTGGATTGCCGGCCTATGACGCTCAGCCCCTCAGGCCACTCCCGAGTCGGCAGCACAAGCTGCTCTCTGCTGCGGTTCAGCTCCTCAGGCCAAAAAGCTCCAATTGCGACAAGCAAATTATAACCTCACTTCCCTCCCCCACGCTCAATTTCCCACCCTCCAACCTACACACCTCGAATCCCTTTCCGCCCCAGAAAGCTCAACAAACACCCTCAAAAGATGCTCCGCACAACCCTCACCAAGACGGCTGCCTTCCGTCCCATGCGCGCCGCTTTCACCACCACTGCCCGCGCCATGAGCGAAGGAGACACTGGTGCTCCCCCCAAGATGGGCGGCCCTGGGTAAGTGACAATCCCCAATTCAATGCAGCCAAATCAGACAAGAAAGAGATCGCCATCTAACGCCCAGCTGCGCACTGTGATAGCGACGCTTTCCAGCGCCGCGAAAGAGCCTCAGAGGAGTACGCCATCCGCCAGCGCGAGAAGGAAAAGCTCCTCGAGCTCAGGAAGAAGCTCACCGAGCAGCAAGAGCACCTCGACCGCCTTGCCAAGCACATGTACGCGCAACAGCCCTCCTCGTAATCCCTCCCCAATTGACCCACCCCCAATACTAATGAACCGGGCTCTCTCTTAGCGATGAGATCACCAAGGAACAGGGTGGCGAGCAGAACTAAAAAGAGGGAAAGACAACAAATGAGATGAACTTAGAAGACAAAACCGATTCATGTTGGCCTATGCGGGCCATTGACTGAGCAGTTCAGACTGGAAGTTTGGGAACAAGCAACTCCTCTGGAGATCGAATTGCGCTATACATTGGTTTCATATGCTGCGTATTTTCTCTGTTGCCGCCTACCTAGGTACTGTACAGCTACATGAACTCTTCTCCATCTTACGAAGAAAAAACAAAAACAAATAATATAAAGAAAGGAAAAAAAGGAGCTACCCCGGTGCTGTGTTCCACCAGGTCCCTTATTGATTGTGCATGTGAAAAAAAGCCTTTATTAGATTCATTCTTTCCTGATACCATCCCGGAACTCCAATTTCAATCACCCATGTCCAATGAAATGCTTCACCTCCGTCCCATGTAAGATCTATAGAAACTCTCTGCCACATCGCTCTCTCCGCTTCCGTAGTGGCTACCCATGTTGCTGCTGGATTTCTGCGCCGCTGTGACCTTGGCTTGCAGAGCTGAGGAGTTGGCATCGATCCATTGCAGCTGTGTAAGATGGCTGTTCAACACCCGAACAATTTGGCTCAGCTGCATCGTACCGTTAGCAAATACTTGTTTTGTAGATTGAAGATTTACGTCAAAACTTACGGGGTCCTCTGCCTTGGCTCCTTTGCTCAAAGTTCCGGAAATGTCATTGATCTCCTTGACCATCTTGGACAAGTCTCGCGACTTCTCGTCGAGTTGCTGGGTGAGCTTCTCCGCCAGCTTATAAGTGCGTTCACGTTCTTGGTCAGGTCCTCCAAGTTGCTCGCCAGGGCCCATCTGCTTGGCAAACATATCTTGGACTTCTGACTCGTAACGGTTCAGCCAAGCCTCCAGCTCCTCCTGCTGGCTCTCCACAGCGGCAAGTTGGCGCTCAATCTCATGGCTGGCCCGCTCTGCTTCGAAAGTGTCCAGATATAGCTTCTGGATCTTTTCGCCATTGTCTACCAAGTTTCTGTCCCAGTTGGACACAATGGTAGCCTGTTCCTTGAATTGCTTCTGGTATTTGGACAGATCTGAAGCCCACCGCGTGACAATATCCTCCATCGTCTTGTTCTTTAGCCGGGCCATCTGAGAAGGGGGGCCGGTAGTGGAAGCTCCCAAAGCGTTGGTGGTACCGGTTGTGGCAGCTGGCTTGGCAGCATCTTTATCGCCACCAAGTTTGGCTCCGAATAAGCCACCGCTAGTGGCCGTCGTGGTCGCTGGTGCTGCAGTTGTTGTGGCTGCGGTGGTGGCTGCAGCTGTGGCAGGCTGAGGAGTAGCAGCAGCAGCTGTGGTACCAAACAGTGAAGCAGCAGGTTTGGCTGTTGTTGGGGCTGCTGAGGATGAAGTCGCAGTAGTGGCGGCAGTTGGCTTTAATCCAAATAGACCAGAAGCGGCGGCGGGAGCTGCGGTAGATCCAGAAGCTGCAGAGGTAGTGGCCGCAGCAGGGGCTGTTCCGAAGAGACCTCCCGCAGATGTTGCCGCTGGGGTCGTGGTAGCAGCCGGCTTAGCTCCAAACAGAGAGCTAGTTGTTCCAGCAGTGGTCGGCGCCGCAGCAGTTGTGGATGATGCCGGCGCAGCAGTGGTAGTTGCGGTATTGCCAAAGAGGCCTGTGGTTTTCGGTGCGGCAGCCGTGGTGGCGGCAGGTTTGGCGCCGAACAGGCCACTTGTAGATGACTGAGTTCCACCGCTGAACAGCCCTGATCCTGATGTGGCAGCAGCCGCGGGCTTCTCAGTCAAGGCTGAGGTTGAAGTAGCAGTAGGCTTTGCCCCAGCGTTGCCAAACAAACCACTCGATGGGGCAGCAGTCCCAGTGTTTCCAAACAAGCCTGTGCTTGCAGGTTTGGCTGGCGGTACACCGGCCGGCGTCGTCGATGGCATAGAGAACAGGGGCTTGGCGGGAGTTGCAGTAGCGGCAGTGCTGGCAGTAGCCGGAGTAGGAGCTTGGGAGCCAGAGGCTGGTGTTTTGGCCCCAAAGAGTGAAGAGGGGTTGGCGGTTCCAAACAGATTCCCGGCAGTTGGAGCAGGCGTTGGAGTTGTCTGTGCATTGGCAGTCTTGCCGGCATTGTTTCCGAATAAGCCACCACTCGTGGACGGAGTGGTAGATGCATTGTTGCCAAACAGACCACCAGTGGATGGTGCTGTGCTAGTTGTCGCGCTGCCAAACAAGCCACCCGATGTGGTAGATGCTCCAGTGGCCGCGCCGCCAAAAAGACCACCTGTCGCCGGAGTTGTCGAGGATCCTCCACCAAACAGGTTTCCTCCCGAAGTGGTAGGAGTAGCAGAAGATGGAGGAATGGCATTTCCTGAATAGAGCCCGCCAGTAGCTGGCTTCTGCGCAGCGTTGTTGCCCTGGCCTCCAAACAAACCTCCCGGGGGGTTGGTGGCTGGAGTCGTCGATTTTCCGAAAGAAAAACCAGGAGTTCCAGAAGCAGCAGGAGCAGTGCCAAATAGACCACCTGCGGCTGGCGCTGTGCTGGTTGTGCTATTGGGCGCGGCGCCCGAAGTGCTCGGAGTTCCAAAGCTGAAAGCCATGGCGATTGGGGTGGTTTATCTGGTGCTTGTTTGATTCGTCGGCGGTCGTGATGCGCGCGCGGCAGCTACTTTGTAAATCAGGAGATTCAGTAGGCTTTCATAATAACCCAAAGCTCAACCAAGATGAAGACGGAGAATTGGAGGTCGTGCGAGATTGCCGACAGCTCACCCAGGGATGGTTCGGATTCGAGAGGGAAGAAAACGAAAACAAAACTACTGAGCGGCCCCAAGGCTGATGGTTGGCTAGGTGCTTTTTTCGCGGTTCTGTTTTCTTAGGAGCTTAGGCCTAGAGCGCGCAGCCGTGCTGTGGCTGGGGAGAGTCTCTTCACGAAACTCCAGCCACAGAGATCGTTACCAGCCACAGCCTCCGTACAGAAAGTATCAGGTACTAGTGGCCTTCTCCACGTGACGATAGCGCGAGCACGCCTCCAGCCAAGAGCTCCATGCTACTTGGATGATAGTCAACTTACCAACGACTCAGACACCTTCATTTCCTGGCTAGACATTGCGCCCTTTCTCCCTTTCAAGCTCGGGCGAGTCTGGACATATACGGTTGAACCACTGTGCAAACGGCATGTCCTGAAGACGCTGGTGTACCTGGCCTCGACGCCGACATAGGACCACGCCCCCATTGCTTTCAACTACATACCCGATATTCGCCTCCACGAATCGAACCCTGGATCCGGATACACCCCTGAACCGATTTGCCAATAGTTTTTCAGCTTTATAGAGTGCCAGCACGAAGCAATGGCGGACTCCCGGGAACTTGAACCCCCGCCACAGACCCACGTCGAGGACCCGGGGGCCCATCAGCTGGGTATGTCTTTGTTCTGGATATTGGACGATGCATGTCATACCTAGGCCTTGCTGACATTTTGTAATAGCTGAGGCTTCAGATTCGGAAGACCAATTTACAGACGCACAGTCTGCGCCCACGAGTCCAGGCATCAGCTCGCCGCTCCCCAAGACAAGAGTAGAAAAGGTTGACAATGAACCGTCATATGGAGAAGTGCCTGGTACCGAGGCATACGAGAAGAGGGAGCAAGATGCCGAGCCTGATGAGATTGCCGTGATACCCGTGAAAGACTCCGAGTCCTCACCTTCTACTCCTTTGGAATCGGTCGCTGTTCCCGTCACAGTCGTCGAAGAATCTACAGGCGATTATCCTGGCCAACACGACCCACAGGAGCAAGAGAAGCACAAGGCAGATGCCACCCCCGATATTATATTGAGCCCAAATGGCGAGATAAGAAGTGGCAATGAAGATGCCATTTCAGGTATGGATACTTGAAGAGCTCTCAACACTTAAAGTACGACAATGACTGACTGAGCTGAAGATGCTCCTCTTTCACCCACGTCCTCTTCAGGTCGCTCCAGGAGGGACTCTCACACATCTTCCCAACCAACAATTTTAGCTACGCAAAATCAAGAAGCAGATGAGGAGGTAGCAGCTGAAGAGGAAGACGAGGTCGACGATTTCGGGGACGATTTCGATGACTTCGAGGAGGGCGGTCACGACGATGACTTTGATGACTTTGAGGATGGGTTTCAACATGCCCAGCCCACAACCACAGCATCGGTGCCTCCACCAATTCTCCAACAACAATCATTACCATTTGTATGTGCATGATTTCTTCGTCAAATATGAAGCTGAAAATCCTAACCCTTGCTTCTTGCCTTTCAACGCTAACATTCATGCAGTCGATACCCGACTTCGATGGGCTGAGCCTGGATGAAGTCATCTCCGCAGTAGAACCAAATTTACCTAATCTCTTCCCTCCCGAAGAGCTCGACTTCCAACCCTTTCCGCAATTATCAAAAGATTCATCTATTTTCCTTACGCCACGTTCTGCCTCCCTATGGTCCCAGCTCGTCGCTCCCCCGCCTCTCGCGCCGCCCGATTGGATTCGTTCACGGACGCGCCGTCTATTTCTCGTCTCTCTAGGAGTTCCCGTAGATTTAGATGAAATCCTCCCAGCCTCCAAGCAGAAGAAGCTTGTGCTGCCGTCACTCAACATCCCTGCATCTTCGCCTAGAGGCTCAAGCGATTTGCGATCAGCGACAAGACTAAAACAAGGCGACGGAAATGCTTCGTCCACATCAATAGACTCTCAGGGGAAGCCGTCGACTTCTAAGAGGAGGAAGGGGCCGCCACCTCAGCCGGAACTAGACCTGGTGGTAGCGAAGCATCTTTGCCAGACGACGGATGAAGCACTAGACGGCATGACTGATCAAGAATTAACACAGCATGTGGCCAAATTAGAGGCCATGCAGGGGGCAGCTAAAGAGGTGCTGGATTACTGGACAAAACGGACAGATGAGAAAATCGGGGATCGCGAGGCATTTGAAGGTGTTATAGAAAATCTGGTAGCACATGCCCGAAAAGTACGCAAGTAGATTTGCATCATATATAGTGAATACTATGGATTTATCCCAGATTCCAAGTCCATTGATCCGGTGGCGGTTTGTGCTTTTTTATCTTGTCTCATTATTCATGCCCGTCCCGGTATGTCAAGTTGATTCTCTTTGAAGTTCCAGTTCTTGTTAGTTGGATCGGTAGACATATCAACTGACCACGCTGAAGCTCGTTATCCTTGCCTCTTTGGCAAGGTTATCTTGTTTGACCAGCTATTCTTGGCTGCGTATATAAGCTACCTGGTATTATCAGCTAGTAGATTTGGGTAGCAGATGGTGGAAGAAAGAAACGATAGTAGCAGATACTGGAAGAAGGTAGCAGAAGTAATAGATGAATCCGCTGGGATGGCGACTAGATAGAAAATGCTGTTTTTTTCATTGTCCTTCAATGGAAAACTGCTACTTCGATTCTGATCTAGATACTCTGATCGTGCCCCTGATTCCCAGTGCCTCCTAATCATACGTGCTGTTATTTCTGATAATCGAATTGGGATAATTTGAAATTTTTTTTGACTATAGAATAAAAAAGCTGCCTTAACCCTATTACAGAGATACCCTTAGGCGTAGCTTCCAGCCCAAAATTCCATAATAAATCGCTATATACCTAGACAAGTTTTTCTTTCCGGCTCTACGCTTATGCTGAGCTGGGCTCCAGAGTAACACCACTGAACGATATGTTAGCTTCAAGGCCTAAAAGAAGGGGTATTCAGGAAGGGGAAATGAGAAGAAGGCAAAAGACTTACGCAGCAATAGTAGCCCATCCGATAAGACGCCAGTGCTTGTCGATACGTCGGCTGAGGGCGACCTTCTCACCGATGTCTGTGCAGACGGGGCTGGTCAGGACCAGCTTGGCAGCATCGTTCTTGATGGCGGCAACCTTGGCACCGGTTGATGTGGAACCAATGTTGACCATGATGACTTCGTTCTTAGCCAGCTTGGCGACCTTGGCTTGCTTGCCATCTGCGGTCTTGACACCCAGCAGACGTCGGAGGAGGTAGAAGTTGATTTCGATTTCGCTGTAGATGTCGGGTAGCTTGCCCTTGAGACCGAGGACGAAACCGACCAGACGATCAGCACGGCAAAGGGTAGGGTCGATCTGGGTACCGACACCGATCAGGCCACCGGGCACAGCGTACTTGAGATCATTGCCCTCCGAGTTGAGAGAGATGACCTTGCTGAAGAGGGGAGTGCACTTGAGAGCACCGCTGTTGTCGCGTGAGACAATACCGGGACGGATCTCAATCTCGTCACCAAGCTTGAGGACACCGTGCAGGATACTGCCACCGGCAACACCACCCTTGAGGTCGTCGATTTCAGCACCGGGCTTGTTGACGTCGAAGGAACGGATGACGATCATGCGGGGCTCCAGAGAGAGGTCTCTGACGGGCACGGGGATGGTGTGGACAATGGCGTCGAGAACAGCATCAACGTTGATCTTGAGCTGGGCAGAGATAGGGACGACGGGGGACTTTTCGGCAACAGTTCCACGGATGAACTTGAGGATTGACTCATAGTGCTGCTGGGTAACCTCCTCCCTCATCAGGTCGACCTTGTTCTGAAGGATAATGATGTTCTCCAACTTCATAATCTCGATGGCGGCCAAATGTTCTGACGTTTGGGGCTGAGGGCAGGATTCGTTGCCTGCAATGAGAAGAAGGGCGGCGTCCATGACAGCGGCTCCTGACAACATAGTGCTCATGAGAATATCGTGACCAGGGCAGTCGACAAAGCTGGAAGAGGTTAGATATCGAAATGTACAAGTCTTATATTACCATCCTTTGGCTAAGGAGTGGTCGAGGGGACAAGTTGATACGTACGAGACGTGTCTTAGTAGTCGGTATGTACCACCACAGCCATCTCTCTCGCAAGGAGGGTCAACCTCCTTCTCACTACCGTAGCTTCGGTAGCATCCCGGACGAGGGCAGGCGGCGTTGTCACACTGGTAGATCTTGGCGTTGGCGTATCCAAGCTTGATGGTGATGTTACGGATCAGCTCGTTCTTGAATCGAACGGTCTGAACACCAGAGATGGCCTTGACGACGGTGGACTTTCCGTGAGCGACGTGGCCAATGGTACCGATGTTGATGGTCGCCTGGCGAGCAATAATCTCGGGGGTGAGGGGCGTCAAGACGGAAACATCGAGATCTTTAGGATCGGTCTGTGGGGGCAGCGGAGGTTTTACTGCCGCCTGGTTGGGGATGACGGGGTTGGACTTCTTCAGCGCCGGCTTGAGGGCCTTGTCTTCGAGAGATTCGACGTTATCCTGGGCGTCGATGGACTCTCCGGAGTCCGAGTCGGACTGGATATCGTCGTATTTGGGGTCGTCGGACATTGTGACGGGACGTGGACGTGGGCGGGGCAGTTGATGCTTGTTAGGGAGGTCGAGAGAAGGTATTCTGCGAAGGATTTTAAGAATTGGAGAACTTCGACAGTTTGAGGGAAGCGAGGGAGCTCACGTGCAAACCAACCAAGTTTAACAGGGAAATGCAGGTGCCTCCAAGGTTTTGGTTGCTATAAAATTGCGGAGGTTTGCACAAGCAGCCATTTCACCGTCGAGTCAAAATTCATCGTGTGCAGCATGATGACTCTTACGCTAAACCGGGTTTGTCGCGATAAACTGATAAGGATTCTTGCCCCTCCACAGCCAGAATTCGGCAAGCCCCTCTATGGAGCTTCATGGAACTTATTATGGCAATGAATTGGGCGGTACAGTAGACATTTAATCCGAATATCAAAAGATTCGAGTCATATAAACGGCAAAAATAATGTTACAGAAATAAAACAAAAGGTAAAATTAACAAATATTCTCAGCCAAAGGCTAAAATTTTGAGCGCTAAAGCTCGAGAATTGATAGCCAAAGCTCCAAGTTAGCCACATAGTACAATGACAGGCACAAGAAGAGCAATTATACACTAATGTACATCCAGATATACTAGGAAAATATTTACCGTAGTAGTTGATAGTAGAGAAGATAGCATTAGTAGCAGATGGTAGAGAAGGTGGCGATAGTAGCGGGTGGTATGTGAAGAACTACCTTACCTACCACGCCAACACCACCCCGGAACATACTCAATGTTCCCGATGATCCAAGCACTTAACTGGAGTCTCCCGCAGCAGTCATTGAGCGGTACGTACGAACAAACACCAAATCGTAAGCGGTATATATGCCTATCAATGACACTACGTAGGTAGGTAAAGAATACTAACCTATATTAAAGCTATTGGGCCTGAATGTTCTTTTCTATCTCGTTGTAGCACTCTTAGTATCTACGCCCAATCGCTCATTTGACGGCTCACCGAGCTGCTTGTATTAAAAACAGCGACAATCCTGATACCATATGTACGGGTAGAGAGGTATAGACGTCGTTTTTAGACGAAAAGTAAAACGATGACTCAAAGTGGCAGCAGGATGTTGAGTGGAGAAGCTGTGCGCTCTCGTATCTGATGGCACTCTCTCTTTATCTTGATAGCAGGATATAGATATGCTTCATTCTTCTACTAGGTACTGAGCAGATGGCTTACAACAATCTAGCAATTGTTATACGTATTCAAAAAAATCTCATTTGAATACAAGAGCCGAAGCTGCGCTATTCCTAGGTAGGTTGAACGTGGAATTACTCTCTGGCTTTGGTGAGAGCCATCAACTAACCTAGCCCTGAAGAGAGCAGAGAGCTTCCACGCCACCCAGAGGAGAAACTACACGCATGACGACGCTGTCATTCAAAAGAGATGAAGGGCCGATCAGGATGCAGGAGTTGGCTGAAAAAAGCATTTAATTCTTACGCCTTGTCTATCCGGCGGAAGATTACTATCAGTAGTTCACCAAACCAGGGACCGGCCGCCTGGTCATTGGTCGGGATAATTCGATAAACGACATCAGCCGGCATGTGCCCGCAAGCAACTGTCGAGCTCACATAGATAAAGGCCTGCTAAGTAGTTTAGTAGTTCCAGGTAAATGCTTGTGGCGGCCGATTTATTTCCGGGAGCTCTACTCCGTACAAAACTTCACATGGCAAATGGCTAGTTACTCGTCACTCGATTTCACCTCTAGCAGTGTGCTAAATGCTGACCCGATGACGTGCCTGGGTGTTTGGTGATTTCCCGGTAGATGGGGTTGTCATGCAAGTAAAGTGATGACAGGCCGTATGGGGAAGAAACGGATGTTGGGGGCGATGCAAAGCAGAAGAATTGAAGAAATGTTGCTCTGCTTTGGGGTTGATGGGGGCCATGGATAAAGACCCGTACATACAAATGAGGGCACTTGTATCTGTTGGTGATGAGAGATGCAACCGTGCAGATGCTTGGCCCATGGTGTGGAGACGGACAGTATCTCGACGGGCTTCATGCTACTACTACTACTATCACACTGATGTGTTTTGAAACTGTGTGTGTGTACACCTACTACAGCACTCGTATATAGCCAAATGGTGGAAGCAATGTAGCACGGGCACTTTGTAGCTCATGACATGCATGCACCCATACCATGAACCGACAATGGAGATGCTCGTCGTACAAGGCAGGGTCCACACGCGAAATCACACTGCACGAAAGCGCCTCCATCACCAACATGAACAGGCCGTGTTGTTGCTGCCGTACTCTGTAGCACCGCCTGTGCATTTGGTATATCTCAGTATTACAAATAACACATGCGGCTCTCCGGGTCAACGACAACTCTGCTCCGTAGCAGACGCAAGAGAAGAGCTGCAACACGGCCCACGGGCAAACCCGTTGACCGCCCACCCCCGGATGGCGATAGAGCCGGAGCTGTAGTATGGAAAAGGCGTAGACGAACTTTGTTGTGGGGGATGGTCAGCGTCTGCTGACGGGCTTGGTCGGGCTCTCACGCCACGGGCTGCCTTAGTGCCAACGATGGAAAAACGAAGAAGAATAAGAAGGAGAGAATGGACTGCATGAATGAATCAGTTGATTAGATGGAATTGAGACAAAATCAAAATCAAGTTTTGGTGGGCGGCTGCTGAAGCACATCGGTGGGTGTTGTTTAAAATAGCAACACAAGCTTGATGGACACATGGATTTCAATTTCGACCATGGACGGGTTGTCTTGAGATGAAAAAAATCTGGGCGCGAACAGACGGGCCCTGGCAGCAGCAAATCCCATATCTCTGATTGCCGCCGAGAGACTGCAGTGGCTTGCGCCCATCACAGGCGTCTGGCTCCCTGATTGGCCCGAGAGCGTGCGGGCACAGAGACATTAGCACTTGGAGCCCCTGCAAAGGCCCTAAAAAGGGCCCGCGGGTGCTTCTGGGGCTGGGCCAATCAGGATGTCGAGCTGGGGGCGTCGTCTCACTGGAAATTCGGGACCCCGGCGGCAGCTGCAGCGCGTCGAGCGGAGTAAGAGCAGCCGCTGCTTTTTGATTGCTTGCTGGAAGTGAAGCCAGAGAGAGAGGAGAGGCAAAAGACAATCGAGGCGAGAGAGAGAAAAAACTAGCAAGGGGGGGAGGCGTTGCCGGCTTACAAGTTGAGTTAGTATGGCTGCGTACTCGTTTCTTTTGACAGAACGACCAACCACGAGGTTTGCCAGCCACTTCCGGGTCCGCGCCCGCCAGCAAGGGAAAAAAAGAAGGAAAGGAAAAAGACGTGCCGGGCTCAATATTACTCGTCAAGTGCGTGTGCTCGTATGGCACACACGGCAGAGTCAAAGTTGATGGATGTTGGTCCCCGGAGTTTAAAGCTGGGTGAGATAATAGTGCAGCCGTAGCCTTGCGTGATTCTTGTTCTTGTCTTTTACCATTGTCTGTTACCTTACCGACTTGTCTCTCCTCCTCTCTTCTGTTCTATACCTGCCTGTCTGCCGTCTCGTCTCACTCCATCTCACCACGCAAATTGCTCGTACTCGTGAATATACGCAGCTGCCAGCAATAGACAGACAGGACAGGCACACGCATTCAGACCCGCCCTCAAAGCGCCCAATCTGCACAATCAGACCCTCCAGAGCCAATCTGCATCTCGCCGTGGCCAGTTCGGCGGCTAGCCGCGCACGCCTCTGGGCGCATCACACCCTCCAGTCGCCTATCAGATCGCCCGCCATCCCATCCAATATCGTCGTATGAGCTGTATTGGGGGCCCTTGCCATCGAACACGCCCCTCAACCCAGCCAGAAAGGCGAGTAAGAAAAGAGTAGTAACCGGTCTCGGCTCCGCAGAAGCGAGGAAAAAAGAGAGCTTGCATCTACCATCTAATACTCGCCGGGTTTCTTTTTTTGGCCGGCGCCTCGTCCTTCTTGTCGAATGAGCTCGTCGCATCTGTGTCGTCGCCGTTGTCCTCAAAACTCTTGCGCTCCCGCCACGCCTTTTGGAGTCCTCCCTTTTTCTCCTTCTTGCTCCTCGATAGCTGGACTCGCCACACTTTCTTCAATCGTGATTACTGTACTGTTGCTTTTTTTGGTGTATTCCCTTACTCTCTTTTTTTCTTCTGCTACGAGGCCTACCACATCGACTGGGTCGAGAGAGTTTGGGTTCTCGAGTGTACTGTCCTGTCTCGACTTACACGATCAACACAAACTGCAACATATTTGATTTCCCCTCAAACCTCCCCAAGTAAAGAAAAACAAAATATCTAAAAGTCCAAAATGGACAACCAAGGTTCGTCATCACTGACGCAGGAGACGAAGCCGTCTTCAGCGCAGCAAGACGCAGCTGTCATTGACACACCTACGCCCGCAGGCTTCAACTTTGGCGAGAAGAAGCGGCCCGCCGCTCTCAACCTCACACACGCCCGAACCGGCACCTCGTCAAGTTCTTCATCAGAAAGCTCGCTCAAGGTACCGCGGACTCCTCGCTTCGCCGAGGCAACGTCTGTCCACTCGCCCGTCGAGAACGGCGCTTCACCCTTTGCCGACCCGCCCAACGCTCAAGCCTCCGACTCTCAGCCTGGCGATGTCGGCTTTGGCTACATCAGCAACTCGGGCAGTGACCGCGAGTCTCTCCGCATGCCAAAGTCCCCCCTCAAGAGCGCCATGAGGGTACCTGGAACCCCTGCCAGGACACTCAACCTCATGAGCCCTACGTTCCGCGAGGAGGACATTCTGGAGAAGCGAGAGCAGCAGACGGAAAAGGAGCAGGCCAGAGATCTGGTACGTCTATTCAAGATCAATCTGCATATCTAAACAAGAAAAAAGAACGACAGCTAACATGACTCCCACTCTAGAAAATCAAGGTCCGCGTACGCATGGCCAAGTTCGCCCTCCGAAGTGTCCACTTCAGCTGCTCGCTCATCATCCTCGCCATGCTCTCGTCGTCCTTTGCCATCTTCAACGCCACAAAGTCTCTCCCCCAGCAGAGCAAGATGCCCTCGTGGGCCAACGGAACCAACCCCTGGGCCCAGAAGCTCGTCCTCGCCATGGCCTGCGTATCTCTCGCTATCTCGGTCCTGGTCTTTGTCGCATACTGCCGCGGAGGACATCGCCGCGCTGAGAAGGTTGGCACTTATTATACGATTTTCGCTATTGGTTGGGTATGTATATACTGGATTTTAGATCTTCGATTTGGGCTTGTATCCAGACTAACACCTCCTCTCCAGTTCATCGTCAGTCTTATCCTATGGGTTCTCGCCGCTGCCGTCTTCTCCAACTCTAAAAGCAACGGCAACAACAAAGACATGTGGGGATGGTCCTGCGTGCAAAACACCCGATCTGAGGTCTTCTCCGACAAGGTCAAGTACGCCCTGGTGTGCCGCCTGCAGAACTGGACCCTCATCTGCATCATCATCGAAGTCGTGCTTGAGGTCATCAGCATCCTGCTCTACAGTGTCATCTTCTACCGCTACTACTCCAAGCGCCGCCTGCACAAGTCCATGGACGTTCGTGACCGTGCCCGCTCCGATCTCTACCTCGCACAGCTTCGCTCGCAGTCTGCTCCCAACACCCCTGGTTTCCCACGATCTCCCGGCATGGGAGGTGTCCCAATGACGCCCAGCATGTTCCCACCCAAGTCGCCCGCTCTTAGCCAGTACGCCCTGTCGCCTCGCCACGCCCCGGCCAACTTTGGCAGCCTCGGCGGCATCGACGAGAAGAGCACCTTCACCCCAAGCGTCCAAGTCGTCGCTGAGCCTCCTTCTCAATTCTCCAAGCCTCAGCTTCCCTTCAAGCTCCAGGCTCCTCCTACAAAGGCTCCCTCTGCCACGCCCAAGACTCAGAGCCCTCTGTCTCCGGCACCGCCTCAGTCAGAGACTCTGCACGATCACGCTCCTGTAGCCGCAGATGAGCCAACATACGACGCTGTGCCCATCCCCGGCGCATACAGCGGTGCTCCTCCCAACACCTTTGGCCAGGCCATGTAAGATATGACCAACAATACGAAAAGAGGAAAAACAACAAAAACAAAAATCTTTCAAAATTGTGATGACGATATTTTTTACTCTTCTTTACTTTCTTTTGTCTACTACTTTTTGATGATGCGAGATTAAAAACCTCCCCTGGGGAACAGGATGATTATTTCCTCGAGTTATTTTTATGGGTGAGAGAAGGGAGGTCAAAGGATGTTAATTACCATACAACATATACCACTTGGGGCGTTTTTTACTTTTTGCTATTTTGTTTATTCTTTTGTTGGAGAGGGCAGGCAAATGATTGGAAATCTCATGTCGTAACTGGATTCGACAGTACTCTATGGACATATATATACTATGTACCTGTATATCTGTGACAACTTTTCTAATTGACAGTACATTGATCACGTTAAAACCGTTTCTCCTCTTGCTTGTGTGTGAACTATGGGTTTTGCTCGTTTGAAAATGTGTTCTTGCTCTCTCTCACACTTGGGAAATTGTATATGAGCTATTTATAACGTGAGGGATGGGTTGGTGACTTAGTAATGCCATACAAAGTGCACGAAGGAGCAGAGAGACTACAGTTTATGACATGATTTCACGTTGGCACATAGCAGACAAGATTGAAGTAGTACTAAACTTTTTTGAAAAAAAGACAAATCATGATAGCGACTCCTAGATACAGACACTCAGAGGCGACAGGAACAGGGTACTAAAAAAAAGAGAATCATTGCATTACTTTTGGTTGCCCGCCACACCTTCATGTCATTAAGGTGCAAAGGACTTCCTGAGCCTTCGTCACGCAGCCAATCCTGCCCCCCTTTTTCCTTGCAAGTCGCCCCCTCGAGACCGGCTTTTTCAAAAATGCGGTCCCGGATGCCCCCCTCTCTAGAAACGTTTGAATCTATCAGCAGCTACCGTCAAATACTGGAACGATGCCTCTTCCCACAAATGGTCCCCAACTATCATAAACAGGGCTACGCGATATCAAAAAAAGATGGTAGCCCGGAGCGGGTGAAAAATAAGACGCGGTGGCAATCTTTCTTTAGATGAGATCGGCAACGTTCATGGGCATTTCCTCAATCTGGGTGCTGTAGAACTGTTCAATCTCACGCATCATGCGGACATCGTCGGCGGTGACAAAGTTGATGGCAACACCCTTTCGGCCGAAACGACCACCACGACCGATACGGTGGATGTAGTTCTCCCGGTTGGCGGGGAGATCGTAGTTGATGACCAGGGAAACCTGCTGGACATCGATACCACGGGCCAGCAGGTCAGTGGCGATCAGGACACGAGAGGAGCCGGATCGGAACTCCTTCATAATCAGGTCACGCTGAGCCTGGTCCATGTCACCGTGCATGGCAGAGACGGTGAAGTCACGGGCAGTCAGCTTGTCAGTCAGCCAGTCGACCTTTCTGCGGGTGTTGCAGAAGATGACGGCCTGGGTAATGGTCACGGTCTCGTACAGATCGGACAGGGTGTCGAGCTTCCACTCCTCCTTCTCGACAGCAATGTAGAACTGCTTGATACCTTCCAGGGTAAGCTCGTCCTTCTTGACGAGGATACGGACGGGGTCACGCATGAATCGGGTGGTGACCTCAAGGACGTCCTGGGGCATGGTAGCGGAGAGCAGGACAACCTGGGTGGACTGAGGAAGGAGCTGGAAGATGTCGTAGATTTGGTCGGTGAAACCACGCTGGAAGAGGCAGTAAATGTTAGCAAAGCCGTATCACTAGCCGAGAAGGCATAGTTCGAGGGTTCCTTACAGAAAGCATCTCATCGGCCTCGTCGAGGACGAACATCTTCATGGCGTCGGTCTTGAGGAAACGACGCTGGATCATGTCGTGGACACGGCCGGGGGTACCGACAACGACCTGGGGGCCGTCCTGGAGGGCCTTCATGTCCTCACGGACGCTGGTGCCACCAATGCAGGCGTGGCACTCAACGTTCATGAAGTCGCCAATAGCGACAACGACCTTCTGGATCTGCTGGGCCAGCTCACGGGTGGGGGCAAGGATCAGAGCCTGGCACTGCTTGACGGCGGGGTCGATCTTCTGGAGAACGGAGATGGAGAAAGTGGCAGTCTTTCCAGTACCGGACTGGGCCTGGGCAATGACATCGTGGCCCTTGATAACAGGCATGATAGCACGCTGCTGGATAGCAGAGGGACGCTCGAAACCGTAGGCGTAGACTAGGCCCCTGTTAGATTTTGGCCCCTTTTTGTAGGAAAGTCGCTTCGTGCGGGAGTGGAAGAGGGATAGCACTCACCACCTCGGAGGAGCTCAGACTTGAGGTTCATGTCATCAAAGGAGTCGACGGTCTCGTCGTAGTTAGACTCGATCTGTCCTGTAACGCAACCGTCGTTAGCAAAAATTGTCGAGAAGCAGGGCGGGGCGGCCATGGGGATCGCAAGGTTGGGTATCGTGGGGTCGTAAGTCAAAAAGAGTCTGCGAGCGTTTGCGCGCACAAGCAAGGCCTCCGGAAGACTCCGACATCACAATCCGCCAGCCATATGATGGAGATTTTGCAGCCCAACTCACCCTCGGGGACATCCTCGAGTCCTTTGTCAGCCATGATTGCGGTTGAAGAAGAAAATCTAGATCAAGCACAGCTCGACCTAGAATGGTTGAAGAAGAAGTAGGCGGGGTGGTAGCGACAAGAAAACAACAGACTTCTCTCGAGAGAAGGCTGGGAACGTTTGATAAACTGAAAAGTTGTCGACTATATTCGTACACTCTCGATATACACGAGAGCAGAAGGAACCTAGGAAAAAAAAGTCGTGATGATATATGCAGTGAAGGTGGGAGAGAGGAGAGAGAAAAAAAAGACGACTGAGGGGCGATGCTTGTTTTTTTTTTCCTACCCACCATGGCTGTGGCCAATCACTTTGGGGTCGGGGTGGCCTGGTGGGGCAGCGGTTAGGGTACCTAGAGCACTGTACAGGCGAAGTTAGCATTCAAGAATTTTTTTCCATTCTGTCAATATGGAGTACAGTGCACTAGCATACAGTAAGGTGGCCGGGCTGAGAGGAACTTAGTCCCTAGCGCAGTACACTTTGTGGCGGGTTCTGCCTACAGGTTACATCCACTGCATTACATGTGGTGTTGCTGGCATCGAGTCACGGAGGATTTGGCTTATCTCACAAAAGGTATGCTTTGTGACTCATTGGGGAATGTTAATAATTTTTTTCTGTTTGCTAAATCTCAAACTTTGATATAATACAATATAGCTAGTGTTAATCGAAATATTGAGCCTCGGTGGCAATCAATATCCGTACTAACTCGACCTCCATTTACCCTTACGAACGAAACTTTGCTTCGTGCGTATGCAGAGGATACTATATTAGACAACTCTTTTTTCGCCAACATGACCCTTTTACTTCTTGCTTATAAACTCAAACACTTGTTGTACGTCAATATTAAAACGGCTGGGTAGTTAGCTGCTTAATAGACACGCTTGAAGGGAGGTACAGGCTTGCACTCGTTCTCGTCCAGAGTGGTGGAAATGACCTTGCGGTATGTCAGGTCTACCTTGCCGTGAGGCTGCTTCTGGAAGCTGAGAGTGTGCTTCATCCAGTTCTCGTCATCACGGTCGGGGTAGTCCTCACGGGCGTGAGCGCCACGAGACTCCTTTCGGGCAGCAGCGGCGGTGGCGGTTTGAACACTGTGACATGCAAAAGTTAGTCATAGTTCTCGTCACATGTGATTTGGGTGTCGTAGATAACACTTACGCGCAAGTCAACAAGTTTCTCAGCTCAAGGGTCTCGACGAGATCTGAGTTCCAGATCATGCTGCGGTCCTTGATGCCAACATCCGCAAAGGTTGAATCAACCTCGTTCATCCTGCGGACACCCTCGTCCAAGCTCTCCTGAGTTCGGAAAACGCTGACCTCGGTCTGCATGGTCTTCTGCATGGCCAGACGGATCTCAGCAGTGCTCTTGGGGCCGTCAGATGTTCGGATCTTGTCAAGGACCTCAATGTGGTCAGAACCAGCATCGGCAGCGAGAGGCTTCAGGTTGGCGCCAGGGGTGAAGTTGTCACGGATGGTGTGGGCAACGGCACGACCAAAGACGACCAGATCCAAAAGGGAGTTGGCGCCCAGTCGGTTAGCACCGTGGACAGACACTGAAGCAGCCTCACCGCAAGCGAACAGGCCAGGGACGACCTTGTCCTGGCCGTTCTCATCAATAGTGAGAACCTCACCAGTGTATCGGGTAGGGATACCACCCATGTTGTAGTGGACAGTAGGCAGGACGGGGATGGGCTGCTTGGTGACATCGACACCAGCGAAAATGCCGGCAGTCTCAGAAATACCAGGAAGTCGCTCAGCGAGAATTTCCGCAGGCAGGTGGCTGAGTTGCAGGAAGATGTGATCCTTCTCAGCACCAACACCACGACCCTCGCGGATCTCCATTGTCATTGATCGAGAGACAACGTCTCGAGAGGCGAGATCCTTGGCGGTGGGGGCATATCGCTCCATGAAGCGCTCACCCTCGCTGTTCAAGAGATAACCGCCCTCACCACGAGCACCCTCAGTGATCAGGCAACCAGCGCCATAGATACCAGTGGGGTGGAACTGAACGAACTCAAGATCCTGGTTGGGCAGACCAGCTCGGGCCACCATGGCCATACCGTCACCGGTACAGGTGTGGGCAGATGTGCAGCTAAAGTAAGCACGTCCGTAACCACCGGTTGCCAAGACGGTGTTGTTGGCTAGGAATCGGTGCAGAGTGCCGTCTTCCTGGTTGTAGGCGAGGACACCACGGCATTCACCATCTTGCATAATCAGGTCGATGGCGAAGTACTCGATGAAGTAGTTGGCGTTGTATCGGAGAGACTGGCCGTAGAGAGTGTGCAGAAGAGCGTGACCAGTTCGGTCAGCGGCGGCACAGCATCGGTAGGCCTGACCACCCTTGCCAAACTTCTGCGATTGACCGCCAAAAGCTCGCTGGTAGCTAAACGAAAAACATCCGTATTAGTAAAATGCGGGGGAGGGGCACCAAAGAAGGTGTTTGGTATCATGGCATGATTGAAGAAACTCACATCTTGCCATCCTCAGTTCGGGAGAAAGGGCAGCCGTAGTGCTCCAGCTCGATAATGGAAGCAGGGGCCTCACGGGTCATGTAGTGGATGGCATCCTGGTCACCCAGCCAGTCGGAGCCCTTGACAGTGTCGTACATGTGCCATCTCCAGTCATCTTCGTGCATGTTTCCCAGGGCAGCGTTGATACCGCCCTGAGCAGCAACCGTGTGACTTCGTGTGGGGAAGAGCTTAGAAATACAGGCGGTCTTGAAGCCAGCTTCGGCAAGACCCATTGTTGCTCTCAAACCTGCACCGCCGGCACCGACAACAAGTGCGTCGTATTCATGATCCTAATAGTCGCGACACATGGTCAATTGACAACGTCCTCTTGCATCTTGTCTCGCTGACCCAGGGAGATGTCAATCCGGGGGCGGGGGAGGGGGCCGACGTACAATGACGGGGTACTTGGAGCTAACAAAGGGGGAAGCTTCCTTTGCTCTCAAAGGTCCATTTGTGATAATGCGGGCTATTTTTAAGAACATATATCAGCACCTGATCGCATGCCTGTCTTTTCTTCTCGTGATATTCGATCGGAAATCGCCAAATCGCAAATTGTAGCTCTCGGAATGGAATGGACCTACCTGCCGGTCGGGTAGATGAGAAGTTCCTAAGCTGGCTCCTGGCAAATCGCGAAAACTATGGCCAATGTCAGTATCAACTAGCTGCAAGAAAGAAAAGAGGCCAATCGAGCTCATGGTTCTCCAAGCTATGCTCGCCCGGCGATCCGTTTTGCGCGCAGAGCAACGGAGGGGCAGCAGATTCGCAAGTTTTTTTTCTGGTTACGTACCGAAGAGCCAGAGGCCAACTTCCTCAAAGCCATAGAAGATGCCATTGTGAGCGAAGCAAGAAATCCGGGGTCACCAGGCTGCGTCCGCGCAAAAATTTGAAGCAGCAATGGCTTTACACAGACAGCTCGGCAATGCTTGGAGGTTTGGCAGCGTATGTCACGTTTTCGTAGATGGAGACTTCGGAAAAGCATGTGTCGGTCCTCGGCTATCTGGACCAATCAGAGACTGTGTATTTGTAGTGGGATCGGGATTAGTAAGGATATGGGAAGCAGACGGGCTGAACACTGGTGCTAGGCGGTACGTACCAATGCTTGTGATGCCGCGCGAATCAGTCTATAAGACGACGGGTCGATAAATGTTCTGAATCATTGAGCAGCGGCCTAGATAAATAATTGGTGAAATTATATATCACTTTAGTTCTAATAAACATATTTTTTAAAACACAAATCGCAGAATTGAGGTGGCCAAAACGGGATTCTTTCTTCTCTGTGCCTATATTCTGGCTGTGATGGCCCCATTTTACTCGGCACGACAGCAGCCATTGGGCAGAGAAGAAAGAATCTGCCCACTAACAACTTTTGTCAACACCACACGACCAGCTGTACTTCACGGCCAAAAAATCTTGATCTCCTTTGCTAGAAATAGCAAATATCATCTTATTACTTGACCAAATTAAAACATACACTTTACTTGGCTTTTTTCAGCTCGAATTCTGCACAACAGGGTTTTCAGTGCCCAAAAATCGGTCAATTCTTTGTCGCGAATAGCATCATGCCTTCAGCAATTTCATACGAAGCCAGCGACTTAATTGGCGATAGCCATTCTGATTCAATACCAACTCACCCTCTCGGAGTCAAACCCCTGGGAAACCAGTATCTCGCCACGGGGCCGAATGCCCGAAGAAGTATTGGCACATGGGCAGTTCTACCCGATGAGATCCTTGCCCTTGTTCTCGAGGGTTTTGACAAAAGCTCACTTTTGAGCCTTGGGTCTACATGCAAGTTTTTATATGCCTTCTGCCATTCTGAAGAATTATGGAAAGCACTTTATCTTCGGTAAGTTTTTGCCATGATTTCCTTGTGTGGATATACCCCATGTGTGTGCTCGCGAAACAAGTGCTATCGTCCCAAGCAACTCATCTCTATCTCCGTGGCAACGCAGTAAATCTGTTTATATGTGCCTGATATTCAACAGTCACGTATAATTCCAACAGACATTCGTGATCCATAGGATTAAGTCAGTGATGGCACGAGCTAACGTGGAATAAACTTTAGATCTCAGTCAACGAGCTCCTCATCTATTAATTGGCGGGGATCATGGAGATCGACTGTCTTGGGCCTTGACAGTGGTCAACAAGCAAAGGTTGACTGTGGCAACGTCTTTTCCGATGTCCTACATCGACCTTTTGCCTGCAGCAATATTGAGCTAGCAAAATATGTCACGGGGATACCAAAAGCTAATCAGATTCGCCGGTTTGAGAATCTCACATATGAAGAGTATGCTGAAAGATGGACTGAGCAACCTTTTGTCTTGACGAAATGCATACAAGAATGGCCAGTTTACTCCCAGTGGACCATTGATTCCTTACTCGACAAGTTCGCCGACGTTGAGTTTCGTGCCGAAGCAGTGGACTGGACATTTTCACAGTATTGTGATTATATGAATCGGAACAGAGACGAAAGCCCTCTCTACTTGTTTGATCGAAAATTCGCTGAGAAGATGGAGCTCAAGGTCGGACACTCAGAGGGTGCCTCGTATTGGCGGCCCGACTGCTTCGGGCCAGATCTCTTCGAGGTCTTGGGAGACGAACGGCCGGCTCACCGGTGGTTGATTATCGGGCCCGAACGAAGCGGGTCTACCTTCCACAAGGATCCCAACGGGACGAGTGCGTGGAATGCCGTGATTCAGGGGGCTAAATACTGGATCATGTTTCCGCCAACGGCCCAGGTACCCGGAGTTTACGTATCTTCAGACAGCAGCGAAGTGACAAGCCCTCTAAGCATTGCTGAGTGGTTGCTCACGTTCCACGACGAGGCAAGACACATGCCTGAGTGCGTTGAGGGCATCTGCAATGCTGGAGAGATACTTCATGTTCCGAGTGGATGGTGGCATCTCGTGGTGAACATTGAAAAGGGCATTGCGCTGACACAAAATTTCGTCCCTCAGTCTCCCAGCTTGAATCTAGTTTCCGAAGTCTTGTCGTTCCTAAGGGACAAGCCGGATCAAGTCTCTGGCTTCTCGCGAGACGTAGAAGATCCCTTTGGCCTTTTCACAGCCAGACTCAAGCAAGACTACCCAGACGTTCTGGAGAAAGCACTAGAACTAGCTGATAAGAAGAATGGCAGAAAGAGAAAGTGGGATACGGCAGTGGGACGAGATGAAGAGCAAGCAGAAGGATTTAGCTTTGGGTTTGGAGGCGATGATGATGATGAGATCCCGTAATGGCAGTCTATGTATAGATGGGCACTATATCTACGATTAATGGATATCTTGGGAGTTAGCATGAATGATTGACATACAAGTATACGCATATAACATGCTATCTGTAGATTGCAAGTATCGGCATGTAGATAGAGAAATAGGTGCGGGTGTGGGTATACGGAGTACAACGCACTGCGCATGTATGCACGACAACTTGAACTTTGCGGGGCTCCACAGGGGTTGATTCTGCATGGCTCCTCTATTGTTTGTGATGCGATTATCTTGTAAGCAAAGAGGCATCCCTGACACATGTTGACTACAGAGTATTGACCGCGGAATAGGGAGATACTCAAGTTAATTTCCATGAGACCTGTGGCGCTGGCAGTGAATACTAATTGCCCAAGCCATTGCGGGCAATTGCCAATTGGGTGATAGTGAACACGAGCTAAAGATGGAATCAATGCTGGCATCCTTGCCCCGATTCTCGACAGCTGATGCGAGGCACAATTGGGGATAAGATTCGGAATGACCGTTTGCCATGCGGGCGGACTTAGAAGTGGCAGCACTACGGAGATGCGAATGAAGGTGCTGGGCTACATAGATATCCGAGTTGGGGTTGATATTAGCTGGACCGGTGCTGGCTACTGGGGTGAATCAACTGGCGCTTGGGCTCCAAGAAAGCAGACGCTAATCACCCGATTTACCCAGATGTCAAGGCGTAAGATTCGATGGGATGGAGCTGGAGAGTTTCAGGCAGAGGGTCCAGGGGATGACATTTAGAGGGTATCAAATAGTTGCACTACCTGCAGCAGCACAAGTGGTAGTAGTGGGTGGGATTAAGGGGGATCACGTCTGGTTGCAAATCAAATCGTCGAAATGCCCACATCAAAGCAACAGCCGACCACGTCACCACACAGCACAGCTTCCGAGTGAGTTGCAGCAAGAGAAGCCACCCGCAGAAGCAACGTTCAAGTCCATCCATGTAATCTGCCTCCCTCCAATCACCGCCGGCGGAACCCAGGACTGGCACCTCACTGACTCGGCACTACTGTTGTTAGCACCGCAAGTTAGCTGTGACTGTTCATGCTAGAGCACCCGCGAAAGAGCCTCTAGCGTCCGCGGCCATGGATGTAGCTGTTGGACCTGTGCTTTGTGCTGCTGAATGGATATTTGACCTACCTAGACTACAGTACGCTGCTGGTTGAAAGGGGGGGGGGAAAGGAGCTGGGTAGGTTAGAGGAGAGAAGAGCAACATAGCACAGCACAGAGCATAGAGAACAGACCATCGACGCCTCCATCCAACTGTACATTGGAACTACTAAAAAGGCAGTGAATGAGTAGGACGTGAAGGCAGTTAGCGCTCAAGGTACCATCCGTTGACCGCAGCAGTAGCAACAGCAACAAGGCAGCCATAAGCACGCCATTGCGGCTCTTCACAGCTTTGTTTCAATCGATATTGATATGTTGCTCCAACTTGATTTGTCCCAACAAGTTCCCGGCCGCAAGAACAAGTGGCAGAAGCACAAAGAAATCCTCCCAGAAGTGTCCGGCAGTCCCCCTCCAAAGCACCTGTACCTTGTCCAGCTTTAGCCTTTAGGTACCCAAAACCCCCCCGAAGGACCGCCCGGGCAGCTAGCGGCTTTATTACTGGGCCACCTACAAGGGGCGGGCCACCAACTTCGCCTCCACCATAGACCTGTCGCGAGTCTCGTCCATCTGGTCAGCGTCAACCCTTCCTTCATCTCTCTCGCCGTCTGTCCATCCTCTGCCATCCTCTGCCTTGACCGGAGCAGGGCCTTTTGGAGGGGGCGACGATATAGCAGCTCGCCATCGGCACAGCGAGTGCGGCGCACGACTTCTCTACGAAACTGTCTTTGCTGGGCCGGGGTTTGCGACGCAATGTAAGCTTCGTCGCTGCCCTTCTCCGCCCTTTCTTCACCGTCCACGCGCCTTTGTGTCCGCTTGTTGGCCTCTCTGTTTCTTCGATTCTTTCTTCGATTCTCGGCTTCTCCCGTCTATAATAAATCCAGTTCTGATTCACTGTTCATCGTCATCCTTGTCTCGTAATAGTTTCGCAGCTGTGAGTGCTTGTGACTCTGATACATGGCTACCTTACCCCTAGGAAGCTTTGATAATCGGACCTTTATGAAAGCATACTTTGCCTATTGCTCAGCAAACACTGACAACACCTCTTCTTAGGAGCTTGTGCTTTGTTCTTTCTTTATAATCGGTCCGCGCTTTGATTCTCAGCTTCATTGTCTTCTTTTATTTGTCACCACTTTCGAAGCTCCTGCTTCCCTCTCTGCTCTTCGGCACTGGTCCCCACCATTCGGCCATATATATTACGACCACTTCGATCGCAAGCGTTGATCTTTTAGCCTTGCTTTGACGACGATCCTCTACCGAGTACAACACCTCGCCGACCTGCAACATATATATATACATACTCTAGTATTCGAGCTGGTCTGTCTCGCCAGGCCCAACCAACCGCAACCATGGTATTAGACGAGCACTACGAGATGTGCCTGCCTATCCTGCAGGACCCAAGGCTCGAAGATGAAGATAAGACGGACAGAATAGAGGAGCTGTTCAAAAAGGAAACCAACCTGATTGGCATGTCTCTGGATAACGCCATCCTCGATGTCATGTGGCGATGGCGTGAATGCGGAGGGACCTCAACGTCACCGCCTCCCATCCGTCAGACCATCTTGCGACGACCATCTCCAGCTTCGTGGAGGGGTGGCACTCCATTGTCAGGCTCGCCACGACTAGCCGTTAGTCCTCTTGCGCCGCCTGGATACATACCCGCTACCTTTGGCAGGACCAAATCGGTCACGGCTTCTCCCTTTGGATCGCCACGGGCCTCTCCTCGCCTGGCCCTTGCGACCCCCGTGATCCCCCATAGCCCAAATCTCAATGCATATGAGTTTGCCAGCGACCCCACCCCCGCTACCGAGATTCTCGGAGAATATCAAATCGAGAATGTCGACTGGCTGGTCAACGATGACACCATTAGTCTCTCCTCGTCTGTGGGCACTACCAGGAGCCTCAATGCCGCCGCCCCTGAGTTTTCGTCCATGTCCTCGCAGCAAATTGACATGTCGCCTTACGACATGCTCAGGTCAATCCTGGGGCATACGAGAACTGATGACGAAATCGAATCAGCCCTTGCGGCGCACAACTACGATTTGAGTGCAACCATCACGTCCATGATGGAGGTTCCGCAGGATGGCGGCGTACGACTTGATGAGCCCAAGAACGTTCTCATTGGCAAGTCAATATCTGCGGAGGGTCGCCCGTCCACCCCGGTGAACCAAAAGGCTGGCGTCATTTGCAAATTTTACATGTCGACTGGCCAGTGTCTGCGCGCAGACTGCCGGTTCAGTCATGACCTCAGCAACCATTTGTGCAAGTAAGTGCAGAAAGCGCACAAACTCATACAGGGTCTTTTCAAGTCCAAACCTGCTAACTTTATCAACCTAGGTACTGGGTCATGGGCAATTGCCTGGCCGGCGAAACATGCATCTTCTCACATGACCCAACCAAGCTTGTGAGCAAGATGTCGCTGGAGAGTGGCACGAATACTCCTACCAGGAGCCATAGCAGCTTGATGCTTCAGGATATGAACTCGTTTCCCTCCCTGCAGTCTGGTGACTCCGATCAGCATGGAGCTTTTGTTGGTAGTCCCAACTTTGCCTTTGGAATCGGCTCATCGCCAGGGTTGCGATCCTTGCGAGCAGAGAGCCCGCGACCTAGATCGAGGCCTGGAAGCCGACATCAGGTGAAAGAAAACCATGTCGTCGCCCCAGCCCTTGACGACAACGAGGCCTTCCCGTCTCTTGGATCGGCCATTGCAAAGCAAGGGAAGAAGCATCACGGTAAGCGAGGAGGGCACGGCCACAAGGAGAACGGCACCCCCAGCTCTTTGGCGGATATTGTCAAAATGAACCCACCTGCATCCCCAAGGCTGGAGGTGCGTAAGCCCGTTAGCAACGGCAACGGCACTGTTGGCAGAGATGGCGAAAACAGCCCTGCAGCGCTCGCAATTCCTAGCCCCAAGCACATTCCTTGGCTGGAAACCGGAGAGCACGCCAACAAAGCATATCTCAAGGCCCGCCAGGATGCTATAAAGCATGGCGGCCTCAGGAATAAGTTTTTGCAAAGGTATGTCTACGTAGTTATGAAAACACAACGGATTGAAGCCCTAACAACAAGAATTTCAGCGCTGCTCAAGCATGGAACCGCAACGATGCCCGAGCCGCCAAGGCTCTTAGTCTCCGTGGGCAGAGCGAGAATGACTTGATGAGAAAGGCCCATAGGGAGGCAGCCCGTGAACTCTACGAGGAGCGAAACAAGAATTTGGACGGCATGTCAGAGGTATATGTCGACCTCCATGGCCTTCATCCAGAGGAAGCCGTTGAGTACTTGGAAAAGGTCCTCCTAGAGAACGAAAAGGGAGGTAGGCCTGTCTACGCCATCACCGGAACTGGCCACCATAGCAAGAACGGCAAGGATAAGGTGGGAAAAGCAATCCGCGCATTCTTGAATGAGTGGCGATATGCGTACCGCGAGTTCTCTGTGCCGGGAGATCGCAACAGCATGGGCGGCATCTTGGGAGTGGATGCCAGCAGTTGGGACAAGTCACTAGCGAGAGATGGGGCCGACGAAGACAAAGCTGGAGTCGACATTCTCAGCCAAGGTGTCGAGATTGGCGATGGCAAAGTCAGACTACTGGTCAGGGACCCTCCCAAGGGTCCAAGCGGCCGCCGATGACAACGCGAGAGCTAAAGAAGTAAAAGACTTAAAAACCAATGCAAAAAAAGGAGGAGGCAGTGTAAAGGACTACCTAGTTGGAGGAAGAGAGTTAGGTAGAGCGTATCTCATGAAGAACTGAACTATATACTATTGCCCCGGCACGTCGATTTTTGTGTGAATGATGTGTTATGTTGTATATTTATTCACTGCTAGTGGCCATTGTTCCTCAACCACTACAGAGCGTGATGATACACGCTTAACAGCATCATCACATGCATATCGACTATATACATAATCGTACCTACCGGCGGTTGCATGATTTTGGCTGACACAGCCAATGTATCAAGCAATTCCTAGTCTCACGGTTCGCAACGTTTCTACAGAAGCAGCTCCCATTGGTGGACTATACAACAAGGGCCGTTCCTTTAAAGCCTTTAAGGTGACAGTGGGGCTGACGTAAGTACGGTTCCTTGAGCTACGCCCCATCGCCATCCAATTGGGAAGAATACAGCGCCTCAGGTACAGGATACGGGTGCACGCACGGGTACCAGCACTCAGGGTCTTGAAAGATGGGCCGCAGAAGTACACGCGAGGTACCTTGTTATCGACCGACACCGCCACCGATAGATGACGAGGAATCCAAAGCTTATGCCAAACCCTTGAATCCTCTTTGATTCATCGTTCTCTTTCCTCGCATAAGGCCCCTCGCAATTAAATCAATCGTCTTTTCTTCTTTTTTTCTCTTTCGCATTTTATTAAGTTTGATTGTGCGCCGACGGACTTGGCTCGCCACAGGGAGAAATACGAGTCGGAGCACTTCCGATCTCGATAACATCGACCGAGCGATCCGCCAGCCAACTCAAAACCAACATTGACTTTTTTTAAACGATATTTTTGTCTTTCTGTTGGATCCGGAATGGAGAGCTAGGTGGATAGAGGATAATATTTTGGGGGCCTTCGATATTCGCATATCCGACTTCATCCTTTCTTCTGCATTTTTTTCACGATATCAACTTTATTCGATTCGGTTGTACGAAGACGTCGCGGATATACAGATCCTATCCTTGCACCGAGCTGCTTTACCCCTCAAACGGCCACGAAAACAACAAGGCCAAATAGGCAGAACCCCAAGCTAGAATCACAAGAATGGCGGACCAATACCAGCCCCCGAGGGCCGAAAGCGTCTCTCCAACACCCTCCTCTCCCTCGTCGGAGACTCCTCCGTTGTCCTCGTCGGAAACGCGATTCCCGCACCCGCAGCGCTGGTCTCGCAGGGATGCTAGCCATCGCCTCTCGGGAAGCATCTCGCGGTCGCAGCGGATATCATCGGGGGCGCAGGGCTGGGTGCGCAACCAATGGACGACATATCTGAGATGGAGCGAGAAGATGTACGCGGCGTTCTGGAAGATGTCGTTGCTGCAGCGGTCGCTCGTTGTTTTCGTCATTTTGCTGGGGTGGACGTTTATCATCTTGTCCATCTTGTACTCAGAGGCCTTCTTCGCTTGGCTAGCGACGGTGTCAAAGTCGTGGCGCGAGATTCCCGGTGGCTGGCTGATTGCCTTTATGCTTATCTTCGTCACCTCGGTTCCGCCCATTATAGGATACTCGACCGCCAATACTATCGCTGGCTTCGTGTACGGATTCCCCAACGGCTGGCCCATTGCTGCGTCAGCATGCATCATCGGCAGTCTGGCTGCCTTTATGGCCTGCCGAACCGTCTTGAGCGGCCATGTCAACAAGCTTATTGGAAACGACCACCGCTTCGTTGCGCTCGGCCAGGTTCTGCGTAGGGACGGGATCCTCTACTTGACGGGCATTCGTTTCTGCCCGCTGCCTTTTAGCTTGAGCAACGGCTTTCTTGCAACGATCCCGAGCATATCCCCTCTGTCATTTGTCATCTCGACAGCATTGTCAACGTAAGACTTAAATCTTGTCATATCTTTGTCACAACACCAGTTTAGCTAACATTGTCTTTCCAGGCCCAAACTCCTCATCCACATCTTCATCGGCAGCCGTCTCGCCATCATCGCTGAACAGGGCGACGCTATGCCCCTCCGCGACAAGATCGTCAACTACACCGGCATGATCATCGGCGGCGCAATCGGCGCTGCTGCCGGCTTCATCATCTACCGCCGCACCATGGCCCGTGCCGAGGAGCTCGCCCGCGAGGAGGCCACTATCAATGCCGCGGAGGAGGGCATTGTTGGTTATGAGGATACTGACGATACCCTCATGGATCCCGAGGACGCAGCTGATGTCATGGGTGATGATGACGTTTCGCTGTGGGACAACCAGGGGGATGATGGTTGGGGCGATGCCTATGATGATGATGAAGAAGACGTTACCACGAAATTGACAAAGCTGAATAAAGACTAGACTACACACGGACAAGGGGTTATGAAAAAAGATGTCATGATTTTGTTTATAACGAATTTTTACGTGATAGAATAAGAGCACTGGCGTTGATGTGTTTCACGAGGCGTGCAGGTCATCGGATGATCAATAAAAAAAATCATATCAATATTCAAATCGGGAGCATACGATAGCTCTTGTTCCATTCTATGTTATACTAAAACTTGCTCGAACCCAAACCCCATGTGTCGTAAAATCATCAAATAGTCGCTTGCTCACAATCATGTTATCAAAGAAACCCCAAGCTCAATATTCACCCAGCATGTAGACAAAACCCCCTGAAAAGCCCCTGGGCAATATCATCTTTGCCCCAGTCAGAAAAGAACAAGAAGGATTAAAACCAAAACGCCGCCGCTATAGAGAACCGACCGAATAGACTAAAATCGTAAACAAGCAATGCTGAGGTTGGTCCTCTGCGAATAAGACTGCTGAATAAAAAGTGTAACAGAGAGTAATGTCGAAGATGAGGACAATATGAAAGTCAATGATCAACGTTGTTGATACTGATTCATAAACTGGATGGCCTGTTCCATTGGATAGCCAATAAAGACAGGACCGGTGAAAACCATTTGAGGAGCGTTTGGCGCCTTCGAGATATCTGGATTGATAAAGGTAGGCTGAGGGATAGAAGTACGGTACTCTTGGACAGGATTGTGCTCATGAGGTGCCTTTGTTGGGGTGTAAGGCGCCGGCTCCTGGGCGGTGTTCGGGGCTGGAGCATTCTGAGTCTGCGGGTTGGGTGAAGTTGATATGTTCAGACCGGTAAAAGCAGGTGGCTTAGCTCCATGGCCGAAAGGGCATTTTCCAGCTGGCTTCGCCGGAGTTTGGGTGCTCTGCACAGGACTCGGCATTCGCACGGGCGCGGGGGGCGGCGACATGGGATGACCTCCTCCGTTGCCGGATTGTTGATAGACGGGCACGGAAATACCCCAGGGGCGGCTTGGTGATTCTCCTACTCGAACCTCCTTCAGCGGCCGATCGAAATGACTTTGGCGGTCTTCATCTATGTCGGCCGGTGGCTCAGCAGGGGCTTCTGGGTCCGTGCTTGAGCTGACGGCGTGCGCCCAACTCTCTACTCGGTCTGCTGAAGTTCTCGTGGCATCGCTTGGGCGGCGTGCGTGCTCCTCGTCAGGTAGCATCGGCTTGTGGAGATGGCTCAGGTCTTCAATCATGCTCACAATGTTTCCATACTTTGCATCCAATTTCCTAATCTGATCCTCGTTGCGCTGGTATCTCCGCACGCAGACCTCGTGGCTGCGAGGCAGCTCGTGCTTGTGCGTTTCAACATAATGAGCAATCTCCTCTGGGGAGTGTTTGTCTAAGAATCGGATAGGGCATTTGCTCGCCTGAGTTCCGTTTACGGCGCCTTGCTGAGACGTCTCTTCTTCGTACATGGCAACACAAATAGGGTCTTCAGTGTGGTCTGGGGCCAAGTCCGGGCCGGTTTCAGGCTCCCGGTCTTGGTCGGCACCAGCAGCGGCATCCTTAGCAAAGGGACACTGCAGGTTGCCTTTCTTCCCCTCAACGGTGAAATCTTGTTCCAGAGCAGTCGACATGGAGGTTTCTACGTGGGAGGTTTGAGATAGCGTGTCTCTGGATGATGCTGTGGTTTTACTGGCTTCACCCAAGGAGGCGACCAGTTTGTTTGCAGCGCGGCGTCCGTCACGAATGATGAGAGCAATCTGGTGCTGGGACTGCAGAGAGCTTTGCTTAGGAAGGGGCACGGGCAAAGTATCATCGACAGAGGTGTGCGCTGGGAGCTGGAGCTTTGCCAAAGTCTCTGCTATCTCTGGTGTAGCGGGCGCATATTTATCGGCCAAATACTGGAACTATAAGAGCAGGCGACGTGTTAGTCACGAACATGTATCAAGATGTAAGACGATCTCGAGGAATCTCTAGCCAGGCTAGAATGAAAAATGAAAGGGGGATAATGCGGATCAGTGATAAAAAGGTTGTCAATCCCGGCAGCATTGGCTGCTATTGATCTAGAGCTAATGATATCTCATCATGTTGGCAGTCCCCAAAAGGCTGTGTGTATGCAAGGGGCACATAGTGATGTTGAAGAAAAAAGAAAAAGAAAAAAGAGAGCTCTTTTTTTGAGGCTTACCTGCTCATGCGCAAAACGCAGCTTATGCTCGAGTATTGTCTTTCGGTCTGTTAAAACCTGAACCTCATCCGCAAGCGCGTTGAAAGCGTCCGCTACGGTCTGAGTAAGATGAAAATCTGCCATTCCGGATGGCTCAAGTTTTTTGGAGACTTGGCCACGAGAAGAAGAAAGAAAACAGAAATGGAAGAGGAAAAACAGGGAGAAGAAAAAGAGGCTCAGAGGCAAGGCCGGAGTTTTAACTGGCTGAAGCGGGGCGCGCTTTGGCCGATTGCGGGTTGCGGTGCCGCAAAAGCGCGTGACGAACTCGTGGGAATGATTCGTCAGCAAGGATTATACCTGTCGATGATGTAGGTACATGTACTCATACCTGTTTTTTTGGACAATACGACTCAATTATGATAGATGGACTCACCACATTGCTATTTAGGGCCAATTCCATTAAAGATCCAACCCGGGAAGCACTATGATTTTGGCAAGGCTAGGCAAAGGTCGGGAGCTTCGGTTCGCCGGTGATAAACATCAACGTACGATACAGCGGGGCTGGATTTGAGAGCTTCTTGGCATGTTACCACCTGGTGGTGGTCACAGACATGAAGAGAAATGAACAGCCTCACCCCAGACATGATGGGCTTTTTTACACATTACCGCCGATGCGAGGATGAATCGTTTGGGAAGTGAACAACCCGAGACACTGGATCCCAATGCCTCGTCATTCCACACATCACAGCCAACGTGCCTCAGGTTGTTGGTCATGATCCTCCTCCACCGGTAGGGGCCTCAGAATCTGCTTTCAGCGCCTCGGGATTGAATCCCACATGTACAATTGCCCCTATCGAAGTCTCGATTTCATAAGATTTATGCCATGGCAGCAAGCAAGCCCTCGGGAGAGTTACCGAGCAAACGATGGGCTTCTTTTGATGGCTGGGATTACAATGGCATGAAAGAGCGGCTGCAGACAGCATTGGCCACAATCAACAAGAGCGCGCTCATACGCCATGCTCAACGCATCAAGGGCCAGGAGCTCACTATGAGCGAACCATTTTCTGCTGGCCAGTATTGGATCTGCTTCGAAATGGTTGCGCAAGACAAGAGCATCGTCATTGCCAGAGTTCGCCTGCCCCGTCACCCCGACATCCCAGCAACGGTTAGTGAGGAAGATGTGGCCTACTCGATTGATTGTGAGATCGCGGCCATGGAGTTTGTCCGGCTGAGGCTCAACGCGGTTTCTCTTCCGCGTGTATACGCCTGCGAAGGCATGGGATCGCGACAGGCTGCCATCGCTGGAGCTCCGTACATGCTGATAGAGAGATTCTACGGAAACACTCTACAAGACGTCGAATTCGATATTTGTGATTTACCAGTGAGTAACTATTCCAATGAATCAATGGTAGATTGGGCTTCTAAATAAACCTAGATCTCGACACAAAAACACATCATTGCCCAGTGGACAGCTGTGCAAGCGGAGCTGGCGACTTTGGCCCATCCCCAGATTGGCACCATCTGCTCTGTTACCGAAACTGGAGACCCTATCGTCGGGAAGTTGGCTGCCGGAGAACTTATGAAGTTAGGACCGTTCTCAAGGGCGTCTGACTATTTCACTGCTCTTGGAGATGCCGCAACAAATAATACAGCCACTCGTCTGGGGGCCTTTGTCTTTCTCGATATCGTGGAGACCACCGATCTGTTTGGGAGGAGCGTAACTGATGAATGTTTTCCCTTTAACCACATGGACCTCGGTACACAGAATATCCTGGTGGACGAGCACTTCAACTTCGTTGCCATCATCGACTGGGAATTCGCTCAGACAGCACCCTGGCAGGTCATCCATTATCCCATGCCTTTCCCACTACTGAGCCCGACTGAAGACATTCTGCGTGATCCGAGTCACATAGCGTACAGTAGCGTGTGCCGCCAGGATGCTGCGCAAAAAATATATGTCCAAAAGTTCCGGGATGCGGAACGCGAACTTGAAGGGAAAGGCCGGCAGCTCGGAGGGTCGTTCGCCACTACCCTCGATAGCCCGGCTTCGAGGATATATGCCTGCTTTACGAATATCGGTCGTTTACCTGCGGCTGATGAAGATCTGGTACATGAGATGGCACGGCTTGCGTTTGGACTGGATCCTCAGGAGGCGGAAGAGTATGTTCGGAAGGTAGAGCGAAGGCACTGCCTTTCGACAGGCCACGAGGTCACTTGGGCCGTTGTTGGGAATAGGAGGTAGATAAGAGGAGACTGGCAAAATAGGACAATGTGTAAACACATCATATCATCATTGCTCGACTCCATCATTTCAGGTTGATATTTGAAGACAGGACATTGCCTGTAGATCTAGATACCAAGTGTGTTCTTATTTGAGCCTACTTTGTAGGTAAGCGGGCTTCTTCAAGAAGATACCAGAACACCACCAGCTTCGTAATTATTGCTACACTCAGAGATTTTATTTGACAAGAATCTTCATGGGATAGAATACTCTTGACCATGACACCATTGCACAGTGAGTTGTCAACCACAGAATATGCACCACGCGCATAGCAATCACAGCTACGGGGAACAGTGATTCACTGCGGTAAAGCTCTTTATGAGCTGGACGGTAGTCGCAGTAACAAACACATGTGGCATACCTATGCAATAGATAAGATTGCATCAATACTAGTAGCGGATTCACTGCCAGCTTTTCGGGCTGATGGTTTGTGTCGGTACAACGGCCCAAAGTGGCCACATGCCGTCTACCAATGACATAACACGGCAGCTTACACCCAATTTCTCCACCCCCTCGTAATCTCGACGGCCATCGAATGGAGATAAGAGTCCGTCAATACATACAAACGGACCTTATCCTTAAAATTCCGCAGTAGGGTGGAAGAACGAGTCATAATAGTCTTGCAGTGAGGGAATCAGAGGTATATTATACTACCAAAGGTCGTACATAGGTCAGTATATGCACATCATCGGACGTCGCTTTGGCGGGGTGAGGTTGATGGCTTCCAAAGCCCCTCGCAGTCAGTTGTGCCCTCGATCTGCTCAAGCTCACAAAGTTGCCTAGTTTCATCTTCACTGCTCTCATCTCAAAGTCAACATCGCCACCATGCTGCAGCGATTCGCCATCCCCGCGGCCAAACTGCTTCGCAGCAAAAGCCACATCGTCCCTGGCCAGCTTCTCGTCACCGAGCACTTCTTCCAGGTTCCTCTAGACTATGCCAACCCATCTGCCGGATCCATCACCCTCTTCGGCCGCAGCGCAACCAAGCATGAGGTCCCCATCTTTCCTCCCGACGAGCTTCCCTCTCCCAAGCCCTGGATCGTCTATCTCGAGGGCGGCCCGGGCTTCGGTAATCGAGAGCCTCAAGATCACCCCCTGACGCGCACCGCACTGTCTCGAGGTTACCAGGTGCTGTTTCTGGATCATCGAGGTGTCGGCCTGAGCACTCCTGTTTCTACCGCGATGCTTGCCCGGCTGCCTGGAGGAAATGGACCCAGCGCTGTCGAGGTCCAGACAAACTACCTGAAGCTTATGCGTCAGGATAACACCGTCCGCGACTGCGAAGCTGTTCGAAAGCTTTTAACTGATGGCTTGCCCGATCACAAGGCCCAGTGGTCAATCTTTGGCCAGTCATACGGTGGCTTCATCGCCATCTCCTACCTGTCTCTCCACCCTGAAGGCCTGCGCGAGGTCTTCCTGACCGGCGGCCTTGCCCCCGTTGGCAAAACTGCCGAGCAGGTCTACGAGGCAACTTTCCAGAGAACCATCGAGCGCAACGCCGCCTACTACCAAAAGTTCCCGGATGACGCAGAGACCCTGCGCCAGATCGCCACGCATATCGAGAAGGAGGGCGGCCAGCAGGGCCTCCCCTTGCCCGGAGGAGGCTTCTTGACGGTGCCCCGTCTGTTGACCATTGGCATTGCCTTTGGCGGCCACGGCGGCGTCGATCAGGTTCATACCATCCTTCTCCAGCTCAAAGCCTCGCTTGACCAGTTTGGCTTCCTCACGCGAGCTTCTCTCGCTCCCCTCGAGACCTTTACTGCTTTCGACACAAACATCATCTACGCCATCCTTCACGAGGCCATCTACTGCGATGGGCCCGGCAGCGTTTCCAACTGGTCTGCCCACCGCGTCGGCCAATCCCTCCCGCAGTTCTCCTGGCTCAGCAGAGACAACACTTCCGCCACCTCGTCCACTACTCCTGGCCAGCCGCTCCTCTTCTCGGGAGAGATGATCTTCCCTTTCCACTTCGACACCTATCCGGAGCTCATTCCCTTGAAGGCTGCTGCTGAGCGACTTGCCACTGCCTCTGACTGGCCAGCACTCTATGATATCCAGCAGCTGCGCGAGAATGAGGTCCCCGTCTATGCAGCCTCTTACATCCCTGACATGTATGTGGACTACGAGTTTGCCAAGAACACGGCGAAACTGGTCAAGAACGTGAAGACGTTTGAGACAAACGTCATGTACCACAACGCCGTGCGCGCAAAGGCCGAGGAAGTAATGCAGAACTTGTTTTCCTTGCGAGATGATGTAATAGATTGATCTCTCAACCAAGAAAAGAAAGAAAAAGAAGGTTGGATAGATGGCACAAGGGGCCGAGTTTTCACATAAACCGACATATCTTGTTCCGTTAATACATCGCAGTCATTGAATTCTCACTCTATTTTCCCCCCTTTCCTCGCCTAAATATTTAGTCCATAGAATCATGGAATCATGTACCAGGCATATTACCATATCCACCGGGCCCTTTCTCACATGACAAAGTGATAAGTGCGTAAGGAATACAAGATGCTCATCGTCTCATTTTCACATTCATCAAAACTCCATTATCAACAGCCATTGCCCAACACTGCAGTTCTCTTCCTCCGCATTTATTTCTTCTTGTTGGTCTTGCGTTTAACGGGCTTTCCTCCTTGTTGAGCGCCAGAGGTCTTTACCTTGCTCAGAGAATCCGTGCTCTTGCTGAGAATCTCAAAGTCCTCACCAGCTGATTCCGAGCTCGGGGGCGTGTGCTGGGGAACGTCAGAGTCCTCCTCGGCGGTGTCGTCAGTCTCGGCATTCACACTGTCCTTGGACAAGAAACGTCCAGCGGTGGACTGGAAGATCCAGACAGGCACACGAACCACGGCGGTGTCCTTGAACGTAGGCTGAAGAAGCTCATTCGGCTATGTGTGCGTTAGCAATTGGCTTCCTCTGTCTCTGATTTAAGGGAGGGTTGAATACTTACGTCCAAAAGATACTCATTGACATTGCCTTCCTCATCTTCCTCCTCCAGAAAGACATCTCCCTGAGAATCAACCACGAGAATCTTTCCGTTTTCAGCAACGACTCTCTTGCGAACACCAGTAGGAGTGGGCGAGGCAGATGCTCCTTGCGACGAGCTCTTTGAGGTCACAGCCTTGCGAGCCTTCCTGGACGAGGACTTTCCATCATCCTTTCGGGTCTCCTTCTCCTGCATGCGTCTCTCGCGCCTGTTCCTAGGCTGGGGCGGGGCAGCAGCTTCATCCTCTTCGGGAGCAGGTGCAGGGGCAGGAGGCGGCGTAGGCAAAGCATCGACTCCAGGAATTCCGGCATCGTTGCCCCAGGCGGCGTTTCGCGCAAAGGTGACGTAGCGTTCCACAAACTCCCTTTGTCGCTTCCAGCTCATGTACAGCGCAAGGTAGTGGATGGCGCCTCCGCCCATCATGAAGACGCCCACCAAGACCGTTCCCAACCCAGGCCTGTATCGGTTGTAGTAGTAGTCGGTTCCCTTCCACAGCGGGAAGCCATTGGCGAGGAAATGATCATAGCGGTCGCGGGCAGGGCCACGGAGGATGTTGGCGATGAGCGAGAGACGTGCCTGGCGCTCCGACGCCTCCTTGACGGCCTTGCGGACTTCTGACTGCGAAGGTTTCTTGGAGGAACCCTTCTTCTTGTCCGTCTTGGCCCTTTCGGCGACGAGCTGCTGCTTGACCTTGTCGGGGTGAAGCAGCCGTGACTTCTTGCGGTAGGCCTTGTTGATGTCGTCCAGCGAGGCAGAATTGGTCACGCCGAGGACATCGTAGAAGTTGGCCGCGGGATCGGTTTCGTGCGCGGCGATCTCGTCGCGGATGCGGAAGATTTCACGATCTAGACGAGCCGATTCGTCAGTTCTGCAAAGGCCAGCGTTCGCGGGTTGTCTTGCTAATATGCTCCGTACCTTCTTTGCTCCATGCTGCTGCCAGCGGAGTCAGCAGGGATAGAACCCCGACAACCAGATACTCGATCTTCATGTCTGCAAGGCTCGACTCGCTTACCCTTGCATTTATGAAGCCCAAGTTCCCAATTGTCGTGTGTTTTGGATGTCGCAAAGCCTCGAAGGGGGGCGAATCGACGTGCTTTTATGTGGGACGGTGAACAAGGCCAGATTTACGTGCCTAAACTTAAACACAGGTAGATGACAGGGGGGTCCGAGGTACTGTGCACATGTAGTCACCGCACTTGTCTGCAGCAAGTGGTTGTACAAGGACTTTTTAGCGGCCAGTTGGTTTGTCCCCTACCCTGGATGGGAGCCCCTAATTCTTCTTTTTTCTAGATAAGTAACGCCTACGGCTTTGGCGCGTGCCAATTGACTGTGTTGTGCATGTAGAGCAAATCAATTGCAAAAAGGTGAGAGGAAATTCAAAGTTTGACCAGGGGGTGGCTGGCCCGCAACCCCTAATTCATGGGAAAACGCCCTAACTGCCAATCGCCACGAAGCTCTTGTATTCTAAAGTTGGCGGTCTAGAGTTAGATTTGGATGGCCATAAGAAACTAGGCAGTGTAATATGAACTACGAGAAGACTCGGTTACAGTAAGCCAACGCAATAATGTCAAAGATAATAAAAGATTGGGAAAAAAACGAATGGGCGGGTAAAGACATCCCTTGTTCGCAATCTGGATGCTGGCGATATACCACGTTAAATGAATTTTAATGTGTGAATTGTTTGTTGGACAATAAGAACAAAAGCAAAGCGGTGGGTAAAAAGCTGCTTTCCCTTTCTTCTACATATTTGCGTCTATGAACAAAAGAAAACAAAAAGAAAAAGAAATACAAAGGACAATGAATCAAACAAAAGAACATGAAAGCAGAATAAAACGGGATAAAAAAAATACAAAAAAAAGAAACAAGCGAGTAGCAATTGCACGTTTCGATCGTGCGACCTCCGGGTTATGAGCCCGGCGCGCTTCCACTGCGCCAAATTGCTTTGTGAACTTGTTGAAACATTGGACCACTAAAAATATATATATAGGTAGGTAGGTATGTCTCATACAAGCGCTCATGTGCTTACATAATGGAAGTTGAATCTTCCGTTCAGAGACCCTATTTCAAATCTCGATTCGGAATTTGTTCTTTTTCATCTGGGCCATTTGATACCTGACTCTCTCCCTAAGGGGTGTTGATAGGTGTTTCGTAACGAAGCCGCGCTCACTTCTAATATAGTCATATAGGACGCTGTAAAAGATCTTGCTCGGCATCCCACTTAATGGCATGGCACTTAATCTACAGGTACGACAGAAGATCTCAATATATAATCCCTCCCGTCTTTGCTGTAGAAACGTCCAAGTTTCTAACGAGTATATCTTCTTCAATCAAGCTTGAAATAGACCACCCATGTATTTTAAGCCTTACAAAGTTCATACGGTTATGTCACTGCGAAGATGAGCTCGGGCCAATGCTCCCTGCAGCCCTATATCCAAGCATAGCATTCGCTAGGGCTATTTTCCTCTATTGACCCTCTTAAAGGTTTTACCGAGGCAGTCCCCATACTTAGTACCCATATAGGCAAATGGTCCCATTAGTTATGCCAGATCTCTCCAAAATTAGCAATCGTCGTATTTCCAAGATGTGAATCAGCCATCGATCAAATGGTGGTTAGTGATAGATTACTCATGCAGCCTGTTTGGAAACTTTTGCCTCGTTAAAAACATGTCCAATCGTCTCATACCATCTGGATCTGCGTCTTATCTGCATATCCTGAAAGGGGACACTCCCATGTCTCTGCTTATGAATCAAGATGGCGACTATCTGCATCGCCAAGTTGATATGGCATGGGGCGCCACACACCGAACCCCACGACTCCACCAACTGCCGAATCCTGGCTTTCCTTGACTCGAACGAATACATATATATACTAGTACCTAGGTATATATAGTTTTGAAACCCGCTTGTCGTCTTTGCCATGCTCTCTCGAACTAGTCGTTTCTTTGTAGCCATTCGTATTAAACCAAAAGCCCGACGTCTATCAACAATGGCCCCCTCAGCTACCACTAGCAACCAAGTCCGTATAGGCCCAAACCCCAACCCGGACTGGAAATTCGGCCAGGGCAGCAACCACCTCAACGCAGCTTCGCCCTCATCCTCCAACCCGGACGAAAAAGCCCAGAGCCACACACTCATCGACCCTCAGGCAGAGGATCGAGCCTCAGGGCTCAACTACAAGCTCCTCATCTCCGCCGTCGCCCCGCGCCCCATCGCCTTCATCAGCACCCTCTCCGCCGACGGCACCAAGGCCAATCTCGCACCCTTCAGCTACTTCAATGTCTTCACTCATGATCCGCCCACCTTCGCTGTCGGCTTTGCGCATCCCCCGAGTGGACCTAGGGATTCCTTTGTCAATGTGCGTGACTCTGGGGAGTGTGTCATCAACATCATCTCGGAGCACTACATCGAGGCCGCCAACTCGACCAGCATAGACGCTCCTTACGGGACGTCTGAATGGGGCGTTTCCGGCCTGACAGCAGACTATTCATGTGAGACTGTCAAGGCGCCAAGAGTCAAGGAGGCGATATTCAGCATCGAAGCCAAGGTGGAATCTATCAAGGAGATTGAAAGTAGAGCAAATCCTGGGAGAGTGTCCACATGGCTGGTCATTTTTGAAGGAACTCGGTTCTGGGCAAGGAATGACGCACTGAGCGAAAAGAAGGATGAGCTCTATCCCGAGATCTTGAGGCCCATGGGTCGCATGGGAGGCGTCATCTACTCCAAGACGACTGATCTTCTGCAGATACCAAGGCCACAGTTTGAGGCTGATCTTGGCGGTGCTGAAGGCTATGAGAGGCTCTTGAATGGGAGCAAATAACAACAAAAGACGCTGATTGCGTATAGGATTGTTCCGAAGAAAAGGAGCATCACGGATTAATGAGCACAGATGAGTAAAGGCACCGCACGATAAAGAAATTATAAAAAAGAATCAGCGTGTTATTCAAACGCAGTGGTATACAAAACGTGTTCGTCATATCAATCATACGGATGACCTCAAAACAAAGGTCATTGCAAAAATCGTCAGCAAGACTCCCCTCCCAACCACTGTCCCGTAACCAAGGACTCCCCATAACCAGATGAAGTAAACATAAAAATGCTAGTAATTCAAGAGGGGAAGAGAGAAAATCAAGTGACCCGTTAGGTATCAAAAGTAAAAGCTCTGGCCCGGTTTGGAAATGATAAACTCACAGCCCAGCTGTGCTCCCCGCTCATGCTCGTTCAGCTGCTGCAATATTGAGTCACCGGCCTGCGGCCCATCTGCTAGCGTCTCCTTGACGTGAATGATGACAACCTTGAGACCTTCAAGGGGCTTCTTTATAGCAGAATCGGCGGCGGCAGTAATAGCGGGCGTGAGCGGCGGTATCATCGAGCCGTCAACCGCAAACTCGTCCAGTGATAGCTCCCCAGTAGGGGTGGCAATGTGCGGTGTCTCGGAATCAGATTCTTTGGCGTTGAAATAATAATCGTTGGGCATGTTGAACGGATTGGCCGACTTGGGGGATACGGGGTCATCCGAACCGGGGCTCTGCATGGTCATAACCGGAACCTTCTTCCGTTGAACTTCGGTGTCCTCCTCGGCGTCCCGCTTGCGCTTCTTAGACTCAAGGGCACGGACCTTTCGTGCGGCCTCTACTTCGTTTGCTAGAACCTGCATCTCCTCGATGAGATAGGCGGGTTTCAAGTGACCGAATAGCCGCTCGTCGGGCTGTGCGTCAGTGTAGCTGCACTCGACAAAGATAGCCGCCAACTTTCCGGATGCGATCTTGGGCGCCGCCTCTTGCCAGATTAGTAGATTCCGCGGGCTGAGAGAAAGGCTATCCGGCTCCACGTCTCCAAAAATGAGCACCTCGCGCTCGTATGTTTCTTCCCGAATGAAGTACGCACTTGAGTCGTTGACGCAGGGCCGTGGTTCAAACTCTCCCCCTCCTCCAAATATGGGCGTGGCAATGCCAAGCGCAGCCTGGGGCATCATACTCTGGCGCCGTGAGAAGGATGTAGGGGGGTAAAGATGGTTGAAAGTTTCGCGACGAGCGAATTGAGTTGCAAAGTCATGAACATGCGGGTAGTATGTATCACGTCGAAGCGGTATACTTGACCCATCCTGGCTACCTTGACGAGTCGGCGCTGGGTGGCAGAAGGAACCACGGTGTGAGTGCTTCTCCATGCAGTGGCCATGGCTCACACTCCATGTCTTGACGAGCAACCCGTCACACACTTCCAAATATCCTTCACCCAGCGCAGGACTTCCGCCCTCGACTAGTCGAAGATACGTCAGGAGGCCGGCTCCATTATTTTCGTCACTAAGATTTGGCCATATGACATTGTTGAATATGTGTTCCTTGAGAGCCTTGATAGTGCCCGGAAGACCTGCTAGCTTCTTGGGGCGAGTACCGGGCAAGCCTGCCGTGTTGATGACGAAGGCAGAGATGTGGTCCAAGTGCGGATGGGTGATGAGATAGGTGTCGACGAGGGTTCGTGTCACATGAGCAGCATTTGCCGCAGCCGTGGTGAACGGCAGTTCCAGGCCAGCAAAGGGACCGGTGGTTAATATTTGGCGAGCAGGAACAGACGACGGCGTCGGTGTTGGCGGCGGTGACTCTGGCAAGGCCTCTTCGATGAGACGAGTGATGGCTGACAAGTGAACGCCTCCGTCAACGGCTACTATTGAGCCCTTGCGCCAGTTCTGGGGTACTGAGCGAACGAGAAACGCCGTTGTATTTGACTCTTGGGGACCACCTCCTGAACCCTGTCTAAGAGTGAGTAATTATGCTATATCTGATGCGCATCCATTTGTGAGAGGTTGTGATGGCTTCCAGTGAGTGCAGAACAAGGTACATGGTCTCATGGCATGCGTGTAAGCTGAGCTGTCAGATGAGAGAAGCTGCCCCACGATAAGCTGTGCCAATGGGGTAACGACTGTGGCCAGACAATAGCTGACCTAGCTAGACGTTTCATGCAGAGGGGTGTTTGGCTGGCTGTCCCTTGATCTGGGGCACTGACCCCCTGGCGGCAGACGCATCCCGATCGGAAATGCCACGGCCAAATTACCCGATCTGCGCGCTCTCAATTTCGAGTCCGACGGAGCATCGCCTCTATGAGGAGGTGATGCGAAATGAGGTTCATGAGAAGTCATGGGGATTCGCGCACGGGTAATACGGGAAAAAGCAAGCAAGCAAGCAAGCAAGCAAGCACGGAATCAAAATGATAGAGGGGAGGAAAAAAAGTAAGAAAGAAAGTAAGAAGCATACCAATATGATTACCTGCAAAGCAGGTGATGACAATCCCTCCGTCATGCTCGACAAGCGCTGTAGGATTTGGTGGATTGCCGAGTCGCGATGGCCAAGTGATGCCGCGATAGTGTCGAGTCAGTCTGCAGATTGCGCGCAACGCTCAATGCCGACGCCGATCTCCAATCCCAAACTCCAAGGGGCCTCCCAACACGAGATAAACCCCAGAAAATCAGAAGGGGTAGAAATACCACGGCGGTTCTTTAAAGGCAAAGATTCAAAGAGGGAGTTCTTGATCTCGGCTTCTCCTTGTCCAGTGGCGCTGACGGTAAAGGCTCCCACGTGACCGAGGCTGGAACTACCGATTTCGTCTTGTTCCCCCCACGGGGCGCTACTTGAGCTTGTTGCCCTGACTAGCCGGTTCGCTGAAGAAGAAGAAATAAGATCAAGGTGAGATGTGAGAGTGGGTGAGGAGACGGAGCGAGGCAGTGGTGGTTGTTTTCCGAGGGGCGTGTGGGAGAAGCACCGAGGCTCTCGTCTGCTTGAGGGGGGAGGGAAGAGTCTAAAATATTATGGGAAAGATTGGGAAATTATCTCAGGCTCCCAAATAGTCGATGCTCCCCGGCGCCAAGGATCTTTTTTCTGGCGTTGCTTGGTTCGCAGATATGTGCCGTGATACCAATATGTAATATGTAAATCGCCGAGGGAATGCAATGGCAGATGTGATGACGCTCTGCAGTTGGATATGTACGCACGTACGTATGTGGCAGGCAGGCTAGCCGGGAATCCTGCTTTCTCGTGCCTTAGTACTGCAAAGACACGAACCTGGGGCTGGACTGGACCAACCGCGGCAGCACGGCAGACAGCAGTAGAGACACAGACACTGTATCGCTTCACGGGCTCGTTATGCTGCTCGCTCGTCGACTTACGGAGCCGCCGATTCTACAGGTACGTGGCACGGCACCAAACAGAAGAGCTGCGGGCTTGTGACTGGTTCGTGATGAGCGTCGTCGTCGCGTGCCTGCGCTGAACTGTTTGCTCAGTCTCTCGCCCAGATGGCCGTCGAGGGCCGAGAGCAGGATCACGGCTCGCCTTTTGAACCCACCCACGGGCTCCGATTGCTTGCGCCAGCGGCATCGCATCGCAGCAGCGCAACGCAGCACAGGCTGTCCGTCCAGTCCGTTCGATGGTGTTAGCGTCGTTATTGTCACCTCGTAGCGCGTCTAGTTTCGGCGTCGCCGCGATGCTGTTGCAAGGGGTGGAGGGGAGGGGCGTGCAAGAACAAGGAAAATGTGTAACGCCTGGGAGGACGTGGAGGACGTGGAGGTAGCTGTACTCCGTACAGAGGACCTGAAATGCCCCAGGATTTACCAGGAGTTTGATGGTACCAAGTACTTCAAAGTTGTTGCATGCGCCGGTAGTACGTACCTGGCAGGCACTTTACTTTACCGTACGACACCCAGGGACGATACACACAGGTAAAGGTGAGGCGTTCTCGGTGATACGCGCATCACGGCAGCTTCACCATTTGCCCCAAATTAGCAATTGGAACTGAGAATGTAACCCTTGCTCATGTTGCAAAAAAAGACGCCATTCCAGCGGGCTGGACCCCCAGCCTCGGGGCCGTAAGTTTGGGCGCTACTGCGGCTTTGCTTGCTAGTTGCGCGCTCGATATATTGCACCTCACTTATAACATCGACTTTACTTGGGTGCAAGTGCAGATCCTTGGATGGCATTTATTTTCCTCGTCGTCCTTCTCAATGCAGCTATCCGAAGTACCACGGGTGCCCCATTACACTCTGTGCGATACGGAAGCGCCTGGCCTCTCATTACCGGGCAAGGTAACATCCAACTTTACGTGTAAGATTAATACTTCGTACAAAGAGGCTTCGCTGAGGCATCAATGGCCTGATCAGGTAAGCACACTGCCTCCTTTGGACCTCCGGGATCTTCAACGATCAAGCCTGTTGGACAAGCGTGGCGGCTTTTTAGCTTCTGAAAATCCGGGACTTGACAGTTACAGCACGGCACGAGGCCCCCCTCAGTTAACGGAAATGCACACGGTATGAACTCTATACGTAGTGCATTAGTACTGTAGCGATATCCGGCTAGAAACGCCTCTGCTGATTCTGACCTCCATGTCCCGCCGCAAAGAAGCGCCGTACGCGGAGCCCATCCATACCCGTAGCAATAGATACGGCCAGGTGCCGGCCTGACATGTAAGCTGTCAAGGTATAGTAGGTGCATGTAGATACGAGAGCACGTCTGTATCAGCAGTACGAATACAGTAGCGCCAACAGCAACTAACTTATTAGTCGACTGACGTCTTGCGGGATCAGTTGTTTGATCAGCACGGATGGATCTGGCCTCGTTGGATCTCCAACTTGCCGCTCCGGCCAGTAAAACGACTCAAGCTACGCCGTACGTGCATTAACCCACTCGCACCCCGGCTCTTGTGGGGAGGCTGAGCTGCAACATGTCTTGCTGATGCATGTGTTTGAGACAGCTAAAAACAGCACTGCTCTTTTGGCCATCGGCGTTCGTCCGCCGAGTTCCAGGGAATTTGTTGGGTCCATGGGCCAAGCATCAATTCCCCATCACTGTATTCGTCGAACAGCAGGCTGATATGGGATGCTTGATGCTATTACTGGTATTATCTGTTGACAGGCCCCCCTGCAGTTGGCTTCAGCCTGATGGAGCTTGCATGTGCAAACAAGGACGCATTGACGGGACCCCAGAATAACCCCGAGCCAATGGCTTGCACGTGCGGTAGTTTGTTTCTTTGTTCTTGTAGTCCGAGGAATTGACAAATCTCTCACTCGGTCAAATAGTCTAAGCGACTTACAGCCATTGTTGAGTATCATGGCGAGATACATGTACAGAGGGAGCACACGCATTCACCTACTTGGTTTAAAGTATCTCCCCTTGCCGTTGTCAAAATGCCAGTTCTATTACTATGGAGATAAACAGTCCAGAAAACAAAATGAATAAGGAAATGTCTATCGATTACATACCAAAAAAAAAAAAAAAAAACCATCTAACCACTCATCTAATCCATGCATAACAAGTTGCAAGCGCAAGCGCTGCTTATTTCCATACCAAGACACGTGCTGATCCCACACCACCTTTAACACCCATGCGCCCTACTGTACAATTGCACGTACATGTATATTTCCAAACCCCTCCTCCAGAAAGCAGAAAATGTCAAGCGGCTTTCCCAGTGAATTGACAGGCCTGTGCCGACAATCTCTGCTGCTACTAGTAATAGACACAAGCAACAGGCAGAAAGCAATGCAATAAGACGACAAGGGCCCCTGTCGGTACTGCGTCTCGCTCCCATGGTAAGCAACATCAGGCCCTCAGTTCGCGTCCTGCTGTAATCACCATCGAGAAGGGCAAGCCAATCGGACTTTGACAATCCGAGAATCTCCCCATATACCAATAGTTTGAAAGCATGGCGGGGCGAGCTTTACGTATAAGTATATACGGCTATCAAGTTTCAAATTGTGACGAGAACATCTTTGCTAACTTGTCTAGACGTGTGGGTGACGAACGAATCGGAGACGCCTTTTGGTTCCCCTCCCTCAGTTTACAGCGTCAGGCGAGCAGACAACAACGTACAACACTGCGTCCGCCTGCCTAATATTGTGTGGAACAGTCGTCCCGCAGACTCTCTTGTCAGCTCACAAGACTGTGCCGGTAACACTTGCGAATGCTCCGGGTTTCTTGCGGCTCACGCCAAGCCAAAATCGATACTCGCCTCATCTTATCCGGCTACCTTCAGAACCGCTAATGGCCTCACGTTCTTTGTCCCGGAGAAGCTAATAGCACTCATATGCTCTTTTCGGCGAGAGAGCATCCCATTAGTCTGCCAGCTGGCCACAAGCTAGGCCCGCGTCTGCAAGTCAACGCCAGCCCAAAGTGCTCTCCACCTCGGGAGTGCCGATGCAGCTCTCTCTCATGGGCCTTATCGGGGCTGCAAGGGCCCCCTCGCCAACACCGCCCGGGGAACTGTAAGTATTGGTCTAAAAAGGCGTGCCTCTACAATGATGAGGTATCCGTGCGCCGTCTTTTGCCGCCTTGCCTGCTTTGCGTGGCCTCGCTGAGGCTGAGATGCTTCCGCTTAAAGCGGGCCACTTCGGGACTGCTTACATGTTGTACACTGACGCCAGTAAGAGCTGTGGCTCTCTCACCATCAATCCCATTGGTGGTTGTAAGGTATTTGGACAGAGGAGAAAGACTAGCACCATCAGCACCGCCAAAATCTATGAGGCTATCCCAATGTGGTGATGTAGCTGTAGCTCGCGGGCTCACGGGACAGTCGATGATTCCTGGAGGCTGAGATGCATCTGAACCCATTGGTTTGTGAGCTTCACTACGAGCTTCTTTCTGGTATTGGCCAATCTCTAGCTCATCCTCGGATATCCTAGGGTCAATGAGAAGATCAAAATCCGGCTCCTCGCGAGTCAGGATAAACCCTCGGTGTGAGTCAAAGAGGCCCGTACTGCTGCCGCCTCCAGGCAACTGCAGCTTCTCTCCTATTGTCTGAGTAAAGGCATCACGCTTTATTGAGCGGTTCAAAGAGTAGGCGTGTTGTTGCAGAGGCTGCGTTATGATCGGCCTAAGGTCTGAGCGAGTTGCCCTGTTGAACCTTTGTCTCAGAGCATTCTGAGAGTAGTTGTGATTAGAAATGTCCATGTGACTATTCTGGGAGTAGCTGGGGAATGTGCCCACCGGAGTGATCGAGGGTCGAATAGCTGACTGCCTTGAATAAGGAGCTGTGCTCAAGGGGTCAAAATAGCTCGGCGGCTGCCTGCTATTCATGCTTGAGTCGAGTTGAGGATTGAACTGGTATGTATTAGAATCCTGGTTCTGGCTATCAGGGGAAGGAAAGCCTGCTAGGTATGACTGCGTCTGTCGTGCAGAGACCCGTCCCATTCTGTGACCTGAAGCCTCTTGCAAATTTCTATCAGCTAAAGTGCCTCCTCTTGCTTGATATGATTTGCGCGAGAGCGACTCTCCTCGATTTAGCTCTGGACGCCAGTCCACAATGCCCCTTTGTGTGGCGTTCGTGGTTGGGCGTGTGCTGGTAACTGCCCATTGTCGTAAAGAAGAATTGATCAAGCCATCGGCGTCTTCGGTCTTGGCCCTTTCAAGCTTCTTGATCTTCTTCGTCCTCCTGACTCTATTTGTGGCTTCAACAAACATTTTCAGATCGCCCATGTGGACATCGATAGTCCTGCGCTCGCCCTCAGACTTGGTAACGTTTCGTTTCGATCGTGCCTTTTGCCGAGCTGCCGTCTGATTCTCTATGTGATACTTGGTCAGTCGATAAGACAGAGTGTCGTGATAATCTCGAGGCTGCCCATAGGGGCTGAACATTCTCTGCTCAAACCAGGGCTGGTAAGCCTCCCTTATGATGCCCGCATCGGTCAGCTTTTCCAGCGTCACCACGCTCTTGTCCTCGAAAGGAAACTGTCTGTCTTCAGGGCGCAGACGACCAGACATATGAAACTCCAAAGGGTTGAAAATCTGTTCAAAGCACCATAGATGGACCGAGCCAGCGCACTTCAACGGATCTCGGACTCCACTGGAAGTCAGGCGAGGGAACTCGTCAAAGGCGACACGAAGCCATCCCGCCGTGATTGTTCTATTGGCGACGGGGCAATTCGCCCAGCGACAGATTCTGTCCTCGGGCTCCAGCCGATGATTGCACTGCGTGGGGGCTTGCTGGACCCAAAAGACGGTGTCTTTCCCGCAGTTGTCGGCGTACTCTCGGAATTGCTGTTTGGTGAAGCAACGGTCGCGCAACCACTGTCCCTTTGAGGTGTAGCTGAACAAGTGCTGTCCGTTCCAAGACAAACTGCCCCACGGGGCGATTTTGGTGGAATCTGACGCATAACAAAGAGATGGGTCGCAGCTTGGGTCACCTCTTTTCTTTGCGGCTCTGTTGAGGCTAATCTTTCGGCTACAAAGGGAGGATGGGGTTTGTCCTTTTGTTATGGTAGAGGTTTCGTGAGTGTTATAATTAGTGGTAACCTGCGGGCTTGGATGGAGGCCCAAAGTGTTGTTGCTGTAAGGGCTTTCGGCGGCCGAATGAAGAAGTTGCCTAGACTCTTGAAGAACTTGGCGGCCATATGGCGGAGAGATGGTGCGAGTGGCAAAGTTGGGTGAAGGATATGAGGACAATTGGTTGTCTTGAAGGTTTTGTTCTGGGTACTGGTCAAAGGGAGATTCTGGGAAATTGTATACTGGGGGTTGCTGGCCGAATGGTACCAATTGCTGGTTGCTATTCTGTGAGAGGGGAACGTTATTCTCTGGGACCCCGATGTTTAAGAATTGACTGCTGAATGGATCCCTTTAACAAATTATTAGCATTGAATGAATACCGATACGATATCTGTATAGCACTTACGGCGCCATCCAGTCAAGTGTGAGATCAATATCGAGGCTGGGTTCCTCTATCATTGGCTCATTGGGGTTAAAAGGGTCTGCAGCATTCAAGAAATCCAACGTTTCTGGACTCATTCCTGACTGTGCTTCGGCGTATACTTGCTCTGAGAAAGCAATTGGCAAGGGTATACCTGTAGAATTTTGGTTGTCTAAGTTGACCGTGTCTGTGACGTTATGGTACCAAGTGTCTAGGAACTCAGCCTTGGCGTGCTGAGAGCCGTGTGAGTCGGACATGTTCGGTATGCTTTCCCTGATGTTACGTAGAAGGAAATGATATGGTAAAGAGTTTCAAGATTGTGTTCAGATGAGGGAGAATTGTCAGATGTTGGCGTTAGTCGAGATTGAATGTAGAATGGATTTGTTTGAAGCATATTATACGGGGAGAAGTAGATCATATTTAAGCTCATGCCACGAGATGATCATCGAGTTTTGAAACGTCGAGGTTTGAAACATAAGAACGAGTGAACAAGTCAGTTCATTGTTCTCAATGATTTGTTTATTTGTTATAGAACTATTCTAGAAGAGCAGAACAGATGGAACAAAAGTTGAAAGGGTCCCGCTGAAGAAATCTGAACAAAGAGCAAGGAGCTAAAGAAAAGGTTGGTATATAAAGGACATTACCCCGGATTCACTGAACAAGAGATAATAATAGCCGGATGACCGAACAGTTTCAAGACCTGAAACTAGACATGAAAGCCTTCATTGTAATGAAACATTGACTGAAAGCTTCCACTACAATGCCAGAGTTTTGTTCTGCGTTTGCGCCTTGAACAGCAGCTATGGTGAACGCTTATCATGTTGAATGAGAACCCACAACTGAGTGGAAAGAGAAGAAACGAAGAGAAGAGAAGAAGAAAGAGAGTGGGGGAGAGTTCTATTTTTGTGACGGATCCTGTCGGAGAAAAAAAACCAAAGGCGATCGTGAAGACAGTTTCTTTGACTTGCATTTTCTTTGACCTGATATTGGTGGTTATTTTTGTGCATTAGAATTCACTGACTTACCCAGAGGTTCATGCTGGCAGCGTGCTGTCAATGTGCAAGTATGATATATGAAAGTGGTGCTATTCTTATCCTCCTGGAAACGAATAAAAAATTGAATCCAGCATCTCCGTCTACTCTGACCATCGACTGAATGTGGTATTTCGCTCATGCACGATAGTATCGCGATAGTAAGACGGCAGCTCGTGTCTGCACCATTCTGGTTTTGTATGCGGTATTCGCACGGCCAGGGTTGATAGATAGGCGTCAACGAGGCAAATCCATTGCACCAGCTATTATTAATTCCCTGTCCATTAATACGAGGGCATCATGTGAGCCTCTGCAGCCGTTTCCCTCGTATAACTTCATGTTGTCGGTGCTATTCACCGCATTACAGCGCTCTCTTCCGAGCACGGAATGTTATTTGACAGTTTGGGCATTTACAGGGAGCCAAATGCAGAGATAGGCAAATATGATATATAGGGAGATCTCGGGGTTACCGGGAAGAGTATTTCTCCGCAAAGAGAACATCTACTTGTAGGGCCACCGCAAACGGCGCAAAACAGCCGGTATCTCTTTCGTATTTTTGATCTTCATCCGGCATTACATAAGACCTCGTGTTCGCGCGTTCGACATTTGCCTAGCTCGGCCTAGCAAAGCCTCTGCCCTGGCAATTCTGTGCTAAGGAGCGCTACTTCATAGCGGTTGGTTAACCGCTAAAAGACCTGGAGCAGCCCCTCGTTTTCTTGAACCATGGCTGCACAAGCTCGCCGTTAGCAGCAAGCCGCCAAACTAGAAACCTCAACATCACGAGACTCGCGCTATTGGTGAGTCTGGGTATGGCGAAGCGCCAGTCCCTCGTCTTCAGTCAAGCATAAGTGCTGCGCAAGTGTCTGACCAGCAGCGCGCTGTTTTGCATCATGGCGGAATACAATCCTGAGCTGCGGGCGAGGCTCGAGGAGCTGGACCGCGAGTTGGAGGTAGGTTGTCCGCTAGAAGCCTCTACAGCTCTCCCACTACCAATTCCAAACTCTGGGCTGACGATGTGATGCGCAGGAGGGCGATATTACTGAGAAGGGGTGAGCAACAGGCTTCAAAGATGCTGGCGACGACACCAGCGGAGGCGGCGGACCGTGAACTGACAAAGAACGTTGCAGATATCAGAAGCGGCGGACAATGCTGCTTTCGCAGTTTGCTCACCATCAAGCAGCCCCGGCCCCGGTGCCTCCGCAGTCTCGCTCCGGCTTGAGCATACACTCTCCCGAGACCTCGACGCATCCCTCAAGCGACGGCCGACGGGCCTCTGTCATGACCTCGACGTCCGTGAGCGGTGGCTATGGAGGTGGGTACGGCGCTGGAGGCGGCTATCACGACCAGAATAGCAACTATGGCGATTATACGCAGCGCCCCGACTCAAGCTATGCCGCTCCGCCACCAAGCTCTTCATACGGGCCCTCAAATCCCTCGCCAGCCGAACTCTTACGCCCCGGAAGACCGATGACCGATAATGCCGTTATACCACAGCGGGACTCGCTTTTCTTGCCAGGGGGCGGCAATGATCCTCCCACTCGAAGTGGAACTATGGTTTCCGGAGACTATGCCTTTAATCCCGACCAACACGGCGCATACGCCGAATCATACCACCAGCCGGACGACGGCAGAACCAGAACGCTGCTTGATAACCAGGCATACTTTTCAGATTTCGCAGGGCAGCAGCACTATGAACAGAATCAGATGGGTGACTATGGAGGAGGTCAGAGATACTCTGGCGATGCTTTCTCCCCAACGGCCGCCATGGCGCCTCCAATGCTCACTGCCAACGATATGCCTCCACCCGAAATACTGGAATACCAGGCTCCGCTTGAGCCAAGAGAAGTCCCATTTGCCATTCAGGACCCTCACGATAACAATACGCCCATGTCGTCTTTCGACAACATGGCTGCAGTGCTTCGTCATCGTGCCCGCACTACTGCTAAAAGACCGGCATATTGGGTCCTTGATAGTAAGGGCAAGGAGATGGCGTCCATCACCTGGGATAAGCTTGCATCAAGAGCCGAAAAGGTGGCACAGGTCATCCGAGATAAGAGTCCGCTATACCGTGGTGACCGAGTAGCTCTCATATATCGTGACACTGAAATCATCGACTTCGCCATCGCCTTACTGGGCTGTTTCATTGCTGGAGTGGTGGCAGTTCCAATCAATGACTTGCAGGACTACCAGCGGTTAAACTATATCCTCACCTCTACGCAAGCCCATCTGGCCCTCACGACGGAAAACAACCTCAAGACTTTCCAGAGAGACATTACTACGCAGAAACTCACATGGCCTAAAGGAGTCGAGTGGTGGAAAACTAACGAGTTTGGCGGTTACCATCCAAAGAAGAAAGAGGACGTGCCTCCGTTAACCGTTCCGGACTTGGCCTACATTGAGTTCTCTCGTGCTCCAACCGGTGACTTGAGGGGAGTCGTTCTTAGCCACCGAACAATTATGCATCAGATGGCCTGTCTAAGCGCTATTATCTCTACTGTTCCTGGCAATGGCCCCGGCGATACTTTCAACTCTTCCCTACGAGACAAAAACGGAAAGCTCATCGGTGGTGGAGCAAGTAGCGAGATATTGCTCTCTTATCTTGATCCTCGACAGGGGGTTGGTATGATTCTTAGTATTTTGCTGACCGTTTACGGCGGCCACACAACCGTCTGGTTTGACAACAAAGCCGTTGAGTCTCCTGGCCTATATGCCCATCTGATTACCAAGTACAGAGCAACCGTCATGATTGCAGACTACCCAGGGCTAAAACGGGCGGCATACAACTACCAGCAAGATCCCATGACGACACGAAACTTCAAGAAGGGGATGGAGCCGAATTTCCAGGCAGTGAAGCTGTGCTTGATTGACACCCTTACTATTGATAGCGAGTTTCACGAAGTCTTAGCAGATAGATGGCTGCGACCCCTAAGAAATCCGCGAGCGCGTGAAGTTGTGGCCCCAATGCTTTGTCTTCCGGAACATGGTGGAATGGTCATCAGTGTTCGAGATTGGCTCGGCGGCGAAGAGCGGTTGGGAGTTCAACTGAAGCTAGACGACTCCGGCAAGGAATCTGATGGTGAAAAAGAAGAGGAAGAGAAGCCAGCCCCATCAAACGGATTCGGCAGTCTATTAGGCGGTGGAGGAACAACCACCAAGGAACTGGATGAAAAGATCGAGTTAGGAGAGGTCATCCTGGATCGGGAGGCTTTAAAGACCAATGAAGTTGTTGTCCTCGCTCACGGCAACGAAGCTCGAAAGAAGACATCATTGGAATCCACCATGGTCCGAGTTGGCGCCTTTGGATACCCTATTCCAGATGCTACGCTTGCCGTCGTGGACCCTGAGACCGGCCTTTTGGCAATCCCGCGGTCGGTTGGTGAGATATGGGTTGATTCGCCATCTCTCTCTGGAGGCTTTTGGGCGCAACCCAAGAACACGGAGCTTATTTTCCACGCACGCCCCTACAAGTTTGAGCCTGGAGAGCCAACACCAACTGCCGTAGAGCCAGAGTTCCTGCGGACTGGCCTTCTTGGTACAGTGATCGAAGGCAAAATCTATGTTCTGGGTCTGTACGAGGATCGAATCCGGCAAAAAGTTGAATGGGTCGAGCACGGCCACGCGGGTATCGCTGAATATAGGTATTTCTTTGTTCAGCACATTGTGGTGAGCATTGTCAAGAATGTCCCCAAGATTCATGACTGCTCTGCATTTGATGTGTTTGTCAATGACGAGCACTTACCTGTCGTTGTTCTCGAGTCAGAAGCAGCGTCAACAGCACCTCTCACTTCAGGTGGCCCACCTGTGCAGCCTGATACTGTCTTGTTGGATTCATTGGCAGAAAAGTGCATGGAGATTCTTATGCAGGAACATCACCTTCGGGTTTATTGCGTTATGATCACAGCCCCGAACGCGCTTCCGCGAGTCATCAAGAATGGGAGACGAGAAATTGGTAACATGCTGTGTCGGCGCGAGTTTGACCTAGGAAACCTTCCCTGCGTGCATGTCAAATTTGGCGTTGAGCATGCAGTTCTCAACCTCCCTATTGGTGTTGATCCCATTGGTGGTATCTGGTCCCCGATCGCCTCCGAGTCGAGGACCAATATCCTGGCTCCCGCCGATAAGCAGTACTCTGGAATTGATCGCAGGGAAGTTGTCATTGACGACAGAACGTCTACGCCACTTAACAACTTTTCGTGCATCACCGATCTCATCCAATGGCGAGTCGCTCGCCAGCCAGAGGAGCTTTCTTACTGTACCATTGATGGCAGGGGCAGAGAGGGCAAGGGAATTACCTGGAAGAAGTTCGACTCCAAGGTAGCTGCTGTGGCCATGTATCTGAAGAACAAAGTCAAGGTACGGCCAGGCGACCATCTGGTCCTCATGTATACGCACTCGGAGGAATTTGTGTATGCCGTTCATGCAGGAATCAACCTTGGTGCGGTCATCATCCCAATGGCGCCGCTCGACCAGAACCGGCTGAATGAAGATGTCCCTGCTTTCCTGCACCTGATCGCCGACTACAAGGTCAAGGCGGTTCTGGTCAACGTGGATGTGGACCATCTGCTCAAGCTCAAGGTCGTCTCGAGCCACATCAAACAGTCAGCCCAAATCTTGAAAATATCCATGCCAAATACCTACAACACTTCGAAGCCCCCTAAACAGAACAATGGTCTTCGAGAGCTTGGATTAACAATAGATCCTGCTTGGATTCGACCGGGTTATCCCGTTCTTATCTGGACATACTGGACACCGGATCAACGCAGAATTGCTGTCCAGCTTGGACACGACACAATCTTGGGCATGTGCAAAGTGCAGAAGGAGACTTGCCAGATGACGAGCTCGAGGCCCGTTCTTGGGTGCGTGCGAAGCACCACGGGACTTGGTTTCGTCCATACTTGCTTGATGGGCATATACGTCGGCACTCCTACGTACTTGCTATCTCCTGTTGAATTCGCTCAAAGTCCCATATCCTTGTTTGTTACGCTGTCAAGATATAAGATTAAAGACACGTACGCAACGCCACAGATGCTTGATCATGCCATGTCGTCGATGCAAGCCAAGGGCTTTACAATGCACGAGCTCAAGAACATGATGATCTCTGCGGAAGGCCGGCCGCGAGTAGATGTATTCCAGAAGGTTCGGATGCATTTCGCGGGAGCCGGGTTGGATCGAACGGCCATCAACACCGTCTATTCTCATGTTCTCAACCCGATGATTGCCTCAAGGTCGTACATGTGCATCGAGCCCATTGAGCTCTGGCTTGACACCAAGGCTCTTCGACGCGGTCTAATCGTTCCGGTTGATCACGACACAGACCCCCAAGCTCTCCTGCTGCAAGATTCCGGCATGGTGCCAGTGTCCACGCAGATTGCCATTGTCAATCCCGAGAGCCGCGCGCATTGCTATGATGGAGAGTACGGAGAGATCTGGGTTGACTCGGAGGCATGTGTAAAGGCGTTCTACGGTTCGAAAGATGCGTTCGACGTGGAGCGCTTTGATGGCCGGACAGTAGACGGCGATCCTAATGTGCGATATGTGCGAACTGGTGATTTGGGCTTCTTGTACAACGTCAACCGGCCCATCGGACCCAATGGCGCTCTGGTGGAAATGCAAGTCTTGTTTGTGCTCGGCAGCATCGGTGAGACTTTTGAGATCAATGGTCTCAGCCATTTCCCCATGGACATTGAGCTCTCAGTAGAGCGCTGCCATCGCAACATTGTATCAAACGGCTGGTAAGTGTCTCCTCAATATCTAACGTGAAACCAATCATGGCTAATGAATTAATGTACAGTGCGGTGTTCCAAGCCGGTGGGTTGGTTGTAGTCTTGGTCGAGGTGAACCGCAAGTCCTATCTTGCCTCCATGGTGCCTGTCATCGTCAACGCCATATTGAGCGAACATCAAATCGTTGCCGATATTGTGGCATTTGTAAACAAGGGCGATTTCCCAAGATCTCGTCTAGGAGAGAAACAACGCGGAAAGATCCTTGCCGGCTGGGTTACGCGAAAGATGCGCACCGTGGCTCAATTTGCTATCCGGGATCTGGACGCCAGCGTGCTCGAGCCAGGTGAGGGACCAGAAGGCAACAGAACATCTACGGGTAGTCTCCGTAGCTTGGGCGCTGCCGTCCCGCCCAACATGAGAAATGTCGGACAGGCACCACAGATTCTGGAACAGGAGGAGTTTACACAGCAGATGGATCATATGGCGCATGCGGAACCTGTTGGGTACGCCACTTCCGCACAGGAGGAGCCGCAAACGCCAACAGCCTATTACCCTGGCATGGAACGTAGCCAAGAAAGTACACCAATGCACAACTACAACCAAAATCCGCCGACGTCAAACAACCAAGGATATGGCTATGATCACTTTGAACAGGGACATCCAGCACAGCCGTCGCAGCCTCCGCCTCCGCCACCACCGCAGCCACGGCAGCAACATTTTGAGCCGGCACAACAATATGAACAGCAGCAGAAAAGGCCATTGGATTCCAGAGGAACTGACGCTCCATCTGTTGCCGAGCCAGCGTCATCCTCTCCTGTGCCAGACACACCGCCACCCAGGAGAAACAGGTTTAGTCAAGGGCCACCTCAGATCCGGCTGCCGGGTGTCGATGGACGCGAAGGTCTCGATTTTTGGGGAGACGACAATGATGAAACGGATTGGACGACTGGAACCATGATGCACATGAACCTCACAGGGGCATTTAACAATAATAATCCGCGGTAGTCGAATGAATGTACAGCTTTTCGTCGGGGTTATAGATGGAACAAGCCTTTTTTCTTTGAAGAAGAGGAAGGTTGGTTTCTTAGAACTCAAAGAGCGTCAAGAGCATTGGGAAAGAGGATACACTTGGAGGAGTTGTTTGGGAATTTTTATTTGGTGCATTTTATTATTCTTGTGGTATTCATTCCCGTCCTGTCCTGTCCTGTATTTGAGCTTGGATGTAGGAATTCTCGTATAAAACTAGTATGTGATACTGTCTGAAATGGAGGTTGCACTGCACATTTATTATATTATTTGGTTCTGTTTGTGAGATGTGATTGTGGCTAGTAGAGTACTGGTTGTTATATTATCTGTCTGTTTGGTATATACAAACCCTTCCCCTAATCTCTCGACATTCAAGTTCTATTCCGAACAGTTATAGTGCCGCACAAAAGAAATTAACGGAACATGTAGTACAAAGAGTCTATCGTCTCAGAACCCATGCGTATCCAGACCACACACAGGATTGAAAAAAAGGAAACAGAGAACCAACCTCCAACCCGCCCCAATTTCTATTAGTCTATGTCCTCCTCATCCTCTTCTCCTTGTCCAATTCGGACAAATACCGCTTTATAATCCCTATAGCCTCAGCTTCTACATCCTGTCCCCTGCGCCATGTATACAGCGCCACGCCCAAATGGTCAAGCTGGTCATGAGCCCTCACCAAACGCCGTCTCCAAAGCTCGAGTTTCTTGTTCACCGCGCCCATAGTAGGCGATCCCGAAGGCGAAGTGTTTCCCGATCGGCTGCTGGGGCGGTAGAATGACAAGCCAGTAGCCGCGGGCACAGGTGTGAGCGACGGCGGGAGCGGATCAAAGTCGACATCTGCGTTGGATGACGGGCCACGAAGGTACGAGACCATCCGTGGGCTAAGGTTCTTGGTGCTCCGGCGCGGTGGAGGAGGAGGCGGTTTGTCGGCCGTCTTGGTGGACTCTATTGTCTGCTGGGACGAGTTCTGTATCTGTGCCAGCGGGTGGACCGGTTGGTTACCGACGGGCTTCCTTGGGGGCGGCGGCGGTGGTTCAGGGCTATTATTTGTACCAGCCCCCGATATTCCAAGGCCTACTGACGGTTTCCTGACGGTGGGTAAGGCGGGAGCGCTGGCTAGAGCCGCAGGCTTGGCTGGGCGAGGCGGTGGCGGCGGTTTTCGAGCAAGCAAATCGGTTGCGCTGACTGACGGACCCGGCCTTGATTTTCTGACTTGCTCCAAGGCTGCGGCTTCATCTAGTTTTGCTTCTTCGGGCTCATCGGAAAAGTCTATCAGGGTACCCATTACTGGTCCGGAAGGAGGCTTTGAATCACTAAGTGAGCCCGCAGCTGAGCTTTGCCGTGTTGCTGGCCGATTGCTCGCAGGTCCGCTGTTGTTCAACGTCAAGCCAGACATTGTGCGTCGAGTCATTTCGAAAGATGGCTCAAAGTATCCCGCGGTTTCCGGAGTTGTCACGTCTCGAATAAAGACTGCGAGGATTCGCTCAGGATACGCCAGTGCCAGCTCTGTGTATACTTCCAGATCGGCCTCTCCACTGTCGCCAACCAAGAGGAACTTGCGCTGCGGGAAGTCTCGCAGGAGGCGCACGAGGGTATTCTTCTTTCGCTCTGCCACAGGCTCAAAGATGCCCTGCAACATGCCAGAATACTGCTTTAGGTGTAGAGACCCAATTGGAAGCCCAGATACTTTAAAGAAGGTGGCCAGCATGGGGAACAGCTGCCACGGGCTGTTGGAGCAGTAATGCACGCTCACACCCAGTCCCTGCATCTGGCCGTACCATTCTTTGACTCCTTCAATCGAGAGGTCAGCCAACTCACGCACAAAAGTGTTTCTGAAAATTTCCCTGGCCCCTGCCGAGATATTCGACATTTTAACGGTGTCGTCGATGTCACTGATGAGGCTGACACCGTATGGCTCAATGTAATTAACCTCTTGCGTGGTCGAGAGGCCTTCCTTTACTAGCACCCTAACATGTGTAGGAACAAAATCCAGAGGTGCTCGAATAGCAAAATGACCAGCGTCATCTGTGAGGACATTTCGTGATTGGGATTTCGATTCATTATAAAAGAATATTGTGATAGGCAGGGCAACCAAAGGATTCGTCATGAAAGGCGCTATCCTGGCCATCAAGTTGTCGTTTGCAGTGGTCAGCTCAGCCTCTGTGAGCTCGTTGGCCAACGCCGAATTCTGTCTAGTCGGAGGAAGTTTGGGACTCCCTGAGAGCGAGTTGGGCGTTCGGCTATCTGCTCGAGTTGGCAACGGCTTAGGCAAAGGGTATGCAGGCCCTCCAAAACTGGTATCTTCACGGGGCTGCTCGCTGTAGGCACCAGCGTTTGCTATGCGCTTCTCTTCCCGCCCCCTGCGCTCGATCATGGCAGCTTCTTGCGCAATCCTCTCCTGCTCTCTTAGTTCATCGTTCGGGTTAAGAGGCGCAGCAGCTTGGATCGGATCTGCTCTTGGAACGGGGATGCCACTGAGCTGGCGCGCAAGTCCGATCAAGATGCGATTTCGCCGCGTGATAGGGCCGGTATGGGGCGCGTATATCCAGCCACGAACATCGACATCTACAATCGCCCTCTCGTCCTGATGTCTCTCCCATTCTGATCGCCAGTAGTCCTCGTCCTCCAGGTTGCCGGCCTCCGATTCATACGCCGAGGGTCGGGTCCATTCCTTCTTGGTATGTTGCTTCGCGTAACTTGGGAACATTATCAATTGCTCGCCACTCCCTTGTGCTGTCACGGCCACATCTGGAAACGCACCCGGAATATGCATGCTGCCGGGTGAGTCAAACTCGCCATCCAGGCCCCGAGCCTTAGATTGCGCATAAGTCTCCCTGATCTCGGTGACGGCGATCTGACCGGTACGATATATATTGCCAGCCACAGCTCCGGCTAGAGCAGCGAACCTCTTCCGTCGATAGCCCCTCTCTCCCCTCTCGGCCCCATCTCCTGTCTGCGTGTCATTAATCCGAGGGCCATAGCCCATCTCCCCCGGCGGTGGCATCTTGAGTTGTCTAAGCGGTGATGTAGTCGGTCGCCCTGTCACATGTTTGATCGGCCGCCGTCCCGAATGCCCCTGCAGCAGCCGTTGGCTGTGCCGAACGAATTGATTAACGGCTCGTCGCTTGCTCTGTCGACCAAGTATGTACCGGTATATACGGCTCTGTATACGATGCTTGAGCTTCGGAAAGGTGTTGAGGTGGAAATCGAACAGTCGCTCTCGGTAGCGATCTCGGACAGAGTTTGGTAGGAGATATCGAATAAAGCTTTGGCTGTGGCGATGCAGCGGACGAGTTCGAACAAGGCCGAAGAGTTTCCTGAAAGGAGCCAGCCTGATCCGGGGTTTGCAGTGACTAATCAGACAGGGCAAGGTCTCCCCAATCCGAGCAGCCTTTTATATATAAAATATTCCGTACGGCAGAGCCAGAAGCCAGCAAAATCAATGCGCTGCCGGCAAAAGCGCAGGGAGGAAGCTCCAGGCGTCGTCAAGCCTCTCAGGCGAGCCAGTCTTCTGACAGCTGTCTGTCGTTACCTGTATTCACCACATGCGGCGGGCGCCTGACATGCGCAAAGCTTCAGTTAGCGGTTCACGCCATTTGCTGCAAAGTGCCAATGAGTTTCGTGCTGGCCTCGTGATCATGCTTTGGTTCATGACAGCGTCAAGCCTGCGGTCGAGAAATGATGGAGCTAGTTGCATTATGTCATCATCACGGCACGCGCCAAAGGCAGAATTCCGGGGTGCATATGCAGAGTATAAGTACCGAGTACAATCAACGTGCACAAAGTAACGGTTTCTATTGAACAAGACTTGCAAAACGACGAGAATATTTACAGCACTCGAGATCAACTGGCTCCAACCACCTGCTCACCTCTTCCCCCGAGGCTTCTTCACCTGTACCTTTGCCTTGCCCTTGACAGGAGCCTTCTTGCCCCCCTTGGCCTTGGCGGCTTGGGCAGCTTTTGCGGCGTCCCCTTTGCCCTTCTTCCAGCCCATGCTGTCCGTTCGGTCTGCCTTTGCATCCAGGCGTTTCTTGTCCTTATTGCTCAGCTTGACGTTGCCGCCCTTCTTCTTTGCGGCTCGTGGTCCGTTCAGCTCATCCCTTCCGGCCTGTTTGGCGTTATTCTTGTCGTGCTGTGTCTCGAACCATGTTCGCTTCGGCCTGGACTTGATCTCGGCCTCATGCTCGATAATGTTCTCGCCCTTCTTGATCTGCATCTCAACTTGAGCAAGCTGTCTCTCCTCCTTCTCCTCCTTCTCAATCTCGGCGATCTCATCGTCCATCTCGTCAATCTCGGCCTGCCATTTGTCCGCATCCTTGGCTTCGATGACGCGGCTTATAATCTTGGATCCCTGAGATTTGCCAGCCTTGACGGCAGCCTTGACGACTTTGCGGTCGGGTTCGGCAGCAAGAGTCACTGATGTACCATGGCGTCCAGCACGGGCCGTTCGACCAACTCTGTGCACGTAAATCTCTACTGACTGGGGAGCCTCGTAATTGATGACTGTATCAACACCTTTGATATCGAGACCACGAGAGGCCAAATCTGTTGCCAATAGATAGGAAACTTTGCCGTCTCGGAATGACTCAACACTAGCAATACGCTGTTGGAGATAGGCGTTAGCGAGTCACTGGATTAGATTAGATGGCACTACTTACTTGTGTCTGGTTCATGCTACCGTGTAGCTCCGCGCAGGAAAAGCCTAGGAGGCCAAAGATGATTCGGGCTCTGTGGGCATCCTTCTTTTGGCGGAAGAAGATGATGACTCTTTCCGTGTATAGGTTCTTGCAGATGTGTACCAGGTAGCCCATTCGCTTTTCTTCACGTCCCGGACGAAGTCTCACAAACTCTTGGGTCAGTGTGCCTGCAGTTTTCTTTTGAGAATCCACCATGACCCTCACGGGCTTGTTCAATCCGACCTTGATGAGACGGTCGACGGTGGAAGTCATGGTAGCGGAGAAGAGCATCGTTTGACGTGACTTTGGCAGCGTAGTGAGAATCTCGTTGAGTTCGTCGGCAAATCCATCCTCGAGCATTCGGTCGGCTTCATCAAGCACCAGGATCTCAACGGTATCGACAGAAAAACTAGCCGAGTTCCTCATGTGGTCAATGAATCGACCAGGTGTGGCGATAATCACGTCCGGCCTCAATCGAAGCTCCACCTCCTGGGCCTTGAGACTGAGACCTCCAACAGCCAGAGTAAACTTGATGTCGGTGTGCGCTGCCAGCTTTGTAGCTACGGCATGACACTGGATTGCCAACTCACGGGTTGGAGTAAGGATCACAACACGTGTGGTGGGTATCTTCTTGGGTCGATAAAGGAGTCGTTCCAAGATGGGGAGTACGAACGCTGCTGTTTTACCGGAACCTGTAACTGCACCACCGACAAGATCTTTGCCCATGAGAGCGATGGGGATGGTCTTGGCCTGAATGGGAGTTGGCTTTGAGAAGCCAACGGTGGTAATACCACGCAGAATCGGTCTGGACAGAGACATGGCCTGGAACGATGAAACATCAACCTTTTGTCCGGGCTTTGGCTTTTCTTCAGGAGCGAAGAAGGCATCTCGTTTAGCTTTTTCTTCGGCATCTTCTTCATCGTCGTCGTCGGACATGTCGTCAGGGTGATTGACGGGTGTGGCTACCGAGTCATTGTCGGAAGCCGCCTCGTCGTCTTCGTCCTCGTCTTCATCGCCATCATCTTCTTTGTCTCCGTTAGCGTCGGCATCTTCTCCCGACTCCTCGGCGTCTGAGTCGACATTCATGCCGAATGCATCATCTGCGAGCACTCCGTCCTCGTCGTCGTCCATGTCAATGTCCGCTGCATCATCGGTGGAAGTATCCTCTTCCTTGCCAACTTTCTTGTTCTTCTTTTCTCTTCGTCTTCGGATAATCTCGTCCAGGTCGACGCCGGCCTTCTCGACGGCCATGCCCTTCTTTGCGCCTTCGAATCCCCATCCTTCAAACTCATCCTCGCCGAGGTCGCCAGCGTCGTCGACCATGAATTCGAAATCAGAGTCCATAGCGCCATCGTTCTCGTCCTTCTGTCCCCAGACCCCTTCGGTCTCTTCCGGTTGAGGCTCCTCATCCTTGCTCTTCTTGGCCGACTTCTTGTTCGTCTTTGCTTTCTTCTTGGGAGGCTGAACGGCGACCTGCTCTTCCTCGGCAATTTGGTCGTCGTTATCCGAGAGGGTATGGATAAAATCGTCCTCAATTGATCTCTTCTGTGACGGCGCCATCTTGAGGATTTCTCGCAACGCAATTGCTACAGAAGCTTGTCGATGCTGGCGGGGCCTCAAGCAAAAATTCGAAGCAGCGACTTTTCTGCGCCAAGCCGTTTTTTCTGCCGTTTTTTGAAAATTTTGGCGGTGAAGCAGCTCTCACTTATTAAAGGCGGTAGATTAGCGGCTATCTCCCTAGCTGTTTCTCCGAGCGACCCCGCCACCGTTGATTGGACGACCCTGTCAAAATACAGGCCTCTGGACGACCTTGACAATCCAAACACGCGAACGAATAGCTGGATAAATTTCTCCTGTCATCCTCATTTCGCTGCCCTGCGCCACGACACCGGCTGCTGCAGTCCCTTTTCTAGGCGATACCCAGCATCTGCACTCTGCCCTTTTTATATTCTCTCCTTTGAAACTTCGCATTCTCGTCGCGATAGCTATTCCAGCGGTTGCCCTAACTTTCTATTTGCATCACATAACCTGACAAAATGGGTGAATCCAGGTATGTCGCCCTCTCTCCGCGCGCCGAGGCTCTCAGGAGCCAAGAGGGGGGCTATTGGCTAACCGCAGACAACAGACAAGAGCTCCTCAATTGGCTGAACAGCCTCCTTCAGCTTAACATGACCAAGGTCGAGCAGTGCGGAACTGGGTGAGTGTATTCTTTTGGCACCCCGCCTGATGAACAACCCCGCTACGATATAAACAAACAGCTGACACGAGCTTCTCCAGCGCCGCGCTCTGCCAGGTCTTTGACAGCATATACATGGACGTGCCTATGTCCAAGGTCAAGTTCAACGTCAGCGGCGATTACGCCTACATCCAAAACTTCAAAGTTTTGCAGAGTATGTGCCTTTGCCCAACTCCCCCCTGGATTGGTTGCCCCCTTTTCGCGCAGACCAGGTCCTAACGGCCCACATAGACACGTTCCTCAAGCACCAGGTCGATAAGCCCATCCCCGTCGAATCGTTGGTGAAATGTAAGATGCAGGACAACCTAGAGTTCTTGCAATGGACGAAGAAGTTCTGGGACCTCAACTTCCCCGACCACGATTACGACGCTGTTGCACGAAGAAAGGCTGGCGGTGCGCCCGCAGCCAGTTCAGGACCGGCGCCCAGGGCTGCTGTCTCTAGCGCCGCTGCCCGACGAGTTGGCGGTACCACCCCAAGCACCGGCCCTCGTCTCGCCAAGGCAGCACCAGGCCCGGGCACCGCAGCTCTGCAGGCGGAGATAGCGACTTTGAAGGAGAGCGTGGGCGGCCTGGAGCGCGAACGAGACTTCTACTTTAGCAAGCTTCGTGATATTGAATTGCTGATCCAGCAAGCTGTGGAGGAGGACCCTGAACTGGAGAAGCAAGAGGATGGCCTGGTCAAGCACATTCAGAACATCCTGTACTCTACGGAGGAGGGCTTCGAGATCCCAGCCGAGGCCGAGGGTCTGGATGACCAGGAGACTTTTTAAAAACGAAGCTATTGGACCGTGATATTTGATCGCTTAGAAGGGGATGGGGAGGGAGCATTTGGAAGGGTTTGGGTTGTTGATTCAAAGCATATGGCCAGTTCATGCGTGATGGAAGCATTCATGGGTGCCGCAATTTACACCTTTCTTTTTTTTTTTTTTTTTGTTAGAGGACTTAGGGTGTGAATCCTATAGAGCAAACTAGTACAACTGTTTGGACAATACTACTATTAATACGTCTTTGTGTTGGTTGGTGTTATTCTTATTTGTCCGGATCAAAACACAGTCAGCTAGGAACATCCCTCGGATCCTTCAACCACGAAGCGCTGAGGATGTCCAATTATAGAAGCGGTCAAGTGCACCGCGGCCACCAGATGCGACGCCGTATCCACAGTTGCACTCGCAAAGGGATCCTCGTCCCTTTTCGCTCACATTCAGCACTCCAGCCTCTTTTCGGATTGCATGTGGTCCGCCAACAAGCACGCGACACATTGCATCGGCAAGGTACAGCAAGATTCGTGGCATGCCGACTCTGTGCCTGGCCATGAAGCTGCACGTGGTCCTTACCCGGTATCCAGTAGCATTCCAGCATTGCCATCGCCATCTGGGGGGGCACTTGTCCCAAATGATCCCTAGCCCTAGGGCTATTGAATTTCACGCATCTGTTGATTTCGAGATGCGCCGTATTCAGGGCTTTTTTGTCTCTCTCATCTGATGTCCGGTATTGCACAGACGTACTCGTTTGCAGCTCCAACTAACTCTCGTACTCGGACAACGTAGGAGAGACACCAGGCAGGCCGTCAATTAAACTTCCCATGGCTGCTAGGCAGGGGTCGCGTATCCACCGGTTAGTGCTCGCCCTGAGCAAAGACAGATTGAGCGGTATTACGGGGGCTGCCGTCAGCTGGCAAGCACTAAAAGCTGGGCCGGTTCCACTGAAAGTCCCCCAAAGATCCATACATGTTCCGTGCAGTTAGCACACACTTTGTGCGCGTATGAGTGAAGTACTTGTACGAGCACAGAGCCGTCACTCCTTGTCCCGACACTTGCATCGTCATCATACCTTACCTACTCCGTACACGAAACTCTAATCACAGGCTGCCACGACACCGGGAGCCCAGAAATTCTCGACACGCTGGCTATAACAAGGAGAGAGAACAACACTTGTCTCTTCATTCTCTAAAGAAAGCACCATCACCTGAACCACCCCGGCCTAGCATCGAGACAGACCAGGAAAAGTCGCCGGATCCTTGAAACGACAGAAGCCATGGCGCCACCGCCCGAGATTGCGATACCGTCGACGAGCGTCTCTGACGAAGGCTCATCGAAGCCCTACACGCTATACAACATCAGTCTTCGCCTACCGCTGCGTTCCTTCATCGTCCAGAAGCGATATTCCGAATTCGACGCCCTCCACAGCGCCTTGGTCAGCCAAGTTGGCGCTCCACCGCCGTTGCCCCTGCCCGGCAAGCATTGGCTCAGGTCGACCATCAACTCGCCCGAGCTCACGCGAGAGCGACAGCTTGGCCTCGAAAAGTACCTGCGAGTGATTGCGGAATCGCCGGATCGAAGATGGCGAGACACCTCAGCCTGGAGAACGTTCTTGAATCTGCCGAGTTCTAGCACGAGCAACTCTACAGTGTCGGCGGCAGGTATGGTTGGCACAGCTTCAGGAGTGGCTGACCCGGGAGCCTGGCTGGATGTTCACAGGGAAGTGAAGCAGTGTTTGCATGAAGCGAGACAATGCCTTTCGAAACGAGACGGAGCGGCCGACAGCGGCAATTTCACAGCGGCGGCGGAGTCGGCAGCGGCAGCCAAGAGAGTGCTGGTCAAAGCCTCCGGGCTGGTTAACAACCTTTCGGACGGCCTCCGCAAGATGCAGGAATCGGGGAGACTGGGCGAAGGCGAGATACGGCGAAGACGCGACCTTGTCTCGGCCGCCAAGATGGAGCGAGACGGTCTGGATAAGCTTGCCAGCACCATGCCTGGCTCGTCGGTGACCCCCAGTCGAGGTGGTAGTGTGAGCCAAGTGCAGGCGTCCTCTTCCAACAGATCGAATTTCTTGGCGGCAGCCAAGCCTGCGACATCGAGTCGGGTACTAGGCGCCCCATTGCCCGAAACAGACCGAACGAGGGAGCTCGACAACCAGGGCGTGCTGCTGCTACAGAAGCAGGAGATGCAATCCCAAGACCAGGCAATCGACCAGCTCGCCGCAATTATACGGAGGCAGAAAGAGATGGGCATTCAAATCAATGAGGAAGTAGAACGACAGACGGAGCTTTTGGACTCGCTCGACGAGGACGTCGATCGGGTCGATGGCAAAGTCAGGGTCGCTAACAGGCGCATTAAGAAGATGTGACTCATTGCCATAATGGCTCCCTTTGAAGCATTGATGCTAGCAATGAGGGTTTTGGCTTATTGGCTCTGGGTTTTCCAGACGTTGTTTAACATTTTGGCTTGGGTATGGGAGTTGGTGATTGTGATTCTTTCTTTGGGTGGGAAGCCGGCATAAACCTCCTTTCTTGATTATTGCTTTATTAATGCGGGAAGACACGACATACGGAGCGAGCGAGCGAGACGTTGAAAAACATTCACCATCATGCATCATGTACTTTTTTTTGTTTGATCTTTCGGGAGGGGGCTTGAGGCTTCGGGGGCGCAATCTGTTTTTGGCATTGGCATTGGGGTTAACATGGTCAATCGCTATGATATCAGCTGTAACGATAAATTCCAATTTACGCAATACCGTTACTATTATGAGGCTCGTTGTTGAATAGGTAGATATGCTAACGTGAAGCTGAGTTAATTCGGTTGTTGTGCGTATGTGTTGAGATCTCGAAGCAATATCACCAATACGAATACGGCCACGTCTAGTCGGCCGTTTTGTTGAGCCCCGAGTCTGGCACAAGGACTTAGTCCAGCCAGTCCTTTTTAGACAGGTCGACTCGTGCTGTCGCTGTCACGGTGTGGCTGGTTAAATCCAGCACGTGAACCAAAAATATGCCATCACACCGCCACCCAGGATTCCATCTCGTAAGACTTGGTCTGTCATTCGCTCTCGCTCTGTGATGAGTGCCTATATGCGCTTGGCACGGTGATACCAACCAGTCAGCCATGGATGGGACGTGGGAGCGTCCTTGCACGAATCAATCATTCATCCAACTACCGGGGCGGCAATCAGGGAGCCGTCGCCAACGGTCTAGAACACCTGACGACACCATTCCGAGGCCTCGAAACCCGGGGGGGCAGGTTGGAGGCTGTAAGAGTCAGTTGGTCAGGTTGGCTAAGGAATCAACCTACAACGCTGTCAAAAACTCGAAGCCTACAATTGCCACGCTAACGGCTGCGGCGTCTGCTAGTATACGTCACTTGTTAGAAGTGGCAAAGACAGGATCAGCTGTAGTTGCTGGGCAACAGCGCTACTTGTTTTTCCAACTCTGAGCCTGGCCAGCCGCTATCTCCAAGGAACCAGCCGCTGCCAGTGACATGCCGACCTGGCATTCATGGTTCTGCATGCACTTCGGCTGGCTGCGAGCACACATTGGACACGTCAACTTCACATGAAAAGCGGCGGCGATATAGAGTCTATGGGTCACGGCATCAACAAAAGTGCTTCGACCAAGTTCTCGTCGATTCGTCCGGTCAAACGGGTTATCAGTGGATCCAGGTGTCGTGGGGGACTCTGCAACGGCCAGAGAAGCAGGCCCTGGCGGTAGCGAGGAGCCACGATTGGAATAAGACCTCTTGCGAACCGGGGCTTTGGCACCCGCGAAACGACGTCGCGACGGCAATTGGGCTTCGTGAATGGACAGAAGCGTTACGCGGACGCGTGAGATGTAGGCGAAGATATGGAGTACATGTAGGCAGATGCAGGTTGAAGCGGGACAGAAATCCATGGCTGGGAAGAGGGGCTGCTGGTGGATGCTGATGGGCAGCAGATGCTCATGAAACGTCCCAGCGAGCAGGAGGAGAGAGACGGCGCGTACGAGTACAGTAAAGAGCTGTCCCGGGCTGTCTTTCTCTCGGCGAGCGGTTCTTCTTTCGGCCTCTTTTCGAACGATTGTGTAGTGACAGGGGAAGCCTCTTGTAGACATCCATGGATTTGTTGACAACATGAATGAAGAATGATGACGAGAGTCGAGAGCCATGCAGCATGGATTCAAGGTTCAAGGTTGGAATTGATAGCGCACCTCGTTTAGCGGCTGCAGCACCCTCCAGCTGCCACCCAGCTCCTACAGGCCCCTAGCGCGCCTCTGTGACGTTTTCCCCGGGCCGTCCAGCCACTAGAACAGCGGCGCAACCAACCGTCGAGGCATCAGGCTTTCTCCCAGCCGCTGTCTTTTCTCTTTCCGCCCCTCCCAAACCCTGGAGGGGTCCATCCAACTGACCAGCCGGCTCTTAGCAGCCCTGGTCTGCCGCTATCTCGTCGTTGCTCCAGGTAAACAATCCGCCAGGCTGGATTTTCTCGTGCTCACAGCAGATCACAGCACTGGACCTCTTTTTATCCGTCTTGTCCACCCCCACTTGCTCGTAGCCACCAAAACCTCAATTCAAATTTAATTTCGCCTGCCCCATGTCGAGGCTACGCCTCCTGCTCGATCTCGTCAAGAACACGCGACGACTCGATCCCGCCTTTGCTTAATTGGAGAGCCAAACGGCTGTGCGGCGTGTTTTTTTGTCATCTGGAGCCCGGCGTTTGTTTCTCTGTGGTGTTTGTTGTCTTGGTTAGTTGAATCCCGCTAGGACCCCAAAAGAGCGCTGAGATGCTCCCCCTTCATCTCACTCTTTGGCCCCTTTTCCCATTGCCTGGGCAGAGGGGCTCGTTGCCGTCGCAAAATTCACGAATTGCTTCACCCGCGGCGGCATTGTCGAAGTGGCGACGAGTTTGAATCTAACATGTTGGCCAGGTTTCGTTTGTTTCCTGTTTCCGGTCGCGAAATAGTTTTCACCACGGTTTCCCATGGCTTTCTCGATGCGCTCATAGACCAAAGGCGATTGCAATTCTTCACATTTTAGCATCTGCGCAGATTCTATACCACACAGCGTCCCATCGAGAGATCTTGACCGAGGAAACTAATCGACAGGCATGAGCGCGCCGCCACCACCTCCGCCGCATGGCGAGGTGCCCAAGTCGTCGGGTTCGGGTCTGCCTCCAGGCAATTACGACATATTCGTCATTCCCCAGCATTCATCAGGCTCTGGCTTTCTGTACCTGCCATCGATGCAACCGAACGTCAATAGTTTCGTGGCAGGCTTTGCCTCCGCACTGATATGTGTTGCCCTGTTCCAAGCCGTGGCACCGGCCGTGAAGCTGTGGATTAATGGCTCCAGCATAGGAGGTACGGGCTTAACCACGCTCTTGTTGGGGGTTGGCATTGGAGCCTGGGCCCTGGGCCGGATGCAGACCGGTGGCCCGGCACCTGCGTCCAGCTCAGGCGATAAAGGCCAAGGTGGAGGATTCGGTAACGGACATGGGCCTCACGGCGCAAATGGCGGACACGGTGGCTTCGGAGGCCCAAACTCGGGAGGGCGAGCAGACCCCAATGCGCCGCCGCCTCCTCCCCCCCCTCACGGTCGTTCTACCGATGGCCCACCTCCTCCTCCACGCCATGATCGATCCCAGGGAACCTGGAAGAGTGCGGATGCCCAACCTGAAGAGACACCGCGGCCGCCTAAGCATGGTTCTGAGCCGGCCTCGTCGCCTTCTCACCGCTCGCCATCTCAAAAAGGCCCACCACCTCCAACCCCAAAGTCACCACTGGACACCGAGAAGCAACGCCAACGCCAGCCTGCGCCATCGGAGGAAAAGCCGGCTCCTGAGGTAGAGAAGCCAAAGAAGAAGAAGAAGAAGGCACCGCCTGCAGAAGAGAAGAACCCAATCCCAGAACCTGAAAGGGCACCTCTGAAATCTGAGCTGAAGCAGCCTGGCTTTGAAAAGATGTCTCCGGTGTTTGGGAGAAACTCCCCAGAACTTGAGAGGAAACGACCCTCCTCGCCAGAAAAGAAGTACCCTCCACCAGCAGAGTCAAAACCGTCCCTTTCGCCGGAAAGGAAAAAGAGCGTGCCTGAGCTAGCAAAGATACCTGACTTTGACAAGAAAGCGGCTGCTGGCTTAGAGAAGATGACAGCAACACCTAAAGCAGCGTCGAAGCTACCGCGCATGCCAGACCTGGCACCTATCCCCCCATTTCGACCAGATCCACGGCCAGAGAAGCAAACGCCTCTCAAGCCAGACACTCCCGTGTCTCCTGAGACTAAGCAACAGCCACCGCCTCCTGAACCCAAGCTCGATCAAAATCCTCCTCCTCAGCCGGACATGAAGAAGGCCGAGACACCGAAAGGAACGTGGGAGAAGGCGCGCGAAGAAATGAGAAAGAAGGAAGAAGACAGGAGGCTTAAAGAAGCAGAACAAAAGCGTCGCGAAACAGCTGCCAAAAAGCTGCTCGAACTGCGTGCCAAGGAAGCAAAGGAGCGGCAGGAGCGCGAGAAGGAGAAGCTTCAAAAGGAGACAGAACAGCAGGCAAGAGAAGAGGCGGAGAGGCATGAGGCAGAGCGGAGGCGCAAACAAGAAGAACTGGAACTGGCTAGGCAACGAGAAAGGGAAGCGAGGGAAAGAGAAGCGATAGAGAAAGAAGCCAAGGTGTTGGAAGCCAGGGAAAGGGAGGCGAAAGAGCGAGAGGCGAGAGAAAGAGAGGCGAGGGAAAGAGAACAGCAACGAAAGAGAGAAGCTGAAATCAAAGCTGCAGCTGAAAAGAGAGCTGCAGCAGATGCCAAGGCGGCTGCGGAGGCCAAAGCTGCGACAGAGGCCAAGATTATTGCTGATGCCAGAGCCGCAGTCGAGGCGAGAGCTGCAGCTGAGGCCAAAGCCGCCGCAGAGGCCAAGGCAGCTGCTGAAGCAAAGGCTGCCATGCCAGCAAGTCGAGTCGGCAGCACCGCCTATGCATACTCCAGCGTTGGCGAGAAGACGGCCATGTGGCCCAACGGCCGACCTCCTGCACCCCCTCCTCCATCGACCTCCTCCCCCTCCGTGGTCTCTTCGGCAACCTCTAGGATGTCTGACGAAAGCGACCGAACAGAACGGACAGAACGGACAGAGAGGTCGGAGAGACACGAGAGATTTGACAGAGGTGAGAGCCCTACAAAGCGGCCACCTCCCGCTGCTGCCCCATCTGAGGCTCCTTCGTCCGCCTCGAGGAGATCAGACCCCTCGGCAAGACGATCAATGCCCACTCCGAAGTCATATGTTAGTAGCAACAGCAGCTATGTAGAGTCGGAGACGTACTCTTACCGGCCATACGACCAACCAAGCAAGCCACAACCGCAACATCAGCAACACCAGCAACCACCACCATACGACCAGACACCACCTAACAAACCGAGACATAGGAAGTCGACATCATCTCTCACAGGATCCGACGCATCGTGGGCGGCATCTCAGACAACAGCTCGAACGACACCACCGCCCTCGATACGATCTCCCTACACGACTAATGATCCTGACAAGGTTGTCATCCAATCCGTGTATCTCTTCATGAACCAGTTCACAAAGACGCCATCCAGCCAGCTCATATCAGGAGTTGGCACGGTGACAGACGGCTTGGTTCTTCGAATCACAACCGAGGGACTCTTCATTGACGACGACGTTCGCGGAGTCCCCCAGCGCGAGTGGGACGTCAAGGCCTGGACACTCAAACTTGTCGAGGTGTGGTGCCTGCCACATTGCTTGACTGCACCGCCGCCATCAGCGGGATCTACCGCTAGTAAAGGCTCCGGCTTCCTTCACAAAATGGCTGGCAGAAGCCGCTCAGACCGGGATGGTCCCGCCGCTTTTACTGGTACTGAGGCTGATCTGTATCTATCAGAGATGCTTCACGCCTGTAGAGAGTGTTGTCGTCTTGGCCTCTGCGACCGTACGTTCAAGAACACCAACATTCCATCATCGACGGGACAGACTGGGGAGTGGAAATCCAAGGGCCTACATGTCCTTCGGGCGACACTTCGCGACCAAGAAGCCAAAAGCTACCTTTTTATTGTTGAGGAAACCGAGGGCTGGAAACTTGCTGTTGGACTACAACGGCTGAGACGCGGCACCCAAGTCCGCCAATTGGGCGTTGCTAGTTTACCCCCTTCCGAAGCTCGTGGCATGCTGGAAACGTTGGGTTGGGTTGCGTGAAGGATCGATCTTTGCGAATCCAGAGACGGGAAAGGATATCCATGTTGAGTAGAAAATGCATCTACCTGCGAAGAAGACTTAACGGGAGTTCGGAGCGTCAGCTGGAGGATGAAGGCTTTTATACGTGGGTGTAATGTGTTGGTGTTTCACTGGAATGGAAACGGCATTGTTAAGTGAGACTGAGGCTCTAATGAGGGAGGGTAAGGAAACCAGAAGTGAGTGCTTGGCGTCACAACATTCCTTTGAACATGGCCTAGCATATTTCTCACAGACAGTTTGGATCCTGGTAGATTCAGGCCACGAAGGACACGAAAAAATACCCCAATGAAGATATTGCTAGTACAACTATATACCAAACTTGAATATATAATACCACTCTTTTACTACGGCTAATTGTAAAACTGAAATGTAGAATGAATCTCGCGCTATCACAAGTGCCTATTACCTCGCATGAGATGAAACAAAAGGGTATCAAAATGCCTCCCTCTCCCGCCGCTGAAAACCACCATGACCTCGCTATATATCTAGCTGATATACAACACAAAGGCCAGCTCGAACATGACTATAGAGTGACTAAACAGGCTCATACGTATGCTGAACACTAATATACAACATAAAACAACAAAAGACAACACTGACTAACCGTGAATAAAAGAACAAAAACCCACTCCCAAAACGACAACCCTTTCTCTCTACGCCTTCGAAGCCATGCAGTATCCATCAGGCAACACCTACTTATACATCTATATACGGTTCATTTACAAATTCTAAGCACGCTTATCAGTAATATCCCAAACCTCGACGTCGCCGCTGATTCTTCCAAGGACCAAAACGCTTCCATCAGTAGAGAAATCGGCAGACGTGACCAGGGGGCCACCATCCTGGGTGCAAACGACGGCGCCAGAGGCCGCATCCATGATATCGAAGCCCTCCTCGGTCCAGCTCGCGATGTAGCGGCAGTCAGGGGAGATGCTCAGGGGCCAGCCCTCGCAGGGCCGCGTGCTGGAGAGGCTGTACGAGGTCAATTGGCCGTGCTGCGGCATCCAGATGTGCACGACGGAGCCCCAGACGGAGACAATGGTGGTGCCGTCGGGGGAGACGGCCAGGGCACGCGGGTTCTTGGACGTCTCCATCTCGAGCTTGTAGAGCGTCTTGCTGGTGCGAGGGTCCGTGACGCGGAGAGTGCCATCCCGTGAGAGACTGACCAGCGCTGAGTCAGGGGCGAAGGCGACGTGGGTCACGGTGTCGATGTGGCCCGGCACGCGGCCGATGCGGGTCCCCGTGCGGACGTCCCACAGACCGATACGGTTCCGGGGTTCAGCAGCGGCGATGGCGCGGCCGTCGGGAGACCAGGCAATTGGAGCAGCGACTTCCTTGAGCTCGAGGACGGTCTTCCCAGAGGCGAAGTCGCGGACCATGAGAGACAGGGTCGACGACAGCGTGGCGATGCGAGGGAACGGCAGAGCGGACGAGGACGACGCCAAGGCCGAGGCCGAGGGCTTGCCGACGCGCAGCGGGGACGAGTGCAGCGACGGCGAGAAGCTCGCGACGGGGCCAATGATCTTGGAGTAGCCGCGCTGGGTGGCCAGGTCGAAGGTGTCGATCCAGGGCTGGTCGGCCTGGGCGCCGGGGAAGATTGCGTAGGCGACGGTGGACGAGGGGGAGATGCCCACCGCGGTGATTTCGGAGCGGGAGGCGGGGCGGGTGTAGCGGAGGGTGAGAGAGATTGAGGGGAAGGGGGGAGGAGGTGACGGAGACGGCGCGGGAGACCTGGATTTTGTGGTTCGTTGGCATTTTGTCGATGAGGGCATGGCGGTGATGAGTTGGTGGAAACACTTACATTTTGGCGAATATGAGTCAGTGTTTATGGGTAATTGAAGATGAACAACGACGGTGACAATGATTATGTGAATTATTGGATTCGATTTAAGAGAAAAATGTTTTTATTCAATTTGTTTCTGTCTACTCCTCCCACTCCTCCCCAACGAGGTCAAAGTCATCAAGAGGAGCAGCCCGCGTTCTATTTATCCCATCCCGCCCTTCCAAAGTAAACAACCAACCCCATGTAACGGCGGGACCAGTCATCTTGCAGCTCCTATCGTCGGCACCTTCTGCTGACAGAGCCAATTTGGAATAAGTACAGCCTATCTAACTGAGCCATTTCTCTTTTATTTCTCCACATTTGTTCGTATATCGCTAGCCCGAGTTGTGATACGAACGGTTCTAGAGTCTTTGACGAGGGAATCTAAACCAACGGAACTCGGCTACAACGGCTTGCTAGACTCAGCAAGAAAAACATCATCTCAATCAATCAATCAACTGAAACAAGACAACCAATATTAGATGCTCTAACATGTTCCGCGCAAAAGAACAGTTACAGACTGTTATGGCAGTTAACCAGCCCCACAAACCAGCCCAATCCGTCTCGCCGGGCCTTTTACACGTATTCCCCCGGGGAGAGAGAAGCTAAAGGGCAGAATTGCCTATTCGGGCAAGTTTCTTTTTTCCTTCTTTCGAACCGGCCATCTCAGAAAGGAGATTTTTCAGCGTGACTCACGCGAGCCCGATATTGCGAGAAACTACAGCGCCGATGTTCAGCTTCGTCTTGTTAGGCTTGTGGGGGAAAAAAACCAATTCAACGTTGTTCGGCGAGATGGATGAGGTTTAGTTGGGGATTAAGCTTAAATCGTTAGTTGTCTTCGTGATTTGAGGGCGTGAGTGGTAAATGAGGCTGCTTGGGTAAGCCGAGCTGGCCGAGCTGGCCGAGCTGGCTTTGGCCGAGCCGAATGTGGCAGTAATAGCCTGACCCTGGTATTGTTTTCGGTGGCGTCATTGATGCTTGGGTCAAGGTGATTACGTGAAATAACGATTGATGCGTTACAAAGCTGTTTTCTCAGTAATCAGGCACAACTTACTAATAAGGAAGAGCTGTTATCGGCTTCGGAGTCTCTGCTCGTCATTGAGAGAAGTGGAGACGTCGGCTGTCCATCAAGGTTCTATCACAGCTTCACCCACGTGAATGAGTGGTAGGGAGAATGCGGTATATTCCAACGTCAAGTGGCTTTTATTTCTTTTTTTCTTTTTATCTTCTTCTATTAACTTTTGTTTTATACACACATTTGATTCACACATTAAGCACCGAAAGCCTCCTCATAGTTGACCATGCATGATCTGTATCGCACGCTCGAGTCTGCCAGTCTGTTCATAGCCTGCTGCAGACCCTCTTTGGAGATGGGAATCTTCTCTACCCAAGAGTGAATACCCTTGGATGCTGCTAGGTCCAGCATCTCCAGCATCTCTTTGCGGCTGCCCAGATGTGAGCTGCCGATGAAGCAGCCGTTTCCGAGGAAGTCTTGGTTTCGGACAGAGACACCCTCACCACCGGGGAGACCGACTGAGTTCCATCGGCCGTGGACGTCGAGCAGGCTAAGGTATTCACCCAGAGCAAAACCCTCGAAGGAGTTGGCAGTGTTGATGATGAGATCAAATGTCATCTCGTGTCCCTTGGTCCAGTCCTTCTCTGATGTTGCCAGGAAGCCATCAGCTCCCATCTTGCGAGCGTCAGCCTCCTTGGCTCGGGTTCGAGAAATGGCCCAGGTCTCGGCACCCAGGGCCTTGGCAAACATGATGCCGTAGTGGCCCAGGCCACCAATGCCCACAACACCGACCTTCTTGCCGGGACCGGCACCGAAGCGCTTCAAGGGGCTGAAGACGGTGATGCCGGCGCACAGCATGGGGGCGGCATCGGCGCTCTCTAGAGCTTCGGGAATAGGGTATGTCCTACGTCATCATTCGAATCAGCCTTCTAGGTCATCGAACAGAGATTAAGGTTCTGACAGCCACTCACCAGTACTCGTGGATTCTAGAATGAGAAGAATAGCCTCCCTGGGTTGTGTAGCCGGTGTCGAGGTATGGGGCGCCGTAGGCATCGATCTGGTGCTTGCAGTACGTCTCGTTCTCGTTCTTGCACTGGCGACACTCCAAGCAAGAGTACACCTGCGCACCAACACCGACTCGCTGGCCGACCTTGGCCAGCGTCACCTTGGGGCCAACGCGGATGACCTTGCCAACGACTTCGTGTCCCACGGCCAGAGGGTAGGGGCAGTCGCCCCAATCGCCGCTGATGGTGTGGCGATCGCTGGCACAGACGCCGCAGCACTCTGTCTTAATGTCGACATCATAGTCGCCAAAGGGTCTAGGCTCCCATGAGCCCTTCTCAAACTCGAGCCACTTGCCAGCGCTGGGTGACTGGAAGCCGGTAAACTTGTCAGGGACTGCCATCTTGAGCTCTTTTTTTTGCTGTATGGATGAAGGAGCTGTAACAGGTCTGTCGGGACGGTATGAAGGCAAGCTTATCGAACAAGAAGCTGATTACAGGGAAAAAAAGAGAACAACCAAAGGAATCACTAGCTGGTGAGGGGGAGATCCTGACAGTTATAATTGCCCAATTCTCGGGTCATCGTTCTGCCTCTTGTCTACCCCACCATCATCATATGAGGGGCAGCCACTGCTTCACTTTACCCGCGCCATTCTCAGGCGTCTCCGCGCAGAAACAGTGACGAGATAGTCTCTGAATATTTGCGGATGAGGAGCCTCTAGACCCTCACAAACCCCCACCTTTGGAGGCGAAGAGGCGTATCTAGCCCATTTCCGTCGCCGATACCGCGAGATAATCCGGCGAATGTCCGATTGTTCCACCAAAGAGAGCTCGCGATAAGCTGATTGCCGTTGATGACTTAAGCAGACGTCACGACCAACGGGTCAGTCGATGCCGAATGAGTGCCGAGTTCTTCACCTCGTGAGAGCTCTGGTGGTTTCAAGCTCGATGCGATTCGGGCCCGGATTCCGAATCTAGTGCTTGATTCATGTTGTCAAGATATTGAAATCCCTCTTGGCGCCTGCGTCCTCCTCTTGGTAGCTACTTAAACACCTGATGCCTTCTCGTAAAATGTGCCTCTATAGCCTCTCTTTTCGGGTCCCATCGGCCGTCCTCACAGCCCAACCCCTGCCAGGAAACACAACCTCAGCGTCGCCCCCGCGTAAACCCAAGGCACGTTGCCAATATCGCCAGCATTCCAACCCGTGACATTGTAGTATATCTCGGGGCCCAATTCTTTCATCGAGTACAAGTGTCCAAAGTCTGCAATCAAGAGCACCAGCAAAACAGCCCGCCACACGCGCAGATCCCGGGTAGACCGGAGCACAAGCGCCTCGTTGATGGCGAAGAAGAAGTACATGTTTGCAAGCTGGGACATGGCCACCGAAGTGCCCAGCGAGACCTGTGCAGGTGCCGTCGCCCTGTCCAGGAGCTCGAGATAGCGCTGCTGGCGGAAATGGGTGTAAAAGGCTCCGACTAGAGCGGAAATGGGCTCTAGGAAGAGAAAGAAGAGGCGGTATGCAAGGGGGAAGCGAAAACTTAGCTGCGCTGGCGCCATGATGCCGTATCGTGAAAAAGATGTTTCGGTCAAGGTCAATGCAGAGCCAAAGCAGGCGGACGTGTGAATTGTCCAAGTTCCAGGCCTGCCGCAACTGCGCTGCGATTGGCTACTAATGGTCTTTGAGCATATGTAAGTAAGCCGTTGCGGTGACCTCGCGCTGCTGTACGTTGGCTGTCATCCTGAAGCAGATGCACGTCGTCCCAACTCCACTGCCGAGAAAAACGTGGCTGAATCATCTTTTCTTTGTATCTTTGTTAGGTTCGCCAGGGATGGGACGACGATCATTGCCTTGTCTCGTCCAGGGGCAGTGTCTCTCAGTTGTCTCTTATTCATCTTCCAGCCGCCTGGTTAGATGAGGGTTGTGATACTTGAGTCTCACGAATTTATTACCCAATGCCGAGCAGACCATTATTGTAAGCGTAGTAGGAATCCATTGAAACATCCATAAAAAAGCATCTTCCATAATACGACTATCTTTATCGTCTCGTCTCATCTTTCTTGTCACCCATCCTGCATGCACTATTGAGACATGCCTGTTGGGTCATGGCCAGTTGTCTTTTGTCCACCCGCGGTCTTGGCAGGCACACACCTCACCGCAAGGTACAAACCGACGGCGGCCATCTCTTTCTGCTCGCTCTGTGGCGAATGGTGCTTCGAGAAGCTAGCAAAATCTGAAGTAGAAGCGCACAGTCTCCACGGAGATCATCACAGCTGTCCAATCCCAGCTGCAGCAGCCAAGACAAAGCGATGCCCGGAAGACCCGCGGCAGAAGGACGAGAATCCAATGGCTTGCCAGCAAACAGAAAAAAGGAACAAAAAAGAGCTGACTAGGTAGCGACCCGTAATTTACGGACACTCCGCTTCAGATCGCACCTAAAAAGCACAAGTGCTGCGAAGACCTGATCGCTGCCGCTGCTAGTGGCTTGTACTTGTACTTGTGTTTTTTTCGCCATTGATACTGCGAGACAGAAAAGTTTTACGCCTCCGCGTGTGCTCGCGCTTTTAGCTCAGTCATTTTCGAAGTTGTCGACGTAATGTCCTTTAGAACTGAAACATGGGCTCTTTGCGACGGATGCCGGCAAATGACTTGATTCACCTGGTGACAACTGAGATGTGATGATGTGTGGTGCTATTATTATTACTGTGCTCACCAAAGGTGAAGACGGCGCGGCATGACCATGACCAGCATGCACAGGTCATCAGGGGCATCCCCAGAGTCCAGATGCTTCTCTCCACTCTGCTCCGTAGTTTGAGATAGTCTAGTGCTAGTAAGGGTCAGTGGAAACAAATCCGGGGCATTGATCTCAAGGGATGTTACGGATACCTACACTTGTTCTCGATGATTGATTGACCAGTGGCTGTGGCTTCGATGCCATTCAGTGAACATGAAGCATCAGGTACCTGTACCTATACACGCCATGTCGTGGCATCCCTCCCCCAGGGGCAAGCCTCAACGCCGCCAGAATTTTTTTCTTCCTTACAGGGTCTCCGGCAAATGGTGGGCAATCTGTCCATCCCTCCAAGTCTGTGCGGGCTGCGCCGTACATGCACTAACACAGCCCAGTAATATGCCCGTATTAGTGACAACCAGAGTAGATACCGCTATCGGTCCCCTTGTTTTTTTTTGGTCCTGCTACTTTACGTCCTATCGCAACACTGTTTCTTCGCTTCCTCTCAACCACTCTCCTTTTCTCCTCGTCCTCATTTCCATCTCCTCGCCGCCTCTTCGACTGCTCAGCAGGATCCTGCGTGGCCTCCTAGCCGTCGTGTTTCATTTCATTCCCGCTAAAATCGAAACGGGACCCTCCGGACACACGCACGAGGCATTGTCAGCCGCCGCGTGGCGCCCATCACCAGCAAGACCGCCTTGCCCTGAATCTTTCTGCATTCCAATTTCCAGCCCGAGTTTCCAACTCTCACAACCACTCTTGCTTGTCGATATTTCCATTCCCGCTCCTTGGAGGCATTGTGTCATCTTTCTCTATTTGTTTTGCCGTCTATTCGTTGCTCGCGTTTGTTGGATCCGCTGGTGTTTCAGCACTCCATCTCGAGACTAGTCAGTCGTCCTTCCTTTGCCGACGAGCAAGACGAAACTCCACCGAGGCTCTTCCACTTCGACCCCGTTGATCAGCAATCATTTGACGAGCCTTTTCGTGTTCGACAAATTCCTTTCTGCAACCTCTCATTCGCCATTCATTTTCTCGATCCGAGTCAATATTTCCATCACGAGTCCGAACGTTTACGGCCAACAGTCGCTGCGTTCGAAGAGTGGTACGATTTGTCTGCACTACCACAAAGACGTCTTTCAAGCCAAGATTCTTCTCAAACAGACGCAATGGCGGACCAGTTCCAGTCCTACACCATGGGGGCATCTGCTGGCAATCGGGCCACCGGTGCTCCCTCATCCCACCAATCCCATGACCAGCGCATGCGTAGCATGAGCCTCTCCAATCTCCTCCGAAACCACAAACATGCCGTCTTTTCCCACGACGATCCGCACCCGCCGCGCCAGACTCACGAAGTCGCCATCGACGATTCGGAAGACACGCACGAACTTCCTTCTCGAAAGCGCCGTGTTCGTGCTCAGAGCACCGCCGGCACCATCAAGGGCGTGATTCGTCGGGCCTCCTTATCCCTCAAAGGCATGGTTCATGTTCATCGTCGGCCATCCATCACAGCCGAGCCCTCTGAATTCAACAACCAGCCTGTCTCCCATGCCAGACCGACGAGCGCCCACCACACGTGGAACCGTCTTCGCCACGCCGCGCCCTTTCGCCGGTCGAGGTCTTTCTACGGTTTCAATGTTACCGATGATGGCCTCTACGAGCAGCAGCAAAACCCTCACATGCCTATTCCCGCAATGGGAGACGAGCCTCCGTATATTCCCATGAATACCGGCGCTGCCGCAAAGGCCTCAGTAGCGCTGCAGAACGAATACTATACCAGACAAGCTATGCACACCCAGTGGCTGCAGTCGTCGAGCGAGGATAGCAACGATCGCGAGAGCGGAATCGGCATCGTCGTCACCCAGCCCTTTATTGAGTCGGGTCTCAGCGATGACGGATCCATCCTTGCTCAGGATAGCAACATTAGCAGGGTCGACTTTATCAAGCAGCTGCCATCCGAACTCGCCATCCATGTCTTGGCTTGCCTTGACGCCGCCGCTCTGGCTAAAGCGAGTGTCGTCTCTAGACACTGGAATGAGGTGGTCCGCAACCAACATATCTGGAGAGAATCTTGCCTACGGGAGATGACCACCACTTATGCTACCAGTGAGCCCGTCAAGCCTGGCGCTGGCTTGGGCATTCCCGAAGTTGTTCCCACCAACGATTGGAAGCAGATCTACCGTGCCAAACTTGAGCTGGCTCAGAAGTGGAAGGAGGGCAAGGCTCGCCCCATGTACCTTAACGGACACATGGACAGCATCTACTGTCTACAATTTGATGAGTATGTTCCGCTCACACTGCATCCCTTACTCCTTTCTCCCTCTTACGTTGTCTTGGTTTGACATGTTTACTGACCTCGCCCCAGGTATAAAATCATTTCTGGCTCCAGAGACAAGACCATCAGAATCTGGGACATGCAAACCCTGGAGTGTCGCCTGGTCATCGGACCTCCCGAGGTGGTCAACCACCCCATGATGTTGGAAGATGCCGAAGGCAATCCTACCCATTATGTCAACTTTTCCGACAGCTATCGGGCGTCGCCCTCGATGCCAAAGGTGGCTTCCTTCGATGAGCATCACAAGGCTTCTATCTTGTGCTTGCAATATGACGAGGAGATTATGGTGACCGGCTCATCGGATTCTACGTGTATTGTGTATGACATGCGCAATGGCTATCGTCCGATTCGCCGTCTCACCCACCACACCGCTGCTGTTCTCGACTTGGCCTTTGACGAAAAGCATATTGTGACCTGCAGCAAGGACATTAGCATCTGTGTTTGGGACCGAGCGACTGGTAACCTTCTCCGCCAGCTCCGCGGCCACACCGGCCCCGTCAATGCCGTCCAGATGCGTGGAAACACCATCGTGTCATGCTCTGGTGACTTCCGGGTCAAGCTGTGGAACATTGACACTGGAAGAAACATTCGCGAATTCGTCGGCCATACCAAGGGCCTGGCTTGCTCTCAGTTCTCCGAGGACGGTCGATACGTCGCGTCGGCCGGCAACGACAAGGTGATTCGCATCTGGGACGCCAACACGGGCGAGTGTGTCCGCGAGATGCGTGCACACGAGAACCTAGTACGCAGCTTGCACATTGACAGCGTGAGCGGGCGTCTGGTCAGTGGCAGCTATGACACAGACATCAAGGTCTGGGACATGGAGACGGGCCGCCAATTGCTCGACTTCCCTCGATGGCATGCCAGTTGGGTCCTTAGCGCAAAGAGCGACTATAGACGCATTGTCAGTACCGGACAGGATCCCAAGATTCTCATCATGGACTTTGGCGCAGAGGTGGAGGGCATCGACATGTTGAACAGTGCCAATACCGGCATCGGCGGCAACATCTTTTAAACTAATATATGCATCCGGACCGACTCCAGGGACCATGCTCAGCTGTGGGACCATTGAACGTCACGTCGCCCGCCGGTATTACGGGATTGACGCACACTATCGGCCTTGATCTTTTTTTTTTTTGCAATTATTATATGTCATTTTGCTGTTTCCATCACGGCAATGGTCGGCGAAGTGAAGTGATCAGCGTGCATTACGCTCATCTTGGCCTTTCCATCCGACATCATCTTCTTTTACGACTGGCTTTCTATATCGGCTGCACCCCTTGGTGAATAGACTATTTTGGGCATACAGATGCGATAGAATGGGCATTGTTTGGCATTTGACTTGGCACTGGGCCTTCCAACCTAATTCTACGGTGGCTGTTGGATAAGCGTCGAACTTTTTTTTTTCTCTTATGAAGCAATCTTTTACTGTCCTTTCTTTTTAACAGTCAGTCATAGTCATGCAAGAGCAGGTTTGACAAGACATAGACATGCAGATATGGGATTTTTTTTGTTTTTGTTTTAAGGGAGCGAGCGGTTCAGGAAACGGAAAACAACTTGGGGGATTTTTCGATTAGTGGCGCGCGAAGAAACATATAGACGAGCTATGCAACAGGGACATTTCGTTTTTTGCAACGGGGTTGGGAATGGGATAGCTATGTTTGTGTCTTGTTGATTTTATTAATTTAACGAATTCTTTTTTCTTTAAATGGTTTGACAAGACTACTGTTATTACTCTCACTCTTTTCCCACGCTATTAGCTGGTCATTTTGTGGTGGCTTAGTCTTGGGTTACAGCGTTACATGATGCCAAGTGCAGTAGTATCATGGCGACGGGTACTGGCGAATGAATGGCAACGCAATCCTCGTTGTATCGGGGAGAAGAGAGAAGCTTTTCTTTCAGGCGCCTTGGCACGACCGTTTTTTCTCTTCTTCGTGAGGGGGTGTGTGGCAAATAAGGGATCAGCGCCCGAGTACGACGTTGAGAAAAAAGTTATATCCCTACCTAGCTGCGTTAAAAAGGTAACATACTCGTACTTAAGTCTAGGTGGTATGTAGCAGCCTCTTGTGGGAAAGGGGCTTTTTATTCAGTGGAGGCAGCGGGATTCGAAGTGCCGAATGGGAATGCCTGTGTATGACGATTATTTCCTCTTTGTAAATTGGTAGAATCGGGGTTGAAAAGAAAGAAGAAGGCGGAGGAAACGAGCCGAGGAGGGACCGGTGCGGGTGGGAGGGTGTTTTTTTGATCTGGTGATCTAGTGAACATCTGGGTGTGCATAAACTGGCATGGGGGGGAGGAGAGGAAGAGGATGTTTGTTTGGCTTTTTCGGAGGACGGAGTTGGATGGAGAGGTTTTGTCATGCCTCTGGATGCGGGTATGGCCGAGTAGTTTGTGGGGTGGGATGGGATTGTGTGGGGTGGTTGAGAAGGAAAAAAAAAACATGGGGATGGGAGTTGGTGAGATTCTGGGGATTGAAGAGCACGTGTTGGGATGGTAGATGATTGTGGTGATTTTTGTGGGATTAGAAATGAGTATGAGCCGGGGTTGGTGTATCTGTAATATGTAGTTCGACCGAAGGACTTGATAGATCAATTGTTGCTTTACTTTTACGTGTGGATTTACGAGTACGAAGAGAGTTGAGAGCTGACAACTCAGGTACAGCACGCGAGTTTAAACACTCAAGTCTAAAATGTCGCATCAAGCGTTCGTAGCAAGATGCACCGAAAACTCTTCACCTGCAGCATAATTCACGGTAACAAAGTCGACTGTCGGGACCATTCCCCGAACGAGTACTACCTCGACTTCACATGCAATGTCAGTAGGCGCCATGCAAAAAGGCATCATCCCACAGCCCCGTGTCAGCTCGGCCCTTTCATATAAACGAGACTTGCGCCATTATTCCTCCGCTGCAAGCGCAATTCGGCAGTGGTGACAAAGCATATCGGATAACCTTCTATTCTTAAAAAAAAACCCACGACAAGGGCCGGCCCCTTCCGAGTCTTGGGCGGTGAGTTGGCGGATGAGTGGCGCCAGGGATTGGATTGTTGATGCTGGGGGTTTGTATGGTATGCTAGCAGAATCTGATATATCATGAATTCAACCTCTGGTGGCGTTATTGGGTGTGGCGTTCCTTGCAGGGTCCTGCTATAACAGATTTGATGCAACAGCTGCTGAATCTATCGCTCTGCTTGCATCAGTGCAACGGCACGACGCAATACTACCAAAGGCTTTCTTTGCTGCCTTGAGTGCGGCCGACAGACAGATGAGGTCGGGGAAGCGCGGCATAGAATAGCCTATTGCCGTTCGGTGCGGGGAACCCCTGGCCTCCCCAGTCCGGGGTGCCTTGAGAAGAGGAATGGCAGAGGGTTAGGGCAGAGCCCAGTCGGCATCTCTTGAACGTGAACACGGCTCTCTTGCGGCATCTGGAGCAAGGCCGGCCGGCTTCTCTCCGGGCAGTTTCTGGGGTGCAGTTGCATGGTGGATGACGTGGCTGGGGCTGGGATTGGGCATGGAAAGTATTGCCTGTGCATCGCGGAGACGAGCTATTGATTCTGGTGGCGAACAAGCTGCGGATGAGGAGAGCAAGAGAGGCAGTTATGCTGAGAAAAGAGGTCCGCAAAGGAGAGAAATGAAGGGGCTAGAAGCTTGGCTATGTACGAGTAATGAGAGCCTCCGACTATTAGCTTACAGTCTATCGTGACACTAGCCGGCGTTTATCGAACCATGGTCGTGGTGTTGAGGAGGATGACTGCCAGCGTCGACAAGGTTCACGCAACTCTGGGTGTGTGATTGGTGGCATATGTTGCATGGGCTAGGCTCCAGCAGCTGCCAGCCAGTCGCTGCCCTGGTTCGTCGTCTATTTGGGACGGCCCAGTGACTCCCGCGCGTTTCGTGGGCGTGGGGTTCATTATGAGTGATCTTGCATTCTTGTTTATTTGCGTATTGAGAGCGTGATGGCATAACCTCGCTGATTGTGCTTCCTGCTTCGTTGTGTCAGTTAGAGATCGACCAAAGAGAGTATTGACATGTGCGTGTGCTCTGTACGACGGCGAATCCATCTGCCTGATTAGGAAATTGATAGCAAAGAAGCCAGACTTATACTGTAGTGCCACCTCAGGTGACAGCCTGGCGTATTCACACGAGACACTGCGCGTGCGACCGGGTGTGTCGGCCATGGTATTTGGGTCTGCAGCCTTACAACGGTATTGATCCAGGACATTGGGCCGACTGCTCCCTCAGCGTCCGTCCAAATGCCACAGCGTAACGTGGAGACTATGCAGATGTCGTGACCGTTTATCATGGGTCGTCAAATTGTGATCTTCGCGGTGCGTCTCGATAGTACTTGGAGCTAGCACCCGTGGCTGAAGGAAGCAAGGCTCCGTTGTACCCATCGACCTGGATATTGTAGGTACTCCGTAATGTTCGCAGCAATACCACTAGGACATAGCGGCTGACAGTATCTTCCTCAACTGCTGAACCTCTTGGCCCTTTCATTCCAGCCCGTCCCCTATTCAGGGTGACTCGCCACTCTCCCCATGTGCGAGCTGTGTCTGCTGAGGGTGCGACAACCTACGTCGTTTGCGATCCTGAGACAGGCTAACAGACACAGACACCAGCGTTGGCTGGTGACGGTGACGCCTGATGAACGTAGTCGAGACGATCATGGCAATAGGCCACCACCTGATCCGCTTGTGGTGCGATATTGCGGTATCGCAAACGGAGCTAAAACAAGGAAGCGTTTCTTGTAGAATCAAGGTTCAGATGGTTAACAGCATACGGTAGGTAGCGGTAAGCATACATGTAAGGTAAGCAAAAGTAAATCGCTAGGAGATTCGCTTCGGCTGGCATGGAGCACTCGTACCTGTCAGTACTGGTACCCCATACACGGAACTTTTTACCTTGACTGTGTTGTACGAGTACAGGGCCGAGAGCAGTACCGCCGGCTCTTTTTTCGATAATTCCAGCACCATGTGGTCGCTGGGGAATCCGCTAGCCCAGGGGCAAAAAGGCAATTCCAGCGCTGTGGCGCTAAACTTTAGCCCTGATGCCCATCTCCCGATCGGGATGCGGAGGGCAGCTGGCTCTTTTCTCTGTCTTGCACCAAACATGACCAAGGCGAGGATTGGATGCGACAAAGAGACTTCCTTTCTTGTTCATCTCGCTTCTCTTCGGCCGCCAGATCGTTAGCATGGGTAAGAGGCAAAACTAACTCCTCAACTCCTCACAGGTTGTGGTACCGAACTGGATCAGCGGCGGAGGCAGAGCCAAAGTCAGAGCTCCATATGATAGACGTCGCGGGCATTCTCTCCTCGAAAACCACGTGTGTGAGCAAGCATTCTCGTATGCCTCGCCGATCTATCGTTTATGCTTCAGTTCGTTCTCGTATCGTTGCAACAGCACATCACAACCAACCACTCATTCACTCGGGGAGTCTCGTCGTTTCATGCATGGCGCGCGCTCTTGGCTCGGCGTCTTTCTGCTGCCTCTCGCCCGCTCGCAACAGGGCCGAGTAAGAGATGGACAGCGGCCGACCATCTTCAGAGGCTGTCGTCGATAGGCCGAGCCGGCAGAAGAAGTGCAACCCCCTGGCACTGCTGGCCTGGAAGTAGAGTTGCGGACCACCCATGTCGACACCCATGTCCAGCCTGTCTGAAACCAAGAATGGCAGCCAATGGCATCATTACGTTCCTGGAAAGTAGCCGTGGATCCACTGCGCTCCTGTGGCGGCTATACGCCACGGAGCGTGTACCTGGGCTCTACTCAGGAGAGCTCAATCTCAATGGGCAGACTCGCGAATAGCATCCGTACCCAACCGCGGAGCTTTTCGTAGCTTCACGACGCTCCACCCAAGCCTGTCTCTGAACTTTAGATGACCTCCTGCGAGGCTTAGGCTGCTAGCTTTGTCTCAGAGGAACAATCTTGGTCCGCTGCTCCCAGCCAACTGCCGCTCCCGCGCGTACGAGTGCGGAACACGGAGTATTAGGGGAGAAGCTTTGTTTGATCGTGATGGCGGCTCTATCGTGGCCTATTTTTGGCGTGGAGGCGCGATATAAGGCAAGTTTCCTCAACGCCGTTGCGTCATGTCTCTCTCTTTCTCTCCGCCATCTATGTGTTCTACGTGATACTCTCTTTGAGGGCTGAACGCTTCCCCTTTCATCGACGACTTCTCCAGCCTTTCCTTTGGTTTGCCCAAGACAAAGAAGTGCAGTTCTAGACCGTCCATCTTCATCCAGTGATCTCTTTTCTTTCACCATTCACACTGCGAGTGTTCATACCTCTTCATCATTCATTCATCAATCGATTCTAGTGCTTTGAACAGCGTTGATTTTTCTTCTTTGTCTCCTTGGCATCAAATCATCTTCACATATAGCCCTCCACGGCCCACCCCTTTTTCGGCCCGTCGCCCGCTTGGCATTCGAAGACCAAGCAAGAAGAACAATTCACCAGCATTAAGCATAGCAAGTGCCCTGGCATTGCATCCACTGCTTGCGATATACTACCGAAACAAATCATTTTGACGTGGTAAGTTACTGTGGCGCTGCAGGCAAAATGTCATCTGTGGAGAGCAACATGACGGGCACTTGGCGCGCGTGCATGGTCTCCCTTGTCTCTCGATTTGTGCGGGCCGAGCAACTCCAGAAAAGTTTCTGTAGGGTGCCATGGCAGATGCTGAAGATGTGCGGTTTGCCGGAGCATCTGTGTGCGCGCTCTCAGCGAGTGTGTGCGGATACCTCATGACCCTCGTCACGGCGGACGATTGTCTGCAACGCTTGGGCCCAAAGAAGAAGCTGCTTACCTTCTTCTCAACTTGGCTTCACCCTCCTCCTCGGTCTCATCCAAAGAGCAATCGGCGCGTGATGGTGGGGTTTGGGGGCGTTTGGAGGCCAAGGGGGGTGTCGATTCAACACGCCTTGTTGCCATGCCATGCCATGCAAGGCCATACATCACCAAAAGCCTTTCTTCTGCTATTGTATTGTGCTCTATTGTCATTCACTGCCCATGCCTATTAAAGGGCCATGCCCGGCCTCACTTTTCACAATCCTCTCACCAGCCCTTCTTCTCATCATCATCGCTTTCTTCCCTGCGCATTGACAGCTTCTTTGCGCACCCTCTATCAATAGCAAAGCTTCAGTCTTGAAGTTTGTGAGGGAGAGGGCATTCAGAGTCAGTCCCTTCTCTCTGGCTCCCGTCTAACATCACCCTTCTCCATGTCTCTCATTAACCGCCCCCCATTCCCTCCAACATCGCATCACACTCACAATTGTGCATTTCATACAAAAAGCCTGTGGTTGGACAAACTTTTTCACTCTTGGACAAACTGCTGACTCTGTTTTCTTTCTCGTGTAGCCTATATCTGCCCGGCAGTATATACATAAATCCCCTCGAAATTCGAACCGCGGAAAGGTTGTATCAATCTGTTTCCTGGTCATGATGGGCCTCTCAACCATCTTGACGGCCTCTCTGCTGGCCCTGCGCCTCTTCTCGGTGCCGGCCGTGGCTGTACCGGCTCCGTCTCCGGCTGCTGATTCAAAGGCTGTGGCCGCCGCCACAAGCTGGTGGCTTCCCAACATCGCACGCCAGGGTACTGTTCCCTTCGGCGCCGCTGGCTATCAGATCTACCGCAATGTTCAGAGCTTTGGTGCCAAGGGTGACGGTGTCACTGACGATACCGCGGCCATCAATGCTGCGCTGAGTTCTGGAAACCGATGTGGTGCGGGTTGCGATTCCCAAACCACCACTCCGGCCATTGTCTACTTCCCTCCTGGTACCTACATCGTCTCGTCCCCCATTCAGCTCTACTACTACACCCACTTGATCGGTGATGCCACCAACCTGCCTACCCTCAAGGCCTCCCGCAACTTTGCTGGTATCGCCGTCATCGACTCCAACCCCGGCTGGTATGGCGCCACCAACAACTTCTTCCGCCAGATTCGCAACTTCAAGATTGACCTGACTGGACAACCCATCAATACCGGCACTGGTATTCGTTGGCGTGTTGCTCAGGCCACTTCGATCCAGAATGTCCAGTTCATCATGAGCACTGACACAAGCACAAACAACAAGCAGCAGGGTCTCTGGGGAGAGGATGGTTCTGGCGGCTGGCTGAGCGACCTCACCTTCACCGGTGGTGCTCTGGGCATGTGGGTTGGCAACCAGCAGTTTACCAGCCGTAACCTCGTCTTCAATGGCTGCCAGACTGCCATCTACATGAACTGGAACTGGCTGTGGAGCTTCCACGGCATCACCATCAACAACGCCAACGTTGGTATCGACATGAGTGGCATTGATGGTAACGGCATCCAGCAAGTCGGCTCCATTTTGCTTGCCGACTCTAAGCTCACCAACACAAAGGTCGGCGTGCTCACCAACCATGACCTCAACCAGGCAGGCACCTATGGTACTCTGGTTCTGGATAACGTGGACATGACCACGAACACCCCCATTGCCGTCAAGAACGCTCGCAGCGGTGCCACCCTCCTCGGAGGAAACGCCAACATCGCCTCTTGGACCCAGGGCCGCGCCTACACCAACAACAACGGAAAAGCTGTTCAGGGCACCCGTGCCACCGTCTCCAAGCCTGCTGCGCTGACCGCTGGTGGCAAGGTCTTCACTCGCAGCAAGCCCCAATACGAGAATGTCCCCGCTAGCAGCTTTGTGTCTGTCAAGTCTCGTGGTGCCAAGGGTGATGGAAGCACTGATGACACTGCTGCCATTCAGGCCGTCTTCAACAGCGTTTCCTCTGGCCAGATTGTCTACTTCGACCACGGCGCGTATGTCGTCACCGACACCATCAAGGTCCCCAAGAACATCAAGATTGTCGGCGAGGTCTGGGCTCTCATCATGGTTGGCGGTACCAAGTTCAAGGATATCAACAACCCCCAGCCCGTCTGGCAAGTTGGTCAGCCCGGCGATGTCGGCAACGTCGAGATTCAGGATATCATGTTTGAGACCCTCGGCCCGCAGCCCGGCGCCATCATCGTGCAGTGGAATGTTGCCGGTTCTTCTCAGGGCGCTGCCGGTCTTTGGGATGTCCACTTCCGTATCGGTGGCAGTGCCGGCACTCAGCTGCAGTCTGACCGCTGCGTCAAGACCCCCAACCAGACGACCAACCCCAACCCCTCATGCTTTGGCGCCTTTTTGCTCCTTCACGTCACCACTTCTGGAAGCATCTACATGGAGAACACCTGGCTCTGGGTGTCTGACCATGAGCTTGATCGTGCCGATCACAGCCAGGTTAACATCTACAACGGCCGTGGTCTCTTGATCGAGAGCACCAAGGGCACCTGGCTGTGGGGTACCGCTTCGGAACACAGCGTGCTCTACAACTACGCCCTGAACAATGCCCAGAACGTGTACGCCAACATCCTCCAGACTGAGACCGCCTACATGCAGGGCAACCCTGATGCTAGAGTTCCCTTCACCTCCCAGTCCAAGTATGGTGACCCTGACTGGTCCAGCTGCACCACCTCCACTTGTGCCCGTACCTACGGTATTCGCATCGTGAACTCGAGCAACACCCTCATCTACGGTGCCGGCATGTACAGCTTCTTCAACAACTACGACGGAAACACTTGCGTCAATGCCAACAACTGCCAGGACAACATGATTGACATCCGCAACTCTCAAGTTAAGCTCTTTGCCATTAGCACCAAGGCCAGTATTAGCATGGTCACCCTCAACGGCCAGCAGTCTGTCTTTGACAGGGACAACCGCAACACATTCTGCGGCACCATTGCCTCTTTCGAGACGTCATAGAAGGACGACGAAGATGCTCCGGCTGCTTCAGCCCCAGTACCCAAAACAAGCCCTGGGGGTTACAGTACGCCTGTCCCTGAGCTTCCGGGAAAGCCGCAATCTACTGAAAGCGTCTTGCCCACATCAACCAAATCTCTGCCACTGGGGTACGGTTCCGAGGAGGTTGTGACGATAATTCGGACCGTGTGGATTAGCCCAGAGGCCCAGCCCACTTATATATATTATGACTGAAACGTATATATGCGATATGCTTGGGAAAAACTCGAGCATTTTTTCTTTTACTCTTGATTCTCTTTTGCTCTGTTCCGCGAAGATCTGATCACCCTTGATCGCTAGGACGCCTTGTCGTTTTTGTAAAAAGAGAATATTTATTTCCTTTATTTTTTATTTGGTCTTGTCTTTTTTGGTCTATTTTTTGGGCACAACTGTGGGAAGGATTGGGGATGGAAAAGGGACAGCACTGACGTGCAGCATATGGGTAGAGATGAATAAAAATACGAGTTGATTGACTTGCCACATTGATTGTCTATGCTTTGCCTTGATTGTGACGTTTTGGTTTGAGTCCTAGTGGTTGTTTGTGGTTTGCTCCGCTGCACGTGTCCAAGGGTGTTGATCGTACATGGCGAGCATAGTGTAATTTGTTACTTGGATATAAGATGTGCGATGTAAGGTTGCGCCAAAGCAAGTGATGACACAGAGACTATAGCATGCTACTACCTGTTTGTAAGGTATATTTGAACAGTCTAGAAAAGTGGAAGAAATGATAAATTTATCAGATCAAGCTGGATGTAGGTATGTGTAAAATGTCAATATATGGGTACATGGCTGGGAGCATCATGCAAAAATAACAATAGCCCGGTAAGCAAAATACGACATAAAGAATATTCGAACAGAGGAGCAAAAGTGAAGACTCCTTTGGGGGAGCAGTGTAAGAGGACTCCAAAGTGGTTAAAGCAGCTACTTCACTGAATTTCAGCTCGTTTGTTTTGGCTTATAAGGATGCTGGAGCCTACTGGTGAGGCGCAGCGGGAGCTACGAATGTTGGTGGGGTGAGTCATGCTGGCATACTGCTTGGGATTTTGAGAGACGGCTTGGTGATGTTATGAGATGTGTTGGAATAGCGAAAACAAAATATTGCTCTGTAATAGAATATATTTCAATGAATAATGCGACAATGACGCCGCAACATACTGGGCGGCTGGTGTAAGTGTGTATTTACCAAGTTTACGATTTAGTCTGTTACAGGTATGTGCTATAGAATAAGAGCAGAGCAAAAAAAGATGCCACAACAGCTTTTCGAACAAGGGACAAAAAGTGAAGGCTCCAAAGAGGAGAAAACTTTCGATTCAATGACTGTTTGCGTTATTCAGCTACTTCACTGAATGTCTGCTCGTTAAAGTTGTTTGATAAGGGATGTTTGTGTTGGTGAGAGACGGGCTGTGATTGGCTTGTTGGAGCTGGGATGGCGATGTGGGGGTGAGTCACACACCGAGAGCCAGAGCTCTAGGCTGGTGTAAGTCTTGTGTACAGCATCATTGCTTGGTCTGGGGTATCGTATGATGCGTCTGGATGGATTTACAGTGAAAGTTGGAAATCGGCGTGATGATAGAGATTTAGGCATATATACTCCAAGTTTGTGGATATGAATGTAGAGAGAGACTCCGATGTTGTAAAAATAAGGCCAAGTCTACGAAAGTATCTACTAATGCATCTACATACATATAACCTGTCATATAGAAAGACAGATAGAGATAAAATAAAAAAAAGAATGCAACAGACGTTACTCGAACAGAGTGACAAAAAGTGAAGTCCCCGAATGGGGTAGATGAACTAGATACGGGACGAAGATCGCCCATTTCCAACTATGTCTCATTTTTGGAGAGTTCTTAAGCTACTTCACTGAAAATCAGCTCGTTTAATTTACTTTATAAGGGGTGTTGTTGTAACAAGATTTGGACTGTGATTGGCTGAGTAGAGCTGGGGTGGTGAGTCACATCCAGGGCTGTAGCTGTAAGCAGGCTGGTGCAAGGCTTGTGTACAGCATCATCATTGCTTGTTATGGGATGTTGTCCAGTGCTTTTGGAGGAAGTTTACATTATTGACTGATTTGTTGATATAGATTATTAGCTATATTCTTGTCTTGTGGATTTGGAGTCTCTGAGGCCATATTTTTTATGGCCGGGTCTAAGGAGATAGCTATGAGTAGGTACCTGATATTTCCATACATGTAACCCATGGTGTTCTATGCTATGATAATGGGATAAAAACGGACGATCCAAAGAAAAAAAAGAGTGCAACAGAGCTCACTCGAACCGAGTGACAAAAAGTGAAGGCTCCCAATTGGGGTACAAGTTCTGCGAACGGAACTCTCCGAAGAGAGCCCCCTGGAAAACAAGTCTCATACTGGAGATTATTCAGCTACTTCACTGAAAACCAACGTGTTTAACTTGCTTTATATCGGACGTTTGAGCAAGGGAAAGGACGACTGTGATTGGCGTGTTGGGTAGGCATCGTGGCTGTGCCCATGTATGTAGGATCTAGGACTTAGTCAGGTGGAGAGTTGGCTCATGGTATAAGATTTGTGAAGGGAGGATAAAAGATTATGTACGAGGGGATATAAGTGGTTAGTGTCGCTGTTGGCCGCGATGTCTTCAATACTCATACTTGGGCAAAAGCTCTGAAGAAGGCAAGTATCACCATGGGAGAGTCGTTTGATCATTGGACGGGAATATCCCGTGGACGAATATTAAGTGACACTTTGAAGCACCATGGTTCGACTGTTCAAGTCTAATACGAAGCAATATCTTGTACATCATTTAATGTTCGAACGTTGAATTAAATAAAATAGCTTGGCATCGTTTGTTCTCATTCACGATGAATGATCGGCCTCGAGTCCAGGATCAACCGGGATCAACGTTGGCAGGTACGATGCTATGCTCCAGAGAACACTGTTCATGGTCAAAGAATGCAATCACATTGTTTCTGAAAGACTCTATCTCTCTTCAGTGGGCTGCCTATCAACCGCCGAGTATTTCTATGTAGCTGAACAATGCTATCACGCTGGCTCCCAAGTGTATAGGTGTTCCATCAGCCGCCCTACTCTATCCGCGACCATAGTCTGGCACCTCTTTTGAGCAGTAAAATCAATATTTCGTCACTTCGAATTATTTACCTTGTTTGTATCAACGTTGTACTAACCATAATTGCCCCCATTGTTAAGCACCGTTGTGGCCTAGCAGTTGAACAATGTCATGGTATCCCTTCTCAGATGCATACTGCAGCGCAGTTGTGTGGTACTTGTCTTTCACATCGACTTTGGCACCCTTTTCAATCAATATTTTGGCCATAGCCGCATGTTCATCTCTGATGGCCCTAATGAGCGGTGTTTCGCCGTATTCATTCGTCGTATTTAAATCTGCGCCTTTGTCGATGAGCAGCTGCATAATGTCATCCCGCCCTAGACAAACTGCAGATAAAAGCGGCGTGCTACCATCGTAGCCCTTAATCTCCATATTGGCCCCGTTATTGAGGAGTAAATCGACAATCCTCTCATGGCCCTTCTGAGTTGCTAACCACAGCGGCGTCTGACGATGATTATCCTGTGAGTCGATATCGGCTCCCTGCTCAATCAACATGATGGTGACCGAATAGTGTCCGTTAAAGGCGGCATAGGCGAGAGGAGTTAGTCCCTGATCGTCTCTTGCATCTGCGTCCATATCGCTTCGGTCGAGGAACATCTCTACAGCGGCTTCGTGTCCCCCTTCTGACGCATACGAGAGCGGCGTCCTCCCGGAATCGTCTCTCAAGTGATGCTGGGACTCTCCGCGAGCCAACAACATTGATATGATGGTTTTGCGCCCGTTTGCCGCTGCATGGAATAGTGGTGTCTGGCCTTTATTATCCTTTGAGTGGATATCGATATCCCCTCGGGTCAAGAGGAGCCAGACAACTTCAGCATGACCCTCTTTAGCCGCATGAGACAGAGGCGTTCGTCCGCCTGAATCCTTCTCATCTGGCTTGACATCACGCCGCATTAGGAGCAGCCATACAATCTTGGCATGCCCATTAGCCGCTGCATATGACAGAGCAGTTCGTCCACTCCTATCCTTCTGATCGGGCTTGGTGGAACGCTCTGCAAGTAGCCATTGCGTCTCCAACACGCGCCCTGCCTTTGCCATGTCGAGGAGCGAAGGCTGCTCTCCAGAATTCCAATTCACTGGCGGCGGTGTTGACGAACCGTTGATAAAATTTATCGTCGCATCGAACAGACCCCAATCAGGGTCATCACGAGGGTTCGGCGGGGGTTGCCCCGGCGCGGCAATACTTGCGCTTCCTATCTGGTGACGATTTCGCATTCGCGTTGTTACTGGACGGTGTTGCCGAACGTTTATCCATCTTTGAGGGCGTTGACTTGGTCGAAAAGGCATGGGATCAAACAACTCGTACCGTTCGCACCAGACTCTCTCAAAGTTCTCCATGGTAAGGGATACATCTTTGAGGTATATCGCAATAAAGTCGTGTCTCTTTCTGTTGCGTTCTGCGCAATGCAGTATGGCAAGTCCCAGTCCTTGGTGTCCTACTCCCATATAAGATAGCTCTAGGCGAATACCCTTGTTACTGACTGTCCAAGATCTGCTGTCTGGAAGCCAGCCAGTGCGCCTACGGACAATGTTGCCGGAGTGCTCAAACGCATCTGGAGATGTAGCCAATAGCGATGAGTGGCGCTGGGTTTTGGATCTCCAGGCGAAAATGCTGTCGTCGTCCGTCACCTTCATGATCTCCTCTTGGAGCCTCATAAAGGCCCTGTCCCCCTCGCCATATAATAATGGCATGTTGATGCCAAATATGCCCATCAGACAGTAGGCTCGGTCTTCAGACCGTGATGTTTGCCTTGAAGAGGCCCATGACATTTTTTGCGCAACACTTACACTCCCGAGACTGGAACCAGAGAGAACGCTCATAGGTATGCCGGTGCGCTTGGAGATTTCTTGTTTCAGGCTTTCTCTGGTACCCAACTCGTTCCATGCTTCATCTAAGAAGATCATCGTCTCTGGTGCAATCAATTCTTGAAGCGTCCACCCTCTGGTAAACCACCTGCTCTCCGAAAAAGCAACCTTGGACGGCACGTCTGCAAGAAAGCCATAGCAGACATCGGCTTCAACGTACCACTGGTACATGGAGTTGATTGCCTCAGACAGCTCAGCACTGCTTGTCTTGTCGATGCAACAGGTGTCTACCCAGGCATAGTCGTATCCGTTAGCCCTTGCCAGGATACAACAGCCTTTGATCTTGTCGTAGCCTTTCTTGTTTGCAAAGCGACCAAGAGTCATGTCTTGAAAGGTGACTTCTTCTTCACCCCAAGTGTGCGACAGAATGGCGTAGGGCGGGACATTTTCTTGGCCGAATTCTTTTAGCTCAAACCCCCCAGTGTCCAGCTCTTTTGTATGGAGTAGACGCATGGCGTGAAGTTTGGCAGAGTGAATACTTTTTTTTCAGCTCCGTTATGGGAAATTTGCCTCGAGATGCTTGAAGAGCTTTGGGGGGATCAAATGAGGGGATATAATTGCTGTGCTGTACTCGGCCCGCACAGCGAAGCTTTAACATGTTCTAGCGCGTGATGCATGCATAAGGGGTGTAAGACGTGTAATGCGCATTCTCGAGTAGATGAGAAAATTTTTTATTATTTATCTTTATTTATATTTTTGGGGGGTCTTTGCAAATAACTTAAGCTAACAACATATTTTGCCTACCGAATTTTATTAAAAACAGTTCAATGTGTCTGCCATCTTTCGTAATCTGGACGTTTTGGTTTGCACTTGCTGAGGCCCCCCCACCGTTTCCTCATTTTGGCTATCAATTTCGTTCGATTCCAGAATATGATCCTCACGTTCCCACGTTTCGAGAACTTTGACCGAAAGGGCTGTTTCTGGATGCTCTGGCCCTAATACGGAGCGTTTATACTCCACACACTTTCCCATTTGTGCAAGGGCGTCATCATGACGGCCTTGTCCCTTCCAGGTACAGGCAAGGTTGTGCATGACCCTGATAGTGTCCGGATGCTCTTCCCCAAGACTCTCCCGTCGAAGATCTAGTACTTGAACTGCTAGAGCCTCTGACTCTTCATACAGACCTTTTTTACCGTATATTGACGAAAGGTATTCCATACTCCATATTGTCTCTGGATGTTTATCTCCAAGAATTTCTCGTCGAAAGTTGAAGACTTTAATTTGAATAGACTCTGCCTCGGCCTCTTTACGCCGTCCTTGTTTACCATATATTGATGAAAGATTTGATATACTCCGAATTGTGTCTGGGTGTCTTTCTCCGAGAATTTCTTGTTGAAGCTTAAAGACTTGAAGCTGAAGAGCCTCTGCCTCTTTATATCGGCCTTGTCGCCAGTATGTTAATGAAAGATTCGACATACCCTGAAACGTCTCTGGATGTCTAGTTCCGAGAATTTCTCGTCGGAGGTCATAGACTTGAACTTGAAGAGCCTCCGCCTCCTTATATCGGCCTTGTAGACCGTATGTAATTCCCAGGCTTTCCATGCTCCATATTACCCGTAGATGTTTGTCTCCAAGAATTTCTCGTGAAAGATCAAAGACTTGAACCAGAAGAGGCTCTGCCTTTTTATACAGGCCTTGATCCCTGTATATTATTCCAAGAGCTCCTATTGTCTGAATTGTATCTGGATGCTTATCTCCGAGAATTTCTCGCCGAAGGTCAAGGACTTGCACTTCAAGAGCCTCTGATTCTTTGTACTGACACTGGGCCCAGTGCGTTGTTGCAAGGTTCTCCATACTCATTAAGGTATGCGGGTGCTTCTTTCCGAGAGTTTCTCGTCTGAGGTCAAGAATTTGGACTTCCAGAGCCTCTGCCTCTTTATGCCGGCATTGTATCCGGTACGTTGTCGCAAGGTGTTCCATGCTGATGAATGTATCTGGATGCTTTTCTCCCCAGATTTCTCGATCGAATTCCAATCCCTTTTTATTCACAAGTTCTCTTTCGCTCCATCGTCCACAGTCATGAAGAAACAGGGACACTCTATAGAAGAGCAGGCTTGTCTCGTGTCGTTTGTCGTTTAAATCTGCCCAGTATACTGTCTGCACTGCATGTGCCAAGTATTTCTCACACTGCGACCATGTCCCCAGTTCTGAATCCGGGAAAAGATCGAGTATGGCCTGAACTGCAATGCCAGAAAAATACCGCTCGCCTTCCCTATTTGAGAAAACGTTATCAGGAACGCTGGGCTTGCATAGACTCAAGCCATATCGTGTTGCCTCCTGAACGAGTTTATGCATCTCGTAGCTTCTACCACCGTCCTCCGTTCTGTGCACGCCAAGAAAAGAAAATTCTTTCAGACGCATGATGGCTTTGGTAGCCTCAGCCTCCAACTTCTCTGGATCAACTAGGCTGTTATCGCAGTGCTTGAGAATAGTTGTTATGATTTCGTGCGGAATATTTTGGTTGGAAACGTATGCGATGGCGTGGAGAATGTTGTATGCAATCTCACTGTCTTGTTTAAGGCGGTCAATCGAGATGCTCAACGTTTCGAGGACGTTGTTAGGAACATAGGGCTTTCGATGCCTGTCAAATTCCTCTTCTTTGAGAAGCTGCCATCTTTTCTTGTTTTGCGCTAGTAGAGATGAATACTCCTTGGCCGATGTTGATGTCCGTCTCATATAGGACCCGGCTTGCATAATGGCCAAGGGAAGCCATTGGAGTTCTTCTAACAAGGTAATGATTTCCATTTTTTCTCTTCCCACCTCCAAGCTCCCTGCTAATTTCAAGAGAATTTCCGCCTCATCATAATTCATGCGGGCGACCTCGATGCCTCGCGTTGAACCTACGAGCGTCCCTACAATATGAGCATCGCGAGAAGTCCACAATACTGTCCCGGTGGACGCCTTAGGGATGTATCGATATAAGCTGTTTGTCTGCTGTGGCGCCTGCTCAACACCAAATTGCCGTAAGTCGTCAGTATTATCGAGAATAAGAACCCAATCTGGTTGTGCCGCTATTTGATCGCACACAGCTGCATATAGCTCTTCGCCTTTGAGTTGCTGGTCTATGCCGAATGCCTGCGCTATTGTTTTGTAATCCTGCGAAAATGTTGCCTCGCTGTCGGCATGCACCCAAAAGACGGAACAGTCCCTTTTGTTGCATCGTTGATACGCATAGTTGAGTGCAATTTGCGTTTTTCTCGACGCTTTTAATAGCCGCATCCATACGTGGATTTGAATGATAAGAATTTGGGACCTACCCTGATCCGCCTAGACCCCAGAGAGCAGCACTGCAGTATGTGTGTGGCGCCTGCGGTAGAAGCGCATCGACCTTTCCCATAATATCTGGGCGATCGACAAGATCCTCATTGAGTGGATAAGGAATAATGCGGATGGCAGGTCGAGCTGGTCGTAGTGGTAGATGGAAGCTAAAAGTATTGTTGTCTTGGTGAATAGTAGTATTGTTGCCAAATTGAGAGTTGCCAACCTCGCGCTGGCCGGGCACTGGTCGCTCCATTGCGTTGTTTGATTCCCGACAAGCTAACTGTAATGTATATTAATCTTGGCGCATGTAATCAAATCGTTCTCCAAAGTTTCTGGTGCTCAAAAGAATTGGATTGCAAGGCTGCCAGCGCCACAAGACTTGCAGCTACTGGTGGGTTGATATAGGATGATATTCAAATTTATTAGATGGATGATTCTAGATGTAACATTTCTAAATTTCACCCCCAATACCACTCTGACCCCGCCTTACATTGACAAACGTTCAGTCTAGACATGGCGAATGATAGCACTCATAGACATACGAAAGTGAGCGTATGCGTGGGTGTCACCCAGCCTTGCCGTCGGCGCAGAACAGGTGTGAAGGCGCATTATGGGGAAAGGCAAGGCAGTTTATAATATTGAGTTGTAACCCCTCTCTACATAGCCTCGTTCTAGGATCGTGTTGGCTGCTCCTTGATTGATAGGTGGCAAATGGTGAGTGTTGTATAAGTGAGGAGTCTTGCGTCGGCAACCAATACGAATCCCGCCAACTCATTCCACTCGAGATCCTTTGGCCGCGTTGGTAACATCCGCACACCCATTCGACATTACTGTGAGAGTGAATCCGTTGGGGTTGGAGGAAATTACGATACAGGGAGCGTGGGGGTTTCAATCAAGTTACATGTAATGATATATGTACATGACGTAGGCGGATAATTCCCTCTCGACCACGCAACGGCTGATTCCCGTTCATCGTCGCTCAATTGATTCCTCCTTTTAAATACAATTCGTGAATCAGAGAGAAAGAAATAGCAGTATATTCTGGAATATTTGCTGTATCTTTTTAAGGATGTGGTTCATGGATCGTACCCGCTGTCGATGACGCCGATTTAGCAAATGCAAGCAAATTCAGGTGGTGAAATATCGAACGGAATTTTGCTACCTGCTTCTGTAGAGATAGTTTCATGTCGCATCAGTATCAGAGACGATAGAACGGCCAGGAGAAAGGATCCTACTTCAGTACCTACTCTAGAAGACGAAGACGGGATTCTGCCCGGCATTTCCCTCAACTGCCACAGGATGGTGTATCAAGGAGAGCTTTACATTGCATATATTGTCAACATTTTGTCATGTAACTTTGTTTCTTTTCATTCTGGTTTGATGCTACGTTATATGAACTCGTTACATTTACAGACATATCTATTAGCCCTCAGAGCTTTCTACCATTGCCATCACGGACAGTACAACTGAGGAGTATAATCAGCGATGAAGAGGGATATTAAATCCTCGAAGTTTGTATATAGGAGGACTATGCCGTGAATAACTAGATACTTGACTTTTCTCTATCTATCCTATAGATATAGTAAACACCTCATAACATCACATTGAAGAATGAGAGCACATCCTGAAAATGATTCTCATGGGGATGAACTTCTCAATGCTCTTAGCGTTGTATTCGATTTGTCTGACTTCGATGTTGTTTATATAAACGTGCCGCTGGGCTGTGGGGTGACCCATAGGTATTCGGGACCCGTACCAGATTAATGTACGGGACCCCGTAGACCTGTACAGGAAGAACGTACCACCCTATTAGAGGTACTACCTACTAAGGTATGTATATACATATTGTCGGGGAACCACCTTCCATGCGGGAGAATGGGACCTAAATGATGCACACACCTCAACCAATTCCGTGTCCGAATTCCTGTTGCGTGAGATCCTCCAGTTTTCTTACCTATCTGTGAGTATTGCACTGGCCAGCCTCGGTTGTGCAGTTTGGATCCCGACCATGGAGACGGTAAAGATGAGGGAAGGATTTGCAAGTCCCCAGCCCCCAAACTCTTGGCGTACCATCTAAGCTTGGCTGCATGTAGCTTTTGCAATCAATCTTGGAAACTTCATGAAGCACCATGTGTTGTAAGTAGCACTAAGGACAGCAATGAACAACAAGAAGATTTGACACCAGACGTACTTGCGCTGCGTCTTCTGAAGTTTTTGGGAACGGGGGCAGAGTTGAATACCAATACAAATCATGAATAGGAAGAAATACTATTGAATGTGGCGATCATTGAAAAGGCGGGCGAACAGCTCATTGATGTATTATTAAAGTTTGATGCGAAGAAGCCATCCAAAGGCTCCGATAGCAATTTTTCATGATTTCAAACTAGACGATTATTACTGTACTGCGAATAAGTACATACAATAAAAGAAATGTGTAATAGTGATAATTGGGTGTTATTTAAGATCTATGCAATAGATGGAACGGCCGTCGCTGCAACGGTAAAGACCAGAGCCGCAGAAGTGGCTGTTAATGACACTAGAAGAGTATCGTTTCCTTCTTGGATTTTGACTCCCATTTCCGTATCATTGGCTCTTAGGTTAAACTCTCAGCAAGTCCATCTTATCTCATATATTAACAAGGGCAAAGGCGGTCTCACTTTTGTTCTTCTTTCGACTTCTTGTCCCTGGCCTGCCTATCATAGATTCGCCCGACCGCGGCCGCCACAACCAGCAACACTATCACAGTCACGAAGATGGACGACAAAAGTCGAACAAATAGGGTCCTTCTTGTTTTCGCTTTGTTGATGGCGTCCTCATCTTTGCTTAATCCATCTTCCTGGTATTTGGGAGGCTCTCTCTCGTCGCCATAGGCAGGGAGCTGAGTTCGTGGACTGACAGGCGGACTCTCTGTGGTGGTGGAATCGCTGGCTGCAAATACGTCCGCGGAGAGAGCAGGAAAGCGAGTCGGCGTGTCTTCTTTGGTCTCCATAATGGACTGTAGAAGAATTACGGTGGCTTCATCGTGGTGGGTTATTTTGGAGAGAAAGGACCGTTTCGTCGGGCGTGAGATGCTTAATATTACTACGAGTACTGCGACTACTATTTTTGCATGGTGTTCGGAGAGACATCAATCAGCTGAGCAAATTTATGTCTGAGGCTAAATGATCTTCATACCAGAGAACTGGCGGTCACTAGTCAACGTGAAGTCTGTCTCATGTTGGAATGAGAGCAGGCGTTGAGGGCCTAACAACTCAAAATGTTGTTGGACCATATGTTCGGGTAGACAGGAATGTAAATCCTAGGCATCAGAGGGAGAGCTTCCCCAGGTTGTCTCCAATACCTTTATTCTTGTAACTGAAAGAGTGCAACTTCATCTAAAGTCGATCAGATTCGGTTGCCACTATTTGGTAAATTACAAAACGTGGGAGCGGTAGTGTATTAGTATTATTGCTTGTTATTTTTCGAGTGGTATTTCTGCAGGATATCATATAAGCTATTCTGAGACAGTACAAGAGCGGTAGAACGGCCGAGACATCCACATTCCCCGTTTTAAGGATCCAGGGGACTTGATGTTGCCACTTTATAATAGGTAGCAACCACTTCATTCTCGAAGGGTCAGATCTACCGAAATAAACAGACTCTTTTGAGGTCTGAGAAAAGAAATTGATGATTAGTCGCTACACGCGGACATGTCTATTGTTTTGCCTGAAGGGTAGCCTTGAAGAGTTCCTGCAAGGCCGTGTGGCATCATTTAACGTCGCCACGTGGACCGATGACAATAAAAGGGAGACTTTAACGTTAATTCAGCGACATAATATTTGCCAGCCCCGCGCGGGGTGTAATACAATGTGTTGTAAATTCGGGGGGCGAACACCTGTGACAAGAATCGAACATGACCAATAGGTGTTGAGATAGAAAGTGACCTAAAAGAAGTTGCAGTGAGTGTCGGAGCTGAAAACACAGATATTTGTATGACAGATTACGCCATTTCAGTTCAATGCCTCTGTGAGTGGAAGGATGACAGCCATGGAGACCATCGTCGTCGGACTCTTCCAAAAGGGAAGACTTTCTCTATGCCTCCTCATACTGTCAGTGACTCGAAATAGTAGACAACTTCAGCCTCATCTTTTCACATCTGCCTGCCAGCCACCGATCCGCCTCATATTATACCCCTCAGAGGACACCTTGTCCTCCTGCCTCAAACGTAAACGGTGTGTTATTCCACCGCCATCGGTTAACCGCTCTGCTGCAAGGATCATGTCATGCAGTAGTTAGAACTGCATTACTGCTCCCCTGATTGGAAGCTTGGCCCAACTGGTGCTGCCACAGTGTAAATTCCCAATATTCAGCGATTCCTTTCACGACGAGGAAATTGACATTAATTGGATTCGATTGGGAGCCTTGCCGCCTGCCGTTATGTATAAGTGTACCGAGTGGATGAAGTGCATGTATCTCCAGGCAGCCATATGCGCATGATAAAGGATTGTCTGAAATAGGAAATGACGAAACCAGCTTCTTTTACTAGATAACATTCCCTTTGTCGGAATCATTTTCTCTTGTTACAAACTGATGTTCAGTTGTAAACTCCAAACGAAACCTCCATCTATGTAACCTTCGAGTAAGCGCTTCGAAAGGCATCCGATCTTATAGAGTCATATGATTCTCCCGAAACCATCCCCCATGGCTCGGACACTCGTGGAGATCTCCGACACAATATTCGTGGGAGGAAAACAGGGAAAATACACGGGCTCGGCCGTCAAGACTTCGACGACTTCCAAACATCCTCCCGTATACGTCCCTCATGGCAAAGGAGTGATGAGATACAAGGACGGCACCATGTATGAAGGCGAGTGGGATAATGGGATATATTCGGGGCACGGGAAATATACCACCAAGACGGCCGAATATGCCGGCATGTGGTCCAAAGGCGTCAAGGCCGGCCACGGAAAACTGAGGACGAGCGACGGCCGTATTTATGACGGCTGGTTCGAGGCTGGCCAAAAGTCTGGAGCTGGTACCCAAAAGAATAGCAAAACTGGCTCCAGTTACTCTGGTCAATGGAAGAATAATCTGCCATTTGGGAAAGGTGTCTGGCGTTGGGCAAACGGAGACTGGATGGAGGGAACCTGGAACAGCAGTCAAGCTAGCGGAAAGGGAACGACGTTTCGTCACTTTGGTAACGGGTCAATTTATGAAGGAGAGACGCAGAATGGGAAGTTTACAGGTAGAGGGAATATTATTTACAAGAATGGGGGAGTGTATCGTGGGCTGTGCTTCAATGGTATGAGACATGGCGCTGGATCATACAAATCGAAGGACGGCGTACTTTACGAAGGGACTTGGTCTAATGATGCCGAGAAGGGTGTTTTCGTAATCACCCATGTGGCTTCTTGCGTTAAGAAGAAGCACAGGTATTGAGTTGCACTCAGTGATAACACCTGGATTATGTTTATGCTAAGATAATGAATCCTCTCTGGGAACTATGTCGTTGAGAGGGAACAAGTTGGCCGAACAAGTTGGCATTCTTTCCCTTTTATGGTAGCGTTGAGCTTTTAATAATCGATAGAGTTAGGATAGCATATAAAAAACAAAGTTGATAATGTGACGGCGTTATCTATACTCATTGTCTCATGATACCTGCCTGCAGCATTGAGACATACGCATAAACGAATTCAACATATGTATCCAACTCCATACGCAACCCGCAGACACTGGTCCGCGGCTTCGCTCTGCTTGGCCTTTCAGATTCTCTAGTAAAGCATCAGTCACTCGAGCTTGTAAAGGGATCACTCCTCGAAATCGGCCTGAGAGATACACTGTATATCCCAAATACCTCGAGCTTTGTCATTAGAATTCTAAAATAGCCGTCTATGGTGAATCTACTGACATAACTTCTGGTCTTGGTAAAGTTTGAGGTCATCAAGGTACATGTACTTCCGGCCGAAGATCCAATTCTTTCATCACGATATGGAACTCCAAGTGCTAACTCCTCCAGGATGCTGCTCGCCTTGTTATTTTACAGGTTTGGTCGTAGAGCATCTCGGTCCTTTCTGAGAAAGATGATTAGAGGTTATGTCTAGTTGTGTAAGATGGGACTCATGCAGGGAAGCTCTGCGGCGTTGATGCAATTTAGAAGGCAGTGTCTCGTATCTCCTTTCATCCACCCGAAACATTGGCTAGTCACTTCGACCGTCAACTCCAAATCTGGCCTGCTGCGTGCTACCCACACCAATCAAGGTTTATTGGAACCGCTTACTCAAGTATCTTGATTGTCTTTGCAAGGTTATCCAATATTCGAAGTTTACAACCAATTGGAGCGTGAAAAAGCTGAGAAACAGCTGATATGGTCAGATTTCCGACCCAGGGTCACATTTTCAGATTAGCCAAGGCTAAAGCGGAACCTTCAACCGAAGAGTCGAGGCCTTTACCTTTCAGACACTCATTGCTACGTCGTCGGGTTCGGGATAGTAATGGGCGAATAGAAAGCAGGGTACGGGGTCCAGTGGAGTGGTAGGACCTGGCAGATCTCAACGGGCAAGATCAAGTCGCTCAAAAAGGATCTGAGCCTCGGTATACAAAACCTCGAGATTCGACTTCCTGCCAACCAACTACGCTGATAACTACGAATGGATCGAGAAGCTGCCAAGACATGTAAGCCGTTTACGAGACTGCTGCTTACACCACGGAAATGGGCCTAGACGATAGCTGTCCGAAATACCCATCCGAGATAGCCATCCGAGATACTCCGTATTTGCATTTGAGTCACTCTGGGCACTCATCTTCCTCCTCGAGAGGGTGGGCTAAAAGATACGATGACCTGATTTTCCGGCAGATGTCACAGAAATGTGTGGGAGACGCTGGGGCCAGACCGCAAGGACTCGAAACGTGTGGCCGCACAAAGAGTCGGCTGCCCTCGCTTATGTTGGGAAATGCATCAGAGACATGCATCAGAGACATGCAGCCTAGCACGAGCTCGATTGTGGACGTTGCGACAAAAGCATGTGCGACTCTGGGGCTCATCATCAGCCGTTGGCTTTGGTGATTAAGATGGACCTTTGAAGGATGTGACCCCGTCTCGTGATAAACTGGCTTATCGTCGCCCAATATCATCGTTTAAGGCCCGTGGCAAAAGGGATAAATCGCAGCCCAGTATACGAAGTAGAGCCTGAAGTTAGCTTCTGACTCCTTAGATCAGCGGGCTCTTCGGCGACTTTTGTCGAGGCCTCCTGAGTGAGAATTGATTTGAAATCCAACCGGCGCTTCATGTCGCCATCAAGTGCTCGAGTGACAACTTCAAAGCCATGATGTCGCATTGCATGTCCTCCTCTTGATTGATCAATAGCAATGCAAAGAAATATTATGCTGCGGACCAAATGGTGTGTGACACAAGCACCTGCGGCAAAGTACCGCGTCTCAGGATTTTGACGTCGGAAAACTTGCGCTTGCTGACATGAGGATGTTGATGCCGGATAGCCAGACACATGCAATCTCAGCCCAAGCAGAGCCTCGTCATTTCACCACGCATGTATGTGTGACAGACGCACGCCCGGAATAAACATCCAAGCTCCTGAGAAAAGGGATCCAGGGGGCCAATGGGCCTTTTTTGCACTTTTGTTATCCACCGGAAAGTGACTCAGGCGCGGGCTTGAGCTGGTGCTGCCATCCGACAGATTGGCGGCGAGGGATCGAAACGCCTTCGATGGTGAGAATTGCGCCATTCCGGCGGTGCCAGTGGCCAGCCGAAGCGTGTCCCTGAGCCAAAGCAGCTAGGCGCAAGTTCGCTGCGAGAGATCGCCAATCGAAACCCCATGGGCAGAAATGCTGCGAGGGGTCCATTTAATTAGATTAACCAGTCCAGGGCAGTTGATGATGTCGAGAGGCCAGTTGAGTTGGCGTTGGCTCTGCATGTTTAGGGAGGTGACCAAGGTTCCATGCAGTTGACTTTCGGCCTCTTGCGTCGATGCTACCTGCTTGGGGAAGCTAGATGCGGCATAATCGCAGCGCCAGGCACAATTGTGAGCTGAAAGGGTGCCAAGATGTCTCCTTTGATGCTAGGCTGTGTCGGTATCCCAATGAGGGCAGTGGTGTTGCGTTGCTCGGAATTGTGATGGTGTTGCTCGTGTTGCTTTCCAAGACACGACTCCATATTACTAGCAACAAACCATCAGCTGAGGTCAGAGCCCGGCTCAAGCCACCCTCGATCCTCAAGCGATCACAAGCAGCGATAGTACGATAGTAAAATAGCAATAGTTCTTCATTGCGGCACTCGCCGCTGTCGGACCCAGGCAAAAAGGCTTGTCGGCGGCTCTCGGGGGCCTCTGATGCGATCGTCGCGGCTCCTGGAATGGCAATCTCGGGAGTCGGCGCCGCGGTGTTGTGCTCCGTGGCATCGATGGCGAGATCTACCGGGTCCGGGGCCTGTTGCTTTCGATACGGCAGCCAACGTCGCAATTTCTTGCACCGCGGCGGTGGCAACGCCGGCTTATGTCAGGCACGTGGACTGCGAGCAGAGGCAAAAAAAGAGTCAAAGCAAAGACTAGAACAAGAGAAAAACTGGGAATTTTGTTATGGTTTTTCACTGCTGGGGCGATGGAGTCTTTATGACTAAAGGGATCCTCCGCCATCCATCCCACCATCGGGTCGTCGGGGCGGGGCATCCAAGGCCAGTCACAGGGTCTCAGCACCTCCACCACAGCAGCTGGCAGCGGCTCTAGGCCTCTCTCGGCCGCTGGATGTCCCTCCACAGGCGGCTACCATAGGGCATTAGCTACAGGCTCCGTCCGTTAAGCTTTAGCGAAGCCACGCACGCTGTGTGATAACGCCATTTTGGCTCCATCGCACCCAAGAAGCTACTGGACACCTACTGCCCGTTTCAGTTTTTTTCCTCCCCTGCGACTCTGCAATCTTGGGGGTGCGACCCAATATCGATCTCGCCGCCTCTGTCAATCACAATCCCCGGCCTGGATCCTCTTCCTCCGCCATCCTGCAGCGTGTGTTGTGTCGTGTGAGCCAAGACAGAAAGCAACAAGACAAACTGACTGGCCAGCTGCGAACCTGCTGGAACTGCAGCCCTGCCTCCGACTTGGACGCTGCACTGCCGAATCAGCGGACAGCCAACCGTCAGAATTCCTCCATCAAATTCCATCATCCAAATTCCATCATCCTCACCACCGCGAGCGCCACCTGCCAGAACTGCCATTCGCCATCCCTCAAACCGCAGAATCCCGTCGTGTTCGTATCCTCGCACGCAACGGCTCACGGACCTCGTCCTGCCACTGCTCTTTTGTTAGACGGACGGAGCAACGGGCACTCGCAGCTTGTAGGGTGGTGTCTCAAAATACCAAGGCCGGAGCACGCAATCGCTGGCCTTCTCGCTTGACAGCGCATGAGTCGCCGCAATCCCAATTAACCTTTGCTACGTCGTGCGATAAGCCTTCTCACCGCATATTATCCCCATGGAGTCCCTGTCGACTTCGCCCGGCCGCGAGCCGACTTCTCTCTCTTCCCTGTCTCGAGCCCACTATGACCACTCTTCGACGGCCGATGCAGTTGTCACTGCCTCTCTAACATCGACTGCGACATCACCTTCGCCTTCACCTTCGCTATCCACCTCCACTGTCAACACTCTACCCTCGACGTCTGTCTCCGTCTCCGTTCCTGCTCTTGACCCTGCTTCTGTCGCTACCTCCAATCCCGTTTCTGCCCATCAGTCCTTGTCGCAGCAGCCGCCATCGAGAGACAACTGCGAGCGACGCCGCGAGGGTGAGGAAGAAGTCCCCTCCAAGGGTCTCGTCAAGATGCCCTTCGACCTCGTTGGCAAGACTTTAAGTCCCTTTCTCAAGGAGCACATCCCCGACCAGTATGCTCCCGTTGGCAAGAATCTCAAGAGAGACGACCAGACCGGCACTGGCAATGCCTTGGTCAATATTAAGGATCCCAATACCAAGTACTGCTATCGCCATCGCCCCGATTCAAAGTGTCGTCGAGCCGCAGATGAGACCAAGATGGGAACCATTCAACGGGTATGTCTAAACCAAGCTATGCCTGCCCGCCTTGTCTGACATGTCACTTTGCTAACAATGCTTTCCTTTTCGCTTTATAGGAGCTCAACAGCCTCTCATCCGCCGATCAGGAAGCAATTACCCACGTCTGGTCTTTGTTCTCTGCCGCCCCAGCCAAACATCGCGAACTGATGCTGCAGGGCATCATCACCCAATGCTGCTTCCCTCAGCTCTCGACCGTCTCCCGCGAAGTCCAAGAACAACTCAAGATCGATTTCATCGCCACCTTGCCCGTAGAATTATCGTACAAGATCTTGTGTTATTTAGATACCGTGTCGTTGTGTAAAGCTGCGCAGGTCAGCCGGCGCTGGAGGGACCTGGCCGACGATGACGTCGTTTGGCACCGAATGTGCGAACAGCACATTGACCGAAAATGCACAAAGTGTGGCTGGGGTCTGCCGCTATTAGAGCGGAAAAAGCTCATGGCATGGAGCCGGCATCAACAGACGGCGCACCCAAATCCATCCAATCGCGCCGCCGAAACTTCTGCTGAGCCCGCCTCAGCTCCCGCCCAAGGTTCCAACAAAAGGGCCATGGTGGTCCGCGACGACAGCGGGGCCAAGAGATCACGGGTCAACAAATCGGGCAACGGTCGGGCGCAACTCGACGAGGAGCGAAAGTTTCGACCATGGAAGGATGTGTATAGGGATCGTTACAAGGTTGGATATAACTGGAAGACAGGACGCTGTTCCATCAAGACATTCAAGGGCCATGAGAACGGGATCACCTGCCTGCAATTCGACCACAACATCTTGGCGACCGGATCCTACGACACAACCATCAAGATTTGGAATGTCGAGACGGGAGAATGCATCCGCACGCTGCGTGGACACACCTCGACGATTAGGACCCTGCAGTTCGACGACGCCAAGCTAATCAGCGGAAGCTTCGACAAGACGATCAAGATCTGGAACTGGCACACGGGCGAATGCATCAGTACACTCCAGGGCCACACAGACGGTGTGCTCTCCATCCACTTCGATGGGTGCAAGCTCGTTTCGGGATCTATCGACAAGACGGTCAAGATCTTCAGCTTCGATACCAAGCAAACCTGGACGCTACGGGGCCATTCCGACTGGGTCAACCATGTGCGCCTCGACTCCGCATCTCGCACCGTCTTCTCAGCCTCCGACGACCTCTCTGTCAAGCTGTGGGACCTAGATTCGAAGCAATGTATAAAGACTTTCTTGGGCCATGTCGGACAAGTGCAGCAAATCTTGCTGATGCCGCCAGACTTTGAGCCTGACGAGGACCCCAACGCTGACAAGACCGATGCTGCATCAGCGAGCAGCGGACGGGGCGATTCCCCAACACCTCTTCCAGACCAGACATCCGACCAGCGTGCTGCGTTTGGCTCCGGCTTCGTGTCGGATCCTTCCAGGCCTTTGCCTCCTCGCTACATGCTTACCGGTGGCCTCGATAACACGGTCCGACTGTGGGACATTGCCACGGGCAAATGCATCCGCAGCATGTTTGGTCACGTCGAGGGCATCTGGGGCTTGGTGGGCGACACTCTCCGTGTCGTCACCGGTGCCAATGATTCTATGACCAAGGTCTGGGAGCCTCGTTCCGGCAAGTGTGAGCGCAGCTTCACTGGCCACGCTGGCCCAGTGACTTGCGTCGGGCTGAGCGATAGCCGCATGGCAAGTGGCAGCGAGGATGGAGAAGTTCGCCTGTACAGCTTCGAAGGCACCAGCTTGGAGGAAAGGGGAACGCCGTCTTAGGCGATGCCAAACCCAGTTCGGCAACGCCATCACACCACCAATCACCATCACGCTACCCTCATTGGTTGTTATATACCGAGTGAGTGTTAGTAGCACAAATCACGACTTTTTGGCATCAAGTTCTTCTTTTGTGTCGAACTGATATTGTCTTTTCAACTTTCTTCTTTTCTTCTCCATTTTCAGGATTTAGACGGACGGCTTTTGGGTTATGGAAACTGGAATGTGCTGGTAGCGCATAAACGGCATGTTTATTTCTTCTCATCACAAAACACAAATCATAGAGCGATTTCTTTTTCATATTGGCCGATATGGTAGCAACGCAACGGGAAATGGATACCCTCGGAGGGCAATTGGGAAACGGCGTTTTGGACTCAACGGGAATGCTGCGACTAAATGTCTTGCAGCTTGGAGTACACACGGAGTAATGGAGCTTTCGGACTTTGTGAACGCTATTGTGTTGGGCGCTTTTTTTCTCGAGTACATAGCCCAGATTGACACTCTGTTCATTCGATCGTGGTTCGTCCGACAAAATACACATGGTTTACTCGCATGCATAGTTATACTCAAAGCAATTGTGAATGTCTCGAGTCAAAGCTATAAATAATATCCCTTGTGAATGTCCTCTTCTAAACACACCTTGTTTCTTTCGTCTTTTATCCAAAATCTCTTCTGGGCCTGATATAGTAGTGACCGCCTCTACCTCTTGTCGCCTATTAAGGGTTGCAAATTTGCGAATAGCAAACTAGAATATTTTTCCAGCTGCAAGAAGCACTAACACCAAAACAATCTTTGATGCTATTATCACCATTATAACAAGTTCCCTGCACATTTCCATCGCCACCAGCAATGTAAAATAGCCAGGTGCCGTCGCCTTGCTTGTAAAAATCCATGTTTCCCACGCCGCACATGCCCGAGAGCTGAAAATACGTCGAGCCCGTGGTGGAGAGGCCGTCGACGGGGGTGTCGCCCGCCCTGAGGAAGCCGGCGCGGTCGCCCCAGAGCATGCAGTCGCAGTTGTAGTAGTTGGATGGGCAGGCGACGACGTCGCTCTCGATTTCGCCGCCTTCGCCGGGGGAGATGGAGCAGGGGCCTGTGAGGACGTGGAAGTCTGCGGTGGAGAGGGGGAGGAGGGTTGTGAGTGCTGTGAGGATGGTTGAGAGCTTCATGGTTGTGGGAGGTGAGGTTTGAGTGTTGGGATATAGTTTTTTGGTGTTTTGTTTTTGGTCTGTTTGCTTGATGAGATGTTATTTTGATAGTGAGAGAGGGCGTCTTTATTTATATTCGTGGCAGACGTTCATTCGATGGTTGAAAGGAAGTGTTTACAACGCTGCGAAGACGCATATATCCCGATCCATGCAAACTCATACCATGGAGTACGCCTCATGGGAGGCACGAGCAAGGTTCTCAACACCACCTTATACTGTGAATTATCCAATCATATATAGCAATCCCAACATTTCCTTCGAAGGCTTCCCCGGAGTTGTATGTTGCAGGCTCCATCGCCATGGTGTTCGGATAAAGATTTTCTGTAAGAAGTGTCGAATCCTACGAAAACTGCTAAACTGCGACTTCACGGAATCAATTTCCTTAAACGTCAAAATGGCGGGGCTGACATACGGTGCTCAGCACTTTATATTTGTGAATCGCGTCTAGATACTCGATAGAGTAATGATATGAAGATCACTCTCCAGCTGATATGTTATAAGGGTAAAATCCTACTCGCCCTGATATATATCTTTGTTATACGGCTACACGATGCCTGCATCTAGAAGTAAACTAGGGCTGAAACTCGGACATCCCAGCGCACTTTATTATCCGATGGCATAGGATGAGGCCTAGCCCAATGGCTATAACAAGAAGCATTAAAGCTTGGAATTATGCTTTGGGAGTAGGTAGAATAGCCTATTCATGTATATGCGCGTTCCTGCAGGCTTTGACCTAGCACAACCGAACAACCCGTACAGATCACATAAACCAACAACTTAGTCAGAGCCCTCAGTCTTCATACCATACTAAGCTTAATGGTCGGTGCAGCCATATTCTATTTTATACTGATTTATATCAGCAGGAGCGCTTATATCCGAGTACTTCTCGCGTCCCTATGGGTGCCCAGCTAGGCTTAATCCCACACCACAGCTGTGACAAGGTCGCCAGGAAGGGTTACTTTGTATGTGGACCCAATCCTGTCCTCAGTGTGGCTAGTTGACTCTGTAAACAGCAGTGGCAAAACAATGTTAAGCACTCCGTATCTAGTATAATAATTATAAAATAAATAGACGTGGAATCTCCACAGCTTCGTCGTTCTCCGAGATTACGACTCGGCTGAGAGGTCGGTGTCCGTTTCCAGATCACACGCTCATCTATAAGCCCCTCTTGGATCAACGACATTAAGCCTCGCTGCTGAAGCAATAACCGAACATCTCGGCATACAGAAGTAGCCCGAATAATAACGTGCCATATAATTAAATAGCTCCATCATACACAAGATACCCATACAGAGCAGCTAGCGGAACACATGCTTATGGTGTAGCACATTACGGGAAGACACAGGCAAGGTATATACTTAGACCGTGAGCCATGTATAATGCCAATTATCATCAGATAATTATGCGTTCTTACTCTTACCATAACCAACATGTGTTAGCCTATAATTATTCTATCTAGCTTTACAGGAGCACCGTTAAAGATGCCACATACTATGCCGTCACTCTTAATAAAATATTGATGTATAAGTGAAGGAAATTGCGTGTAATTAGTTCGTAGACAACCATTCATTATGAAATACCCAACTTGAATCCTCATGTACGAAACGCTCCTATGAGTCAGTTATCTGATCTCAAGTCGCCGGCTTTGCCCCCCCAAAACGCCGCCCATCAAGCCAAATGACGTTCCCTCCCATAAGCCGAATTCCTCGTCTGGGACCCTGGGAAAACGAACCTCGGCCCAGCACGGCAAATCAGCGGGTCAACCTGTCCGGTCCCTCCCGGCTTGTCTTAGTAAGATCCGGTACGTACCATCAAGGTGCGGCTGCGCGTGGGACCCCGCATTATCACAAGCTCGGCATGTGGTCGGTACGAGGAATAACGTCACTGGCTGGCGTTTTTGACATTTGAGATCATCTGAAAGAAAAAGGGAAACACGCAGCAGATTTTAACGTACATCGTCATTATTATCATGTGCGTCTCGTAGAAAACCACAGCTGCAAATCTCAATGACGACAATTCCCCTGCTAAATGTTCAATGTTATCGTGAAATCACACCCCTGCATCAATCTTCCGGCCACACGGAGCTCCTGCTCTACAGATCGGAATGGTCACTTCGGTCAGACAAGCCGAAAATCCTCCACCTGTCCGGCTATGTAAACTTCGCCCGTCAAAACACACTTGAAGTGACTCCCCCTTCCCCAGCCAATGTGGGGACAGCCCAGCTGAGCGAGCCGCGGGCCAAAAGAAAAAAAGCCAAATACCAGTTGTTCGATTCGATTTTCGCGGGGGTGGGAGGGCCAGCACCGGCTTAGCTTGGCTTGATAGCGTCTTACACCAAAAGAGACGACGACAACCCAGCTTGCTCAGCCCGGCGGCCCGGCTGCAACAGAAATTAACATGTACTTTTACAGGAGTAAAACAGCCAAAGTATACCGAGCTGTGGCTCAGGCTTTTTGTATCCTGTGACTTGCGGTCCAATGGCCGTGGCTTATTGGTTCGCCCCTAGCTCCAACGGGCAAAGGGGGGCGTGTGTCCAAGGGAGACGAGATGGAAGCTAGACGCCGGAATCATATGTCAAAACCATGGCTTTTCTTTAATAGCGATTATCGGCTGTCTGGATGACTCTTTTACTTCCTCTCCTCTCTCTTCCTCTTTCTGAGCTTATGCTTTTAATTTCACGATCCATCCTTCCTTTCCCTCCATACTATTTATCCTGCCTCTTCCTCGTCCTCCATCTCTTGCCGGTGTGACTCTTGTATCATTCCCTGCCCGGTTTCCTCGCTTGATTGAATAGCCGTTGCTACTTCCAACCGCAAATCATTAGCTATACCTCCCTAGCTTCATATAAGCTCGGCTCTTCTAGGAACGCGCAAACATCCTCGGCAGTGACCCACGAGCCTTGTCTGGAGATTTTAAATAGGAAAGCTCATCAACGGCACCTGAAGGACGTTCAATTGCTCTGTTCAGCACAATTAAGCTTTCAAGATGCCTAGAGACGGCAGTAAACAACCGCCCTCGGCGGCGACAAACCTCATCGGTTCGTCTTGCCTTTTCTCTCATGGCCCTCAATTGGATGTCATGAGCTTCCAAATTGTATTTGGCTAACATGATTTCATTCTTGCAGCTGGTGGTGGCGCCGGTATGATGGAAGCTCTCGCATGCCACCCTCTTGGTACGTCCACTTCGTATAGGCCATTGCCGACTAAGAACAAGATGTTAACCTCCAACATATAGACACAATCAAAGTGCGAATGCAGCTCTCTCGTCGTGCACGAATGCCCGGCGCCCCCCGCCGCGGCTTCATCAAAACCGGTGTAGAGGTTGTAAAAAAGGAAACTCCTCTCGCCCTGTACAAGGGCCTCGGCGCCGTCTTGACGGGCATTGTTCCTAAAATGGCTATCCGATTCACATCATTTGAATGGTATAAGCAGCTCCTCGCCGATAAAACCACCGGCACCGTCTCAGGACGAGGAACATTTCTGGCTGGTCTCGCTGCCGGTGTGACAGAAGCCGTGGCTGTCGTGACACCCATGGAGGTCATCAAGATCCGTCTGCAGGCGCAACATCACTCAATGGCTGATCCACTGGATATTCCAAAATACAGAAACGCCGCGCATGCTCTGTACACCGTCGTCAAGGAGGAAGGCTTCGGAGCGCTATACCGTGGAGTCAGCTTAACAGCCTTAAGACAAGGCTCCAACCAAGCCGTCAACTTCACGGCATACTCTTACTTTAAGCAGTGGCTCAAGGACTACCAGCCTCAGTACACCGACGGTAACTTGCCCAGCTGGCAGACAACCATCATCGGTCTCGTGAGTGGCGCCATGGGTCCTCTCAGCAACGCCCCCATCGACACCATCAAGACTCGTCTGCAAAAGACGCCGGCTGAGTTTGGCACCACCGCTTGGACAAGGATAACCACCATCACCAGCGACATGTTCAAGTACGTTTCCTCCCTTTCATGCCCAAGATTGAGATAGGACAAGAGAGCTGACAGTTTCCCCCAGGCAAGAAGGTTTCCACGCTTTCTACAAGGGCATCACGCCCCGCATCATGCGCGTTGCACCCGGCCAGGCCGTCACCTTTACCGTCTACGAGTATCTCAAGTCCAAGCTAGAAAAGAGTAACCTGGCCTTTGTCGGTGGCAAATATGAGGAGTAAGAAAAAAACGGCAGCACTTCGATGCATTTTGTTGCGATATATACCCTTGCTTTTTTCGGCCAAAAAAACGAGAGGAAGACATGGTCTGACCTGTATTGTAGTTCTAGAGCAGAAATGCGACAGGGTCAGCCCCATCATGCTTAGGGTTTGTGAGCGATGACGGTGATGGTAGCGGCGATGGTGATACGATACGGTGGTAAACATGATTGTTTAGAGGTTTTAATGGCAGCCATGGATTGTGGCGTTGGGGTTGTGTTCAGTTTCAAAATAGTAGAGTGGATATATATCTTCTTGTATAAAAAAGTATGGACAATGTCTATTCAGGCTAGATCGTTGCGTTCGTGCTGTGTCGTAACTCGTGAGGGACTCTACCTGCCAGGGCGCTTGGGCCTGCTGAAACCTGATGAAGCCACCTTCTTGGGATGGAGATCGTTCAAGACTTCCTCCTCGGTAATCTCACTGGGGTCTTCCACCTCAAACTTCTTCTCAATGTTGATACCGGCCTCTTGCTCGGCGATGGTGAGAACAGCACGCTTCATCAGGGGGTACAGCATCCTGTTCTTGATGGCCTTGTTTCCAGCCGTCGCAGGGCAAGTATAGATGAAGAGGATTGGTGTCTGTTCTGCTCCATCATGGGTATGGGTAAACCGATAAAAGGTGAATCGTGGCTCGACAGTAGAGATACTCTTGATGAGCTCGGTGAGGGAGTTGGAGTTGGGGGTTTCGGGTGCCAGCTCTACTCTTTCGGTAGCCGCGTTAATTTTCTGTGTGGCATGGTGATTAGTATACGAATTCGGCTGCTAAATCAGATGAGCCGTGAGCCAAACTCACCAGTGTCGCCGCGGCCTTTTGCCCCTCGGCAACCTCCTTCATTGCCGCAATGGCATCCTCGTTGACCGGCATGTTCAAGCTCTGGGCGAGATGGATTTCTCGGATGGCAGTGCCCGATCCAGCTTCCTGCTCTGCCCTCTTGATCTCGCCCAGCGACTTCTCCTCTTCGGTCAGGGGCGCTGCCAGGGCATTGTGCGCATCGTGGGCCTTGAATCCGTCCGCTGTCAATTCCTTGGCCATGGTCATGAAGGGCGTCTCGCGGAAGTGCTCTGTGCCCAGCTCTCGCACCAGCGTCAGCCGTGTCGAGGCGAACAGCATCTTCTGGCGGACTTTGGCGGCATCTGGAACGTATGTCACGGCAACAAACTTGGGCGTGTCGTCGTAGCGGCGGAGGATGGCATAGAGGGCGACGTCTGGCTTGACGAACGGCTCCAGCACAGACAGGTTCTGTCCAAAGTCGGAGGATTTGCCCGCGATCGTCTCAACGGGAACCAGGGATTCGCCCTGGATCGTTACAAGCAGGGCAAAGTCGGAGGGCGTCGCGAGCAGCGAGCTGAACGCCTTCTGGAGCTCCTCGGAGGCTGTTGTCGAGATTCTGCGGTCAGCTCACCGCATCTAGGGGGCCAATTGATTTGATCCGGGCATGATGGCGGCATCCGTACCTGAGATTCCAGACTGCATCTTGTCTCGATATCTTGCACAGCGTGCAGTCTGCTGTTAATTCAATGTTGAGGCCGGTCCGATGCCGTGATTCTCAGATGAAGACTCCAAGTTTCGGGGCTCTCGTCAAGGCCCGACGACGCATGTAAGTCCAAGCCTCTCCTGTTGCCCCGCCATTGTTGCGACAACCAGCAGCCCCTCCACAACGTGGCAATACGCCCCCACCAACAGCGGCGTTGGAGAATACGCCCGCGGATTCATTAGTAGTTACCCTGCATTACGACTACCTATATTAAGGAATACTGCGGGTGGCCCAATTGTGGTAATCCGCTCGTTACAGTATAATGTATAACTCATATCCAATCATTCTTGGATATTTCCGTCATTCGCAGCAGTTGACAAACTGGGAGCAGAAACTGGGAGCAGACGAGACAACACCCAACTCCCAAAATTGAGAGATCAACACTTACAGTGAACAAAGAAACAGCGCAGCACATAGGCAGTCGAATTGAATCAATTAAGTGGCAGCCCCTTTTCTACAATATCTGATATGTGACCACTGCACTTAACAACCAGTAACTGCACTAGTCGTCAATGAGCGTCCAAAATTTCCTCCAAAAAACAGTTCGTTGAGATATCTCACTATTGACCGATGTTGTCATGACAGCTCGCAAAGCTTGTCTCATAAACCTCTACATAATCATTGCCGCCAATAGGACAAATCCTCCGATGCTTGAAAGAGGAGGGATGACACCACAAGGCGAATCTGAGGCTGGAACATGAGAAGGAGCGGGAGGACTGCCTTCCGGTTTCTTGCTTGGAAATGGCCAAAGAGTGCTCTCAGAAACTACCGGCGATAGAGCTGGGCTACCAGCAGGCTGACAATTGTCTGCCGAGGTGTATCCTGCAGGAGTTTCTCCAGCGCCATGCCCATCAGAGTAAGAATCTGGCTGCGATGGCTGGCAATCTGACGAATAACCTGGTGGG